>NC_083096.1:185027120-185650839 GCF_949774975.1 Lagenorhynchus albirostris | reverse complement strand
TTCGGACCCGCCCCCCGGCCACGGTCTTAGCGGGCTGCGGACTACAAGTCCCGGCAGGCCTCGCGGCGGCCCCAGAGCCCCAAGCGCCGGGGGCTTCGGGCGGCCTTGGCCGGTGGGCTCTGGTGCTGCGCGGCGAAGCGGGGCGGCCTGGCTGGTTGGCTGACTCTGAGCAGCCTAGCTCGCTGGCCGGCCGCCGCACACACTGAGGCCGCAGTCGGCCGGCTGACAGTCTCGGCACTCTTCAGGCCCCCGGAGCCCCCACGCGAAGCAGGCGGGACGCAAACTTCGGGGCAAGTGGAGGGGTAGACAAGGGCACCAGGGCCGGGGACTGGCAGCGGCGGGGGCCCGGGGCGGCTTCCTGAGGAAGGTGACGAATGACAGGGGCGGGGCGGACCCCAGGGAGTGAGGAGGGAGTCAGTTTCGGGGCGGGCGCCCGGCCCAGCCTGTCCAGCCCCGCCCCCCCCGCAGGCCAGCTGCTCGAGTCCAAGGCTCAGCCTGGGGCCTTGCCGTTCGCCAGTCCTCCGACCCCATCCCCGGCGGCCCCAGACCCCAGGGAGCCCTGCAGGGCAGGAGCCAGGCCCCTGGGGCAGCTCTGGGGTCGTGGTCGTGGGCGCGGGAATGAGCCTGTGGACAGCGGGCGTGTAGATTGTGCGTCTTGGCATGTCCCCGCCGCCGCAGGGTCGGATGGCACAGGGCTTGCGCTGAAGCTCAGCAAGGCTCGAGGCCAGTCCGCAAGTCTCCAGACATCAGGGCTGCAGCCCACCAGTCTCTGGGCGGGCGGGGGGCGTCGGAACAGCTGGACAGGTGAGCTCTTGAGGGGCTCGGATTCTGTCTGATGCTATGTCAGAGGGTCTTTGCTTGTTTTTGAGCGTGTCTCTGGGGTGGTGGGGTGGTAGATAATCCTGCCTCTCCCTCTGAGCTCAGAGCCAATAGAGGCAATAAGCAAAGGTGCCAGACAGGGTCCTGGGGGGCCCAGCGGGGCTGGGGATGAGGCAGCGTGAGAGTGGGAGCCCTGGCAAAGCTGGTCCTTCCTGGCAGGTGCCCTCGTCTTGCCTTCTCACTTTGGCCTGTTGCTGCAGGTGCAACAAGTATCTGAAGGTTGTGCTCCCGTCCAAGATTGGCCCTGTGCAGTGGCTGGGTCGTGACACCGCAGTCTGCAGGGTGCCTGAGGGCTTCCATCTGGGTGGCCAAGATTTGGGTGATGACCTCCCTCTACTTCCTTCGGGCCTTCCCCCAGCTGGTGTGTTTGTACTGGGCCAAGTCGGGTCTCAGGGCTTCACCTGGTCTCTGAGGGGCCAGACTCCCTGGGCACCCAGGATGGCCACCTCTGCCTTAGCCAGAGCTGCCGCATGACCGGAGACTGTGAGTCACCAAGTCTTGCCAGTTGACTGTGCCACACATGGTGTGGATTTAAACAGCATCACCAGCCCAGCCGGAGGTGCCGGGGAAGGAGTGGCAGCCTCTGGTCGTGAGCAGTCAGCACACAACTTTATTCTTCTCAGTAAAGGCAGTTTGCCAGCTCGCTAGCTAAATGGATTTCATCTTTGCGGCTTGTTGAAGTTTATCCGATGAAATTGTCCAAATAGGGCAAACACCTTATTTCTCTACTGTCCCAATGCGTGCTTTAGAAATAGTTCTGCATTCCAAGAGACACAAGTTTCTTGTGAAAAGAGAAACTAGTAAACCAACAGAGCAGATCCAGGTGTCCACCTGTTTGGTTGCGATGGTAAATACTAAAAGTGTAAAACTGCCTTTTAAAAACCATGTTTCCCCAGACTTGCTGGCTGGCTACCTGTTTGGTTTGCTGTGTTCTGCGTCGGCAGTCGCTTCTAGTTTCCAACAGGAAATCTTGGTGTCTGAGCAAACCCGTGACCCACGAAAGAGCAGCTAAGCATCCGGGATGCTGACGAGAGGCTGGTGTGTGCTGTAAGGTAAGTGCCGACTGCTCGCACCTGGAGCGCTTCAGGGTCATCGTAAACCCTCATAGTGTCGGCCTCGGGGGGTTCCGGTGCCAGCCAGGGGTGGCCTGTGAGCTCTGAGGAAGACGTTAAAGTACGGCGTTTCTGGCAAAGGAAGAAGAAGGAAGAATTCTTTGGGTGAATTTCGCACTGAAACGGGGTCCCCTTCCTCCCTAGCCCCTCAGGGTTTCTTCGCTGCCCCCCTGCTCCTGACCCCGATCCATTCCTCGCTGGCCACCCCCTCTCCTCACACCCGGGTGGCACCTTCCGAGGTGAGGTAGTGACCCCTGACACTGGGCAGGCCGGGGACCTGAGGTCACACGGAGCACGAGCGGCCATCTGCTGGGCCCTGGTGACAACAGTGACAAAGACCAAGCACGTGGCGGGAGGAAAGTGGCAGAGAGGCCTGGAAAGCCACCTGGCCTGCTTGACAAGGGTCCTGCTATGCTGTGCCCAAGCGCTTAGGCCCGGGAGCCAGTAGGGCGAGCAGGGAGGCGTCTCTGGGGGCCCTGCTCAGGCCCCAGGCCGGGTGACGCCAGGCTGGGCGCGGGTGCTGCGGCTGAGGGCCAGCCCCGGGCCCCCCAGGGCTGGAGCGTGGAGGGGAGGTGGAGAGGCTCCCAGGCTGTGGGTGCCGCAGGGCGGGCTGCTCCTGTCTTCTCACCGTCCTCCTCAAGGGCCACTGGTCTGCGTGGGAGGAAGCCCGAGACTCAGCGAGTCCTTTTGGCTCTGTCCCCTGTGGGCCTGTGGGTTCCCGGGAGGGGCATCCTTGGGGAGCAGGGAGGCTGCTGGCCAGCACTGGGGAGCTGTCTGGCTGTGCTCAAATAGGGGTGTGAAGGCAGCAGGTGCTGGTCAGAGGTGTTTCTCGCGACAGGCTGGACTTCCCTGGTGCCCCGGGGGAGCCACTGCTGGCTGGGACTTGGTCCTGTTTTCCCACAGGCCCTGCTGGGCATCCTCCACCCTCTGTTCGCTCTCTGACCATTCCCCTGAGGGCAGAGCCAGGCACTGGGCACACCTGATATCCTGCTCAGGGGGTCCGCTCCCCGTCCCCTGTCTTGATGGAGATGGTTCTGCAGCCTGTGGCCGGTGGGTCTGTAGGCTGCCAAGAGGGTGGGGGTGACAGCTGGCCCGGCAGGCGGAGGGGCTGGGCTCACAGGCAGAAGGCGTGCCACTGGCTGCAGAAGGGCCACAGTGCCGGCTCGTGGGACTGGCGTCCTTTCCTGCCCCTTTATCGCAGCGTAGGGCCAGTTTCTGGCCCTGCAGATGGCCTGCCCCTTGCTAGCAGGGGTCTCTCGTTGGGCCTGTCTCCCCACACTTGTTTGGGTCTGTGGTTGCCTGGAACGAGGTCGAGTCTGACTGGCTCAACAGGCGCGCCTGGGAAGGGCGAGAGGCAGCTCAGCACTGCCCACGGGCCACGACCAATTCTGGAGGCTCCCGGCGGGGAGGAGGGCTTGTGCCATCTGGCTGAGGTTGGCAGCCTGACCATGACAGGGCCTGTGCCCTAAGCGGCAGCGCCACCACTAAGCCACTGGGCCACTGGCTCAGGCTGTGCTGCTCTGCCTGAGTCAGACACGTGTGGCATCTGCTGACGGAGAGACACCAAGCAGGAGGCCAAGGCCACACGTGAACGGCCCGCCCTGCGAGGTGGCGGCCCACAGGCCCTCAGCCCTCGTCTGGGGCTCGCTGGCAGTGAAGAGCCACGGGCATTCTCGTGTGGCCTTCTCGCTGTGGCAGGAAGGACGGCGAAGCCCTGGTGCCCCATCTTTGCAGGGGCCAGAGACCACAGAGGGGAGGGTGGCTGGAGGGCGGCAGGAGACGGAGGTGGCATGGCCCTGGGGGGGGGTCAGCCGGCCAGGTGAATGAGCAGCGAGTGGTTTCCCTGAGGAGATTGGCCACCGGGTTGGGAAGGCACGTCCTTTTAGATCGTCCACCTGCGTCTGGAAGCCCTGGCGGTCTTGGGAGGGGTGAGGCAGGAGCGGTCACAGACGCCTGCCCGGGAGGCAGGGGGACTTGCAGAAGCCGAGCTGGCTGAGCAGTTCATGCTGCTGAGGATCTGAGGGTCCTTCACTTGGACCCTAGGCTGGGCATTGGCCAGGAGCCTCGCCCTGTGGGCAGTGCCCCTCCCCTGCACACCCTGTGCTGGCGCAGACCTCAAGGTGGGGCTGGACAGACGGTGGCCGCCAGATGACCTGTGGGCTCAGGCCTGGGATTCTGAGTTTTGGGCTGGGGGGGCGGGGTCCAGGTGGAGGGGTGACGTGTGGTTTTCTTGTTGCTGGCTAAGCTCTGGGCTGGCCTGGTGGCCTGTGGCTTCACTGGGCCACTGGGCGCTAACAGGAACCAGCTGCACTCCAGCCAGCCTCAAGGTCTCCCTCTGGCATCCCAGGAGCTCTGCAGTGGGACTGCTGGGGGCCCCAGGCTAGCGTCTCCCCAGCCTCGGGGTCCCGATGCTGCCTGAGAGCCCGCTCCACTGCAGAGGCTCAGTCTCCAGAGATGGAGCGGCGACCGCCCCCTCCAGTCCTGGAGCCCTGAGCCCTCTCCCGCATCAGGTCCTGTTGATTTAACATCTCAGGCGTTGTCTACATCCATTCATGTCGTAAAAAAATTTATTGAGGAATCACATATACAGGGAGGCCCAGGTCATAAGTGATCCAAGTTAGCAAAGTGAACACGCGTATAATTGGCACCCAGATCAGGAAGTAGCATGTTCCCCTGGGCCCAAGTCCCCCGTGACCGCCTCCGCTGCTGTCTCCCTGACTCTGGTGCCCTGGATTTGTCTGTCCCATTTGTGAACTTTCTATTGGTGGAATCAGGCTCGTGGCTTCTTTCCTTGAATACGCGTCTGTGAGCTTTGCTGTGTGTAGTGCAGTGGTTTGTGCTTTCTTGGAGGTAACTCACGTGTCACGACCCAGTTCACCCTTGAGCACTCGGGGCGGGCGCTGCTGTGAACAACGCCACCTCCGTCAGGGCCTGCCTGGGGTGGCCGGCCGACGCTTCTCGGAGAAGGACCACGCAGCACTGCCCACTGGGCTGTGGGTGGCAGCAGACCCTGTGTGTGTTAGCTGCTGGGGGCACCTGTTCCAGCGTTTTCCTGTTTTCTCTTGGGTTGTCTGCTTTGTGCATGAGATCTGCAGGCCCTCCTTCCACACTCCAGGTACAGGGCCTTTGTGGCTGGCGTACGTGTTGCTGCCTCTCCAGGCTTAAGTGCCGTCCAGCTTCTCAGTTGGCTACACAAAGAAAGTCTGCTTTCTTCGGGAAGTTTTATTGTCTTACCTTTCATGTTGATGTGTGCAATCCTGGCGGCCCGCTGTACGCCAGCCACCCAGAACCGAATCTGCTAGTGCGGGCAGACCCTCCTCTCAGCCGGGTCTTGTTCCCTGGTTCCCTGGGGACCTGCAGTCCTGTCACCAGGATGTCCCCCACACTTCTGCTCCAGCTCCCCACAGCGGCTGGCAGGCCCTTTTCAAAGAGGTGTCCCACCCTCCCTCCAGGACGGGCCCACCTCTGCTTTTGCAGCTGGTCTCCCGTGCTGCTGGCGGGTGGCCACGTGGGCCCCCTTTGGTCTCTACTGCACAGGCCCCCCTCCAGTCCCAGGGCATTCCCCGTGTTCCACCCCACCCCCGTTCCCATCCATCTCTCCCTGGAAGCCCTCTCAGAACTGGTGCAAGCCCGTGTGGCCTTCTCGATGTGGCCTGAGGGTGCCCTCTGCCCGCAGGTCTCCCACCATGGAGCCAGACCCCCAGGCGGGCGTGCAGGTGGGCATGCGCGTGGTACGCGGCGTGGACTGGAAGTGGGGCCAGCAGGACGGCGGCGAGGGCGGCGTGGGCACGGTGGTGGAGCTCGGCCGCCACGGCAGCCCTTCGACCCCCGACCGCACGGTGGTCGTGCAGTGGGACCACGGCACGCGCACCAACTACCGCGCGGGCTACCAGGGCGCGCATGACCTGCTGCTCTACGACAACGCCCAGATCGGTGCGCGGGCCCCGGGGGCGGGGCTGGAGGGGCGGGGCCGGGCAGAGGGGCGGGGCCGCGCGGCGCCCCCTGACGCTGCCCGCCCGCAGGCGTCCGCCACCCCAACATTATCTGCGACTGCTGCAAGAAGCACGGGCTGCGGGGCATGCGCTGGAAGTGCCGCGTCTGCTTCGACTACGATCTCTGCACGCAGTGCTACATGCACAACAAGCACGACGTGGCCCACGCCTTCGAGCGCTACGAGACGGCCCACTCGCGCCCGTGAGTTCCCCTGCCGACCCCGGTGTGGGCGCGGACTCTGACATCCGAGCGGCCTTGGTCCCGGAGGACTGGAGCTGCCTCCCGCTGGCCACTCCCCAGGGTACAGGTCGAGTCCTTCCTGAGCCGTTTCCTGGAGGAGTGGCCAGGGTCGTGGTCATGCCGGGGGGCCTGGGCATTGACACCAGTCCCTACCCCCTGCGGAAGGCAACCGTGTCCACCGGGCAGGTCTGCGCAGATGGGTGCTGTGAATGGGGCCTTCTCCTGTGTCCCGGGCCCCTCCTAGAGCCAGGCTCCCCAGTGGTCCCCCAGTGCCGCCGTGGCCGGGGCGCTGAGGGTGGCCTGCCTGGAGCGTGCTGCCGGCGTCTGCACCTGTGGAGGTGCTGTTGGCCTGGCTGGCAGGCTCCCTTGCTGTGGTCGGGGTGGGGGGACCAGGCCGGGGAGGAGTCCACTGGGCTGCGTGGGTGCCCAGAGGTGTACCCCTGTTCCCTGCACTGTTGCCCTCGCCTCCTTGACACCCCCCACACACGGAGGGGAGGGGTGTGCTCCACGTCCCAGCCGCCCCTGACCAGTGTGGGAGCCAGGATCAGCTGTCCGGGCGCCTCAGGCCAAGCCGGCCCTGCTCACTCCTCTGCTTCCCACGTGCTGAGCTCCCCTGGGCCAGGCCGTGCGCTGAGCTCCGGGGTCAGCTCTAACGGGAGGCAGCAGGTCTGGCGTGAGCGCACGTAGAGGGGGTGGGCCTGGGGCGCCCTTCTCACCTGACATCGTGAAAGGTCCCCCAGGGACTTCCCTGGCAGTCCGGTGGTTAGGACTCTGCATTCTCACTGCCGAGGGTGCGGGTTCAATCCCTGGTCGGGGGACTAAGATCCCACAAGCTGCACGGCGTGGCCAAATTGAAAAAAAAAAAAAGAAAGGTCTCCTGGAGGGACCTGGGCTGCAGCCCCACTCTAGGCCCAGAGTGTGGAGGGCATTGACCTGTGGGACCAGTTGCTCCGGGGGGAGGGAGAGCTGGGCCTGGGAGCTGGCGGCGCCCCATCCTTTAGATTCCAGGGCTGGGAGTGGAGGAGCAAGGCTGGCAGAGCCGGTCGCCTGCTCTGTTGCACGGTTGCTCCCACGGCCTGGGACCCACTCTTTCTCTCGTAGGGTCACGCTGAGTCCCCGCCAGGGCCTCCCAAGGATCCCGTTAAGGGGCATCTTCCAGGGAGCGAAGGTGGTTCGGGGCCCCGACTGGGAGTGGGGTTCGCAGGATGGTGAGTGGGATCCAGGGTGGGAAGGTGGGGGCTGGGCTGCCACCGGCCATGGCTCATCCCCGTGGCGCAGGCTTAGTCTGCTGGTGGGGCCACTGTCTCCCAGGAGGGGAAGGGAAGCCAGGCCGAGTGGTGGACATCCGTGGCTGGGATGTGGAGACGGGCCGGAGTGTGGCCAGCGTGACATGGGCCGACGGCACCACCAACGTGTACCGCGTGGGCCACAAGGGCAAGGTGGATCTCAAGTGTGTGGGCGAGGCAGCTGGCGGCTTCTACTACAGGGAGCATCTCCCGAGGCTCGGTATGGGCGGGCCCCACTGACACCCACCCAGTTGCTCTCTGTCCTGGCTGAGCCTCAGCGGCAGCCCTGGGCCAGGGGTAGCCTGTGAAGTCACTGAGGGGAGGGGAGGGGTGGGGGCGGAGGGACCCTTGTGAGCTGGGCCTGCCACCTCGTTCCCAGGCAAGCCTGCAGAGCTGCAGCGCAGGGTGAGTGCTGACGGCCAGCCCTTCCAGCACGGGGACAAGGTCAAGTGTCTGCTGGATGCAGACATCCTGAGGGACATGCAGGAAGGCCACGGCGGATGGAACCCCCGGATGGCCAAGGTGAGCCACCCCACCTGCCAAATCCCCATGCCCCCCCCTCCCCACATCCTCTGGACCCCCGCCCTCGTGCTCCACCTGGCCACAGCCTCCGTGACCCGCCGCAGTGTATCGGACAGATGGGCACCGTACACCGCATCACGGACCGTGGGGACGTGCGTGTGCAGTTCAGCCACAAGACCCGCTGGACCTTCCACCCTGGGGCTCTCACCAAGGTGCATGGGGGGCCGGGCTGAGCCCCTCTGCTCACTTCCGTACCCCCTTTAACGTGCTGGCTTGGCCCTGAGAGTGCCTCCCTCGGGCCCTGAAGGAAGAGGGGAGGGCATGGTGGGGTCCAGAGGGGACTAGGTCCAAGGAGAGGGGACCCTGGTGTGAGGCACGGGGGTGGGGGCCGCGGGGAGCTGTTGGAAGCCGGGGCAGCAGGTCAGGCGCGAACATCTGTTCTGAGGGCCAGAGGGGCCTCTGCAGCCTCACAGGCAGGAGGTGGCAGGTTGGGGTACTTTCTTAGGAGGGCAGGGTGGGCGTGGTGAGAGCTGTCTGGGAAGCAGTATCCCTTGGATGAGGGATGGAGGGGGTGGGGGGCAGCGGCGTGTCCAGTGATGGCACCTGGGCGGGGGCAGCACCAGCACTCGGCTCTGGGACTGCTGGGGCACATCTGCTTTCAAGGATGGGGGATGGTGGGGTCATAGGACAGGTGGTTTGTAGAGTGATCTCTGTACCCACGAGGGCACGGGTGAGGAGTGAGTTGCTAGGAAAGGTTTGGGGGTGGGGGAGAAGCAGCCCTGACCCCCTCTGTGCTGTTCCGGCCTGGCCCCCGGTCATCCTGTGGGCCCCCCTCCCCCGAGCCAGGCTAGGCTGGTCTTGGCTGTGCTGCCCGCTCCCCGTCAGTGTGCAGGGACAGGCCCACCCTGGCCTGCACCCCCCCCCCCCACGCTGGCTTCTGTCCCATCTAGATGCTGATGTCTGCTGCCTCTCTGGCTGTCACCCGCATGGCTCTGAGACTAGGCCACCAAGGGCTGCCCTGGTGACCTGTTGCCCTTATCGGGCCAGACCCTCTGGCTGTGCTTTCGGGCAGGGGCTGGGGTCCTGTCCAGGCCTGTCCTGTGGAGCTGGGTGGGGGTGCTTTCCTGCTCTACGACCCCAGGCAGCTACACCTGCCGGGGGCCCCTCACATGCTTCTCTGTCACTCAGCACAACTCCTGCTCGGTGGGTGATGTTGTGCGGGTCATTGACGACCTCGACATGGTGAAGCGGCTGCAGGCCGGGCATGGCGAGTGGACAGATGACATGGCTCCCGTGAGTCCCTCAGCCCTGCCTCCCCACCCCCAGCTCCCTCGCCCCTGGGAGGCCCACCTGAGACCCCGCCCTCTCCCCACCCAGGCTCTGGGCCACATCGGGAGGGTACTGAAGGTTTTCGGAGATGGAAACTTGGGTGTGCTGGTCAGCGGTAAGCTGTGGACCTTCAGCCCCTCCTGCCTGGTGGCCTACCGGCCTGAGGAGGACGCCAACCTGGACGTGGCCGAGCGCGCCCGGGAGAACAAAAGTGAGGGCATCCAGCGCGGGCGGCTGGTGGGGGGCGGGGCCGCCCCTGGCCACCACCGAACCTCAGCCCTGCCCTCCCCAGGCTCCCTGAGTGTTGTCCTGGACAAGCTTCGAGCCCAGAAGAGTGACCTGGAGCACCCGGGGAGGCTGGTGGTGGAGGTGGCCCTGGGCAACGTGGCCCGGGCTCTGGACCTACTGCGGCGGCACCCGGAGCAGGCAAGTTCCTGAGACCAGCCCCCGCTGCCCCCACCCCCGCCCCGGCCCCACCAGCCCCAGCGGGAGGAGCGGGGCCGGGGGCTAACTCTCTGCCCTCCCGGCAGGTGGACACCAAGAACCATGGCAGGACCGCCCTGCAGGTGGCTGCCTACCTAGGCCAGGTGGAGCTGGTGCGGCTGCTGCTGCAGGCTCGGGCGGGCGTGGACCTGCCGGACGACGAGGGCAGCACGGCGCTGCACTACGCGGCGCTGGGGTGAGGCCTGGCCGGGGCGCGGGGGGACCGGGCCTGCAGGTCCAGCCAGTGGGCACAGCGCCCCTCCTGCTTCCTCTCCCGCCAGGAACCAGCCCGAGGCCGCCCGGGTGCTCCTGAGCTGGGGTTGCGGGGCCAACACTCTTAACGGCACCCGGAGCTCGGCGCTGCACGTGGCCGTGCAGAGGGGCTTCCTGGAGGTGGTGAGGGTCCTCTGTGAGTGCGGCTGTGACGTCAACCTGCCCGTGAGTGCTGGGTCCCCTGGCCCTATCCCTGGGGTCAAGGAGGCAGTGGCCAAGATCTTCTTGCCAAGTGATCACTGGCCCACCACCGGCAGGACGCCCATGCTGACACGCCCCTGCACTGTGCCATCTCGGCGGGCACTGGCGCCAGCGGCATCGTGGAGGTCCTCACCGAGGTGCCGGGTATCGACGTCACTGCCACGAACAGCCAAGGCTTCACCCTGCTGCACCATGCGTCCCTCAAAGGCCACACACTGTGAGTTTGGGGTGGACGCATAGCCAGCAGCCAGGTCCTGCGGTGCTGCCGGGCCACTCTGGGGTCGCCCTGACCCCAGACGCGTCTCCCTGCTCCCGCAGAGCCGTCAGAAGGATTCTGGCGCGGGCCCGGCAGCTGGTGGACGCCAAGAAGGAGGATGGGTTCACAGCGCTGCACCTGGCCGCCCTGAACGACCACAGGGAGGTGGCCCAGGTTCTCATCCGAGAGGTGTGGACGCAGGGTCCTGGGCAGGCCCGGGGACCGGGGTGTCAGGGCCCACCAGGGTCCCTGGGCTGAGCCTGTACCCCCCCCACCCCCCAGGGCCATTGTGACGTGAATGTTCGCAACCGTAAGCTCCAGTCCCCGCTGCACCTGGCTGTGCAACAGGCCCACGTGGGGCTGGTGCCGCTGCTGGTGGACGCTGGCTGCAGCGTCAATGCCGAGGACGAGGAGGGGGACACAGCTCTGCATGTGGCACTGCAGCGTCACCAGCTGCTGCCCCTGGCGACTGATGGGGCCGGGGGGGACCCAGGGGCCTTGCAGCTGCTGTCAAGGGTGAGGAAGCGTGACTCTGGGTGCTTGAGAGGTGGGCCGTGGCACCTGGCTGCAGGCCCCTGGGTCCTCTGCCCACCTCCACCTTCGGGGACAGCCCTGACCAGGCCCTCTCAGGGTGGGACAGCCCGGGCCGCAGTGGTTTGCAGGCGGTGTCTCCTGCGACCCCAGTCACCGCCGTGTGGCCAGTGTTCCTGAGATTCTGTGCTTCAGACCAGCCTGGGAAAGGGGGTGGGGTGCCGTATGGGCGGGGGTCGTGTGTCAGGACCCGGGCCCCTCTGCCGGCAGGGGCCTTTACCCGCCTGCCTCCGGCGGCTCCGGGGGTCTCGGGCGGGGCCCAGGCCTCTGAAGCCCGGTGCCAGCCCGGCTCCCTCCAGGCCAGTGTTCCCAGGCGCCCACCCTCACGTCGTCTGTCCTGCCACCCAGCTACAGGCCTCGGGCCTTCCGGGCAGCACGGAGCTGACGGCGGGCGCGGCGGTCGCCTGCTTCTTGGCGCTGGAGGGCGCCGACCTGAGCTACGCCAACCACCGCGGCCGGAGCCCGCTGGACCTGGCAGCTGAGGGCCGCCTGCTCAAAGCCCTGCAGGGCTGTGCCCAGCGCTTCCGGTGAGCAGGCGGGGCCGGGGGCGGGCCGCCCGCAGCCCTGGGCCCTTTCAAGCCCCTTCTGCCCACGCAGGGAGCGGCAGGCTGGCGGCGGCGGGGGCGCGGCCCAGGGCCCAAGGCTGGCGCTCAGTGCCCCCAACACTGTTACCAACCTGCACATCACTGCGCCGTCCGGGCCCGAGGCTGCCGAGTGCCTGGTGTGTCGGAGCTGGCGCTGTTGGTGCTGTTCTCGCCTTGCCAGCACCGCACGGTGTGTGAGGGTGAGTGCAGGGGGCAGGGGCGGGGCGGGGGTGCGGCGACCGGGCTGGGGGGCCTCGCTCAGCCATGCGCTCCCCCGCAGAGTGCGCCCGCAGGATGAAGAAGTGCATCAGGTGCCAGGCGGTCATCGTCAGAAGCTGCGCCCAGGTGGGGCTCGTCGCCCCCCCCGCCCCCCCCCCCCCGTGTGGGCCGCTGCACGTCGCCCCGCGGTTCACGGCTCCGTCCCCTGTCGTGGCCCACGCTCCTACCCGCGTTCTCCCCCAAGCCCCGGGCCTCCAAAGCCCCTGCCTCTGACCGGACCCCTTCCCGCAGACGGCACGGAGGTGGTCAGCGCCGCCCCCGCCCCCGGCCCACCGCGGCAGCTGGTGGAGGAGCTGCAGAGCCGCTACCGGGCAGATGGAGGAGCGCATCACCTGCCCCATCTGCATCGACAGCCACATCCGCCTCGTGTTCCAGTGCGGTCACGGCGCCTGCGCGCCTGCGGCGCTGCGCTCAGCGCCTGCCCCATCTGCGCCAGCCCATCCGCGGACCGCATCCAGATCTTCGTGTAGCCCGCGCCCCCTGCCTGGTCCGGGGCCCGCCCCGCGACCGCTTTCGCAAGCCCCTACTCTGTATTTTATAAAAAGATTAATGGACTTTGCGCCTGGTTGCCTGCCTGGGGCAGGCCGTGGGTCCCCCCACCCCGGACCATCCCGACCTGGCCTCTTCCGCCGTTGGCCCGGCGCTGGGCTTTGCGCTTCGGCAGAGGCCCCGCCTGGCCCCTCCGACCTGCGTGTCCATGCTCTTCTTCCCAGGACTCACGGTCCAGAGTCCTGCCAGGATCCCGGTCTCTGGGCCAGAAAGATGGGGCCCGGGCTCGCGGTGTCGTCCAAGAGCACTGGTTGGACCGAAACCCCAGCAGCGCCTCCTCCCTGCGCCTGGGGCGGGCTGTGGAGACGGCAGACTTTGGCCAAAGCAGAAACGCGGTCTCGTGGCGGGCTGTGCAGTCCTAGCTAAGCGGGGAGTTGGGCGAGGCCTCCGATTCGAGCCAGAAGCCCCGGCAGGGTTTCAGGACCACTGAGTGTGGGAGGTGGAACGCGGACCTGGGGAGTAGGGCAGAGCACAGGACAGAGACGGTCGGTGTGTCGGCGCAAGCGTTTAGCCGTGGGGGAGGCGGGCACTGCCCTGGTCTGGGCCCTGCGGCCGGGCGCTTTCCAAGAACCACCGAAGTGCTCCCCCGGAGCCTCAAGGCTGCCAGCCAGCCACTTGGCGCTGACCCCGCTGGCCTGGCGCGCCACTGTCACTCTGGGCTCAAGGCCTGGGTGGAGAACAGGGAGGGCCAGACCCCCTCCCCTCCCCGCCCCCGCGCCTCCTCTGGCTCGGCCCAGCCCCCACCCCATCTCCCCTCCCCCCGGCCGCTCCGCCCCGGCGGGAGGCCCGTCCCGCCCAGGATCCCGGTTCCCCAAGCCCAGAGGCGCCCTCGCCTACATCCCGCCTGGCTTAGCTCCTCAGTCAGGCATGACCTGAAAGTCGTCCCGTCGAGTCTCCCGCCCCCATGACACCCGGTGCCCCAGCCCCAACCCAGGACCGTTCAGACTTCGGCCCTGCGCGCGCTCGGCAGGCAGCGCCTGGTGGGGATTCCTGCGGCGCCCCCCGCCCCGCGCTCCCCCGCCCCTCGTGCGCTGTCCCTGTCGCCCTCCATGGGTCCTTCCGCTGGCCCCTGCAGGTCCTCCTCCCTCCTGGCACCCCAAGCCTTGCTCCGCAGGCGCCTCCTTCTCCCTCTTCCTCAGCCCGGTACTCACTTGCCACGTCCCCTCCCGTCGCATCCCTCCCCTCTCGTGGGGTCCCTGTCAGCCAGCGCCTGCAGGGGACTTGTCCCGAGCTGGCCGGGATGCAGGTCCCACTGCCGGGTCTCATCCGGTGCAGGGCACTCCGTTTGGGGGAGAAGCTGCCAAGTCAGTCCACTCTCAGCGAGTCTGGGGACCCGGCTGACCACTCCTGCCTAAGCCCAAGCCCCCAGTGTCCGTCCCTTCCCTGGCGTCCAGGGCCCTCCTCGCAACACCACCCCCACCCCCGCCAAGTGACCCCGCCCAGTTGGCCCTGCCCAGGCCACCGCCACCGACCCACAGGCCCGGGTCCCCGCACCCCAGGCTGGAGGTGTCGGGGGTGCTCCCGACAGCAGGCGGCCAGCTGGTTCCCTTCGGGGCAGCCGCGCGCCCTCCCCCTCAGGGCTGTAACCCGAGCCGCCGCCGCGCTGCCCCGCCGCCTGAGCCCCGACAGCGATTCCGCAGGCGCCATGGGCCGCGGGGCCTGCGTCCCCTCAGCGGCGTCGGGGGCCCACGACCGGGCCCGCCTTCTCGGAGCCGTGCTGGGCGCGCTGTGCCTCCTCCCCACGCTCGTGCTGCTGGCCCGGCCGGGGGCCCTGGGGAACCGGCCCGTGGCGAGCGCAGCGCAGGTGAGAGCGGGCGCGGGAGCGGGCGAGTCGGCCCCGGCTGACCGTCCGGGCCTGAGTCGGCGAGTCCGCGTCCGTTGAAGGGGGGGTGGGGGGGCAGCATCTGCCGGCAGCTCCGCCCACTCCGACCTGGCCTGTTTTTAGTAACGTTTTTCTTTCTGGCTGTTAAGTAGCCCTGGCTCGGGGTGGAAAACCAGAAAATGCCGAAAGACAAAGGAGTCCCTCCCTGGAGGGAGCGCCAGCGCTCCCTGGAGCGCGCGCCCTCCCATCCTTCGAGGTCCATTTCCTCGCGGCTTGGGGACAGTCCCTGCTGCCTCCCCACGGGGCACTTGCTTCCCTCGAAGGGAGACGCTGTGCCCCCGACCGTGGGTGTGCTCACCACCCCAAGCCTTGGCCCGCCGCACCCCCCAGCGCCCCGCAGACGCCGCTACACGCTGACCCCGACCCGGCTGCACTGGGACCACTTCAACCTCACATACAGGTGCGACCCTGGCCCTGGGGGGGGGGGCGGTGCTGCCTGGCTGCCACCCCTGACCATGACTCCCACCCCAGGATCCTCTCTTTCCCGAGGAACCTGCTCAGCCCCAGAGAGACCCGGCGGGGCCTGGCCGCCGCCTTCCGCATGTGGAGTGACGTGTCCCCCTTCAGCTTCCGCGAGGTGGCCCCTGAGCAGCCCAGCGACCTCCGCATAGGTGGGCGCCGTGCCCCCAGTCCCCGCCCCGCCCCAAGGCCCTCTTTCAGCCCCGTGCTCCTGCAGGCTTCTACCCGGTCAACCACACGGACTGCCTGGTCTCCCCGACGCACCACTGCTTCGACGGCCCCACGGGCGAGCTGGCCCACGCCTTCTTCCCCCCGCACGGCGGCATCCACTTTGACGACAGCGAGTACTGGGTCCTGGGCCCCACACGCTACAGCTGGAAGAAAGGTGACGCCGGCCTGGCCTCCCGTGGGGCCCTCGCACCACGGGCGGGCACAGCGGGAGGGCTTTGGGGGTGTCATGGCTGGGATTTGGGATCAGGGAGGCGGGCAGGGGCAGGCTGGGAGGAGGTCGTAAGCCTGGCTTCCGGGAGCCCTGAAGCCCCCTCCCCCCACACCGCTGGAGCCCGAGCTGGAGCTGCATTCCTGGGGGCCAGCTCACCACCTCGCCAGCCTGGAACACGCTTATCTTCCCACGGCTGCCCGAGGGAGGCTCCCGGCACTGCAGCAGCTGTTCGGGCCTCGGGGTCAAGGCCGGCGGGCGGGCGGGGGGGTGGGGGGCGGCGGAGGGCTGGGCCGGGTCCCGGGCGCTGACCGGCGGGGCCCGCAGGCGTGTGGCTCACCGACCTGGTGCACGTGGCGGCCCACGAGATCGGCCACGCGCTGGGCCTGATGCACTCGCAGCACGGCCGGGCGCTCATGCACCTCAACGCCACGCTGCGTGGCTGGAAGGCGCTGTCGCAGGACGAGCTGTGGGGGTTGCACCGGCTCTACGGTGAGTGCGGGACTGGGGCGGGCGGGGGCGGGCGGGGCCGGGGCCGGGGCGGGCGGGCCTGAGTCCAGGCTGCCCCCTGCAGGCTGCCTGGACCGGCTGTTCGTGTGCGCGTCCTGGGCGCGGAGGGGTTTCTGCGACGCCCGCCAGAGGCTCATGAAGAGGCTGTGCCCCAGCAGCTGCGACTTCTGCTACGGTGAGCTTGGGTGTCAGGCACCGGCCTGCCTCTGGCCAGGGCGCCAGGTACTGATGTGGCCTCCGCCCCCCGCCCTGTATGAGCAGAGTTCCCCTTCCCCACGGTGGCTGCCACCGCACCGCCCCCCAGGACCAAAACCCGGCTGGTGCCCGAGGGCAGGAATGTGACCTTCCGCTGCGGCCAGAAGATCCTCCACAAGAAAGGCAAAGTGTAGTGAGTGACCCTGCCTGGGCGCCCGAGGGTGGGCGGGGGACTCGGGACCCTGCCCAGCCCTCCGCCCTCCCCGCAGCTGGTACAAGGACCAGGAGCCCCTGGAGTTCTCCTACCCCGGCTACCTGGCGCTGGGCGACGCGCACCTGAGCATCATCGCCAACGCCATCAACGAGGGCACCTACACGTGCGTGGTGCGCCGGCGGCAGCACGTGCTCAGCACCTACTCCTGGCGCGTCCGCCTGCGGAGCTGAAGGCCGCCCGCAGGGCTGAGGATGCCGATAAAGCAGTTTCTCGCTCACGTCTCCTGGCCCTTTTTTGGGAGGGTGGGCGGCCAGTCTTGGCCCACGGGGTGCGGAGCCTGCAGCCAGTTCCTTGCAGGGAGGATGCCGTCCACAGAGACAGGCCGAGACGGGCTTCTCCAGGCCGGGCCTGGAACAGTGGGTAAACCCGAGGCCCAGGCGCCAGCAGCATCACCAGGGCAGCGCGCTGAGCCAGTGGGGCCGGGGGTCTCGCGTGGGCTCAGGGCTGGGAAGGGGGTGGGCCCTGTGGCTGCAAGGCCTCCCTGGAGGGAGTAGGGTGAGCGCGGGCAGCGTGTGTGTGTCGGGGAGGCTGGCGGTGCCCGCAGGAGGAACTAGCTCGGTGCAGCTGGGGGCCCCGGGCAGTGACAAGTCCCCTTCTGCCCAAGCGACACTGTGTCCAGCCAGACCAGTAGCTGGAGGACTCGCGGGCTGCAAAGAGCTGAGCCCACGGAGACTGCATTTCACCCCTCCCTCCCTGAGTGTAGGGGCTGGGGCTCCCCCCGCACCCCGGGGAGGCCCAGGACCCAGCACAGGACCAGCCCCTTAAAGAAGGAAATGCCAGACCTTTTCTCCAAGAATATTTTACTACATCTTAAAACACATAACCACCTTGTACAAAAACCCGCTGTGGCTGCGAGCCCGCACGCCTGGCTCTGGGGCCCTGGGTGAGAGGCAGGAAGGTGCTGGAGCAGCAGCCCGAAGATTAAGAAGTACCAACCCCCCCGCAGCTCTGTTCGCAGTCGTGGCCAGCACCCGACGGGTGGCCGCCAGTGGTCACCGTGGCTGAGTGTGTGTGTGTGGGTGTACGGATGCCCGCCCTCTCCTCGCAGGGCAAGTCCGATACATCTGAAAAAACACAGCCTTTCCTCCCACGGCAAGGAAAACGTGATTTAATTCTACAAATTTACAAACCAAGATAAAGTGAAAACATGGAAAACCCCACGAGGCCAGCAGCCAGTCCTAGACTTGAGGTCGCGTCCACGGCAGCCCCGTGGCAGTGGCGGCACCTGATCAGGGCAGGACGGGGGTCTGGACCCAGACGTCGCCTCCAGTGTCTGCCGCTGTCCCAGCTGGGCCTCAGCGGTTGGCGCTCCCCAAGGTGGGTCCGGGGTCAGCTCTGAGCCTCAGAACTTGAGGCTGAAGCCTGGGCCCGCGGCCGAGGCCCCCTGGTTCGTGGTTGTGAGGTGGAAGCCCGTCTCCTTCAGGTCGTCGTCACCCTGTGGATACAGCGGCTTCGTGGGGCCCCAGCCGGGCCAACTCCGCCTTGGCGACCCTGCTCCTCCCACCAGCCCGCCCCTCACCAGCTGGCTGTAGCCCAGGCCTCCCTCTGGGGGCCGGGGGCTGGTGCCCCGCTTCACCCTCTGCTGTTCGCTCTTGGCGGGCCATGTGGGGAACATGGAGGGGTCGATGGGGAGGGGGGTCTCGCGGAAATACTCGTGCTTGAGGCCATCCTCTGCGCTGACCCTCCGTCCAGGGAAGTAGGTCAGAAACCTGGGAGAACAAGGCACTTGGCAGGGGCAGGGCTGGGCGGGGAGGAGGCGGGCTGAGGGTGGGGTGCAGGGAGGGACGCACTTGTTCATGAGGTCGAAGCCCTGGTCTGAGAGCAGAGCCCCGAAGCGCTTGCGGAGGTTGTTATACGGGTACTCGGTGAAGGTCATCTTCTTGACTGCGGGGAGGTCATTGTAGCCGGGCCAGATTTTCTCACTGGGGGTCCCCAGGTCCTGAAACAGGGCGGCGTCTCAAATAGCCGGGCCCTGCAGGGAAGGGTCACCTGGCCCGGACGCCTGCACACGTCCCCAGGGGCACCCACCTTGAACACTTTGTTGATCTGATCGATTTCCGACTTCCCAGGGAACAGCGGCTTCTGAGTCAGCAGCTCCCCAAAGATGCAGCCCACCGACCACATGTCCACGGCCGTGGAGTACTCCTGGGGGTCAGGAAGCACTCAGGGGGCTGGCGGGTCAGGGCGCCCAGGGCACGCTCCTGCACACCCACACTCACCTTGGCGCCGAGCAGCAGCTCGGGGGCACGGTACCACAAGGTCACGACCACCGGGGTGTAGGCCTTCAGAGGGGACCCATACTCCCGCGCCAGCCCGAAGTCCCCCACCTGTGAGGACAGAGGGCGGGCTGTGGGCGGCTCCATGCCTGGGAGCGGCCGCTCCCGGAGCCGCCCGCAGGGCTCACCTTGAGGATGCCGGCATGGCTCAGCAGCAGATTGGACGTCTTGAGGTCTCGGTGCAGGATCCAGTTGTCGTGCAGGTGCTTCACTCCCCGCAGCAGCTGGATCATCAGGGTCTTCACCTCTCCTGGATGGCGACAGGTCAGCACGCGGCTGGTGCCCCGGGTCTTCGGCTGCCTCAGCAGCCACCAAGCTTCCCGGCACCCGGGCGCTCACACACACGCAGCGCGACAGGGTCAGAGTCCAGGTCAGCACTCCCGCCCCGGGCGACCTGAGCGCAGCACGTCCCTCAGGGGAACCTGGGCGTAGGGCCCTACCCGGCAGGAAGGGCTGCTTCATGGTCTCCATGAGGCTCTTGAGGTCGTGCTCCACGTAGTTCATCACGATGTAGATCTTGTCCATGTTGCTGCCCACGACGATTTCCTAGGAAACGACAGCAGGTCCCATGGCCCGGGGGTCCCAGGCTGGCCCTGCCGCCGCCGGCTCTCCCAAGAGACCTGAAATCCCGGGGCCCAGACGCTGGGTGACAACGGGGATCTCCTAAGTGCGACGGCCACCGGGGTGTAGCACTTGGGGGCCCCGCGGGGCAGAGGCGCGTGGCCGGCGGCCTCACCCTGACGGTGACGATGTTGGGATGCTGCGCCTTGAGAATGGTGTTGATCTCCCTCAGCGATGTGATCGGGAAGCCTTCCTTCTCTTTCTCCATCTTTAGCCGCTTCAGAGCCACGATTTCATCTGAAAAGAAAGCAACGGGAAGACTCAACGTTGAGCAAACGTTCTTCCACCCACACATTCTTCCTGTTTCATCGCTGTTCCCCCACGATCACGGGACATGGCCAACCGGCCTCCCCCAGGTGCTCAGAGCCTCGACTGCTGCTCTGAGGCCCCGCCAAGGGTGCACACCTGCCTGAGGCTGCAAGCAAGCAACACAGAGCCTCACGGTCAGGCCGCCTTCTGGCCTCTGAAGGCGCCGAGGGGCCAGCTGCTCAGGTGCAGCAGTCAGATAAGGCAAGGCTGAGGCCCAGCACCGGGGGGGGGCGGGGGCGACGACCAGGATAGTAGGAGCCTATACCCAGTGGCCCTGACACTGAAGGTGCCGGCGCTCCGCGGTGCTGGCCGGCACTCTGGGCCACCCGGGCCATGCGCCACACCGCCCCTTCCCTTTGGGGGCATCCTGGGACTCGCCCCACCTGTTTTCTTGTCCTTCGCTCTGTACACCACCCCGTAAGTGCCTTCTTCAATCCTGTTCAGGCACTGGAATTCCTCCACACTCCGACAGCCCTGAGAGGAAGCCAGCATGAGGGCGCGGCAGCGGGGCCACACCCCAGCGGGAAGCCCCGCCGGACAGACGTGTCAGGAGGGCCCGCAGGGCGCGTGGGCAGAGGCCCGGGAACGCTCTCCTCGCTTCAGTAAGCACGTGCCCCTTTATCCAAAAGCCAGCCCTGGGCAACCCCCCACCCCGCCACCTCCAGCCTCCTCATTCTAAGATGAGGCTGGGACAGGAGTGGCCCTGTGCGCTGCACCCCCAGCTGGCGCAGGAAACCCCCAGGAGCTGGGGCGGCACTTGGCGCCGGGCCACTGGCCTTGGGGCGCCCGGAGCACCTGAGGCCGCTCACCCTCTGGAGACCTGCCCTCTCCAACCCCCTCCCTCCAGCATCGTTGTTACCGACTTTTCCCAACAGAAAACCTGGGCTGACTCATAGCACTGCCCTCTGACCCCTGCACAGCGACCGGGCGAGGGGAGCAGGTGCCCACTCCGCCCAGGCCGAGGCAGAAGTGACCGCAGAGCTGACCGCCTGCCAGGCTGCCGCCCCCTCCACATGGGGCCCCTGGCGGGCGTCCTGGCTGCGGACACAGGAACTGTCCCCCACCCCCCAAGACTGCTGGACAAGAGGCTGGACCATGATCAGGGACACGTGAGAGGCCAGTGGCCGGGCCCGCCCACTGACAGACACCCACAGCAGGGACCCAGCTTCTGCTCTCAGCAACCGGCCCCGTCCACAAGCAGCAAGGCAGAGCCAGGCCTGGGGCGGGGAGGGCACCTGACCTGCAGGGCTGGCAGGTACTTGGGCAGCTCCTGTTTGAGCTCGATGGGTGACAGGGCTGGGGAGTCGGGCACGAAGTCCCCCTCGGTGAGGGCGCTGCTCTGGGGGGTGCCCTCGCCCACCTCCTCTTCCCCCTCTTCGCTCTCTCCAGAATCGCGGTCAAATCGTGACTCTGGAACTTCAAAAGTTCAACCCAATTACGAACCAAGAACAAGCAAGTGTGGCTACCCCACCCGTTCTGGGGGGGGACAGCGAGTGCAGAAAGAAGCCATATTGAGAGCCCCGGGGGGCTGGGCACAGGCTGCGCGTCCCACCGCCCTGGACAGAGGGCACTGTGTCTTGGACCCACTGGCCGGGCTGGGACCACTGTGAACCACTGGCCGGTCGCGAGCCACAAGGCCCGCCCAAAACTTGCGGCCACTGGCCAGAGGGCTTGGCCTGGCTGCCTGCGGAGGCCATGCAGCCCCTGGTCAGCAACGGCCCTGTGGTCGGAGTCGAACTGGCGTTTCCCAGCCTCCCCTGATGTCCGAGCCCATTACTCTTAGGATGGCGCTCACTCAGCACTGTCCCTTCTAAGGGACGTGGGCCCCCACGGGCCCAAGCGGCCAAGTGCGGGGTGCTGGGGGAAGCAGCTCCCCGCGAGCCAGCTGGGTCCTGGGACGCACCAGCCAGGCGCTCCCTGTAGCTCCCGGGGCACGATGTGCCTCTGGGAAAGGATATTTCTTAGGTCGCTGCCCCGCTCACGACTCAAACGTGAGTCAGCACCCAGGTCAGGGGCAGACGAGGCGGCGGCGAAGCACCACTCGGGGGGCCTCTCACCAACCAAGACGTGGTTTTCATTCTCTCGCTCCTCCTCTTCACTCATTTCTTCTTCACTCACTTCCTCTGTAACGGAAACAGGTGTCACCTCAGACCCTCCACAAGCAGAAACGCGGTCCGCGTTGGCCGACAAGGAAGCAAGGGCGCCCTATGTCGTCGACTCGGGAGCCTCATGTAAGTCCCAGACAGCCAGGCGTTTCCCATCTGGATACATTTTTACTGACGTTTCACATCACCCACCTGCAGCTGCTACGCTCTTACGGAGTTAAACCGCGTGCGCGTGTGCGCGCGGGGCAGGGAGTGCGTGCGCGCTCACCGGCTGACTGTCCGGATGCGTCCTCGGAGTTGCTTCCGGTCTCCTCCTCCTCCTCCTCCTCCTCCCCCTCCGACTCTTCGCTGCTGCTCCCCTCCTCCTCCTCCTCCTCCTCCTCCTCTTCTTCCTCTTCCTCCTCCTCCTCGGAACCGGACCCTGACTCCGCTTCAGGAAGGAAACAGCCAGCAGTGAGCTTCGGCCCCGGGGGGCCACGGACCTGGGCGGGGCCGGGCACGCCGCTACCTGACGAGGACTCCGCTGAGCTGGTCCTCCTCTCGCTGCCGCTGATGTCCTGCAGGTCGGACAGCAGGTCTCTCTCTTCCACTTTCTCTTCTTTTACTTATGGAACAAACCATCGAAGGTGAATGTGGGAAAACGTCTGAAACTAACAAGATTCGATGGCGCTTCTCCCACGAAGACTAACTTCGGTTTGTATGGGAAACAGCTCACCCAGATACCCGGGAGGAAGACGACTCTTCAAAAGACCAGTAACAAACGTCTGTGCTGATAAACTTATTTCGTACACAGTCCCTCTCACACACCACGGAAGCGTTTAGCGCATCGTGATGTGAAGCAGCAGCTTTCTGTGCTCAGACGCCCCTCGCAAAGACCGCCACACGCTGGCCCTGCGAGCGCTGTGCAGCCTCACCTGGCTTTCGGCTGTCCCCGAGCTCAAACCTCTCTCGAGGCGGCCGGAGTGGGCTCCGACTCCAGTGGCTGGGTTTCACCTTGTCGCCATAGTCCTCTCTCGCTGTCCGGTGATGTGCAGACACTAGGCACGAGAACAGAAAGGAGGTGGTGCCGGCAGCCCCCTTTCCCACGGCACACACGCTCCCACCCCCACACAGCAACGGAATGGAGCACAGGAAACGACCAGAGGACCCAGGTGGGCTTTCTAGACTGCTCTCTATTGGTCAAAAGGCAGGGGCCAGAACCCACCTCTCCAGCCTGGGCCTGACCCCCCGTGAGTGGACCCCAGACACAGCTGTCTGGGGCAGACAGCCCACACCCCAGGAGCCGCAGGGTCGTCCGGCCCCGCCCCTCGCCCCACCTCCCCGCTGGGCCCCGCCCTCGCCCCACCTTCCCGCTGGGCCCCGCCCTCGCCCCACCTTCCCGCCGGGCCTCCCGCTCCTTGCGTCGCTCCTCGGCCCGCCGCTCCCGCTCCTTCTGCTCCCTCTGCTCCTTCTGCTGCTCCCGCATCTTGCGCTCCCGTTCTCGCTTCCTTTCTAGCTGCTCGAGACGGTCCCTGGAACCAGCACACGCCACATTTTCACCCCGAAACAGGCAGTTCTCCTTTTTGCCCCCAGTGCTTTTGCTCGCGTTTATAAACCACTTCTCTGGGCCGTTCAACCCTCAGAGAGCTTTTTAAAAAGCAGAACACACACGCATGCGCGTCCTGGGAACCTCGATCCTAAAGCGTCACACGGAAGAAAGTGCCGGTACAAGGAGGTAACAACAACTGCCTGGGGCGGAAACCCCACTGGCTCCAGAACATTCTGCGCGCCAGCTCCACCGCCTCGCCAAGAGGGTTTCCCTCCGTGCACACAATGTAAATCCACCTCGACCAGAAGCCAAGTCGTTCTGGGCCCCCAAGGGCTGGGAGAGCCCATCTGAGGAAGGGCGGGGGAGCCGCAGACCTGGGCCGGGCGCCCTGCGGATCCTGGGGCCAGCTGTCGTGTGGGGGTCAGGAAATACCAGTGACCAGTGACCGAAACACGGGGGGTCGGCGGCACCGGACGCCGAAGAGTTAAAACTCATCAGTCCGTTAACCCTCAGGTCCCTACAGGGTTAAGTCCAAATACAACTTTAAAAGCGAACACGTTAAACAAAAAAGGCAGCATTATACACACAGAAATGAGCACAAGCAAAAAACGGTGAGAGCGCAACCAGGGCCGCCAGTGCTTTCCACACAGTCAGACGTCACCACTGGAGGGGCCGGACCACGGCTACTGGGCTCCACGCACTGTCCTATAAATGCCAGTGAATCCAAACTACCCCCAAATAAAAGCGGAAGGAGACTTCCCTGGCGGCCCAGTGGTTAGGGCGCCGCACTTCCAGTGCAGGGAGTGCGGTTTCGGTTTCATGCCGCGCAGTATGGCAAACACAGAAAGTGGAGGTATAACTTACATATAGAATTCAACCAGCGAGCTCAGTTTCTCTGAACACATCCCTGGAATCGGGCAACCATCACAAGCCGGCTTCAGGACACTCCCAGCACCCACGGATCGTACCGCCTGCGGCCCCCCCCCCCCCCCCCCCCCCGCCTCCCAAGCCTGCTTCTCCCTGCTCTGCATTTCCCAACGTTTCTTCGGCTTGCTTCGGGATGAGTTTGCTTTTTTTCTGGTTTCTTTGGGTAGAAGGTTAGGTTATTGATCCGAAACTTCCTTTTCTGCTTCCCGGTCTAGCTGCTTACAGCTGACAACACTTCACTCCAAGCACAGCTGAAGCCGCACCCCTAGGTTCTGACACACTGTCTTTGCTCTCGTTCAAAATATTTTCAGGGAATTCCCTGGTGGTCCAGTGGTTAGGACTTGGCGCTTCCACTGCTGGGGCCTGGGTTTGATCCCTAGTCAGGGTACTAAGACCCTACAAGCTTCGGGTCGCGACCAAAAAAAAAAGTTCAAAATATTTTGTTTTTCCTTACAATTTTTTCTTCGGGCCATGGGTTTTTCACAAACGGGTTGTTAGATTCCCAACATTTGAGGATTTCCCCAGGTTTCGTTCTGTTGCTTTTTTTTTAATAGAAATTTATTTTTGGCTGTGTGGGGTCTTTGTTGCTGCGTGCAGGCTTTTCTCTAGTTGCGGTGCGCGGGGGCTGCTCTTTGTTGCGGTGCGCGGGCTTCTCATTGTGGTGGCTTCTCTTGTTGCGGAGCACGGGCTCTAGGCACGTAGGCTTCCGCAGTTGTGGCTCACGGGCTCAGCAGTTGTGGCTCACGGGCTCTAGAGCGCAGGCTCAGTAGCTGTGGCACACGGGCTTAGTTGCTCCGCAGCATGTGGGATATTCCTGGACCAGGGCTCAAACCCGTGTCCCCTGCATTGGCAGGTGGATTCTTAACCCCTGCGCCACCAGGGAAGCCCTGTTGCTGACTTCTAATTGAATTCTTCTGTGATAAGAGGGCATACTTTGTATGGCCTCAATTCTTTTAAATTTCAGACTTGTTCCACGGCCTGGCACACGGTCTCTGTTGAAAACTCATCCCAGGAGCTCTTGGGGCAATCCATGTCCCGCGGCTGTGGCTGCAGTGCCGTGTCCACCTGTCCCCCAGCCTCTGTTCACCTGGGAAGGCCTTTATTTGCCCCTCACTTCTGAGGCTGGCTGTGCTGGATACAGAATTCCGGGCTGGCCGGGTTCCTGCCTGTGGCCCCCCGGTTTCTGATGAGAAGCACCCCGCTCGCTGTTGCCCTTCATGAATTTCTCACTAACTTCCCCAGTCTGGCTGTGACTTTGTACTTATCCTACCTGGCGCTCACTGAGTTTCTCGGATGTGTAGATAAAACGGTTTTCATCAAATCTGGGAAGCACTCAAGTCATTATTTAAAAGCCGCCTCTGTGACCCCCCTTCCCTCCCACACGCCGCACGTGTGCTGGTACACTGGATGCTGTCCTACAGATCTTGAGATTGAAGATCCTTTCCTCTCTGTCTTCAGAAGGCGTGAAGTCTGTTGCTCCGTCTTCAGGTTCCTTGCTTCCAAGTCTTCGCCAAATCTGGAAACGCTGTCCACTATGTCTTTCTTCCTTAATACGGGGTCAAACCTTCTTACGTCTTTGTATGTCTCAAAACTTCTTGTTGAAAACTGGACATTCTAGGTAACATCTTGCAACTACCCTGCGCTCGAAGTTTTCCTCCCACTTGGTGCTGTTTAGTAAGCCGCTGGGCTAATGACCCTGTGAACTCTTGTCTCCCTTGTACAATGTGCCACTGCTGCATTTTTCCATGTGCTCCTCTTTATTTTCAAGCTCGGCTTCCTTGGGGTCACCACCGTGTCTGCACAGCTGTGTGACTGGGCCACACTGGACAGCACAGGGCTTAGCAAACGTGAGTGTGTCATGTGCCAGCAGCCAGGACACTGACGGCTCTGCTGGCCTCACAGCGGCCTTGGACGCCAACCTCCCGGCTGCACCTCTCACTCTCCCTGAGTCCTGAGAACGAAGGCTCTCCTCACACCTGCTGTACCTGCCCTCTGTTCAGCCCTGGCTGCTGGGAATGTCAGCACCTTCCAGCCTGCTACTTCCCTTCCGTGAAGCAGCGCAGCTCTCCAGCTCTCTCTGGAAATGACTGCAGGACCCAGAGGTGGCCCTAGGACTCACACCTGGGCCACGCAGAACAGATCTGGGGTGAACAGATGCTCTCTCCTGGAACTCTAAGCCCGCACAGAGGCACCTGGAGACGAACGCCCAGGAGTCTGGTATCCCAGCTCCTGGGCCATTTCAAGGCCTTTGGGATTGCCTTTGTCACTTCTCCTTTTGTTTCTTGTTTGGAAGAACCAGAGTCTATTTCTGCTGCGACCCCAGACAACCCTAAGCAACACATCTTGTTGGTCTTCCTGGACAAGGCCCCTTGGAACAGAGCTGGTGCAGAGCAGGCGCTCCGCACACACCTGCCGAGTGAGCAGACGGGGAATCGCCCACACCCCAGGCCTCCCCGCACTGACTCTGCCTCAGGACTCATGTGCAGGGACTGGCTACCCCCAGAGTGGCTCCACCCGGGCCTGGACAGCAGCCCTCGCCCTCCTCTCCGGGGGCGTCGGGCTCGGGTGTGGACAGCCGCTCCCCTCCTCCAGCCACCTGCCACCCCTCCCTCCTCTCTCTCCTTCCCCTACGGCTGTATGTCCAGCCCAAACCTTCGCTCCTCGCCTCTTGATTCCTCTTGGACCCCCAGCTCCGTCCAGCAGCACCCCTCCCTGCAGGCCCGTGTCACAGGCGGGCGCAGAGGCACCGCCCACCCGGGCCGCCAGCCTCACCTCTCCCTCCGGGAGTGCTCCCGCGCCAGCTCCCTCCGCTTCTGTCGCTCCCACTCCCGCCGGGCCTTATCCTGCTCTTCTCGGTGCCGTTTACGGCGCTCGTGCTCTCTCTCCTTCTCCTTCACTCTGGCATGCTTCCCTAGTGGCAAACAGGATGTGTCATACCAAGAAACTTAACCTCCAGAAACTCAACTTGAAAATACCCAGTGAAGAAAAGAAAAAATATCTAATCATTGACTTGCAGAAACAATCATGACTTTCTGTTAAAAAAAAAAAAGAAAAAAAAAAGAGGATGAAAATATAACACTCTATGCAGTAAGCCTCCAGTTAAGAAAAAACCAAATATAATGTGATTATCACTGAATAGAACTGTGATCTCCATCTTTCTTTCTAATTTTCTGTATTAAATAAACTGTGATTAGACTGTATCAGTTTCACGATTTAAAAAGAAATCCCCACTTGTAAAGGATACGGGACGAAGCTTATCGCCTTTTAGTTTCTACACTACGTTATACACCACGTTAGCCAACTGGGTTTAACAATGAGATTTATATCAGGCCCCAGGCCCAGTTTTCCCTACACCCCTAAGAAGCTCTTTAATACTGGTATGAAATAAAACCCATTATTTCAGTTTTATCAAGCATCTGTTTCTTAGTTAAAGCAATTTAGCATTGAAGACTGTGTTTTCCCTTGTTGAATTAAGACAATTCTGTAGGTAGACAAACTACCCCAGAACAATGCAATCAGGGGGAAACACACAGAAGAAAACATAGAAGGAAAACAATGTATCTATTCGGAATGATCTACAATAAATTTATGTTGTTAGCTAAAATTTTATTCTCTTCGCTTTCAACTGTGCTTTGGAGAAGGCAGTAGATCATGAAATAGGAACGAGACCGCATCTGAACACAATACAAAAGAAAACAAATGCTCTGTACCCCCTTCTGTGGAATGACTACGATGCCTACGTTTCTCTTTTCTCTTTTCATCTTTCCTGTGATGAGCTTTTTCTTTCCGAGACATTTGCTGGGGTGGTTTGATAGCCAAAGAATCATCTTCCTCTCCTCTGAAATAAGACACCACAGCATTACATCACGCCTGAGAAAGTAATGTGAGGAGCACCGGGGTATCGTGGAGTGTCTTCAACCCAGAGAGATGACGGGTTCAGAACAGACAGGTGAACCTCAACCATCAGCTAAAAGATGATGTTCCTTATGAAACCTAAGCCCAAACTGTATATTAAATACAGATTCAGATGGAAAGTGTTAAGTGGGGAATCAATGTGAAACATGGAACAGAAAGGCCTCTCTGAGGAACTTTTAGGGTATTCATGATCTTGGTCGTGGGGAGAGCTTACAGGTATATAACAACGTATCAAACCACACACCTGAAATCTGTGCAGTTTGTCAGTCACACCATAATAAAGTTGTTAAAAAAGGTCCCACAATTTTAATCAAACTTAATGATCTCAAAAGGTCATTTAACAATATTTTCAACTGATTATATAACCAAAATCTTGGAAGAATTCACACCCTATGCCTTTTTGCCTTAATTTCTGGTTATGTTGTTTTTAACTGCTTGATGATGGACATGAGAAGAAAACAAGTGAGGAGAAAGCACAGCACGGGAAGAAACGTCAGAACATACAGACCTCGGTAGGACCGTTTCTGTATCAAGGCCTTGCTCCAAGTATCTTTCAGCAGCTACTTTGGTTTATTTGTAGATAATTTTAGACAGTAATTATACAAATCATCACAAACATACAGCAGAATTCTTTACATGTACCACGTGAATGGTGTTCACTTCACTGCAGAATGATCACAAAGAAAGGAACACACGCTCAGGCTTTTCCTAAGAAGAGGGGAGAGCTGGTAACTGACACCACACAAGAGTCATTTCAGTCCAGAGGTAAACCTCAGGTCATGACCTCAAACTTTCAAAATAACACTGAGAAGGGCCAGCCAGGACCACAGCCCCGTCATGGGCTCAGCCTGCCTCCTCAGGGGAGCGCACCTGCAGCCGCTGGGCTCCTCCAGCGCCACGGCCCTCTCACCTGTCCTCCATGGAGCCCTCTCTTCTATACGGCGAGTTCCTTATCGTTATCTCCATGCGGTGGTCCCTCAGCTCCCCCTCCTCCAGGGAATCCCGCTTGGAATCCCGGTCATCAGACTAAGAAGCAAGGAGAAAGCAATTTTCCTTACAGATAAGCCTATTTTTCATAATACTCAAACCTTGCCACTATCCGAAAACAAACTTTCATACACACTTTGAGTGGACCAATGTTATAAAATATAAAAAACTTTCATTCAAATCCCGCTGATTTTTCGTACAACTCTCTGTAACCCAGAACCTGAGAAATTTAACACCAGCGTATATGACAGGGGACATTAGACTCTGTGACAAGTCTGTTAGCTGTTTATATTAGCCATAACTGAGCCTTAAAGCATATTTTATACACCAAATACTTTACAGTATCTCAAAAAGTACTCATAAATACGTAAGAAAGATCTGCTGCTAAACTTATCAGAAGAGGAATGTCTTTCAATGCCCCTTATCAAATTACTAAAGTTTTCCTGTTATTAGGCAAACCAAGAAAGGTGTAAAACAATAATACTAATTTCAAGGCAGCTTCCTACTATGCTAAAAATACTTGGAAATGGTGTCATAAACATAATGATGAAATGAGAAAAATAAGCCCAACCGCACTAGTGATTTTAGGTTCAAAATACTTTATTTTCCACGTGGCTGTGGTCATCTATATGCAGCTTTAGTATGTTATCGATCTGCTGTCAATGTAAACTGAGTATCTGAATGTTTTTGTTAATTTTTAGAATAGATTTTGGGCTCACCTGCGACATTTGGAAGTACAAAAGAACTTCACCGAAGAAGCGTTGTTCTAATGGAAAAATGAGGGCAAAGAAATTAAATCTCCTTTAAAAAAAACACTTACTTAAAAAACATGGCTTACATTTTTTAAGCGTTTTATCTCTGCTTTCTCCTCTTGTTCCTTCCGTCGTTTCTTTTCCTGAAGAATTTCATCTAAAGTTTTCACTTTCCAAGAGTCCTTTTCATCACCCATTTGAGTTAAAACACTGCAAAAAAGACGAAGAATTCAAACTGTGTCAGGACTCAGCAAACTGTGGTTTGATGCTATGCTGTTTCTGCACACTTGTGCCTTGCCACTTTTGAGCGCTTCAGTACAAATCTTTGTTAAGAGGGATGGGCTCTGCCAGAAATAAACCCACACCCCTATGGTCAATTAATCTTCGACAAAAGAGGCAAGAATATACAATAGGAAAAAGACAGTCTCTTCAGCAAGCAGGGCTGGGAAAGCTGGGCAGCTGCATGTAAATCAATGAAGTTAGAACACACCCTCACACCATACACAGAAATAAACTCAAAATGGCTTAAAGCCTTAAACAGAAGACATGACACTCTAAACCTCCTAGAAGAGATCACAGGCAAAACATTCTCTGACATAAATGGCACCAGTGTTTTCTTAGGTCAGTCTCCCAAGGCAACAGAAATAAAGCAAAAATAAACAAATAGAACCTAATCAAACTTACAAGCTTTTACACAGCAAAGGAAACCGTAAACAAAACGAAAAGACAACCTACGGACTGGCTGAAAACATTTGCAAACGATGTGACTGACAGGGCTTAATTTGCAAAATATACGAACAGCTCATACAACTCAACAACAAAAAACCAAACAACCCAATTGAAAAAAGGACAGAGAGCTTCCCTAGTGGCGCAGTGGTTGAGAGTCCGCCTGCCGATGCAGGGGACACGGGTGCGTGCCCCGGTCCGGGAAGATCCCACATGCCGCAGAGTGGCTGGGCCCGTGAGCCATGGTCGCTGAGCCTGCGCGTCCGGAGCCTGTGCTCCGCAACGGGAGAGGCCACAACAGTGAGAGGCCCGCGTACCGCAAAAAACAAACAAACAAACAAAAAGGACAGAAGACCTAAATAGACGTTACTCCAAAGAAGAAAACAAATGGCCAACAGGCACATGTAAAGATGCTCAACATCGATAATTATTAGAGAAATGCAAATCAAAACTACAACAAGGTACCACCTCACACCCGTCAGAATGGCCATCAATAACAAATGCTAGAGAGGGTATGGAAAAAAGGGAAACGTCCTACACTGTTAGTAAGAATGTAAGTTGGCTTAGCCACTACGCAGAACAGTATGGAGGTTCCTCAGAAAACTAAAAATAGAACTACCATATGATCCAGCAATCCCACTCCTGGGCATATATCCAGGCAAAACTATAATTAAAAAGGATACACACACCTCCTCCCCCATGTTCATAGCAGCACTATTTACACTAGCCAAGATATGGAAGCAACCTAAATATCCATTGACAGATGAATGGATAAAGATGTGGTACGTATATACAATGGACTATTGCTCAGCCATAAAAAAGAATGAAATACATTTTCAAGGATGCTGCCTTGAGAGAGCAATGTGTTACTGAGACCATTTGGACTACATATGCGAATAAACCCGTTAAGGCCTCTATATAAACTTTCCAGATCCTGGTGGGCAGGTGTGGAGATCTACTCATCTTGTGGACACCCAAGACAAGCCTCTATTACCTCCTATTGGTAGAACCTATGCGGGCGCCAGATGGCAAAGCGGAGATGCAGTGAGCAGCCCCAGCTCCAGCACCCCAGAGTTTGGAAGGATGGGACTGGAACTGGAAGACAACTGCTCAAAGACCACCAGAGGACCCCATTAGGATGCAGAATGTTCTAGGATGCACAGAATTTATGGCTATCTTTGGGAAACCACAACTTTCAAAAGTCCACTTAATTAGAAAGACACTGCCACTATTGCCACTGACTCCAGGGCCATGCTGTATTTGCTCTGATCTGCCCCAGCAACACGGATGCCCAGGACCCTGCTTCTCAACATCCACAGGTAGAAACTGGACAATGGCATGTCTCTTTAATTCTGCTGCCAAAAAATCGGTTCCTGTGCCTGTAGAAATGGCAAAAATGCGCCCCCCCCAAATGCAGTCTCTGCCTCACTTCCAGCCTTCAAATCTCACGTATGTGAATGTGACTGGCTGAATGTAAATCACACTGAGAACCCTAGTTTCATGGGAGTCTGGAAACCATGGTATTCAGCGTTCCACTCTCTGCCTTTCAGAAAGGCAAACTAGAAGAAGGGTGAAGTGGATATTGGGCACAGGTCTACTGTTTCAATCTCGATAACGATCCTTTACCAGGTGTTTTTTTTTTTTTTTTTTGCTGTACGCGGGCCTCTCACTGCCGTGGCCTCTCCCGTTGCGGAGCACAGGATCCGGACGCGCAGGCTCAGCGGCCATGGCCCACAGGCCCAGCCGCTCCACGGCATGTGGGATCCTCCCGGACCGGGGCATGAACCCACGTCCCCTGCATCGGCAGGCGGACTCTCAACCACTGCGTCACCAGGGAAGCCCTACCAGGTGTTTTTTGCAAGGCTTAAATGTGGTAATATGTGGAAGTGCCTATTTCAGTAGCTGCATGTAATAATACGCAATAATCGGGTTCACTTAAACCACTTATTCATAATTCAAGAATAAATTTTCCATGTGCAAATGCTATACAATTAATATTCCAAACATGAATTCACTATCAATTTGTCCATGGGTACAGTTGGAAATACCTCTACTTGTCTGAGATTATAACTGTGTATAGAATTCACACCTTAAATTAACTGCTGACCAGAATGGTAGCCACTAGCCACATGTAGCTATTGAGCACTTCAACTGTGGCCAGGCTGAATTAAGCTGCGCTTTAAGTATAAAATACACACTGGATTTCAAAGACTTTGTGTAAAAAATGTAAAATACCTCATTAATAATTTTACACTGATTATTACATGGTGAAATAGTAATATTTTAGAAATATTGGGTTAAATAAAATGTATTATTAAAATTTAAAAAAAAGAATGAAATAATGCCATTTGCAGCAACTTGGATGGACCTAGAGATTGTCATACTAAGTAAACTAAGTCAGAAAGAGAAAGACAAATACCGTGTGATATCACTTATATGTGGCATCTAAAATATGACACAAATGGGACTTCCCTGGCGGTCCAGTGGTTAAGACTCGGTGCTTTCACTGCTGGGGCCTGGGTTCAATCCCTGGTCAGGGAACTAAGATCCCAGAAGCCACGTGTGGCCGGAAAAAAAAAAAAAGAAGAGACACAAATGAACTTATCTAGAAAACAGAAAGAGTCACAGACATAGAAAACAGACTTGTGACTGTGGGGGGGGGGGGAGGGAAGGACTGGGAGTTTGGGGTCAGCAGAAGCAAACTATTATACACAGGACGGATAAACAACAAGGTCCTACTGTAGAGCACAGGGCATTATATATACAATTTCCTGTGATAAACCCGTAACAGAAAAGAAGATAAAAAAAGAACGTATATACATGTATGACTGAACCACTTTGCTGATTTTAGAAAAACTGAAAAACTAGAAAGAAAGATTAAAAAAAAAAAGTGATGGGCTCTGGAAAATGACCACTTGGATTCCAATTTCTTTGCTGTCATTCCTGTGCTGTCCAGGGCTAGTTACTTCATCTCAGCTTACCATTCCGTAAACGGTAAGAAAACCACCTATATGACAGTATCACTGGGGATTAAATGAGATCACCCAGGTAAAGCTCGTAGCTCAGTACCTGGCACTCACCAAGCACTGTTTTTGCCGTCAGGAGGATTTATTAGAAAGACGACCTGGGGGCTTCCCTGATGGCGCAGTGGTTAAGAATCCGCCTGCCAATGCAGGGGACACGGGTTCGGGCCCTGGTCCGGGAAGATCCCACATGCCGCGGAGCAACTAAGCCCGCGCACCACAACTACTGAGGCCGCGAGCTACAACTACTGAGCCCGTGTGCTGCAACTACTGAAGCCCGCGCGCCTAGAGACCCTGCTCCGCAACAAGAGAAGCCACCGCAGTGAGAAGACCGCGCACCGCAGAGTAGCCCGCGCTCGCCGCAATCAGAGAAAAGCCCGCGCGCAACAACGAAGGCCCAATACAGCCAAAAAATAAATTAATAAATAAATAAAATAAATTAAAAAAAAAAAAAGGAAGACGACCTGGGCTGCGTGGGTCACTGGCCCATCGGACGGCTGCAGCCCCAGCACGGGATACGGGGAGGCCTGGGTGGTTGCTCCGAGGGCGCGCTCGGAGACCAGGCCGCGGGTTCCCGGTTCTTGGGGTTCAGTCGCGCTAGCTCGTGGTTCGGCCCGGCAGAAGTTGGCTCGGGGAGCTCCTGGGCCCGCCGCCTCCTCCACGCCGAGTTCCGCGCCGGGCGAGATGGCCGAAGAGTGTCGCCCGCCCCGGCCCACGCGCTCGAGGCCCGCCGGGATCCGAGAGTTTAGGTGAGCCGGCCGCGCCCCGCTCCGCCCCGCCCCGCCCCGCCCGGCCCGCCGCCACTCACCCCTACGCCACCGCCGCCGGACCCGGAGCCTGAGAAGAAACTGCCCGGCGCGCGCCAGGAGCGTCGTCACTTCCTGCGTCGGCGCGGGCTGATGACGACGGAGGGCGGGCTGATGACGACGGAGGGCGGGCCCCATGGGCGGGCCCACCCCACCCATTCACCCCTACCCCACCCATTCACCCCCACCCCCCCAACCCCCCTCCCCGCCGCCGACACTAGAGCTGCGCAGAGTGCCGGGCGCGCGCTAGCGCGTTATTACGGGCCTCGGCGCCGACTGCTGACGACACCCGGGGTGCCGGGGCGGGGCGAGTCCCTGCTGGCAGCTCGGGTTCGTCGGAAGTCCGGGCCTGGCCTGGTCCGGTGCCCGGTGTTGCGCCCTTTTTCCCAGTCCCCGTGACCCCGACCCCGGCGGTGGCGCGGTGGACTCCGAATCTTGCCTACGGAAGACCTCCCGCCGGACCGGGGCGGGGAGAGCGGTTGCCACGGGGTTTTAAGCTGTGCTGAGGCGGGGGAGGGGGGCCCTCAAAGTCCGTGCACTCCCTCATCGTGAGGTGCGGCTTCTAACCTGTTGAGGCTCTCAGAATGAAGTTCTCTTCCCTGGCTCCAGTTACTCTGCGGACCTTGGTGGTCACAGAAAACTGGCAGTTCAACCTCGAGAACCTCAGGAAAGAGAACGGTAAACGAATACCCACATTCACTGGACCTGAAATGGAAAATGTAGAAAAATGTGACAGGAAATGGGGGCACAGAAAGGGCGGTGGAATTGGAATTCTTTCTCTTCCCGGAAAGAAATGTTTACTTTCTGTATCCAAGCGCTTGTTTTGCTTCCTGAGTTTTTGGTGACAGGAAAAAACCAATTTTTTTTACTCCCTTCACGCTGAAAAGGGGTGAAGGCAATAAGAACCCACCCTTGTTCATTTCAGTAGCGCGAACACTGGAGAGTTACACAAGGAAGAAAACAGTACACGCTGAACATTTATTTTACTTTCGCAGAACAAGAGTCCTAGATAGTTGCTACCATGGTGGCTTAATTTAGACAAAAATAACCAGGGGGCGTCCACAGGATTCACTGTACAGCATCGATGCATTACCATAGCAGAATTAACAGTGACTCAGCTATTTAACCACCATTTTCTAGAAAGAATTCATCTAATCACATAAATACTGAAATAAGTGAAATACAAATCACTACAGACATTTTGCACAATGTACTTTTAGTTCTCCGCAGTTTTGTTTGGTATAAAGCACATATAATTTGGTTCTGATATAGACAATTATTGATATAATTTTCAAGTTTTTCAGTGTGGGAAAGTCACTCTCACTGTGGCCCTCTGCAACGTGGTGCCCACAACACCGCCCTGGGCGGGTGCAGACGCTACTCACACATCTGCAGTCTAGAAATAGCACATCAGCTGAACGCCAGTTTTCCTCTGATGAAAACTGGAAAAAAAAACCCAAAACACCAAAGACTTTGCCAATTAGAACAGTTTCCAACTCAGTTTGGACATCTAGGCACGGACCCAGTGGCCATCAAACTCAGAATCTCAGCCCTCAGGAGGAGAGGAGGAGATACTGCAGAGACAGCAAACTGGAATGTTTTACACCCTGAGCTGCAGGGTGAGTACGCCAAGCGATGGTCAGCACAACCTCATGACTCTGCTCTCGGCCCCTCAGCCAGGATAGAGAAATAGGCAGACTCTTCAGGGGAGCTGGGACGTTCTTATTTATAAACTAAGAAAACAAAGAGGTCCCAACCAGGGCATGTACGTGTTTTGGAGAAAAACAGAGCCCTTAGCACAATGTTGGTCAAAGGCAAAAAGAGAGGAGAGTTTCTACCTGTAATAACATCTTTGTTTAATTTTTCCAACCCAGGGGAACAGTGAAAATACTTTCAGGCATCAGGAAGCACACCCCCTGGACAGATGTAAAAAGACATGTTGCATTTCTTTGATCCCCTCTGGCCCGTCTATAAATGACCGTCCATGGGACAGTCAGCGCCGCACAGGAGGGAAAGCCCACCAGTTTGGGGAAAGTATTTCAAGGGCTGGTGACGAGCATGGCTCCATATGGATGACATTCCTCGTGCAGCAATTTTTTACTGTTTGATTCACAAATTAAAGACACATTTTGGATTGTGCAAGAGTATTCTCAGCTTTCCAAGGCATATGATTTTAATGCTGATATGCAGGAAATTATGACTATCAGAATTCTTTTTTAAAAAAGCCTTTTTTATGCCACTCAGTAGTGGAAATTTCCTTGAAAGCCAGAGAAGTGTGGATACTACATCTCCACGTATCAATGTAAGTAAGCAGATGACCAGATTCAGAAGCCTGGTTCAAGAGTTTGTTTACAAAGGCACGGATGACGACCAAAGACATAGGAGGAAGGGACCCAATGTAACACACAACACCCGGTGTCAACACTGGTACGAGCACACCTGCGATGGTTCAGTGAAAAGAACATACTAAAAAACCACTAAACAAAGTTAATTAAAAAACATGTCTGTACGGTTATTAAACAAATGCCATTGCCAGGCTGCGGAAACACCCAACATGTGGACGACTTAGGGGTGGGGATGCAGACAGAATGCAGCTGCAGCACATGTTTTGTGGTCTCCCACCCGGGATGAGGAGAAGTCTCAAAAGCAGCTTTGCTAGAAACTGCCTCATTTACTAATAATTTAGGAAAATCTTTCTTGGTCCTAATATCTAGAAAATCAAAACAGGATGAGAGTGGAGGGAGGGGCACGTCCACAGGAGGCAGGGACCCAGGTCCCTAACAACACTCGGACACAGGCGGCTGGCACCTGATAACACTCAGATGACAGTCTGCCGTGGGCAACCACAGATGCACCCCTTCTGTTCACGTCTCCCCATCAGCCGTGGGCACAGTGGCCACAGTCTGAGGGCAGAGGCAGCAGCCCCAGGGAAACAGTGCTTTCTCGCTGGTCCTCACAGATCAGTGCACCAGCCGCCACCCCAGCTACCGCCAAAGAATCCTCTTTAGTTTGGTTTTGGGGGGAAGCAGAAAAAGAGGAAAGGGATGAAACCTGGGAAAGTCACACGAGCAACCCCTGCACAGCGAAGGTGCGTGTGACCCGCCGTCCTCTGGAGCAGGAGGTCAGCTTCGTAAAAAGGTTGTTTGTAGTTTAAAAGGCCTCATTTTAATCCATCATCATTACAAGATTTTTAAAGTTAGCGGAACTTAATGAGATATAGTTATTGCTCTTTGTTTCCAAGAGATCTGCTCTCCAGGAGGGGCTCTTTTATATTTTCCAGCTGAGAAGCCAACTGGAAAACCAGAGAAGCAATCAGGGAGCCCAGGCCCCGAACAGCTGGGAATGCTGCCTGAGACTCAGGGAACGATTTGTGCCTTCGGGTGGCTCTGTCCGCAGGCTGGCTGGAGATGGCCAGGTGGCCAGCCCGCGGCCCCGAGTAGGGCTGCACCTGACAAGCCCCAGAGCTCTAGCCTGGTGGGAGGGAGGGGGCTGCGTCCCGATCAGAAATCCCAACGGGCTGCGAGGCAAGAGGTGAAGCGAGGGGTGGCGCCTCAGCCCACCACAGGCCTCAAACACCTGGCTGGCTGTCCGTCTGTCTGCTCTGGAGGAGGCGGGCCGGGCCAGGCCGTGGGTCCGACTGTGGTTTACCTGGCATACACGATGCGTTCCATAAGCCACCTATGCCTGTGTTTCCTTTTAAAAACCTACACTGTCATTTTAAACGCAGCATAACAAAAACAGTAAATATTCCACACTCGTCCTGCTCATCATTCACGAGGGAAAATCCTAAAAGCCTCGTTGATGAGACAAGGCAAGGCTCCTGACCAGTTGAGTGGGGACGGGTGCTCCCCAGGGGCGCTCCGAACAGCCTGCCTCTCACCCAGGGGAGCAGAAGGGACAGAAGCCCCCTCCCTGAGCCAAACACCGCGGGGGGCTGCCCGCAGCCTCGGGCTGGAAACCACGTCTGGGCCTCTGGGGAGCCCCGGCCGCAGGTGAGGGCTGGACCTTCAGGTGAGGAGCTCGGCGCGGAAAGGGGTGGGGCCGCCTTCGCTCCGTGAGTGACCTTCCCTAAGTGGTGCTGATGCGGGCAGCTCGGCCTCGGGCAGGAGGGCGGGACGCCGGGGCCGGACACTCCATCCTCAGGAGCAGGGAATGCCGGTCTCTGCACCCCAGCTGTCCCCTCTCCGCTCAGTGCCCCGATGCCGTGGCCTCCGTGTCTGGGCAGCGGACAGACTCCCTGACGGCCGAGGAGCCGGACGTACCTCGGGTGGCCGCCGACGGCTGGCGTGGGGAAGCGGGTTCTCTCCGCCGGCTACAAGTGGGGGGGCAGCCGCTGGCACCTGGCTGCAGCCCCGGCTGCACAGCTGTCCCCAGTGGTCGTCACCCACAGAGGAATCGGGGCCTGGCCTGGCTGCAGGGGGTGCGCAGAGGCCGCCAGGAGGAGGTTGCCACGTGGCTCGGCAACGGCTCAGTGGCAGCTGTGGTCTGTGCCCCAGGGGCTGACATCTGGGACCCCGATTCGAGCTCCCACAGCTCTGACCGAACGTCCCAGGAAAGAGCGGGAAAGGCTGCCCACCCGCACCTCCCACACCCGGACTGTGACCCGTGGAGCCAGAGGCCCCACGCCTGCCATCCAGGGAGCAGGAGAGGCGAAGGGGGTCCCCCACTGGCAAGGAGCGGCATGGTGCGCCGCGCCCCTGAGGCTCCGGGGCTCAGTGGTGTGGCCGGGGGTCCGGGGGGAGCAGCGGCTCAGGGCTGCTGTCTGGGGACTGGCTGGTGGCCGCAGCCAGGCTCTGCATGGCCTCCCGCTGCTGCTGCTTGGCCTTGTTGTAGAGCAGGACTCCGGCTGTCACCAGCACGGTGCCCACGGCTGACAGGCTGGTGACCCTGTTGCCGAAAACGATGACGCTGAGCCAGACGGACAGGGCGTGCTTGACGGTGCTGGCAACACTGCGGGAGAGGACAGCGGGGACGTCGGCGGGGGCCGAAGGCGTCTCCGCTAACCCCCCTCTTTCATGCTGGGGTCCTTCCTACTAGGAAAAAGGTCACCGAGAAGTAGCGACACTTCCAACAAAAAGCCGAGTCCCATCTTCACACTCAGCGTTTTGCCTTATTTTGCTTCGTCCTTTTTTTGACGGAAATATTTCTAAGTACATTATAGACATCATGACATTTGATCCCTCACTACTGCGGCGTGCTCTCCACAGAACGAGGAAGGTTCCTCTGAGAGCGCCTGAGAGAACCGATCATTAGGGAGAGTATCTGGGAAGTGACACAGCCCTGCTCAGCCACTGCTGGGACCTCATGAAGATAAAGTGAACACGACAGGGCTTGTCTCCTGGGCTGCCATTGAGGACAATTTAAACTTAATTTTTGTACTTTTCTACCTAAAGCTATTTTCTTTAAAAAGAACTGGTTTGGGGACTGTCCTCGTGGTCCAGTGGTTAAGACTCCGCACTTCCAATGCAGGGGGCCCAGGTTTGGTCCCTGGTCGGGGAACTAGATCCCATATCCCGTACAGCAGCCAAAAAAAATTTTTTTAATAAAATAAAAAGAACTGGTCTTCTGTTTTCTGCCTTTTTTGAACCGTCAACTAACAATCACTGGAAAACAAAGTTTCAGGGGTATGTGGATATAATTCCTGGCCCTAAATGGAAACAGGACCGTATGACAGACTGTGACAGCGAGAGCTTCAGGAGACCTCAGCAATCAGCAGGCAGCTCCCCTCCAGGACTCGGGCAGAGGGTGCGTGCACCCCGGGAGGCCCAAGGGCAGCGACGCACCTGCTGCCATCACTCCTGGGTACAATTCCGCTCTCCAGTGACAGTTCTGAAGTTAAAGGACAAAGGCCCGTTGGCTTCTACGACAACTTGACGGGCAGACCCGCTGACATCACTGCATGGATTTCCAGGCCTGCTGGCAACCTCAGCCGACTCCTTTCTATTTGTTACTGAAAATGCTCCGGTGTCAAATCACGCTTTTGCTTTCGCTAAGTCCGCTCAGTTACAGAGAAGAAGCCTGTGAGACCTGAGCTCAGTGCTAAGTTACCAGCAGGGAGCCGACGGCCACATGTGGCTGCTCGTGTGAACTGATTAAAGTTAGAGAAATGTCAGACGTTGGTTCCTCGTGGCACTTGGCACGCCCCAGGCGCTCAGCAGCACACGTGGCCTGCGGCTCCCACCCTGGGCGGCCCAGAAGCGGGACAATCCGTCATCCCGGGAGATTCCACGGACAGTGCTGTTTCGGGCAGAAGTACACTCACACCACTCCAAGGATTTCTGCTTCTGCACAAAATCCCAGTGGGGATTCCCCTAAAGATCTGTTTCACAGACTTTCCTGTTCACGTTTCAAACGGCACCAATACAGAACGGCCTAGTAATTACGACCTGTGACCACAGCGATCGCTACATTTGTGATTCCACAACCACGAACACCTCTTATAAAACGTCTAGCTGGCAAGCGTTCCCCTCTGCACGTGACCTGGAGGCACCTCACCTCTTGGGAGGTGCGGTCCTTACCTGAAGGTCACGGGAGAGATCCTCCCCATGAGGGCGTAGGCTGTGACGCTCTGCAGGTGGAAGAGGACGCCGTCCGCCAGCAGCAGAAGCAGCACGTCCTGGCTGTAGCGGAAGCTCCTCGCGTTCCTCCCGATCACCGGCAAGTCCTGCGCCAGAGCCAGAGGGACGCCCGCGGTGCTGACACCCAGACCCCAGCCCAGGGGCCAGCGCAACGCTGGAGCCCGGCCGTAGGACAGGACAGCCCAGTTCCACGTGTGTTAAAAAGAGAGGTGTGCGTAGACGCGCACCTGTGCTTCTGTAGGACCGACGGGATCCCACGACACGCGTGAGCACAGGAGCGTGTTTGTGCCCACGCAGACACGTCTGGGAAGCAGCTCCACCAGGAGCGGGCCTGGGAGGGGCTGGGGGACATACTGCTCTCTGTTTCATAAGCTTCTGCCCTGGGACTTGTTCAACAGTGGTCACAATGTTTTTAAATAACAGTAGTAATAAAAAACAAGTGCAGGGGGACTTCCCTGGTGGCGCAGTGGTTAAGAATCCGCCTGCCAATGCAGGGGACACGGGTTCGAGCCCTGGTCCGGGAAGATCCCACATGCCGCAGAGCAACTAAGTCCGTGTGCCACAACTACTGAGCCTGTGCTCTAGAGCCCGCAAGCCACAACTACTGAGCCCGTGTGCCACAACTACTGAGCCCACGTGCCGCAACTACTGAAGCCCACGCGCCTAGAGCCCGTGCTCCACAACAAGAGAAGCCACTGCAATGAGAAGCCCACGCACCACAACGAAGAGTGGCCCCTGCTCGCCACAACTAGAGAAAGCCCATGTGCAGCAACGAAGACCCAACACAGCCAAAAATAAATAAACAAATAAATTAAAAAAAAAAACAAGTGCAGGAATTCACTGGCGGTCCAGTGGTTAAAACTCAGCGCTTTCACTGCCGTGGCCCGGGTGCAATCCCTGGTCGGGGAACTAACATCCCACAAGGCCTGAGGTGCAGCCAAAAAACAACAACAGAAAAGTGCACCTAAAAACGCTCACAGCAACGTTTCCGGGAACCGCTGGCTGAGGTTTGGCCCCCGTGGGCACCGGACCCACACAGGACCCGCACGGGTTTGCTTCGCTCGGTCCCCCCCACCCCCCTGGGAGCGTGGCGGCCTCTGTGTATTCAGCACGCCCGGCGCCCGGGGCTCGCCCTGACCTGGGAAGGCACCAGGGCTGGACTCACCATGAAGAAGATCCAGGCCGGGACGAGCATGGCCACGGCTGCTGCACTGGTGTAGAACTGCAGCTCCGCGGCCCTGCGGGGACAGGCGCCTGATCCTCTCCCCGCCTCACCCCCGCCCTCGCCCTCCGCAGAACCAGGGTGCCCCAGTTTATTTATCTCCTCCCAGATGATAACGGACGGCCGGGCCTGACAGGCGACCCACCGGCCACGGGACAGTGACAGGCAGCCTCAAACGAGCCGGCCAAGGGGCAGTTGGAAACAGGTGGGGTTTTCTCCCAAGTTTCAACAAGGTTCTTTTAAAGGCACCATGAAATGGGAGGGGTCAGGGCACAGGGTGGTCTGGTCTCCATGGAGCAGTGACACTTACGAGAACCTATATTTGTCCCCGCTGAGGAGCTTTTTGGAGAAAACGTTCTGCAAACTAGAATAAAGAAAAGAAGAGGTTACGAGAGGTCAGATGGTACCTCACACGGCCGAAGCGCCCTGTCCTCCAGAAACAGGGACACACGGCAGCTCCTTGGGGATGGCCCTGGCGTCTGCTGTGAGCCGGGCTGAGCTGCCCCTTTCACAGATGGGTAACCTGAGGCCTCAGAGGCTGAGGACATGCCTGAGGTTACCCAGCTCTGCTCGGCAGCGGCCACGGAACAGACAGTGTGAGCACAGGAAGACCCTGGGAAAAAAACAGAGACAAAACTGCTGGCCGGGAAGGCCCGCCGTGGCCAATGGGAAGACCAGACAGCGTCCAGCTTCCCTGGAGCCAGAGGGCTCAGCATTCTGAAGAACGACGCTGCTCCCTGGACGCTGGGTGCACAGCAGCTCTGGCCAAGGGGACTTAAACCAGAGCAACGAGCCTGGCGCACAGGTTTACAGGCCCTGTCCCCCCCCTGGGGGTTTACGCTGCAGGCCCGTCAGAAACCTAGAGGGAAACCCGTGTGAAGATGTTTCCTGCAGATCTAAGTCACGAGGTCTGGAGCGTCTGCAGGTGAGCGAGGAGGCTTCTGGAGACCATCCTGTGCTCGGAGTTAACAGGCGATATGCAAACTACGACGTGAGCTGGACTGTGTTTCTGGGAAAGGCTGAAGGAAACACAGCAAAGTGTGAGAAATGAAATGAAAGGTGATTTTTCATTTTTCAGCTGTATTATTCAAATTCAAACCCTCCAGATGGGTCTGTTTCTCTTTGAAAGTAATGGCAACAAGAAACCCTTGGATACCGTGTTGCTGCTGTTTCCTCTCTTTTCTCAGAAGTGGTGACGCTGAGAGAGCAGGCTGTGCAGAGGTGTCAGCAAGACGGCTCAGCCGCCACTGGGGTGTGACATCTATCCCCCGTCCTGCGGGACACGGAACCCCACGCGGCACGGGACTCACCAGTCCATGATGTTGGTGGACAAGGCGGCCGAAAACCCCAGGAAGTTGAAGCTCATCTCGGTGGCCGTGCACAGCGCCAGGCCGCCCATGACAGGGATGAGCGAGAGGTTGACCAGCAGCCCTGCGGAGCGACAGCACACAGGGGCCGGGCTGCAGCGCCCCCCAGCGGGCCGGGCTACCCCCCACCCCGCCCCAGGAGTGCTCTGCACGCTCACTTTGTTTGATTCTTCTCGCTGGACGGAAAATATAGCACATGCCTCCTGTCACCCGCTCCAGAGCCAGGTGCCAGGGGCACGGCAGCCAGAGCCACCAGCTCCAAGCCCTGCTCCCTGCACCCCACCCCCCGACCCCAAACCCTCATCTGCAAAACGAGTCGGGTGAAGGGTGGTCTCCAGGGAAGGCTGGGAGAGGAGGGAGGCCCCAGACCCTCAGAGTGTCCAGCGCTCCTGCCTTCGTTCTGAAATCTAACCAACGGCCTTGACGTGAAGGTAAGGCTAAGACCATTCGGTGCAACAGAAAATCACGTCACTCTGCACACAGGGCATCCAGCTTCATGTGGTACCGCTGCTTTGATTTCAGATACAGCATTTCATTTATCTTGACATTCAAAGCAGATGAGGGGACTAGCCTCTCGTGTTCAGCAAAAAGGAGCAGAGATGCAGCCCTCAGATGACCGTAGCCCCCACCCCCGCCGAGGACAGCGCTGTCCACACAGCAAACCCACAGGCCCACGTGGCCTGAGGCTGAGAGCATCACCACAGAAGGAGGCCTCTGCTGGATGGCGGACCTCACGCAGGGGCCATGGCTGGGAGGCCGTCCAGGGGGCAGGCGCCTTCGTGAACTCGGGGCTCTGCCAGGGCTGACCCACAGGGCGTCACTCCTCTGGGGACCCCAAACCTTGGGGTCCCTCAAGTCCTGGCACCTTCATCATTCTCCAACGCCTCCCCAACAGACTTTTTTTTGCTAAATTTTATCAAGATTTCCTAATTGTTCTCAGCAAGACAGCTGGTTTTCTACACACGTACCCACCGCAGCTGGAGCCCAAAGTGTGATGCTTTTAAGGCCCTTGAGATAAATCCTTTCTGCATGGTGAAGCTTGACGTGCGGTCAGGCTGTTTCCTGCCGAGTACGATTTTAGGAATCGCTTTTACACTTTGATCTGATGCTGTTTTACCATCACCTAAGCGTTTGTGCGGCTCCAAGGGCACGTCTGCGAGAAGCCTGGCTGCGCCCCGTCCGTCCCCATCCTCCTCTCTCCCTGAGGCAGGTGCCGCCTTGTTTTACCTTTCTGTCATTTTACCAGTTGAAGCAAGCACGTGTCTCCCTCTGTGAGCGCCCCCCACCCCCGGGGTCAAACACGATGTGTCGCGTCCACGAGTCTGCACTCTGCTTGCCTTCACGGAACCACACTCTCTAAACGGCTGGCGGGAAAGTCCGGGATGTGTGCAGCTGGCAGCGCGTGCCCGCAGCCAGGTTGGAAATTTGTAACAAGTCCCCCTGCTGAGCTTCGGGGAGCCACCGTGGAGGGCAGGAGGGGGTGCGGAGGAGGGGCCGGGGCGCCTGGCAGATTCCTGGGACAGGAATGGCACCGAGGTTACCTGCCTGTCACTCCCTCACCCAGCTCCTACCATCCCGGGCCTCTGAGGCTAAGAAACGACAAGGAGGGAAGTGGAGGGAGCTGAGCTCCAGGGTGACGTGGGTGGGAGCGGCCCCCAGAAGAGCTGGCGCGCCCGGGCGTTGGAGGCTGCTCACCGGTGTGCTCCCCCAGGACGGTCCGGGACAGGATCACAGTGAAGATGGGGGCCGAGCTCTTCACCGTCTCAGCAAAGGACACCGCCACATTTTTCAGGCTGACCAGACCCAAAACCACTGTTGCAAACCTGAGACAGTCAACAGCGTCACAGGGATGAGTTGGTGCCTCTGCAGCCACGGGGCAGACCTGGTAGGAGCCCAGAGGGTGTGCACGCCTGCCCCCCCCGCCCGGCCCCCTCCCTCCCAGGATCACCTGATGGTAACAGTCAGCCAGGGGGAAGTGTTTTACGTGTAAAAAACTCAGTCCCTCAACCAGGAACGTTAGCTGCTTACCTCATGAGACCCACGAACAACATGGTCATGATGAAGTTGGGAGGGTAAGAAAGCCGGGTTTTGTGCTGATACAAACAGCAGGGAACAAATATTTTAACACAGCCGATGAGCGTGGTTGACAGCATCTGCACGGCCCCTGCAGGAACGGGGGGCGCCAGCTGAGCAGAGGGGCTCCGCCCCGCCGGGAGCTCCATCCCGCCGCCAGCGCCCGGTGGGGTACCTAGCATGCTGGGCTCCCCTTCCAGCAGGGACAGGATGTACTTGTTGAGAAACAGGGTGCAGAAGCTGAAGAAGAACCAGAGTGTGAGGTAGATGAGGGCGCGGGCACCCCACACGCCCAGGTCCGCCTCGATGACGGTCGTCTCGGTGACGGTGACCGTGAGCACCTGCTCGTCGGGGCCACCTTCGCTCTGGCCAAATGCGATCTTCTCACTCCGGTGGCCAAACACGGGGCCCCAGGCCAGGAGCGGCCGTCCCCCCGGCTTCTCACTGGGGCCCGGAGCCAGCTCTGCCAGGGCCGCGGGCTTAGCGGATGCCGACATCTCAGGGGTGGCGGGCAGCGCAGGGCAGGGACGCGGGGACGGAGGCAGCGGCCATGCAGGTGACACTGGGCGGGGCGCGGGCTGGAGTGGGAAGGAAAGGACGGCGTTGCGTGAGCGGCTAAGGTCCTGCCGAGTTTAATCACCCACTTAGAGTAATTTCAAGACGCAAACTCGGGGTCCTGGCCTTGTTTCCAGCCCCAAAGGAGCGGGCGCCCCGACAGCTCGGACTTGTCTTCCAATAAGTTTCTGAGACCAAAGCCTTTACCGGCCTCTGTTCCCTCCCCACACACCTGACCCTCCAGCCCATCCCGCCGGAACTCCTTCTACAGTACCTGCCAACCCCTGCCTCTTCCAGCCCCGCCCCACCCCCAGGGCACCCCGCACCCCCCAAGCACCGGCCCAGCCTCGAGCTCATCCTCCAGGCTGCCCTCCCACAGCTCGGCTGAGGCCTGGGCTCTCCGCCCCCACCCCGGAAGCTGTCACAAGTGCTCTGCACCTTCCCACCCACCCTGGGACCAACCAGAGCCGCTGAGGAAGGGGCCCCCTCGCCCGGAGCTCTTCCCACCAGGCTGGCTCTCCCACGCCCTCACCCAACTTCTTAATATTTCATCCAGTGTTCTGAGTTGTCCTTTGTGGGAGGGTTGACCTGCCCCGTCAGAGACTCTGAGTTTCTGTCCCTCCATCGGGTTTTGAGTTCCAACCCCTGCGTTCTTCGAGTTCTATTTGTTACCGTTTCAAACTGGCCTGTTTCTCTCAACTTTCGATTCCTTTTTTGCATCCTCTCTTTCACGGTCCAACAGTTCATCATCCAAGCCCTGACAGTATGACCCTCAGCCTCTCAGCAGGTCAGCGGCCCGCTGGCTCGAGGGGGCTGTTTGCGTGCACAGATCCTCGGCCAGGGGACCTCCTCCTGGGCTTGAGGGCGGGCGGGCCTTGGAGCGGGCATGGGCACTGCCTCTGCAGGTGCCCAGGAGAGGGTGATCCTCCCTCAACAGACCCACACCTGCTTGGCGCTCAGGCCTGTGGCCACGACTTCTCAAGAGAGACCCCTCACTCCCTCAGATCACAGGCGAAGTCCGACCCGGTCTCTCCCGTTTGCTGGTGGGTGAACGCTTCAAGTTCCGGCCCTTCTTTTTTTTTAATTTATTTTTTTGGCCACGCCACGCAGCTTGTGGGATCTTAGTTCCCCGACCAGGGATTGAATGCGTGCCCTTGGTGGTGAAAGCGCTGAGTCCTAACCACTGGACCGCCAGGGAAATCCCAGTTCTGGCTTTAAGCAGCATCCCAGTGACGACCACCTGCCCAGCTCAGGAGCCCTGGCCACTCCTCCTCCGTGACACCAAACCGCAGTTCCCAGCCCCCTGCCCCCACCTCTAGGCAGCCAAGCTGGCTGCCTATGTCCTCGTCCCTCCGATGCTGACATTCGGGGGGCGCCCGTTGTGCTTTAACCTAACTTCCAGGCATGCGTGACCCAGACAGACTTGTGACTCCCTGACCCCACCTGAAGCCAGGCTCCTGGCTGAGCAGCCCCCCAGCTCCCCGTGTCCACCCAGTGCTCTCAGTCACCCCACAAGCTCAGCAGCACCAGGTCCCGGTGGGCACCCAGGCCTGACATGCACCCCGACCCTCGGGACACCAGGGCAGCTCCCCAAACGCACCCCCGACCACGACGAATGCACGAGGTCCTCCCGTGGGCCCCCACTGCCCCCGCGATACACACGAGCCCTTCGAGCCCTCTGGGCGCTGACGGGGCCAGATCTCCGCTAACGCCCCGTCCTCCTTCCTCTTCCCAGCCCGGTCCCGCCGTCCTCTCTGGGCCACACCCTGCTGGGAGCTGCACCTCCGTGGGCTGGACCGGCTGTGGCCCAGCGGGGGTATGGGGAGCCCGTGCTGCCCCCCAGCTGGGAACAGGGGCCCAGCTGCGGGTGGACGGAAAACACAGGAACAAAGCCCGTGTATGGCTCGGGATCCCCGAGAGCAGAGAGATGGCGCCCCACCCCCGGGCCCCTGGCTGACCCCGTCTGGATGCCCAGCCCTGCAGCCGGGCCCCCCCAGGGCACAGCTCCCACTGGCCACGGGGGCTCTGCCTCTTAAGGGAGCCCCCGTCAGGCCCACCGACGGCGCCAAGCCCCTCTCTTCAGGGCCCCAGACCCGGTGTTTGTCACACAAGCCCCGACGCCACCGCTGAGGCCCCAAAAGCAAACCTGTTGGCGAGGTGACGCTCCAGAAGCACCCGGGGAGGGCCCCATCGCCCTTCCTCTCGCTCGTCACAAAACGAGGCTGGAGGCAAGGTGCAGGCGCTTCCCCCGACGCTCTCCACTCGGTTTCCGTCTGGGAAACTCACAGCTTCCCAGGCAGCACCGCCAGCCGGGCCTCCGCCTCCTTCTCTGCAGCTCAAGGAGCTCTGGCCCGACGCCAGAGCTCCGCTGCTGAGCCCCGAGGCCCTGGGGCGCCCGCTCTCCTTCCTCAACAAGAAGCTGCTTTGAAACAAAGACGGGTCCGTGCAGTTCCACAGCTGCCGCTCACCTGGTGACGGTGTGGTATTTCACTGGATGAACAAGCCACAAGGGACTCATCCCCACTGCTGACCACACCGGGCCCCAGACCGTCCACCACGTCCGTCCTGTGCAGGTCGTTCCTTGTGTTTCTGCTGTGTCTGCGCCCACGGGGCACCCACGACCCCCGAGGTCATCGTGCTGGGCTGTACCCTTACCCGCCCTGGAGGTTCTGCTCCATCTGCCCCGAGGGTGGAGGGTGTTGGCGGCCTCTGAAGAAGCAGAATCCATCACACACACACCCCCGCCCACCCAGCACACGAGGCTCCAGTGCCTCCCGACTGTCCCAGGCTGAAAGCAGGTGGCAGCACAGACGCAAACAGATTCAGACCGAAACGGTGGGGATGGGACCTTTCAGGAGTCACCGCAAGTGACAGGGAACGTAAGAAAGAGTCAGCAGAGCCTGTGGCCGGGATGGCACGGGGACAGAGCGTCCGTCAGATGGGGTCAACACGGCACTTTTTTGCCAGCAGCAAAACAAAAGCCAAACAGAACCTAGGCGCCTGTCGACAGGGACGCGGATGGCAGCGGGTGGGGATGGATGCCCACAGCGGGCAGAGGGAAGCCGCACACGGGCGATGGGTGATGGGCAAACCTTACAGCCGTCGGAAATGCTGAGGCCGAGTCGCGGAAGGAGACACACGACACAGCGCCACCAGTGCACTCAAGTGTGTCCAGACACAACATGTCATTAGAAATAAAAGCACAGAAAGTGCTGTTAAGAGCAAAGAACTGGGAACTCAAGCTGGGGGTGGGGTGGGTCTGGGTTGGGCCGCAAGGACAGGGGACGCAAGCGGGCAAGCATGGCGGGCGTCGCGCTGTTTTCTAGGCCGTTCCGAAAGCTGAGGATTTATACATGAAAAAGAGCCAGGCAGCACCTGGGGAGACAGATGCCTGTTCAGACCAGAGCCTCCCGGACCGTCTGCCCTTGGTGACCTGGTCTCAGGTGGTGCCAGGAGCTTTCTGTGTCCTGCCGCAGGTTCCGGACTGGAAGGCAGCAGGCGCTCCATCACAGACCAGCACTGCTGTCCACTGCGTCCAGAGCAGGGCCCAGGGAGCCCAGGACGGATGCTCAGGCTCCCTCCAGCGCGTGACCTCTTCCTGACCATCGACAGCCCACAAGCAGCCCACCCAGCCTGGTGACCGAGGACGCGACAGCCAAGGGACAGGCAGATCCCCCCACTTTCGCGTGCAGCAGGAGGGGTCGGCAACGTCCGTGTGTGTAGTTTCCGGAAGGAGTCCAAATGCCTCTGGAGTCAGCACAAGGGCTTTGAATGTCTTAAAAAGTGAAATCACGGGACTTCCCTGGCGGCCCACTGGTTGGGACTCTGCGCTCTCACCGCAGTGGCCCGGGGTGCAATCCCTGGTCGGGGAACTAAGATCCCGCAAGCCGCGTGGCCCAGCCCCCAAACAAACAGACAGATGAAATCAACCTGGGAATGGACGGTCCTGTCTTGCTCCTTCTCGACAAGACTCCCCAAGTCACACCAGGGTTCCTAGTTGTTTGCTTGCTTTTGCTTCGTCAGGCGATGGGGGTCTGAGGCCTGGAGGGCTCCTCCAGCGGCTCCGGGGGTGGGGCCGGGGGGCTGGAATAAGGAGGGGCCACTACAGAGAAGCGGCGGAGACCAGGCAGTGAACGAGGCCCCTGGGCTGTGATGGAGGCCGAGGTGGCAGGGAAAGCAGAGACCAGGGCGGGTGGCCCTCCAGGCCGGACGCCAGAAGACCCTTCTCTGGGGAATTCAACAGGCACGGGACAGACCTTGAGGACAGAAATCAGGGCCCCAAGGAGAGGCCTTGACGGAGAAAGCAGCTGAGCAGCCCGAGCTTCTGGTCACCCTTCAGTGCCCTGGGAGCTGAGCCAAGGCAGGAGACGGGGCAGGGGGAGCCGAGTGCCCACCGGCAAGCAGGACGTGCTGCTTTGAAAGTCACCAGAACAGGGTCCCTGGGGATCAAGACCAGGGTGGCAGAAGTGGAAATCTCACCAGGGGCCCCGGGCTCCCAAGAAGATCCGACTCAGGACAGGACTTGACGTGGAGGCTCCGAAGGCCCCCAGAAGCACACGGGGAGCTCGAGGTGGCGGGCATCAAGGACGCAGCCACCAACGTGACCGGGGGTCCTGCTTCTGGACACAGCCCACAAGGGCCAAAGCGGCCCCATCCACAGCCCAGCCACCAGAAGGAGAGGCAAGGCGCCTGGGGAAAAGCTTCCACGACTCAGCCTGAGGACAGGTGAAGATCAAAGATCAGAGACCACCTGGCCCGCAGGCTGCCAGTGGGGGAGAAACCGCCTCCTGGCTGCTCCAGGAGGGACAGATGGACAGGATGCAGTCGTGCAGACAAACAGACGAAGAAACTGTCAGGAATAAATCAGCGGGATGAAAACATGGCAAGACTAGAGAGGAAACGTCCCACTGCTGAATGAAACTACGGTGTCCTCCGACTATTTCCCTGCGAGGTGTTAACTGGTGACCAGGGTCAATCACAACTTTACCCCCCGGAGAAACGAGCGGATGCCCCTCCACGGAGCCACCAAAGTGGGAACCACCAGGAACGAGACAGACACCATGTCTCCCTGACCTGAGGCGCTGAACCCGGCACCGCTGCAGTTTCCCTGCCACAGGTGCAGATCTGACGGTGAGAAAACGCAGGCGTCGAAAGCCGAGGAGAGGAGGATGGACGGCAGAGGACACCAGGCCAGGGGCTGCAGACCATTACAGCATCCACAACGCGCAGATCCTGCCAACGCCACGCACCTTTCCAACATTCACGCCGTCTGGAACCAAAAATGATCAAATCAATGACATCTCTAAAACCAAAAATCTCTAACGTGCAATACAGACAGAACTACCCGAACCAAACCACCACTCGGGTGAACAACGTCATCCCACTGAAGAGCGAAGGGCAGGAAGCCGGCCAGTAACTGCGCCAGCGGCGCGGAGAACACGCGCAGGCTCCAGACACACCCCAGGCAGGCGAGGTGCGGCAGACAAGGGTGTGCGCTGCGGGGAAGGAGGGGTGGCCGCAGGACGCCTGTGCAGGCCGCTGCCCCCCCCCGCCCCGGGAGGCCTGGAGGCAGGGACGCCCCCAGCAGCACAGCCGGCTCCTAAGTCTCATTCTCTGCTGGGCTGAACCAGCCTCCTTGGAGGAACGGCTGATGCCAGGGCTGGGGCAGGAACTGGGCCAGAAGGAGAGGGAGGGCTCCTAGGGTGATGGGGACTTATCAGAAGGACACAGGGGCCAGCGTGAGGGATGCAGTTTGAGAGAGAAAGTAAATAATAGCAAAGGGTTAGAAGCCACACATCCACCACGATCACTAAACGGGGAAAGGAGAAAGCACTTCCTTCTGTTACAAAGTCAGATGACTGATGCAATTAGAAAATCTCCGTTTGGCGACCATGCCCATGATCACACTAACAATCGACTCGGGCTGGGTGAAAATTTAGAAATAACAGAATATTTAGTCTCAAAGTGTATCCCTACAAGGTACGTGTTAGTAACAAAGGGCACTCGATGGAGGTCCAAAGGGGAGAAGACAGGAAACTTCCTTGAAGAAGGAGGAGAAGGGGGAGGCGCCTATCCAGATAGGAGGATTCCAGGTCACGTGCTGTATCGGCGCAGAAACAAGTAAACAAATTGGAACGGAGGCCCAGAGACTCCGCACAAGCAGAATTCTGGTCCAAGACAGAGTGGGGCTGTGGCTCGTTGGAGAAGGGAGGCCACTGTCGCTGATGCTAGGATGGCCGTTATCCACACCAGAGAAAACAAACTGGACCCTGATCTCACAATTCTAGACAAATAACGATTAGCAACACCCACAGAGCACTTCCTAGGAAGCAGGTAGGGTCTGACCGAGCATCTCACACATATTAACTCAATGAATCTTCACAACAACCCTTGCGGAGGGACGCTGTCACCCGTGTGAGACACATGAAGTGGGGAAACGGCCTCTGGCCACAGTTCAGGGCTTGAACCTGCGCAGCCTGTCTGTGAAATGCAGCTGTGTAAACCCTTACGTTTAGAGGAGAATGTAAGAGAATATATTCCTGATTCTGGTATAGGAAAAGAGTGTCTTTTTTTTTTCTGCCCGCACCACACAGCTTGCAGGATCTCAGTTCCCCGACCAGGGATTGAACCCGGGCCCAGCAGTGAAAGCGCTGAGTCCTGACCACTGGACCAGCAGCGAACTCCTGAAAAAGAATATCTTAAACCAATGCCCATAAAGGAAAATATAAATAAAACAGACTGTGTTGGCTAAACTAAGAGCTTCTGTGCCATCGAAACGCACTATAACGTATTGTAACACGAACACACTAAATGACAAAGCGACAACCTGGAGGAGGCAGTTAGGACGTGACAAAGGAGAGGGAACGGATTCCTACAACTTAATAGGAAATGTGGGCAAAAGCACCAGCGCAGGAGAGCGTTTCCAAACGGCCGATAAGCACGAGAGAGGATGCTTATCAGCCCTCCAGCGCCGTGTAACGCGGCACCGCACACCCGGCGGCACAGAGCAATGACACACCTACGACCCCGCAAGCTTCTCTGGTCGGGACTCTGGCAGCAGCTGTGCTGGGCAGTTGGCCGTCACGATGGCAGGAGGGGCCGAGGCCTCACCCGAAGGCCGGGGCGCCTGCTTCCAAGCCCACACGCGCAACCCCCGGCCAGCTGTTGGGGGAAGACCCCTCCGCGGGGCCGCCCGCAGCCGGCACCTGGCCTGCATTGGAACGGCTGAGAGAAAGCGCCCGAGGAGGCCCGAGTCTTTTTGTAACCTCGTCCCCTTCTCGTTTGCTGGTTTGCTGTTCGGAGCTCATTAGAAGGCCGGCCTCGAGGGGAGGGGCTACAGAAGGTGAGAATGCGGGGAGGGAGGCAAGGTCACGTCCCACCACGGGGGTCGACCTCACCAGCGGTCAGGGAGCTGGACACACCACCCACCCCCACTGCCAAAAACCATCAGGTCTGACAACACCCAGAGCTGCTGGAAGGTGTGGATCCAGAGGCCCCCAGACACGGCTCCAGGGCGGCTGGTACGAGCACTTGCGGAAATGGCATGGCAGCCTCTTGAGAGCCACGCGCCTGCGCACCCTACACATCAGCACTTCCACTCTCGAGGTTCCCCCAGGGAAGTCCTGCGAGAGCGTCCAGAGTGGGAGTGCCCGTCATGACGGCTGGGAAGTGCGACCGGCCACCCATCGGAGAATGAACGTGTGCTGTAGACTTGGCCCAGGAGTGAGGACGAGAAACGTCCTGCAATAGCCACGGCGGACGGCCGGCCAGGCCCTCTCTGCCCGGATGGTGGGCGGGCACGTGACCGCAGCACTTACCACTGGTTACCGGCCGCAGCGCCGATCCTGAGCAGAAGGCCCGCTCCTGGCTGCGGCGAAGCCCCGCGCGGCTGTGCTGGGCATCGCACATGGAGGCCGGCAGCGGCCAGGTGTCAGCGGCCCAGAGCCCAGCAGGTGTGGCTCAGCCAGCCCCGCGGAGACCCCAGCTGCCCTCCCCAGCTCCGGCTCGTGTTTCCACCGCCCGTTCTTCTTTCTCAGCCCCCGTGACTCCAGGTGCCTCCACGAGAAGCAATTCTCATCCTGCGAAAGACCGAAGGTCAGCGGCCCCAATCTGACAACGAAAAACTGACCCCACCTTCCAGGTCGGCCTGGAAACAGGGCGGACAGGGCTGAACGCAGGGCTCGTGGGGCACTGCTCCCCGCCCAGGCCCTTGGTGACAAAGGTCTGAATTATTGCCCTCTCAGATTATAGCACAAATAACAAGAACCGAAACGTAGCCTTTTCCACCCAGCACGGAGTAGGTGGCTCACGAGGCCAGGGTTGACTCTTAACTTTACTCCTGCCTAGAGCTGTCTTCAGAAGAGGGTGCACACGTGGGACTGAAAGGAAACCAGGTCAGCGACACGTAGCGAGAAGCACACCTGTGACACTTCCGTCACGTGCAGGCGCTGAGCCCCCTCTCCCACGGCCTGAACGGCCCAGCCTCCGCCAGCCCTGCAGCGCGGGCTCACGACCCACGGGGAGGGTGCCTGGTTCTGAAACGGGGTGGGGGGCAGGACCACCACGGCACATTCTCCACCGAAGGGAAGTTTGCGTGGAGGTTAGCGAAAATGAAGATGTCAACTTTCCCATCCAGTTCCGTAGACCCTTAAATTCTAGGGCCTGTCAGCCTGGGGTCAAGAGTCCCTGTTCTCCAACAAACAACTCAAGATGTTCTCAAATGCCTGGTGAGGAAATCTAGGTTGGTTCAAATTGTCAGCAGGGCAGTTTAGACAAAATATACTTAAAGTCTACAAATTTTATACACTAATTCAGAAATTCCACCTCCAGGGATTTATCCTAAAGAAATAATCCAACAAAGGCCCAAGACTGTACATACAAGGATGTTCAAAAGCTTTGTTTTTAAGACTAAGAAGCTGACACTAGCCAAGTGTCAGATAAGAAATTTGTAACAAACCCTGTCACATAATGGGACACTGTAGCCCTGCAAGTTTTGACAAAAATAGATTTGTCATAGATTAAGTGAGAGCAGAGTTACAAGCCCTCTGCACAGTATGTTCCCGTTTAAAAAGTACAAATGGTTCAGAAGCACACAGGCGAAGTTACCAACTGTGGCCAGCTCTGGGAGCAGAATCTCAGGTCCTTCACATTTCGTTTGCGTTTGGGCTCCTCTTCATTTTCTAATTTATGTGCACTGAACATGGATTTCTTAACAACAAGGACCTGTATATAGCACAGGGAACTACAATCAATATCTTGTAATAACCTGTAATGGAATGGAAAAGAATCTGAAAAAGAATGTGTGTGTATAACTGAATCACTGCTGTACACCAGAAACTAACACAACATTGTAAATCAACTGTACTTCAATTAAAAAAAAAACTTTAAAAAGAATATGGACTTCTGTAATGTAAAAACTTTCCTATTCCCTCCCTTAATGTTCCTTTTCATGCTGTTTAATATTGTTTTATTCTGCTTTACAATGTTACTTACAAGTTTAAAGATTTTTGGTAAAGTACATTGCACTCTACTAAAAAACAAAGAACTTTAAGCCACTAAACAAAGAGTCTGCCTCTAAATAGCATTTTTTTTTCTCTCTTTTTTATACAGCGGCGGTAGGTGAGCAAGGTCCTCAAGGCTTCAGAAGATGAGCTTGGGGCGGTGGGGCGGGGGCACTGCCTGGACCCCACAGGCCCCGTAAAACCCGCTACAGGAAAGTCACCTGAGGACTACAATGAAGTCTTAGCTCTGGGCCTGACTGGGAGTTTCCCACTCCAATTTACAAAGTAACAGTCCGCTAGGACCAGCGCCCGGCAGGATGTTAGTCATTATATAATTTCCAGTTTTCTAAAATCCTGCATAGAAAGACACCAACTGCAATGAATTTGCGGGCGATCGCGCCCTTTGGTTCCGGATCGGACGGAGCATCTTTACCCGGTTCTTTCGGAAGCGGTTGCACCTGCCGCTCGGAGGCCATGCCCCACTTCGGGGGGGCATCGGCGGGAGGGGGGGCTAAAACGCAAGGACACCCGACCCGGTGCCCCCCCATCCCGCCTCTGACAGCCCACCCCCACGACCCGGGCGCGGCTCCCCCCACCCGCTCCGGAGACCCCAAAGCCCCGCCGCACCTGTGCCCAGCCGCCCCGCCTCAGGCGCCGTGCGGACCCGGGACGGGAACGCGGCGCCGGCCGTGGAGGCCTGGGGTCCGAGCGGACACCTGCGAGGTGGGGCGGGAACTCCATGCGGTGGACGCTGACGGAGCGGACCGGTCGTGAAGGCGCGAGGGACTGTGCCCCCCGGCGGCGTCGGACGCCCAGGCGCGCGCGTGCCAAGGTCCTGGGGTGGCCCAGCGGCCGCGCCCGCAGAGGGTCCTGGGCCGGGGAAGGGAGGTGGCTAGTGGGGAGAACTTCGGCCCAGACGCAAAGGGCGACCCCCGCAGGCGACCCACCCCGCCAGCTTAATTCAGCGCTTCACCCACCGAGAAGTCCCCGGGCTAGACGCCGCGCGGGCCCCGCAGCCTCGGGGACGTGCACCGGGACCCGCAGCCGCATCCGGGCGGAGTTTCAGCGCGCCGGGGCGAAGGACGCGGTCACCCGAGGCCCCGTCGCCCCCGCCTCCACACGGCGACCCGCCCACGTCTCGGCGACTGCGGCTCCCCGCGCGAAAGCCTGCGGGTCGGGCCCGGTGGGCGGGCCCCAAACAGACCCCACCCCCACCCCGATCCCTGCGGGCGGTGGGGCGGGCACGGGGGCGGGGCGAAGCGGGGCGGAAGTGCCGCTACCGGCCCCGGAAGCCATGAGCTGGAAGTGACGCGCCGGAAACCAGCCACGGCTCCCCGCTGGCCCGCGGGGCTCGTTCCGCTTTGTCCTGAGCGTCTGGGCTTCTCTGCCGCCGCTGCTGAGCCGGTGGAGGGGCCACGCTACTGGTTGATTCTCCCCCGCTGTCGTCCCCTTGGCACCCTCTTGGCCGTAGCACTTCAGCCCAGGCCGGGGTGGTGATCATGGGTGACGGCGACCCCCATCGTCATCCCCTTGGCACCCTTCGGGCTGTACCACTTCAGCCCAGGCGGGGGTGGGGCGAAGGCGGTCCCCGCGGCCTTGGTACCTTCTGGGCCGTACCACCTCGGCTGCCGCCCCTCGCGGTTTTCCCCCTTGACACCTTCCGGGCTGTACCACCTCCGCCCAGATGGGGGGGGAGCGATGGCGCCCCCTCGCGATATCCTCTGGCGTACCACTTCAGCCCAGACGGCGACCCCCTCCGTCCTCCCCTTGGTACCTTCCGGGCCGTACCACCGCGGCCCAGGAGGGGCGACCAGTTCGTGGACCTATAAGTCCCTAAGGGGCCGCCCTCCGAGTTTTGGTTTCAAGGGACAGAAATTCTAGCCTCAACACGCCTCCTTTAGAAGAGGAAAGATAGAGGGAGTGTCTGTCTTCCCAGCATCCTAGCATCAGAGGAGCTCTAGGGGCACCTGGACCCCGAGGCCACGCCCCTGGAGAGGGCGCTGATTGGCCAAGCTGTGTGGAGCTCCGCCTGGGGGCGTGACCTCGGCCCAGGTGAGCGGCGGGCTGCGCTGGGATGGTCGCATCCGCTGCGGAGCACCTGCCCAGACCGGTTCTCCTCCCCGCTTACTTTTTAACATGATTTTAAGGGGCAAGGGTACAGCTAATGGGCTTTTTTTTTTTTTTGGTATATGTATCTCCTCCTGCTTCTCTTTCAACGTCAGATTCACATATTATCTGTCTTTTTGTGGTGATTTAATTATCGGGAGAGAGGAAATCTCAGAATGTTAGTGTTGTTTTCTTTTTTAAATTGAAGTATAGTTGGTGTGCAATGTTATATGTTACAGGTGTGCAATATAATGATTCACAATTTTTAAAGGTTATGCTCCATTTATAGTTCCTATAAAATATAGCCTATATTCCCTGTGTTGTGCAATATGTCCTTGTAGCTTATTTTATTTTTTATTTTCTGTTTTTTAAAAAAATTTTTAATTTAATTTTATTTTTTATACAGCAGATTCTTATTAGTCATCAATTTTATACACACCAGTGTATACATGTCAATCCCAATCGCCCAATTCATCAACCCCCACCCCCACCCCACCGCCCCTTTCCCCCCTTGGTGTCCATACGTTTGTTCTCCACATCTCTGTCTCAATTTCTGCCCTGCAAACCGGTTCATCTGTACCATTTTTCTAGGTTCCACATATATGCATTAATATATGATATCTGTTTTTCTCTTTCTGACTTACTTCACTCTGTATGATAGACTCTAGGTCCATCCACCTCACTACAAATGAGTCAATTTCGTTTCTTTTTATGGCTAATATTCCATTGTATATATGTGCCACATCTTCTTTATCCATTCATCTGTCGATGGACCCTTAGGTTGCTTCCATGTCCTGGCTATTGTAAATAGAGATGCAATGAACATTGCGGTACATGACTCTTTTTGAATTATGGTTTTCTCAAGGTATATGCCCAGTAGTGGGATTGCAGTAGTTCTATTTTTAGTTTTTTAAGGAACCTCCATACTGGTCTCCATAGTAGCTGTATCAATTTACATTCCCACCAACAGCGCAAGAGGGTTCCCTTTTCTCCACACCCTCTCCAGCATTTGCTGTTTGTAGATTTTCTGATGATGCCCATTCTGACCGGTGTGAGGTGATATTTTCAGGAGCAAGGGTACAGCTAATGGGCTCTGCTTAAAGCCTACTTTTTGGTCAAACTTTCACATATTTTTCTTCACATTATTTTAATAATTTTGTTTTTTATTTTTATTATTTTTGGCTGCGTTGGGTCTTCATTGCTGCGCGCGGACTTTCTCTAGTTGCGGCGAGCAGGGGCTACTCTTCGTTGTGGTGCGTGGGCTTCTCATTGCGATGGCTGCTCGTGTGCGCGGGCTTCAGTAGTTGTGGCACACGGGCTCAGTAGTTGTGGCTCGCGGGCTTAGTTGCTCCGCGGCATGTGGGATCTTCCCGAACCAAGGCTCAAACCTGTGTCCCCTGCATCGGCAGGTGGATTCTTAACCACTGTGCCACCAGGGAAGTCCCTCTTCACATTATTTTAAAATTAATAAAATTTCTCCTTTAGGTCTTGGCCAGAGGGTCAGTTAATTAATGGTGGTGTCTGCCCACCCCTGCGCGTGCACAGGTGGGGCTGGGGCCGCGAGCTGCAGTTCAGGCCTCAGTGAGTTACTTGTGGTGATCAGTGAGTTAGTTACTTGTAGTCAAGAATTTCAAAAGGAAATGTATAAAAAGTATCCAAAACTTTATAGCGGGGCTTCCCTGGTGGCACAGTGGTTAAGAATTCACCTGCCAATGCAGGGGACACGGGTTTGAGCCCTGGTCCAGGAAGATCCCACATGCCGAGGAGCAGCTAAGCCCGTGCGCCACAACTACCGAGCCTGCACTCTAGAGCCCGCGAGCTGCAACTACGGAAGCCCGCGAGCTACAACTACTGAAGCCCGCGCGCCTAGAACCCATGCTTCGCGACAAGAGAAGCCACTGCAGTGAGAAGCCCGCGCACCCCAATGAAGAATAGCCCCCGCTCGCTGCAACTAGAGAAAGCCCACACGCAGCAACGAAGACCCAACGCAGCCAAAAATAAATACATAAAATAAATAAATTAAAAAAAAACCTTTATAGCAGAATCTTTCTTGCATTTTATCTGAGACAGTGCGTTTTAACAATTCTGAAATGATGTCAGGGGAACCTAGGCACCTTCCCCTCCTGGACCAGGCACCCCAGCATGGAGGACTGTTCGACCCAGGCCTCCAGCCACTGCCCGAGGAAGGCTTTGCTCCATGGTCACACTCCCAGAGTTTGTATCCTGCCCTTTTTTCTTTGTCCTGCTAACAGTTTTTCACCAAAAACAATAAAACAGCCAGTTATTTTACCAGCAAAACGGGTTGATTTGGCAGCAGCAAAGAAGTGAAGTTCAGGACAGGCAGCTACGGTGAACCACAAGCAAGTCTGGTGAAGCAGAGGAGAAGGGCAAGTTGTTATAAACAGTCTACTGGAGGAACTGGGTGGTGGCTTTTCATTGGCTGAGAGGCCGCCAGGCGGGGGACATCGTCCTTCCTCCTGCTGGTGGCAGTGAAGTATCTGCTTCTGGCCGCAGGTGCAAGGGACTCTCCGCCTGCTGGGATCTGTGTTGAGGCCCAGGGGCACCTGCCTGAGAGCTTACCCTTCTGGCCTCCCGACTGCATTTTAGTTGAGGTTCCCCTTTGTTAATTTTCACATAAGTCTTCTCTAAACACTGCAGGAGACACTGCTGCAGGTAGCGAGTCGTTTCACCGCTGGGCCGTGTCTGACTTCCAGTATCAGGGAAGGGGTCTGAGTGGTTTTATCTGCATTTGCTGGAGTTTCCACTTCTTCCTTTGACTGGATTCCAAGAAGCAGAATTTGGGGTTGAAAGACTTTAGGCCGGCCAGGATTCTTCACACCCTTGTCAGCTTCAAATGTGACCATTTCAGCCTCTTTGCTGATTTGCACATTAGACACAAACTTGTTAGGAAGCGGCTCTCATGAAGGAGCCCCACGCCGGCCAGCCTGCCTCTCCTCGTGGCATCTGCCGGCCTCTCCCAGTCCAGCCCCCCGCCCCAGCCCCCTTCTCACAGGCTCAGTCTGCATCTGGGCCATGGTCTGACGTGATGGCTGCAGTCAGGTGGGTTGGTGACTTGCGGGCCTGGAGGAGCCCAAGTTCCCAGGGGACGGTGAGGACAGCAGGAGGTGTGGACCTGGGCCTGGGAGCCCACAAGGCCCAGAGCACGGGGTCCCGGGAGGAATTGTGGGGGAGCCCCCCTCGTCCCTCCAGCCGCACCGCCAAAATCGCCAGGAAGCACTGACCCGCACGACGCTGCTTCCTAGGCGCCTGGCCTCCTGATGGCAGCCCCTCGCTGGGCCGGGGGTGCCTCTGGGCCCACGTTCTGAGGGCTCCACGTTAAGCCCCAGGGGTTCTCTTTCTTTTAAACAATCACCATTTGTTAGGCCTCACCACCTCGGGGTGCTCTTGGGCGCCCTTGCTTACCCCCTGTAATTAGCTTGCTCTGGGAGGAAGGCAGGCGGAGTGGTCAGTGCTGGGGGCGCCGTTGGAGCTGCCAGGGCAGGAGGGGGGACGGGGGCTTCAGGCCGGCAGCCCATGTGGGCCACTGGGCACCCAAGGCATCAGGAGCTGAGTCTGCTCCAGGCTTCTCGGGGGCGGGGGGGACCCGTTATTCGGTCCACTGGGAAGGGATTTCACAGATGTAATTATGATCCTGAGCGTGTGGCCTTCAGACCCATCCAGGGGGCAGTGCCCGGAGGAGGGGAGCCTCACCAGCAGGTGAGGCCGGTGGGGTCTGCCTGGGCCTGGCCCCTCCAAACTCAGCCCTGGCCCACCCAGCAGGGCCCCTGGCCATCCCCAGGTCACTGGGCTGTGGAGTCGAGGCCTCTGGTTCCTTCCCGAGTGTCCTTCCCAGGCTCTGGGTCCAGCCGGGATGCCCACAGCCTGGGACGGCCAAGCAGCCTTTCTGGACGCTGCCCCTGGTCCCGTGGGTGATGTCTACTCACTTGTCATCCTGGCCATCACCTCAGCAGGCTGCCCCAGGGGGCCAGAACCCCGTCCAGTGCGAGGGCTGTGCCCGAAGGTCCCTCAGTGAGACCCACTCGGGGTGGGGCAGCAGCAGCCGCTAAGGCCTCTGGAACTTGCCCACTGAGCAGCAGATGAGGAAACAGGGAGTCTGCAGCCAAAGTCGCTCAGGTTCGCGACACCTGGGCCCGAGCCCAGGCCTGTCCCCAAACCAGAGATGTGCAGCCTCCCTGGCTGCCCTTTGGGTACCCCTCCACACATGCTGCGGCGTGACCCCTGCCTCCCACCCCCACTTTAGCCTGACCTTGGGGCTCAGCCTCTGGACTCCACGGGCCGGGGGCACTGGCAGAGCAGGGAGGGCACCTAAAACCTCTTCCCCCTGGGGCTGGGGCCAAAGGTCATGCAAGCAAAACCACAGGGCTGGGGAGCCGCCCCCTTGCTGCTTCAGGCCAGCGTCTGGGAGAGTCCAGGGCACCTACGGGCCTCACCGAGCTCCCAGGAAGCCGGCTGAGGTCAGGCCGTGCCTCTGTCCCCGTGGCTGCCTGTCCTGAGCTTCTGGGGGCAGGAGGCCCTCCCCGCAGGGTGCGGGGCACAGACCAACCCCGTCCCCGCTGTCCTCCGCGGGCTTCACCCGCTCCTCGGCCTGGCCCACACTGACCTCACCTCTTCCACCAAATCCTCAGCGTTTCCAGATTCTGAGGTGGCCCAAGCTCTGGCCTGGACCTTTCTGGGGTGAAATGTGCCGGCAGTGGCCAACCCTGCCCCCTGTGGTGACTCGAGTTCATGGTCCCCCCCCCCGCACCCCCCATCCTCTGGGCTTCTCCAACAGGCCTCCACCCACCGCGCCACTTGGCCTCCATCTCCACAACTGCTCTCACCCCCAGCTGGCCCCCCAGGCAGACTTCCCAGGTCCTGGTACTCAGTGGCTCCCAGGTGTGGGAACCTCAGCAGGACAGGCCCCGGCCACCACGGGGCAGGAACTGCTGGATGCGGAGCCTGACCTGAGAGAGAGGGGAGGCCAGCTGGGTGGGCGCCCAGCACTGAGGCCTTGGGTGAGGTCTGGCCCCGGCGCTGCTCAGACACAGGCCAGGAAAGGCCAGAAGAGGTTTCCAAGGCCACCGCCCTGAAGACCAGAAGCTTCGAGGGACCTCAGGCCTGGCCCACAGAAATGCCCCACCGGCCAGGTCAGGAGACGTCTTGGGTCCCCTGTCCTGTGGCCTCTGGGACCTGGGCTCCGCATCCCCTTCAATGTGCTCCACAAAGCCCAGAAGATCCAAGGTTCAGGGGTCAACAGCCTTTGCCAAGGAGCGCGATCCTGCGGGCAGTGTCTCTGTCCACGGTGAGCCTGCCCCTCTGGCCCAGAGACCCCAGCTGGCCGGGCTGACTCCTGCCCTCAAGTAGACAGACACTCTGTTCCTGGAGCAGCAGGGCCTAGCTTGGGGTCCGTGCACGGCCGCCTCGAGTTTGGAGAGCCTCAGGCCCCGGCAGCGCCCCCGCCCTGCCCCGCCGCCCGTGCAACTGACTGTGGTCACAGGCACCTCCCAGCGGACACACCGCCCACCCAGCCCCACAGCAGAGGGACAGCAGATGCCTTCCAGCCGCCAAGACGCCTGGGCAGGAAGAGGCCGCGCCCACGCATCCGCCTAGATCCCGACAGGAGGGCGGGGGCCACTCCGCTGCCCGGGCGTCCACCGTGTCTGCCCACGGTGGCCTCGCAGCAGTGCTTGCAGGGACGCTCGTCCCATCTCTTGCCAGGCTCCAGCCCACAAGGCTGTGTCCGCAGCACCTGCTCTGGCTCCTGGAAGAGCCTGGCCCCACCTCTGCCCAGGTCTGGGAGGGAGGGAGGGAGGGAGACCCAGAGCCGGAGCGGGCGGCAGGGGAGGAGGGAGGGGGGAGCTCCAGGCCGGGGCACGTGCCCCACCGGCCTCTGCAGGGCACCCTCGGCCCAGGCCTTGGGCTCCTCCCTGCAGGACCGGCCCTGAAGCCTGACCCCAGAGCACTCGGGACAGGACATGACTGGGGTGTGGGGGGGACTGCTGGAGCGCAACCCACTACCTATGGGTGGGCCAAGGGCAGGCTCAGCGCATCTGGGCTCCCCAAGCCTGGTCCACCCTCCTCAGCATCTTGGTGTTGGTTACAAAGAGCTAAATTAAGTTGTCACTTGACCCAACTTTTTAAACAAGCCTGTTTATTGAAAGAATCTGAAAATAGTAATAAGGCTTTCAACATTTAACAAATTTTCAAGATATTAACAATATGAAACATTAAGAATTGATTTCAAAAACCCAAAGTTTCCTAGTTCATTCCCTGTCACGCTTCAGGACTTGGTCTACACTGGCTCTGTTGTCTGAACGAGTAACCTGCGTTCTGAATGCTACTCTTTTCTGGGCCTAAAGCTGGGAGTGTCGCCCCCTCAGCCCATGGGAGGCCGAGCGGGCTGCCCACTGTGCCCGAACTCGCGGGCAGAGGGTGGGAACCGACCTCCGTGCCCAGCACCGGCTGAGCTGCCCACACAGGCACGCGAGGCAACAGCACTTGATACACACACGGACGGTGGCCACGGTGCTCAGGCCGCAGGGCCCGCCCTGGAGACCCTGGATGCCCTTCCATCAGCCCGTGACCCTCCAAGCGGGCAAAGCACAGCGCCCCCCGGCCCCGTCCCACCAGAAGGAAGTCCAAGAAATGACGGGCCCCCATCCCTTCTGTTCTGGCCAATTTAACAGGAGAAAACGCAACCCAGAAAGAAAACAGTTACTCAAAAATAGGAAGCCCATTAGGCGACAGTAAGCGGGGCCAGGGCCACACGCCCCCCGTGAGCCACTGCTCCCACCAGACTCCAGGCGGCCCCAGCCCCAGGCAGCCAGCGATGGAGGCGCGGGGGCTGGAGCGACGGGCACGCCCTCGAAGCCAGGCCCCCGGGGAGAAGCAAGAGCAGCTTCAACACCTCCCGGCCCGCCAAGCGCCAGGCGCTCTGAGCAAGTCGCCCAGCTCTCCGGACGGTCGCGCGGGCTGCACAGGATGGTCCCACTTCACAGCACAAACTCCCTTCTCGCCGAATTCTCAAAGTGTACACAACAAAATCTGTACGTAAGCACTTTCAGAATAAAAGAATCTCTAAAAAGTAGACACAGAATCGAGAACACCTTCCAGGGTGGGGAGGTGCGTCCCTGCTTCCCGAGGAATGTGTGCGGTCTGAACCCTCGCCCCGCCAGTGCCGGTCACCCTGAAGCGGGGGAGGAGACCGGGGCCTGGGGACCCATCTGTCCTGGCAGCCAACCTGCTCTCGGCAGAAGCGTCCCCCCGAGTGGCTTCAGGGGAAGTCGTGGGAGCTGAAGGATTTTTGGCCGTGAGACATTTATTTTCAAGACCATAGGATAGACCCATTCATTCTGATCCCCTCTGAATCTCAGTAGACTGATTTATGGAAGTTTCCTCACAAGGAACTACAAGGAGCCCACCAGGCTCGGTCGTCCCTGCCTGGGGCCGGGCTCTGTCCACACGCAGGGTGAGTGCGCCTGGGCTGACCTCAGAGCTCCTGGTCTGCTCACTTGTTTAGAAATGCAGAAAAGTCAGATTTAAAACGTTAAAAACAGCTGATCTGGTCGACAAAAGGCAGATTGCAGGCCCTTCCTCTGGCCAGACACGTGGTGCGGCACCTGCCACTGGCGCTGGGCCCGTGGTGCTCACGACGCGCTCAGGTCCGCCCGTCCCGAGTGCAGACGGCAGGACCGCAGGCCTGGCTCCCCGCCCCATCCTCCTCGTGCGCGTCCTCCTCGTCCTCCGCGAAGTGGGCTTGCTTCTTCCGCACGTTCCAGTGCAGACACTGTGCCAGGCTCTCAAACCAGTCGCTCACGGGGTCGCGGACACAGATGGAGGGGAGCGGGTAGCGAGAGGTAGTGATGCTGACGCTGAAGCAGGAGAGATGCACCGTGGCCCTCCTAGAACCGCTGCGCGCCTGGCCCGCCCCCCCAGGGCAAGACCCCTCCCTGGTCTGGCTGGGGACCACCTCAGCTCTGCTCACACCACCTGCTGCAAAGCCTGGCCCCAGGTCCTACGGTGCCACTTTCCGGTCTGGTCCTGAGAACAGCCAGGAACTGGGGGCTCAGTGGTGCTCTTGTGCCCCCCAGGACAGAACCACGGACCCCCTCGACGTACCCAGGTCCAGAGGGACCCCAAGGAGCAGGGTGGCGGAAGGATACGCAGTGGGAACGGCTGGCAGGGCGCCGTCACCCCAGGCACAGGTCCACGACACGATCTCTCGAGAACCAGGGATGGGCCCTCAGCCCACCTGCCCCACCCGCTGCAGCCCCGTGGCCCACACACCTGTCTCCGTGGCGGACCTCCTGTCTCTTTCGTCCATCGAAGGACACCCACACAGTGTTCCTTGCTTCCGGTGACAGCATGATCTGACGGGTCAAGCAGGACAGGTGTGGGCTACCTGAGCGCAGCCGAGCGCTGTGGACCCTACCCCGGGGGGACAGCACCGGCCGGGAGGAACCTCACGGGCGCCCCCAATGCCCACCACGTGCCAAGGTCAGTTCCAGGCTGTGAAAACATTAACTTGCGTCGTGCTGACCCCAGCCCCAGGGGCCTGGCTCTAGCATCGCCCCCCACCCCCCACCCCCCGCAGCTCTCTGCGTCCAGCAAACGCAGCTCCACCCACCAGGGCTCACATCAGGGACTCACTGGTCTGGGGGTGGCCTGCAGTGGGGGGCAAGGGGCAGGGGAAGAAGAGTGGACGTGGAAGGGCGGCAGGGCCAGTGAGACGCCAGGACACGCCGTGGGGGACACGCCGGGCAGCGGCCGTTCCTCACCTGTGGGCCCCCATCCCCTCCAGCAAGGCCTGTCCCCACCCACTCAGGCTGAGAGCCCACCTGAAGGGCTGGCCCGGCTCTCAGCACCACCCCCGCCAACCGGACCCCTGGGGCACGGGCCACACGATGGAGGCCAGGGTGGATACAGCCCCTCCGGCACCCAGCAAGGCAGGAGGTCAGCACCGCAGGCCCCGCACCGGCTCCAGCCGACAAGGGCGGCGGGGGTGGGGTGGGGGTGGGCTCCGACCTTCAGCTCGACCCCTGCAGGAACCACGATGGGCCGGAAGGACAGCGAGTGGGGGCAGATGGGCGTGATCATGATGGCTGGCACGTTGGGGTGGATCATGGAGGCCCCGGCGGCGGCTGCGTACGCTGTGCTGCCCGTTGGGGTGGAGACGATCACGCCTGCGGGACAGGCTGAGGGTCACGGTCAAGCGCCCGCCCCCACCCCACGTGCAGCCCCCAGGCGGGCCTGACGCCCACCTACCGTCGCCCTGCACCGTGGTGATGAGGTGCCCATCCAGGTAGACGTCCACGTTGGACAGGTATGAGGATGGGCCTCTGTCTATCACCACCTCGTTTAAGACCTGTGGGTGAGGTCACCGCAAGCTGAGGGGGCCGGGCAGCACCGAGCTGCTCCTGGGCTCCCTGGAAGGTCCCGAGGACAGGGCTGGGGGGTGTCCAGACCAAAGCCGCCACCCTGTACCCCCTGCCCGAGGGCGAGGCCCTGAGCCCTGTGGGGGACAGACCCACAGACCTGGTACTGCATGACCTGCTTCCCGACCTCTGCGTCCAGGGCTGCGGCCAGCACCCCGTTCTCGCTGATCCCGTTGGGGACGGCCACCTTCTTCCCTCGGAGCTCCTTCACAACCCTGACCTTCAGCCGGCTCCGGAGAACAACAGCTGCGTTCCCTGGGGGCCAGCAGGGGTCACACCCAGGGAGGTCAGCAGGGATGGGGGCGGTGGTACTGCAGGAAGAGAGACCCTCCCATCGACCAGGGACCCCCCTTTCTTCTCCCAAATGGAGGGCAACACCCTGTGCTTCTGTGAAAATCAATTCACTGCTACTCGACACGTATGGTAGCCTAAACCCGTGATCAGCTCAAACTTCTCACTGTTAAGAAAAAACGTCTGACTCGTTCAAAATTTAGAATTCTCTGAATCCCGAAACACTCAAGTGTTGCTCTTTGCATTGTTAAAAAAGCCCCCAAATCCCATAAGATGATCCCATGTTCAGAACTGCTCGTGGGTTCTGGAACATTCTGACTCACCCTGTATCACCTGAGTAACTTGGGACTGAAAGTTCTCGAAGTTGAAGGGGGTCAGGAAGCCCAGGGAGCCCAGGTGGAACGCCATGACCGGAGGCACGCTGCCCTGTGAGCCAATGAGGCAAGTCACTCAGCTGGCCAGTGCACTCGAAAGCCACCCGAGCCGTCCCCAGCCCGGAGCGACCCGCACCCCGACTACCCCTGGGAGGGGCGGGCACGGGAGTGCAGGGTCGGCGCCCGGCGTGGTCGGTGGGGCTGCCGTGCTGCAGTGGGGCAGGGCTCCTTGGGGTGACGGCACTCGGCCCGCGAGGAGTCAGGGAGGCCAGGGGAAGAGCGGTGTGGGCAGCTGACGAGAAACGGAGGCGGCGGGACGGACCAGCCCACCGGCCACGGCAGACAGGAGGGAGCGGCGGGGAGACCTCGACAGAGCTGCTGGAGAGGAGTGGGGGCAGCCGGGGGCAGAGGGCCTAGGATGGGACTCGGGGACCCTAACGGGGCGGCACTGCAGCCCCCCGCATGCTGCTTCCGCTGAGGAGGGAGGGGCAGGCGGGTGAGGAGGGGCTCCCACAGTGGGAGGTGAGGAAGAATGGGCAGCTCTGAGGAGGCGGGACAGCCCCAGGACCCTCGCCCTCGTCCTCTGCCGGTCACGAATGCTGCGGCCTTCTAGCCTCAGCGGGTTCACACCGTCGGATGTGAGGCCCCAGGCCCCGCCGGGCCCTACCCTCCTGCCCTGCTGGCCGTCCTGCCCACTTCCAGGCCGCTCTCTGGAGGCCACATCTGACCTTCTAACACACCTCGGCCTGGTCACTCCAGGAGCCCTGCCTTGAGGAGCGTGAGGGTGGGCTCCTGGGCAGACCCTGGCGGTCTGCGGCCTCCACAGGGCTCCCCTGACCCCCCGGACACTTGGCCTGTAGCCGCTGCCCTCACCTGCCCCGGACACTCATCCACCAACTCGGCCCCACATGCCGGCTCCTCTGGGGGATGCCCCGCCCCCAGGCCATGCCCCGCCCCCAGCCCCACCCTCAGGCCCCCCCTTCTGGTGCACCGGCACCTCGAGGTGCATGGAAACGCCTGGCCTGTCACAGTGTCTAGCACCGGACAGCAGATGCAGCACTTGGTATCGTTTGCAAACTTGCTGTGTCGCTGCCTCCCCTCGCCATCCTCAGGCAGCATCTGGGGGCCTCACCTGGAAGAGCGACGAGGCGTACAGCAGGGTCCCGTCTCCTCCCAGGCAAATGATGAGATCAATCTGGTTGGAGATGTCATCGTAATCTAGAAAAACAAGGCAGACACAGAAGAGCCGTCAAACACCCCCGATGCTTCCAGGCATGGCCACATGGGCGAGGCCCCACGGGACAACTCGCCTTCTCTGAAGGTGCAGAACTTCCTCTTCACTGGCCCAAAGTGGTCATCACTCACGATGGCGGGGTCCTCCAGAACCTTCTTCTCCACGTACACGATCATGTTGTTTTCCTGGAAGGGACATGGGCGAGTCAGCCCTGCCAGTACGAGCCAGGCCAGGGCGGGCCGGTCTTCACGGAGCCTCCTTCCTGCCTTGCTTGGCCTTGCACGATGCTGGGTGGGGGGTGGGCGGCAGCAGCTCTGTCTCGGTGACAAAGCGCGGCCGCTTTCTCACTTCACACGCTGCTGAGCTGCTGGAGGCTCGGTGACGCTGGGTTACAGAGCCTTCTGACTTGAGCAGCCCCAGGATCAGAGCCCTGGAGCCCCAGGCGGGAGCCGGCCTGACCCCAGCCCCGCGGCCACCCCTGCTCACCTCCATCAGGTACACGCAGAGCTCCTTGAAGGGCTGGAGCAGGCTGGCGTCCCGGATCTTCTTGATGACGAGGACGCTCTTTGGGGACTTGTTCCACGTCAGCCGCTGGCTGGCAGGGTCCTGGATGTGCCTTTGAGGGGAGACGAGCGTTCGCACTGGCCCTGGGCCATCCCCGGAGTGTGTCTCCCGCGCCAGCGCGGCCGATCCCCGAGCCGGAGCGGGCGCTCGGGGCACTCAGCGCGGTGCCCCCCCTCTGGCTGCCCGGCTGCAGCCCTGCCCGCGGCTCCTCTGGAACAAGGCTCACTCGGGGACCTGCTGCGGAGGAAACCCCACACGCACCCGGACCCAACAGATGGGGACTCTGTCCCGGGGGACCCAGGCCTCCTGCTGACTCGCAAGAGGGGCACAGCCCCACGTCCACACCACTGTGTGAGCAACTCAGGTGACCGTAACTTTCACAGTTAAAAGCCACCCGTTTTAAAGTCAATGGCAGGATGTGGGGCAGTGAGACTGCTCTAGAGATTTCAGCAGTGGGCACGTGTTGTCACGTGTGTCCAAAGCACAGGACGCACCGCACGGAGGGACCCTGGTGTCAACTAGGGAATGTGGGTGACACGATGTGTCAGTACAGGTTCGTCGTGTGTAACAGGTGCACCCTCTGCGAGGATGTCGATGAAGGGCTGGCTGGGGGGGGGCGGGGGGGGCATGAGAAATCTCTGTACCTTCTCCTCACTTCTGCTGCAAACCTAAACCTAAACCTGCTCAAATAATAAAAGCAAAATCCAAAAAAAGTCAGCTGGGCCTGCCTGCCAACAACAGCTCTGCAAGTTCTGTGGCGCCTGGCCTTGGCCCCTAGCGCTGGGGGGCTGTTACGGTCTGCGGGCAGCAGATCCTCCCTGAGGGGCGGAGGTCCCGAGGCCGAGCCCTGCCAGGACTCCGACCGCTGTGGGCACCCGGCAGGCGCCCGCCCGGCCTGGCAGCACACCCCTCCGCCTGTTGGGAAACAGTCCTGAAGGCTGCAGGCAGTGACTTCCCTTCAGACGCAAGTTCCCCAATCAAGACAACTGCTCCAGGTCACACCCTGTGGCTGCGGCCTCCCTGAAAACCTGACGACCCCAACAGCAACTCTCCAAACCGTGACGTGAACCATGAAAAGGGCAGTGGGTCCCTGGCCCCAGGCTGGGACTGACTGACCATCACTCACCCTTTCCAGGCGTTTCTGCGAGGGCAGGGGTCACTCATGACCTCCTCTGCCAGGGTCTCCACCAGCCCGGGTCACACGCGCGGCTCAGCAGAGGGCGGTGCTTGGTGCCCAGCATCTCGGTCACGCTTGACTGACAGCGGGAGTGCCATGCAAACCACCTCCCCCAGACTCCCCAAATGTGCAACTGCACCACAACCCTGCTTTCTGTACCCTCAAAACTGAGAGCAAAACATACTGTAACTTGTTAAAGGTTGTATAAAACAACAAGTCAACAGAACTTCCTAAAATGAAAAATCAAACCAAATGAACTGTATTTGATCTTCTTACTGTTCACACCATCCTCTTGTCCAATCGCCTTTAACAGCAAAGAGGCCAGACCTCAGACGCCTGCTCTTCAGAGGCTGGGCGCCAAGTTCTGACGCCCTGGGCGGTCAGGATGGGCCCCGTCCAGCCGCGGACGACAGCGCTGGGCTGCGGAACCGGCTTGGCCCGTGGGAGGGGCCCGCAGGTGGAGGGGCGGGCACTCGCGGGCCTCCTGCCACTCCACCTGGCCCTGGGGCCTGGAGGGAGGGCAGGCGGGTCAGCGGAAGTCTGCCTGGCTGCCCAGGTGGATGATGAAGCCCCCCCTCCACTGACCAGGTGGGCCGGACTCACGGCCCTTCAAGACCCGAGACTCAGCCGCGCCCAGCCAGAGCCACCACAGCGCCATCGGCTCGTCTCGGGTACCAACTGGTCACTTCCTGTTGGATCACTGCAAAGAGCGGTGCTGGCCCCTCCCTGGCACAGAGGCTCTGGGGGCTGGACGGGAGGCAGGGATGCCTGACAGCTCAGCGGGGGACCCATCTGAGCCCTGTCTCAAAAGCCAAAGGTGTCAGATGTTGGCAATTCCACGTTTCAACATAACAGAAAATACACATTCATGGTGAGGTCTGAGAGAAGGAAGTAGGAAGTGCATTCTTGCAGTCAACTCCTCTAAGTATGTTCCTTTTCAGCATCAGGGGAAGTCAGGTCAGCACGTAATCCCTGCCCCGCCAGCCACGGTGTTGGGAGCGCCAGGGACAAGATGGAGAGTGGAGTCCTGTCCCCCCAGGGCAGGACTGTGCTGGACGCAGGGCCTCGGAGACGCTTCTGCAGCACCTGCCGCTCTGCTCGGAGCACCCCTCCCCACGATCCCACCTGACCTCGGGGAGCAGCTCAGATGCCATCCCGAGACCCCACCCGAGGTTCACGAGGCCAAAACACACACACACCTGTGACATGGGCTGGGAGCAGCTGACAGCCAATTAAGGCTGGATAGCCAGAGGCCACCCAGGGCGGCACTTATGCTGAGCCATGAGTGACGAGGAGGGAGCGGCACTGCCAAGACCAGGGAGGGCAGGGAGGGGCCCCCGGGCAGCGGTAAAAGGTCAAGGCAGGGCAGTCTGGGGCAGTGCACACAGCAGGGCGTGGGGCGCCTGGGGGGCTGGTTACCAGTGTGGATGCTGTGCGGAGTGCAAACGTGGGGCACTGGGGGGTGGGCGCCGCAGGTGGGCAGGACCTGCCCGCGTCCAGCAGCAGCGACTAGAGAGCCAGGGCAGCACCTGGACGGTAGAGGCACTGACACCAGTTACCCCAGTACCCAGGCCGCCCTTGGGTCACCAGGGTCCACAAAGCACAGCAGCCCCCGGGGGCCCGGCACCGTCTGCCCACTGGGCCAGTGCTGAGAACGGGGAGACAGATGCAGGGAGCAAGGCCCCCCGACGGTGAGTCGCAGAAGCCCACCTGGGCCCTTGGTCTGACCCCCCCCCAGAAGGTGAACCCGCCATGGCTCCCCAGAAGAAGGGGGCACAGACGGCCCACTCGGTGGTGAGCCCACCGCCAGGCACAGTGGCAGGGCCGACCTGGAATTCTGCTGTTTCAACACGAAGCTCTTGTGGCCACGAAGCCATTTGAGTGTTTTCTCCCCTAGGACACACACGACACAGAGCAAAGGAGCAAAGCTTTCCCCTCTTTGGAACCATCCAGCACCTGGAGGAGGTGCTGGACGGGTAGAGACGGGAGCTGGGTTCAAGTGTCCAGTGAAACAGCCCGAACTGCTTCGCTTCTAAATAGTTTCTCAGCCAGCACCGCACGGCCAGGGGCCCCCAAGCTGCACTGCCCTCAGGCTGTCGCTAAAATACAGAGCTTACATAAAAAAAAGAAAAGGAAAAAAAAAATTGTGCCCGCAAGTCAGGGTATCTCTCAAACAAGTAAACTCAGCTTTTCAAAAATGCCAACTGACATCTCTGCATTTCAATAATAATTAAGAGAAACATATTTGACCCACCAAATGCATTAGCATGAAATACATTATTTTTCTCTCCTAGAGCTTTTCCTGTAAAAAGCAAATTAACTCTAAACACGAGTCGAGGCCCCTCCGACCCACTGCGCCCACGGAGCAGGCCGCACCCACTCTCTCGCCCCGAGCGAGTCCGAGACGGCGCCGTGTGGCCTCCTGGGGCCTCAGAAGCCGCCCGACACACTCACTGCCCCCCGAGCCAGAACCTCCCACAGTCCAGTGGCCCCTGGACAACAGCCCTGTGGAGCCTCCCAGAAGACTCACATGATGGTCTGGGGGTTCTGCAGCACGCAGGCCTTTGGTCCAAAAGTGGTCACTGGGCACGGCCCGTGTAGCGAGCGGGTCCTCCTGTGGGGAGAGGCACAGGGCAGGGGCCATCAGTCGGCTGAAAGACACACACGTGTAGACAAGGCACAGACTGTGTTAAACTCTCCAAAATATTTTTAATCCAAATGATGTAAACTCCGTCATCTGCCCAGCACCGATGTGACAGTCCTGGAAGACCCTGCCCTGATCCCCAGAGCTCTGGCTGGAGGGCTACATGCTGTCCGTGTAGCCATTAGAGGGGGCACACTTAGAAATACTCCTTAGAACAAGGACCCCAAACCAGTGCAGGTGCCCAGGCCCCACCCCAGAACAAGGGGATTCAACCCAGGGGAAGGGCCTGGGAATCTGAATTCTTGACTGGGCGAGTCTATTTGAAGACGAGCTTTTGGGCCTATACTTGGGAATCAAGACTTCAGAAACGATCCCCAAGTTATCCAGATTAAGATTCTAACAAAAATACTCATTCTGAGTTGTGCTCTCAATAAAAACAGGCAGTACTTGAGTGACCCAACATTTCCAATAACTGAAAAGTGACTCACAGGGCACTGTGGCCACGGAGGCCACCTCTGACCCGCTGCCACCACACCAGGTTCAGTGCCCTTTCGGGCATGACACCCCACAGAGCCAGCAGCCAAGGCCGCCCGCCCGGAGACGCACCCCCTGCAGTGCCAGGGACACCAAAACGGGAGGACAACACGACTCTGCACGGAAGCTTCTGCTGGGAGCTGGCCGCCCGCTGCCCAGCAGGCGAGGGTGCCGTCCACCGGGCCCCCTGCATCTGCGGCAGTGCTGGCTCGGGCAGCTCCTCCCAAGACCCCGGGTGGCGTTCACGGCTCTGAGGCTGCCACTGCCGCAGCCCGCCCGGCCTGCCCAGTGCCGCTGACGGCACACGGGCCCCACCCACGCGCCTCAACCTTGCGCAGCGTGTGGGCACGGTGGGTGGGGGTGCCCTCTGGGAGCTGTGGCAGCAAGCGCGCCCACCCCTCGTGTGTCTGAGCGCCCACGCAGGCCCAGAGGAGGCCTGGTACCTGAACTCGCGGGTGCTGGCCAGGGCAGGCGCGGCCGACAGGCTGCGGGACTTGGCGCGGCCCCGGATGGGGTGGCCCAGGCCCCAGTCCTCGTCACCATGGCACGCGGAGCAGCGGTAGGAGGCCGCCTCTGCACGCAGCTCCGCACTCCCGCTGACTGTTTCTTGTTCCATTTCTGTAGTCGATGGACGAGGAGGACTTCGGCCCGAAAACCGCGGAGGCCTTGATTTAATAAAATACAGTAAATATCTGTGTACAGAACAACGTATACACACACCTACACCCGCCCTGTCGGGAAAAATGACTCATGTCCAACTTACCAAAGGACTTGGCCAATAGTCTATTTCCATCCCAAAGATATTTAAGAACTCGGGAATCTACCTGTGGTTTTTAGTGAATCCAGAAGAGCTAGGGGTCTACCAAGCTGCGGTGTGGCCACGTGCCAAGGGGTGCACGCTTTCATGAGAGAGCAGTCACCATCGTGCAGTCTTAAATGCCTCTTGGCCCAGAAAATCTGGCTAAATATACTTGATAAGACCACCAGCAGGCACCCACTGAACTCCATGTCCTGTAAACAGCCTGCGCTTTAATCCAGTGCCAATGAAACACTGGCCAAAACCGACGTACTTGGTCCTCAAAGAAAAGTTCAACTTCCAAATACTAGTAAAGATAGGCACCCTCATCTTCTAACCACAACGTAGTAAAGCAGGAAAAGATGGAAGCAGAGGGCTTCCCTGGTGGCTCAGTGGTTGGGAGTCCGCCTGCCGATGCAGGGGACACGGGTTCGTGCCCCGGTCCGGGAAGATCCCACATGCCGCGGAGCGGCTGGGCCCGTGAGCCATGGCCGCTGAGCCTGCGCGTCCGGAGCCTGTGCTCCGCAACGGGAGAGGCCACAGCAGTGAGAGGCCCGCGTACCGCAAAAAAAAAAAAAAAAAAAAAAAAAAAGGATGGAAGCAGAAACAAAACAACAGTCCTCCAACTACTGGGGAATGTTTGAATTTTCTCCTAACCAACTGAGGGCTCAAAAGAGGTATCAAAACAACCGTGACGGTGGATCGAAAAGGTAAGCATGAACCCAAAGTCCATGCCCCCCACTGAGCTGTGCTGAAATCCTTGGGAATTAGGAGTCATGAGCTGAGGCCTAAGTCAATGAAGCTAGAAAAGGAATAAAACAAGCCTCAGAAAGGCAGAAGAGGTGACAAAAACACAGGCAGAAATCAGTAGGTTGAAAAGTAGAAAAAGAAGAGCAGAGCTTGGAGAAAAGCAACAATAAATAAGCCAGTTTAGACAAGGGATGAAAAGAACTACACTCACTGAAAAACTTGGACCAAAGGTCATTTTCTAAGAGAACTGCTGACTAATGGAAGAGCTTCGGCTGTGCCACGCGCTGCTGGGGCCTCAGGACCTGCCTGTCCTCGGGAAGCAGAGGGAGAGCGGGACTCCTCGCTCAGAAAGACCCAGCAGGGTAGCCTGCCAACGGCTCACGTCACCTCTTGAACAAGCAAGGGAAACAGGGCCATCGCGGCAGGGACCACGACAGAGAGCACGATGCAGATGCCAGCACCAGAAGGGACAACGTGGGGTGACGGCACGAAGGGCAGAAAGAAAGTTTAAGGACTCCAGAAAAGCCTGGGGCCTCTACGATAAGGTCAAAGGTGACGGGGTCTCTGCATCTCCCACCTCCACCTGCCACACCTGACTTTGACCAAAGGCATCAGTAGTTTTAAAAAGCTCCTGAGAGGGCTTCCCTGGTGGCGCAGTGGTTGGGAGTCCGCCTGCCAGTGCAGGGGACACGGGTTCGTGCCCTGGTCCGGGAAGATCCCACATGCCGCGGAGCGGCTGGGCCTGTGTGTGCACCCCAGCTACTGAGCCTGCGCTCCGCAACAAGACAAGCCACCTCAAGGAGAAACCCACGCACCCCAACAAAGAGTAGTCCCCGCTCACTGCAACTAGAGAAAGCCCGCGTGCAGCAACGAAGACCCAACGCAGCCTAAATAAATAAATAAGTAAGAAGACAAGGCTGTGCGTCCCTCTATCTGTGCAAGAAGGAAGAGCAGGCCAGGGAGGCCAGGGTTACAGCTGCAGGAATGTGGACACTTACCCCAGACCAGGACGACCAGGGAGCGGCAGAACCCGCACCGACCCGGCCAGGCCCTGTCGCGGCACTCGACTCAAACTGCCTGACTTACCCTCGCGAGGAGCCGTGCAGGGAGGGTCCAGGGGACCGAAGTCCAAGGTGACACAGCTGGCATCTGGGCCAGCACTCCTAAGCTCCTCATGCCTGACCACAGTGAACACAGACGACGGGACCCAAAAGGGAGGCCCAGGGCACGAGCTGGCCCAGGGTCCCGGGAGGGGAGAAGACCCTGCAGACCCCACTCCTCGTCTTCTGGAAACCATGCCTCTGACTTAGCCCCTCCTAAATTAAAATAAGCTTCTATCAGGGCATACCCCAGTTTCCAGTAACACGAAAGACCAACAGACAATCATTATAGGCAATAATGCCAAACCTCTGGCCAAACAAAACTTGAAGACCACTATCGTGGCACAGCACCAGCTGCAAGAGGCTGAAACCTGCTTGCAAGGAAGGCCTGCCCTAAAACCAACTGGGCCTGCAGCCTGTGCTGGGCAGGTGATGCTGTAATCCTAGGAGGCTGTGGAAAACTCTATCATCCCAGGAAGGTACAGAAATAACTACCTAGTAAGATCACTATAACCCTGAGAAGATACGGATAAGAAGCTAATTAAATCCTATGATGCTGAAATGTTCAAAAAGCTTAAAATTCATTTTATAATCACTGGATTTTTACATATTCTGTTTGATATTATGGGCAACATACCCAAAGGAAGAAATCATTCAAAGTAATTCTCATTTAAATGGTTGAGATGAATTTCTACTTGTAAATAACAATGTTACAAATGATAAAAGTTAGTGACTTCCCCCATTCCCACAACCTCCACCTACAAGGCAGTGCAGGGGTCTTCTGAGCTGCACATTACCCAGGGCCCAAACCACTCCCAACAAGCCCTCAACCACTCCTGGGACAACTGCTGAAATTTAATTTATTCTACAGCTAAATACTCAGGCGATGCCATGTCAAGCTTCTACTTGTAGTTTAAGAATTATATTACTCTGAGTCTTGGGGTAATACTTTGTGTTATCTGACACATGCTTAATGGGGACACAACATATAATGTTTAGAAAGAACAGATCAATCGCCAAGTGGGGCTTATTCCAGGAATGCAATCCATCATTTCATCAGGCTGATCACATCACAACTGATGCACAAAAAAGCACTGGACAAAATTCAACACCCGTTTATGGTAAAAATTCTCAGCAATTATGAATAAAGGGTAACTTCCTCAACTCGATAAAGAGCATCTAGAAAAAACCTACCGCTAACATTAACCTGATGGTGAAAAAATAAGACTGGGAACCAACTACTCTTCATCAGCACTGTACTGCAAGTCTGAGCCCGGGCAACGAGGCAAAAAAGGTAGAGACTGAAATTAAAGACAGTATCATCCACAGTCACCTAAAAAGTACTTAGATGCAATCTAACAAAACATGTAGAGGACTTGTATGCTGAACATATTTTAAAAACTCTGATGAAAGAGACCAAAGAACACTAAATAAACTGAGAGACACCCTTGATTATGGATTAGAAGACTCAACATAGTAAATATGTCAGTTCTCCCAAAACTCATCTATAGGTTTAATGCAATTTCTATAAAAATCTCAGCAAGATTTTTTTGTAGATATGGACAAGCTTATTCTAAAACATATATGGAAAGGCAAAGGTGCTAGAATAGCTAAGACATGTTTTAAAAAGAAGGATAGGGACTTCCCTGGTGGTTAAGAATCTGCCTGCCAATGCAGGGGACACGGGTTTGAGCCCTGGTCCAGGATGATCCCACATGCTGCAGAGCAACTAAGCCTGTGTGCCACAACTACTGAGCCTGCGCTCTAGAGCCCGCATGCCACAACTACTGAAGCCTGCGCACCTAGAGCCCGTGCTCTGCAACAAGAGAAGCCACTGCAATGAGAAGCCCGCATACCGCAAGGAAGCGTAGCCCCTGCTCGCCGCACTAGAGAAAAGCTCACGTGCAGCAACGAAGACCCAACACAGCCAAAACTAATAAAATAAAAAAGTAAAAAGAAGGGTAAAGGAAGACGAGTCCACTCTCTGACTTAAGACTCTACAGCTATGCCAATCAAGACTGTGTCGCTGGCGCAGGCAGACACAGGCCAACAGAACAAATACACTCAACTGATTTCTGACAAACGCACACAAGCAATTCAGTGAAGGAAAGAGAATCTTTTCAGCAGATGGTGCTGGAGTCATTCTACATCCACAGGCAAGAAAGTGAACCTCAGCCTAACCTTCACATCTGAAACAAAAATTAACTCAAAATGGATCAAAATGGATTACGTTAAATATCAAACATAAACTATAAAACTTTTATAATAAAACACAGGAGAAGGAATTCCCTGGTGGTCCAGTGGTTACGAGTCCGCACTTTCACTGCCAAGGGCAGCGGTTCGCTCCCTGGTTGGGGGGAACTAAGGTCCCGCAAGCTGTGTGGTGTGGCCAAAAATAAAGAAGTAAAACACAGGAGGAAGTCTTGGGGACCTAGGGCGAAAGAGAATTTTTTTTGTACATGATATAAAAAGTACAGTTCATAAAAAATAAAAAAAATTGATAAACTGGGCTTCATTAAAATTAGAAACTTGCTCTGTGGAAGGCCCTGTTAAAAGGGTATATAAAACAAACAAGCTACAGATGGGGAGGAAATATTTTCAAACTAGATATCCAACAGAGGATTCGTATCTATAAAATATAAAGAAATCTCAAAATGTCTGGTAAAAAACCAGATAATCCGATTAGAAAATGGGCAAAAGAGAGGAACGGACCACAGCGGGTGAGCCCGGGGTAAATGAGCACGCGAAAAGACACTCCACATCACGAGCGTTAGGAATCAAAACCACAATGAGATGTCACTGCACACTGGTCAGAAAGGCTAAGTAACTCAAAGCTGGAGAGGCTGCAGAGAGACACCCACTCACACGTCGCCGTGGGAACACGGAAGGCTCAGACGCTCTGGAAAAGCCTGACAGTTTCTTATAAAAACGAAATATGCAGCCCAGCAACTGCACCTGGGCATTTATCCCAGAGAAATACCTGATGTTCACATACAACCTGCACATGAACGTTCACAGCAGCTTTTTTGGCGACAGCCAAACATTGCAGACAGCCCAAGTGTCCCCCAGCTGGTGAGCAGACCCAGCGACCAGAGGGAGCAGACACTGACACTGCAACAGGCTGGGTGACCCCAGGGCCCTCTGTGGGGCGAAGAAGGACAATCCCATATGGCCGCATGATAAACGTTCCTATTTACACAACTTTCTTTCTTTTTTTTGTTTTTGGCCACATCACGCAGCATGCGGGGTCTTAGTTCCCAGACCGGGAGCTTAGTCCCCCTGCAGTGGAAGCGTGGAGTCCTAACAACTGGACTGCCAGGGAAGACCCTTCCACAACTTCCTTGAAATGACAAAATGATGGCGCCGTGGACAGATCACTGGTTGCCAGGGAGTGCAAGGAGGCCTGGTGGGGCTCCCTGGCATGACGGTCAGCTCTGAGCCTGCACTGGCGGTGGTGGTTATGCAAACGTACACACTGGTGAAGGCTGAGTAAGGTGTGTAATGCAGTTAACAGTGTTTACATTATCGTGCTATCGATGAGGGGATAACACTGGGAAGCAGGGGAAAGGGTGCAGAAGTTTCTCTGCACTGTTTTTTACAACTTTCTGTGAGTCTATAGTTATTTCAGAGCAAACAGTTAATAAAAAGGGATAAGCCAATCAAAACCACAAAAGGCAAATGTATTCAAAAACTATTACAAATTATTTAGAAGCTGTTAATATTTATTTACAAAGAGTAGTTTGATGACTAAGTAATAAACTAACTTATAAAATAATCATATTGGGACTTCCCTGGTGGCACAGTGGTTAAGAATCCACCCACCAGTGCAGGGGACACGGGTTCGAGCCCTTGTCCAGGAAGATGCCACATGCCGCGGAGCAACTAAGCCCTTGCGCCACAACTACTGAGCCTGCGCTCTAGAGCTTGCGAGCCACAACTACTGAAGTCCGTGCTCCGCAACAAGAGAAGCCACCGCAATAAGAAGCCCGCGCACCGCAACAAACAGTAGCCCCCGCTCGCCGCAACTAGAGAGCCTGCACACAGCAACGAAGACCCAACACAGCCAAAAATAAATAAAATTTAAAAAAAATAATAAAGTAATCATATTAAATATGAAAACCAGCTTTTGAGATTTATCTCCACAGTGTATTCTGTGACAATGGCAAATCATGACTCACACTTAATCCAAGTTTATTTGCTATTTTAACGTTTTCTTTTTTTTTAATTTATTTATTTACTTATTTATTTATTTATGCTGGCTGTGTTGGGTCTTAATTTCTGTGCGAGGGCTTTCTCTAGTTGCGGAGAGTGGGGGCCACTCTTCATCGCGGTGCGCGGGCCTCTCACTGTCGCGGCCTCTCCTGCCGCGGAGCACAGGCTCCAGACGCACAGGTTCAGCAGCTGTGGCTCACGGGCCCAGTCGCTCCGCGGCATGTGGGATCCTCCCAGACCAGGGCTCGAACCCGTGTCCCCTGCATTGGCAGGCAGACTCCCAACCACTTCGCCACCAGGGAAGCCCTATTTTAACGTTTTAAAAGGATGAAATTTTAACTCCATCCAAGCTCACTGAAGTTCCCGACAGCACAAATCTAATTTTTAAAAAACTTCTGCATTGGGAAGTTTTAATAGGAATAATGTGTTGGAGCACAATAACAAAGTATGCAGACATAAAGTAGTTCCCAAAGGGCTTCCCTGGTGGCGCAGTGGTTGAGAGTCCGCCTGCCAATGCAGGGGACATGGGTTCGTGCCCCAGTGCGGGAAGATCCCACATGCCGCGGAGCGGCTGGGCCCGTGAGCCATGGCCGCTGAGCCTGCGCGTCCTCCGCAACGGGAGAGGCCACAACAGTGAGAGGCCCGCGTACCGCCAAAAAAAAAAAAAAAAAGTAGTTCCCAAAGAGGTGGGGGTGCCAGCCAGTAAAAGTCGTGCACACGAATATAAACACAATAATGTGATGTCCGCTGCGAGCCCTCAACACATGCCTGTTGAAGTAATGACAAAGCAAAGCTCAGCACTCATCACGGAGAGGCACACTGCCCTCCTCCCGCCAGTAAGTGAAGCCCGTGCCGGCAAGGACATGACAGAACTGGGCGCACACACTGGCAGAGCCCGGCCGCACAGGGACCCGAGGGGGCCCCAGGGCGGCGGCCCCCTTCGCGGGGCCGACGAGGAACACAGGCCTGTGCCGCTCTGGGCACCTGGCTCTGCTACACACAGCCCCCCAGCACCTCTTCACCAACTGTTTGCACACGCATCTGCCCGTTCCTACGCAACGAACTCGGCGCTGTGCAGTCACGGGTCAGGAGGCGGGCAGGCAGCACCAACCCCAGACCGCCCTGTGCCGGGGCCACGGCCGAAGAGAAGCCCGACCTGAGGGTGAAGCGGAGCCCCTAGGGCCCTATGGTCCTCCCCGCACCGAGTCCTTGGCCCGCCTTTTGTCTGTGGAAAACCTTGAGCCAAAGAATAGCTTTAATCAGAGAAGCGAGAGAACACAGAAACAGAGGAAAACAGTCAAAGGAGACCAAATAATAATAGTGCAGTCATTAGGCAAAGTCAAGGACCTCTGTTCCCCCTTAAGGGCCATAGGTAATATTCGGAGCCTTCCCCTGGGAGCCGTCTTGTAGACACTGAAACCCCACCAGGTGGAAGAAGTGAACTACATGAGGACCAGGCGCTGGCCTCGAGAAAATGGAAACAAACCGACCCTGGAACTGAAGAGTAACTCTACCTAAAACATCGAGATGACGCTGGTCAGACCACCGATGACCAGCTTCATGATGACCGTCAGAGCTGACTGCATTGTTTCTGTACGTAGCCCCCTCCCTCTGTCTATAAAAGCTCTTGCCCCCTTTTTGGGCGGGGAGGAGGGCCCTTGGACAGGCATCTGCCCTCCCCGCCCCCCCCCCCTTTGCTGGCCTCCAAAATAAAGCAACCTTTCCTTTCCTACCAACACCTGTCTCTAGTGAACTGGCTTTCAAGCGGTGAGCAGCCAGACCTGGGTTCGGTAGGAGATTTTGGCGCCCGACGGTGGGGCTGTGCCCTCGCAGCGTCTGGCCTCCCTGGGCCTCCCAGAGTAGAGCCACCGGCTACGGCAGGCATGCCAGGATGAGCCGCGACCAGCCAGCTGCTTGTGGCTAGCCAGCCCCAAGGGGGATTTTAGGGGACGTTCCCAGCAGCTGCCGCAAACCATTTGTTTCGGGAATCCTGTTTCTCCCCTGCTGGGCACTGGCTGCCAACTTTCGCTTTTGGTTGGTGGAAATGAAACGTGCGTTTGGGACGAGCTGACCAGCTCCAAGGCCGGGTTAATTCCACTAGTGTGCACCCGGGCACCCTTCCCATTTGTGAGCACAAAGTGCTATCTGGGCATTTTGCCAGTTGATTCTGACGTCTGTCTACCGTTGAGGACCGTCTGTGTTGGGGAAGTGTTTGTTTGGGATTCCATACTGGTCATCCTTTGAAGAAGATTTGCGACAGATCTGTCTTTTGGTGTGTGAACATGTATCCCATCTACGTGATTGGTATCTTCGTTGTCTTATGTCAAATGGGAAATTCAGGCTCAATTCATTAAAAACAATTTTTTAGCTATGAAAGTATGACAAAGAAAAAGAAAGATGATTTTTTTCTAACCAACGTATGGCCAACAGTATTCTTTAGACTCCGAAGAAAATTGGTTAAGATGAAACTTTTGAAATTCCCAAACTGATTCTTTTGCATACGCAGTTAGAGAAAGCTAGCTTGATAAAATACTGTTTTCAGAATTCTGACCCTGAGAGAACAAAAATATGCCTAGGAAAATACTGCAAGTTAACTCTTATCGTGTTCTTGAAATACAAACACAGCCCACTTTGCCTGAGACTTCAGCCTTGGGTTAATTAGTAAAACCTCAAGACAAAAAAAAGGAGGGGGAAAAAAAGCCGTTTAAAATTGAGTGTAAATTTGACCATTCGGACTGTTATTCATAAGCTGATAAGTTTAGTTGCAATGCCTAATTCATGAAATGTAAAAAGATGAAACAATTGAGACCTCTGTCTGGATGTATGTATGTCTCAATATGTGTCTTTGGCTTTGGTTAATTTGCAAAGAGCTCTATTTAATTGGCTTTAAAAGAAACAGTAAGCACTTACAAATCAAACAAATCTCAATTTACCTACTTCCTGTCTTCTTGCCAAGACTAAAAGTAAAACGAAAGATGTCTGGGTTTCTTTTTTATTTATTTGTTTATTTTTGGCTGTGTTGGGTCTTCGTTTCTGTGCGAGGGCTTTCTCTAGTTGCGGTAAGCAGGGGCCACTCTTCATCGCAGTGCGCAGACCTCTCACTATTGCAGCCTCTCTCGTTGCGGAGCACAGGCTCCAGACATGCAGGCTCAGTAGTTGTGGCTCACGGGCCTAGTTGCTCCGTGGCATGTGGGATCTTCCCGACCAGGGCTCGAACCCGTGTCCCCTGCATTGGCAGGCAGATTCTCAACCACTGCGCCACCAGGGAAGCACTATGTCTGGGTTTCTTAAACACACATCTTGTAACACATTAAAGAGAAATTGTGCTATGAAAAAGTGTATGTTTTTAGAGGTTATGGAATATGTTCTTAAGTTTGCCCATCAGAAAATACTGATATAACAAATAGTTCAATTACTTGTTTCTTGGTTTTGTTAAGGTTTTCAAGGGTTAAAAATTGTAATGTGTAAAAATGATAAGGGAAGCATTTCAGTGTGTAAAGCAAGTAGGATATGTGTTGTCGGAGAAGAAAAGTATAAAGAACGGAGATATTTTCGTTGAGGAAAAATGATGACAATAATTTTGTCTTACCGTTGGTTGGATGGGAAAAAAGGACAAATTTGTATGGATCCAAAAAGTGATAAAATGTTTGTGAAAAAGTAACTTTGAGAAAAGAATTTTGTATGTTGTTAGGATTAAGATTAGACTAAATTTAATTACGTAAAGGAATTTTGTTATTAACAGTAAACTGATACAAGACTAAATTTTGTTTTCTCTCTCTGTTAAGAGAAAAATATTTTTTCTAAACTAATTAGGATTATTTGGTATGTTAAATTATATGGAAAACATTTGATAACTTTCAGACCTTACTGTTGAGCTGAGTAAGAAATTAAAAAATTCTGATGGAAAGCTGTTTTGTTTCTAACCATACTTTTGACCCCGATGTTCAGGATGGAAAAAATTGTCCAGTGAAGTTGTCACAGAGTATAACCACTCATGATGTGTATGCTGGCTCTAAGTTTACTGCTGAAAGCACATGTACAATGTCTGTGTGAGAACTGGATACAAATGATAAGATGTATGGCCATAAAGCGTTTCCCGATTAACATACCTCTGAGCCTGTTCATGATATCTGATTCGTTTTCCCCCAACGTGGACAACTAGGCAAATATATAAACAAAAAGAGGCCTAGCACCGAGGGACATGAATGGACCCAGAGCAGGCATCTGAGCCACTCTGGCTACGTTGGAAAAATATATTGACTATCAATGCTTTCTATGGAAAGAGTTACAATTAAAAGGGGAAAATGATGGAGGAAATTTTCACGTACTGAGGTATGTATGGGGAAGTCATTCTGGCTTACACAGGATTTCATCTGAACTTTAGGCTAACCAAAACAGCCTGTTTATGGCCTATTAAACATACACTGCACATCTGCTTTAACTATTAAGAAACAATACATTCAGAGACTAATATGAAGATGCATTTTGATTATTATCTTCATTGTAAAATGTCTACCAATTTTCAAATGCTTGTCCAGGTACTATGACAAAGTCATCAAGGAGAGAGGTAATGTTCTCATAATACAGAATATTGATGGTAAGCACAGAGCTTGAAGTTATTTCCAATTCTGTGTCCATTCCCCAAATTAGGCAGGACTATGCCCCACTTCAGCAAGAAGTAGCCAAGAGGGGTATTGCCCCATTCCCTCAAACACTGGGGGAAAACTGAAACAGAAATGGAACTAAACCCGAGCTCCCCTGCCAAGTTGATAACCTCTCTACCCAAAACCTTATTCCCCTTCCTGTTCCGTACCCGGCCCTCCCCAAGACTGAGGAGTACCAAAGGAAAGGGGGATTGAAACGGAGCAGGACGCTATGGTCCTTTCCCAACCCCCCGCCCGGCCCCTCCGTGTCCTCGGCCCGCCTTTTGTCTGTGGAAAACCTTGAGCCAAAGAATAGCTTTAATCAGAGAAGCGAGAGAACACAGAAACAGAGGAAAACAGTCAAAGGAGACCAAATAATAATAGTGCAGTCATTAGGCAAAGTCAAGGACCTCTGTTCCCCCTTAAGGGCCATAGGTAATATTCGGAGCCTTCCCCTGGGAGCCGTCTTGTAGACACTGAAACCCCACCAGGTGGAAGAAGTGAACTACATGAGGACCAGGCGCTGGCCTCGAGGAAATGGAAACAAACCGACCCTGGAACTGAAGAGTAACTCTACCTAAAACATCGAGATGACGCTGGTCAGACCACCGATGACCAGCTTCATGATGACCGTCAGAGCTGACTGCATTGTTTCTGCACGTAGCCCCCTCCCTCTGTCTATAAAAGCTCTTGCCCCCTTTTTGGGCGGGGAGGAGGGCCCTTGGACAGGCATCCGCCCTCCCCGCCCCCCCTTTTGCTGGCCTCCGAAATAAAGCAACCTTTCCTTACCTACCAACATCTATCTCTCGAGAATTGGCTTTCGAGCGGCGAGCAGCCAGACCTGGGTTCGGTAACAAGGGCAGCACCCCCGGTAAAGAACCGCCCGCCCCTTCGTCCTGCGGGTTACCGGGGCCTCCTCTCCAGCGCCCAGCGATCTCCCGGGGCGCCGCCGCCGAGCCCACCCCACGCCCACCTGCACGGCAGGCCCGGGAGCACCTGAAACCCGGGGCCGGCGTCCGCGCTACCGCACCTGCCTGTCCGGGTCCGCGGGTCCCCGCGGCAGAGCAAAGGTCACGGCCGGAGCCGAGCGCGTCGTCCAGCAGGAAGTGACGACCACCCGACTCAGGCCCGGCACCCTGTGGCGAGGCGGCCCCCACGAGGACCAGAGCGCGCCAGACGGGGAGGCAGGGACCAGGGGTTCCGGGGTGGTCGGGTGGGCGCTGGGCTCGGAGCGCAAACGCGCCTTCCGAGGATAAATAACGCGACGCGGACCCCTAACTGACCGCTCCGCGTGAGGGCCGGACCCGCCAAGCCGCCCCACAGCGCGGACGCGGGGGGCGAGGTCCGGCCGCCCGGACGCCTGCGCGGGCGCCCGGGGCAGGGGGCGGCCGGCCAGCGCCTCCCGGCTCCACACCCCGCGGTAGGCAGGGCAGCCCCCGTCCCCGCGACCCCCGCCCCGCCCCCACGACCCCACGACTCCACGACCCCACGACCGCGGGCGGCGGGCCGGGCCGAGGGGCCGCTCACTCACCGTTCGCTCGCCGGGCCGAGCCCGCGGGTCCCGCCGCCCCGCCGCCGCTCGCAGTCGCTAGCCGGTCCCCGGCGCCGCGGCCGCCCCCTGCCCCATGGCCACCCCCTGCCCCACGGCCACCCGGCCCGCGGCGCCGGCCCGCCTAGCATCAATGCCGCCACGCCGCCAGTGCGCACGCGCGCCCCCTCCTGCCGCGCGCATGCGCCTCCGGAGCCATACGCAAGCGCTCCGCGCCCGCCCCGCCCCGCGCGTGTGGGGCGGCCCGCAAGGACACCGGGCAGGGACTAGGGGCGGGACTGGGGGCGGAGTGGAGGCCTAGGAGGGTGGGGCGGGGGGGGCAAGGATGGGGGCCGCTGGGTGGGGAGGAGCGCCGGCCCCAGGAGGACCCCTGGTCCCCACTCACCACGCTGTGTCCCAAGCACGTTCGCTGGACCCGGGCCCCGCCCCGCCCCCATCCGCCATCGCTCCTCTACCCCGCGGGTCAGGTTGGCTGGCGGCGGCTGCCGCCAATCGTGACACCGACCGCCGCAGGCTCCGTAACTACCAGGGTGTGGCCCTGCTTAGAAGGAAAGTGTTTTCGGAACCAAAACTCGGTGTGAGAAGCTGCGACAGAACTGCGCCCCTCGGCTGCCGGCACAGCTGGAGGGAGCGGCCTGGCCCCGGCCCTCGTGGGCCTCGCCCACCCCAAGCAGCCCGGCGAGTCCTTGCACACCACCTGGACCTGAGGGGCCCTGGGCCGGGCGTCTCAAGTAGGGCCCCTCGAGGGTGACTTGCCAACACTGTTCTTCCTCCCTCCCCCCATCCCCTCACTGGAGGACCCAGAGAGGAGGGAGGAAGGGGGCCAAGGGGGAGCTGCGCCCCCGCGCCCCCATGTCCAGGCACGGTGGGTTCCCCCAAGGCGTGCTGAATTGACGCGTTACCCACCACCACGGCATTGAATCAAGTGTCCCAGCGGTGTGCCTAGCTCCTGGGATGCGTCTGTGAATAAGCTGATGCAGGGCCACTGTGGATGAACCCGGTCGGCTGTCAGCTACTACTGTTCCTTCTCTACCCCAGGGCCTCCGGGACACAGAGCGCCTGGCTCAGGCCACGTGTGGACCGGAGCCGCCTGCAGCAGCCTGGTCTCTAGGTTTCTCTACCCCCATACCTGCCGCTCACAGTCTTCTCTGGCCGGGACTCCTCGCCCTGTGTTGAGAGACCTGGAACACAGCTGGGCACAGCAAAGGACACCTGTCACTGCTGTCCTGGGACCACTGGGCCATGGGGTTATCAAGGGTGAGTGGAAAGGGGGGCAAGGATGGCGGAAATTTGGGGGGATTTCTCAAGCTCCGTAACTTCCCCATCTGGTTATTTTGTAAACCCAACCGCTTCCCCAAAGTGACCCCCCAGCCACACCCACAGAAGAGAAAAGCCTTTTGAGCTGTGTTTTTGGATATGAGCATTAACATAATACTACTAATGCTTGGCCAGGCCTCCCAAGAACCTTCTAGAGCAGGGACAGTCTGCAGAGAAGGCAGCTCCGGCCTGGTAACTAGCCAGGGTCACACAGCAGGCACCCTTCCTGTGCCCTTTCTAAAAGGAACTTGTGCAGGTGTGTGGCTGTAATCATGGCAGTCTGTCCATTCTGGACCTCAGGCAGGAGCACTTCCCCATTTCAGAAATGAGGAAACGGGGGCTGTGGCTTCCTCCATCAGAGCCTGTTGTGCAATCTCCCAGCAGGCCCTGGGCCCACTCCGGGGATTCCGGAGCCTCCCAGTCACACCCCGCAATCCATGAGGCCAGTGCTGGGAGGGGCACTTTAGGGCCTCCCAAAGGTTCCTAGAGGAGATCTTGCTTGGGCTGAGGGCCAAGGCTGAGCTGGAATGAGCCGGGCAGTGGTGGGGACAGGGAGGGGTCAGCAGCAGGGATGCAGGCGGGCGTGGGGGTGGGGGATGGGTGCCAGTCAGGCCAACGTGGGCAGTGGGCTGGGCAGACGATGCCGGGTCTGCTTCAGAGGGTCTGTGTTCAGGAAAGGCCAGAGGTGTAAACTTTCCCAGTGCCAGAGGTGCAGGACTCTCTTAATTTGGTATTTCTTTGTGTTCTTTTTCTTAAACATGGCTCCCCTACTGTTTAAGCTTTAGACGCCCCAAAACCTGGACTCCTACTCTTCTGAGGGCTGAAAGATGGGGGACCACAGAGGATGCAGTGGATAGGGCTGCCTCTCCAAAGCTGGACTCATTCAGGCAGGGGGGTGCCCTTGGATTTAGGGTGCAGGGTGTGGAAAGGGTTTTCCTCTTTGGGGTTCTGCTCCCAGCTCTTGGGGAAGTAGGCCTCAGCTGTGCCTGTTGGAGGGGAATGGGGTAGAGGGAGGCTTCCCAGCACCCAAAAAAGGAAGTGGCCAGGGGCCTGGGTGACAGGTGTGGCCGGGAGGCACCGAGGCTCCCTGTGGACAGGGAGTGTCTCAGGCTATCCAGACGCCACCTTCCCCAGTTCTGGCCTCCAGCCAGCATGCCCTGGACAAGTCCGGCCCCTTCTGTCCCACTTTTCCCAGCCCTCCCCAGGGGCCAGTGTCCGGAATCACGGACTTGGCGGTCTCCTGGTTGGGCTGGCTTTGGGATCGGGCAGCCCCTCTTCTTGCCGGGCCACTAAGTGCCAGGCGCACAACACTGCAGGGAACAAACCCTCCAGGTGTTCGGGCGGGGGCACGGCCTGCTGAAATCCAGGAAGAGGGCTGCCAGAGGGTAGCTAGGCCGAGGGAACCTGGCGGGCGGCGGGAGCCTGGGCGCGCGCGCGTGTGTGTGTGTCTCTGAGAGCGAAGTCGCGTGTGTGTGTGTGTGTCTCTGAGAGCGAAGGTGTGTGTGTGTGTGTGTGTGTGTGTGTGTGTGTGTGTGTGTGTGTGTGTGTGTGTGTGTGTGTGTGTGTGTGTGTGTCTGAGAGCGAAGTCGTGAGCAGCCCTTCCCTGCTCTAGCACCTCACAGACGTGGGACTCGCCAAACTCTCACAAGGTTTCTAGGAGCAAGTGCTCTTGTTGCAGTTTTCACACGGGGAATCAGAGGCACAGAGAGGCCAAGTAACTGGCCCCAGATCACACAGGGAGGACGTGAAGGGGCAGAATTTGGCCGAACTCCAGGAGTGGGGAATGGTTGGGGGGAGACAAGCAGAGTGGTGTGGGTGGGGTGGCCTTTTCCTGCTCTCACACATTAGGAGGAAGAGGAACCGCTGGGGTGGGCAGGGGGGCGCCGAGGACCCCGCTGTGCGCTCTGCGTGAAGGGTCAGGCATTATGGGTGCTGGTGCCGGGTGGGGTGGACACCTTGAGTGGACGTGAACGCTGGGTGCTGGAAGAGGCGATGAGACCCAACATCGGCGTGCAGGTGACCCTAGAGCTCCCCGCAAGGCCCCAGTTCACGTCTAGCTGCCGAGGGTCTGGCGGAGCGTGGACATTGCACCTGCAACAGGTGTGCTCACCAGAGCCAGCTGCTACCTCAGACACTAGGGGCGGAGGCCAAAGGAAGGAAGGTGGAAGGGCAGGCACCCTGGAGGAGGGTGGGCCAAGGAGATCATCACTTCCCAGGTGCATCCAGGCCCAGGAGGCTGAGGGGTCCCAGGCTTCAAGCGTGAAATCCGAGGCTCACGCCGGGCAGCGCAGTGCGGAACGCGCTTCGCTTCACACCACCGCCTGGCTGTCCTCTTAGTGCCCCCGGACACCTATTTTCAGTGACCACTTTGCTGAGAAGGTGGGAGGGCGGCCTCGAGGCCAGCAAGCAGAGGGGCTGAGTCTCAGCTCCCCTGGCCCCAGCTCAGAGGGCACCCAGTCTAGCCAGCCCTTGCTGAGGCTCCTGTGCCCACGCCATGCCCCTCTGAGGGTGGCCGACAGCAGATGTGTCCCTGTGCCAGGATAAAGGCTTGCTTCCTGACCCCAGGAGACCCTCCCTCCCAAGGACTCAGGCTGCCAGCCCAGGGAGCACCTTAGATGCTCTCTGGCATTTTGAGACAGCTGGCAGCGTTAAAACATGCAAAGAGCAGATTTATTCCAGAGAGATGCGGGGGAGGAGGTTGAAACCGGGCGAACCCACTGTTCAGGCTGTCAACCGCCGGGAGGCCGCGCCCATGGTCCTTGTAGGAGAGACCGCTGCCATCGCGCCAGTCCCACCCACCCCTCCCCACGGGCAGGGCCAGGAGGACCGACTGCCTGTGTCTTCCTGACAATTGGAAAAGGGAGCTTCAGGAGGGAGTACTTCCCGCTGAGAGCAGTCTTCACTTACTTATGAATCTGACCCGTGGGAATTACCAAGTTACCTTTCATAACCTTACACAGAATACTTCGGACTAAAAGAAAATCACGTCCTTTAGCACGAAGGCACAGAAGGCAGGGCTGGGGTCCAGGGAAGCGGTGGAGTGAGAGGCTTCCTCACTGACGTGCAATGAAGTGTTTGCTTCTCGTGGGTGTGGGGCAGATGCTCATTTTTTCTTGCAAGATGCAGGTCTTTTCATTCGGACAAAGATGAAAACTGTTCTATCATCTGAAGGGAAGTATGTCTCTGGAGTAACGTCCTTAGTATCTTAGGGAGGGAAGAGTAGGGGAGGGCCACCAGTAGGGGCAGAGGCTCAGAGAGGAGAGAAAGGTCGGACAGCCACTCGGGAGACTCACGCTGCCGGGGGATGAGAGGACCACGGTCTGGGTGGTGACAGTGGGCCAGGGCTGGTGGCATGCTGCTGCTCTGCAGGCCCATCTGAGGACCGGCCGCTCCTTTCATGGACTCTCTGTGAGGGGGACAAAAAATCACGTGGGCAGAAGAGGGGGCAGCCAGGGGAGGGCAGCTGCCCCTCAGACACCGAAACAGCCCCACAAATGAGCAGCCACGCCAAAATCCCTCATGTCAAACTGCTTTATTACATCTTAAATAACAGTACAGTGAATATAGGATCTATCTTGCATCCAGCTTCCTTGCAGTACACTGACTTTAAAATTAAATACAAAAGGTGAGGGACAGGGTGCAGAGAGCTCTACAGGGGTGCCGAGGGGGGTAGGGCCGGGGCGGGGGGGGGTGCTTGTCCCACTCTTTGCGGGTCCAGGGCACAGGGCACACAGGATGGTGCAAACACAGGATGGAGAAGCCGCTGCTGCCTCTACGGGAGTGCTTGGTGCGGGGAGGAGGCCTGCGCCGTCCCAACGCCACTGCTCCACACTGGACGCGCACAAAACCAGGGACGTCTGCATGTTAGAAAAATGGTCTGCCTCGGTGCAAAAGGCTGGTTCCACGGGAGAGCCGGGCTGTGAGGAATCCACAAAGGGAGGCCGGGGTCTCCATTCCCTGTACCACCCCGCCCCACCCCCCAATTCCAACAGCAATCGTTTGGAACAGGACTTGTTTTTAAAGGAATAAAGAAAACAGTGAATATCCCGCTAGGTGAGTGTGCAGAGCCGCTGGCTGCACGGCTTCCGATGCGATGCGTGTGCACAGAGGAGCAATGGTTACAGCTTTAAAGAGGTTATTTCTGAAAAGAAAGAGAACATCTAAGGACTGAGTCCTATATGCACTTTTGAGCATTTCTACAGCATGCGATTCTAAGAGTAAACCCACCCGATATGGCAAACGATCAAATTTTTTAAAATTTAACTTAGAAAGTTTGAGATCATTATTTTCAAAACATTGATTTGTACATTGTTTCATACACAAATAACTGACTGACTATCCAAGCACAGGACGGGCACCTCGCTTGAGAGCAGAGGCTCCTGACGGTCAGGGTGGGGCACAGGGTAGTGTCGCGCTGTTGCTGTTGTATAAACTTCCCTCCAACTTCACAAGGAGACCCAGGGTGAGATTAAAAACTGAACTGAGAAGGTAGAGAGAGCGGGTTGGGGAGCAAAGGTGCCTAACTGGTGTTCACTGTTCGTCCACGGCGCGTGCTCTGTTCCTTGACTTCTCAGCATCACCCTTCTATGCCGTGTGTGCACACAACGATCATGTGACACGAGACGAAAAGTAAAAAAACTAGGGACTAAATTTACATCATTAACAATTCCAGAGAGGCTGCACTAGACCCTCTTTCTCTGTTTAACTACTGAACAGAAAGGAATATATTTTAAGAAGGAAATATGAATGTCTGCAAAATCCTGTTACAAACACAATCTGAAACTTAGAATCAATTACAAGATGAAGTCCTCAACTTGTTCGCCATGAACATCACAAAACAGGATCACTGATCTAGAATTCAAAGAAACTAGTAGAAAAGTGTGTCTGCCTTACAATTACACTCAAGTTTACCTTCTGGTTAACATTTTTATTATAGTATTTCCTTTTAAATTCATTCCAGACAAAAAAAAAAAAAAAAGAAAAACAAACAAAAAAAAGAAAAACAAAGACAATGGTCCCGGAAGGAATGCACGATTTGTTTTAGTTTACAGCACAGAGATTCTTCTCTTAATGGGAATTGTGCTCTTGGTTTCAGCAATAAGTGAAGGGAAAAGGTCTTGCCCTTTTGAAGTTCTGAGGGGTGCAGGGCATCCGCGTTAGTAGGGGTGGATTGGAAATGCTATCACTGTAACGCTCCAAGGTTGGAATGGTCTTCCAGTCACAGCGGCGTCCACCTGCTGCTTTAAACAGAGTTTAGAGAAACATGAAGAGAAACGGACACCCTGGTGCAGGTGCACAGTCAGTATGATGGGTGCACCCGCTCGCGGCTGAGGGCACAGGAAGTGCTCCAAGCTGACACCAATGCTCACGTGCCCACAAGTCCAGATCAACTACATCCAAATTAATCTTAGAAACCCCGACCCACAATGTCATACGTAGAGCTACAAGCAGGGAGGGCACGGGGCTGCTCCTTACCTGTTGGTGTTAGTTCCAGATCTTGAGGAAGCTGTCCCAGGACCCTGTTGCCACGGCCATCCCGTCGTCAGTCACCCCCAGGCAGCTGACGCGGTTGTCATGCCCGGCCAAGACCCCTGGGAGCAGATGACAGCACGGTCACCCCTGGATCCAGCCACTCCCTGAAGCAGACCCAGAAGCCCCCAAGGTTCAGTCCCTGCCAGGCCTCAGTGGTGAGGAAAGGGCACCAGGAAGGAGAGGAAGCCTGGTCAAGTGGAAACTAAACTGAAGCTCATGCCCACACTTGTCCAAGGCGAGGAAGGGTCAGCGTGCTCCTCTCCCATGGTGGACGTGCCCACGGCCGCGGGAGGGATTCACACAGAAGGAAAACACACTGGAGAATCTGGCAACGTGTCTGTTATCAAGACACGTGGATAACAGCATGACAACAAGGAACACACACAACTGAAAGGCACTAACACACACACTGAACAACCTAGGGCCTCTTGCACCGACTCCTGAGCGCTCCCGACGGTAAAATGCTTAAATAAAAAATGGAACAGGGGGCTTCCCTGGTGACGCAGTGGTTAACAATCTGCCTGCCAATGCAGGGGACACGGGTTCGAGCCCTGGTCCGGGAAGATCCCACATGCCGCAGACCAACTAAGTCCGTGCACCGCAACTACTGAGCCCACGCGCCTAGAGCCCGTGCTCCACAACAAGAGAAGCCACCGCAATGAGAAGCCCGCGCACCGCAACGAAGAGCAGCCCCTGCTCGCTGCAGCTAGAGAAAGCCCATGCGCAGCAACGAAGACCCAACACAGCCAAAAATAAATAAATAAATTTATTTAAAAGAAGCAACAGAAAGCACAACAAAAATACAGCACAACAGTGAAGGCTGTAGGCTGTTCTTCATTTGTTTGTGATGCCCGGGGCCTGGTGCAGAGCACAGAATACAGAAGGCTGGTGATGGACGCTGAGGGAGGGCCTTTGGGATATCACAGAGTGAACCCCGCCCCCCAAGACAGGCAGGGCCTCCTGTCGACACTCAGCAGTCATCAGCCAGAAAGTTCCACATTTTTCCAGAGGAATCCGAGCCACATCTCAGAGCACGCCCATGCGCCTCCTGCACTCCTCTGAGTGTCAGCAGGCACTGTCGGGGCAGAGGCCGCGGGCGCTGGGGGCACGTGGGGGAGCAGGAGAGGCAAGAGGGGCTCAATGCAGAGCGGGAAGCAGACCCACCCAGAGCGGGAGGCCACGGGTTCGGAGCCACGCTCCCTTCCCCACCCTCTCCAGCACTGAAGACTCCATGAGCTGATGCTCATGGAGCATTCAGGCGCCTGAACCCCCGTCTTCAACACTGCAAGTTCTCGTCTTTTGCACAACCTGCGTTTTAATGCACTTGGGAAGGACACACCTCTCTCCTGCCTTTCACGTGTGAGCTCCAGTCTGTGCTTCCAACAGGCCCGATGGGAGGGGGGCCGTGAAGACCACGCGGCTGGCCCGTTCCTGCCCACCGTGTGCGGCCGAGAGCCCGCCGCCACTGGCCTGCCTCCCGTCCCCCTGCCGGGCCCACACGTCTCAGCTCGCGTCTCAGCCGGCCAGGCGCAGCTGCTGCCTACCTGCCCTGTCGGCCTTGAGGGCGTCCCAGACGTTGCAGTTGAAGTCATCGTACCCCGCGAGGAGGAGGCGCCCGCTCCTGGAGAAGGACACGGAGGTGATCCCGCAGATGATGTTGTCGTGGGAGTAAGTCACGAGCTCCTGATCCGCACGGAGGTCGAACAGCCTGCAGGTAGCGTCGTCCGAGCCAGTGGCAAACGCATTGCCGTTTGGAAAGAACTGGAGAGAGAAAGCGAACCAAGATGATTTGCAAATGCACAGAAAGAAATACTGTGGACATAAACTGCCCGACAGCAGAGCAACTGCGGGCCCCGCACGGGGGTGGCGCAATGTGCTCGTCCTCCCCAGAGAGCCGGCTTCCCCTCCCCATTTGTCCTCCCAAAGGAGCAGCGGGAGAGTGGCCATCACTGACGGGCTGGGCTCCCTGCAGGGTGCTGGCAGCCAGGCTGAACCCGAGGAGGATGGCTCCTCGCGAGACCGGGCCCGCCCGTCACGGTGCCGGGGACAAGGGCAGGCTCCCTCAACCGCCGCGCCCCGCACACCCCCGCAGAGCTGGGCCAAGGGGCTCAGCCGCGGCGCTGCCCGTCCCCTGATGGGGGAAGCCGCGTGATACAGTCACTGGTCACCCCAAGGCCGGGAGATACGCCAGGCCTCAGCAAGGACAGATCAAGTCACAGCTAAGTCTCCCACAGGGAGTTTTTTTCAATTTGACTGTATCTGCATAGAAAAGAGAGACCATCTAATTCTGAAAACATCTTCAAATTTGACGATGCAGCCCGTAGCTCCAGAGAAGGACTCTAACTTGCTAACGGCCGGCGAAGGGCCCCCGACCCGCACCTCGGACCCCAACTCACACAGATGGCGTTGATGTCGGACTCGTGGCCGGTGAAGGTCTGCCGGCACATCCCTTCTCGCACGTCCCAGAGTTTGGCTGAAGCATCGCAAGCACCAGAGACAAACAGTCTGGTGTCCGGAGCGAGCGAAAGGCTCATGACGTCGCCGGTGTGTCCAGTGAACGTGGTCGTCTGCTGGCCGGTCTCAATGTCCCACAGGGCACTGGAGCAGAGCAATGACAGCGGTCACCCCACTTGCGCAGGAGACTAGTCCTGTGACAAACGGTCCTTCAAACCCCCCAGGACGGCAGTAAACGTCTGCACTTAAGGCAACTCTAAAACCTGTAATCCGACTTTGTTTAGAAGGGTTTGTTACAAAGCAAACGAATAAACGCAATGAACAAACACAGTACAGATGAGCACACGCCCACGGGCTTTACGGTAACTGTGATTTCTACGTCAACTCAAACACCAACAAAAGAGGGAGCCCGAGTCCCTGTCAAGGAGGGATGCATGCGGCCCCCCGCGTGGGCTCAGCGAGGGGCAGCAGGAAGCTCCCGGCTGCCATCCCAGGCTGGACAGAAAACGCGCTCCCTGCTGCTGCCAGCTCCATGCCTTCCAGGGTCCCACGGGCTGGGACGAGGAGATGACGGCCCTTAACTGGGGTCACTCAGCGGTGGCAGAGCTAAGCTCGGGCCCACAGCCGTCAGCTTGGGTGGCTACACGGAGGGCAGTCAAAGGTGAGACACAGCAGCGCCGCGAGGACAGCGTGTGCTGTTTCTGTGCTTCACCCACAGAAGCAACGCCACCGGAAGCCTCGCAGAAAACCCGGCTCAGCCCAACCACCCAAATCCAAGCGTGCAGGGCCCCTTGCTAGGGCCTGAGGGATGACAGAAGGAAGCAAGACATTCCCAGGGTCTGAAGAACATCCCTCATGAATGAAAAAGCTTTCAAAAGTATCTTCTAATACAGAAATTCTTCCCCAACTGACAGTCCAGACAGACCATAAATCTTCGGTGAACCTCTGGACATACATAAAGGACACCTCAGGAAACAGGACCTGGCCGGGGCACCCCTGCCCACTGTGCGGCCCGCTGGCTCCAGACGACCACATGCCTCCAAGGACCAGAATAACCCACGAGGAGAGTGTAAGCCTAAAAGGATTCAACTACCTAAAGATTTAAAAGGATATGCTTTGGTGCTTCGAGTGAAAACATTACAGAGCTTTACGTGGTCTATCCAAAAGTAAGGTGAAACTCTAAAAATTAATTAGTTTGATATAGTTCACGTGAAATTGTGACAAGTGACAAGTTTTTTAAAGCTGTGCTCGGAGTCCACAGTGAGGCGGTGCTCACCTTAGCGAGGGACTAAAGCACACCCACTCCCCCAAGTGCTACTAAAGACGGCCTGCAAAGGTAAAATCTGCAGGGGGGGAAGAAAAGCGGGCATTTCATGCAAAACTGTAGTTTCAAAATCAGTTCTTTGCTGTTCAAAATCCAACTCTGAGCTTTCAGATCTGCACAGCGCACCACGAACCCACCCACCACTCACTGCCACGTGTGTCTGAAGCCGCCTGGCCATTTCCAGTTAAAATGGCCTAACTGAGAACTCCCCTGCGTCTCGAGCTACGGGCCAAAGCAAGCAGCACGAGGACAGGTCTGGCGCGCAAGTACTCACCAGGTGGTGTCTCCAGAGCTGGTAACAATCTGATTGTCATCCAGAAAACGGCAGCAGGACAGGTAACCTGGAAAACAGAGCCACACGATGGCCCCAGAATTCGAGCCCCCGACTCTATGATCTTATAAATGGAAGAACACGTTGGCAGAACAACTATGGCGGGAAGGTCCACAGCAAGGGAGACAAATACCTCGTCCACCACCCCCGGCCCCTGCCGTGTGTGCTGCGAAGAGGAAGAAAGCAGCACGGACAACACGCACTGCTGCGCAAGAGTCAGAGCCCCAGGCCCACAGGACTGGGCTCCGGTGAGCACGGCGCCCCAAGAGGCTCGGGAGGCAAGTGCACCTGTCCGCCCCTGCCCTTTTGGACACGTCGGGAGGAGCAGGGACGGAGGGTCTGCAGGGGCCAGAGCCAGAGAGGAGGATGGGCGTGGGGGTGGGTTTGTTTTCTACGGGACAAGCGCTGCTTCTGTCTTAGTGTAGGTGACCCTGAGAACTGCACGTGCAAGGTAAGCACACCTGCCCCCAGAGGGCCCAGGGGATGGTGGCAGAGCAGCCCCTGCCCCCAGCAGGCCGGGCTCTTGCCAGGGAGAAGCATGCCTGCCAGGTCTTCCCAATCCACACCAGAGCCACGTGTGACGCTGTGTGAATCAGTAAGATCAAAGACAAAATACAGAGAGGAGGCCCACTGAAGGCTGCTGATGTGTAAAGTATAAGAATATTGGGAACATAAAGCACTTATCTAACGTATTACTGTACTGTCTCCCATAGAAAAAACAGAGAGAGAACAATTTCAAAACAGCAACGACGTGCCTAGACAAGGACCTGTGGTCAAGTGCTCGCTGGAGGCCACGTCCCGTCCACAGGACACCAGGGACCACACGGGCTCTCTTCCCGCTGAGTCTCAGCCTAAGTTCCGCTCCGAGAACAGCACTTACTTCCTGGCACACTCTCACCCTCGCTCAAGCCAGCCTTCTGGGAACCAGCCCTGGGACCCTCACACCCGCCATCACAGCACTAGCCTGTCTGACTTGGGATCCCAGCAGACAGGGAGGAGCGTCGTGGAGACGGCAGCACCGCCTGGTCTCACACAGGGCCATACAGGGGCACTCCTAGGTCAACAGCACAAAGAAACACGACCTCAAAGATGACCTCTGTCCCACCTTGTGCAGGCGGTGGTCCAGCCCAAGGGAGTCCACGAGCTTCCCGCCCCAAGGACCAGAGGCTGCTGGCTACAGCCTCGGCTCTCGAGCACTAGCAACCTGCTCTGGCCTCTTCAGGGCCTCGGATGGTCAGCACACGTCAGGGGCCAGGCAGGCTGTGGGAAATGACCAAATCTACAAAACCACACACGGTCCCTGGGGACCACAAATGCTGTGAAGACTCCAAGACACACGCAGATGAAGAGGAGGGGCGGGGCAGCACACGCGGAGCCCGGCCTGGTCCTGGGGCGAGGGCACCTCAGGGACCTGAGAGACTGCGTGTGGAGAGCACTGGGGTGGCTTTGGTGTTCGTTTTCTAACTTCCTGTAGTTTGAGCTTTCAAAATATACACAGCTGACCCTGAACAACACGGGGGCCGGGGGTGCCAGCCTCCTCGAGGCTGGAAATCTGCAGAGAACTTGGAGTCGGCCCTCGTGACAGCGCTTCCTCAGTCTCCTTGGGGACGCTGCCCGCCCGGGCTCCTGTGTGCTGTATTTGGAGAAAAACCTCAGGCGTAAGTGCACCAGTACAGTTCAAATCTGTGTTGTTCAAGGGTCAACCCTATCCAAATACTACTTTTCATTAGACAAAGTCAGAGCTGCTGGCTCATAACTCACTTTTTTGGTCTCTGTATTTTGTACATCGAGGGAAAAAAACAATAACCAGGTGGATATTATATTTTTTACAAAAATCTTTTTTCCTCCCAGAAAGAAAAGGTGGAAACCAGCTTTTCTTTTTATATTTATTTATGTGGCTGTGCCGAGTCTTAGTTGCGGCACGCAGGATCTAGTTCCCTGACCAGGGGTCAAACCCAGGCCCCCTGCACTGGGAGCACGGAGTCTTAACCACTGGACCACCAGGGAAGTCCCGGAACCAGCTTTTAAATTAGGTTAACAAACAAGTACTGAGCATCAAGACTCAACAGCCCTGAGACGGGAGCTCACCAACCATGAACACCAGACCGTCCAGCCGGCGGGCTCGGCAGCCGACCCCACAAGTCCAGCGTCCCAGGAGGCCAGTGACGCCCCGTGTGCACGGGGACCATCAAGGGGCACCCGGGCTCCAGGGAAGCCTGTGGGGCCGTTCTGGCTGGGAGGTGGGCAGTGGCTTCAGAGTAGGCCCGATTCTCAGCACAGCTGCTAACCTGCAGTGCATGTTCCCGTGAGCTGGCTCACGAGCCCCAGGCTTCCCAGAGGAACTGGGATCATTCTGGAGAATTATCGGGAGGAACGGAGCTGTCTGCACATTTCAGTTCTCAACGAACGGTGGCAGTTACTGTCTTTGCTTATATAAGAGCGAGCAAATTCCCTGAAGGGGCCGTGTGAGTGTGTGAGTGTCCTCAGCAGAAGGGTGGCTGGCCCAGTGGCGCTGCTGCCTTACGAAGGCCTCCAGAGGGGCAGGGAAAACAGACCCTGACAAAAGTGGGCACCAAGTGTGGAGGTGCCAGGCCTCACGGAGACAAGTGGCTGCGGGACACAGGTGCGCTGGGGACAGCCTGGCACGGGGACGAGCTGGCAGCAGTCCAGAGGGGAGGAGGCTTGAAGTGAGGCAGGGCAGGCACTCAGGTCAAGGACCCGTGGGAGGGAAGGGGGACGGTCTCATGACAGGGTGTCGCTGACGGGAACCTGGGCCCGAGAGGCAGACAAGCTTACCTCCTCATCCAGAAGGCAGCTGAGCCAGACGGCAAAACCAAAGACCAACGTGCACAGACACATGAGCCGCCGCGAGTGCTGCACTGAACCAAAGAGCGCAGCCAAGGGAACTCATCCCAAGAACATGGTTACGGCCTGAGAAGTCACTCCTCTGCAAGAACAGTATTTACAGCCACAACACGCGCACTAGTGACAAGCCGGGAACTGCTGCAATGACCGACGACAGGGACAAATCGGCGCACCTTACAACGGAACCCTCTCCAACTCTGCAGGACAACGCTGCAGTTCTGGATGGGATTAGAAGTTAAAAACACAGGAGAAGAAATGTTACTTTCCCAACTTTCTATGGTGAATCACGCTGGCAGTCTTAGCCCAGCCAGCACCTGGGGGAGGCGGGGGCAGCTGGCTGGGCGGGGAGGGAAAGCCGCCAATCCGCTCGGAGGTGCACAGGGGAGCACAGGGGAGCGGAGACCGGGAGCAGAGGGTGCGTTCTCTGAGCAGCTCCGTGAAAACGAAAGAGAGACAACGAAGTAACATGAAGGCCTGCGAGTGAGGAAACGCCACGCCAAAGAGACAAACCCAGAAACTGCTGATGCCAAAGGACAAGCACCCAGCAGCAGGCCGGGTGCATCCGTCCACCCGGAGGTTCACGCATCCTCTCAGGCTGAATGCAGGCACAGCCAGGACCCGTGGCCAGCCTGGGAGAGGGGGCTCTTGCTGCTGGGGGGCTGAGCCGGCTGGAGGGAAGCCCAGAGGGTAGCTGAGCCGGCGGCGCAGTCCGTGAGGTCAGGAAGTGAGCAGTGGGATCTGAGTTTCCCAGACTGCGACCACAGAAAGCCTAAAACTGCTGTCACGTTAACTAACTGCCAAAGAACAGAGCGCCGCAGAGCAGCACAGTGTGGCCCGAAGCAGAACTGTGGGACATGTCTTTCCTCCCAGAGCGGGGCCTGCTGGCGCCTGTCAGGAAAGAAGCAACTAACAGGCCAGGGGGCCCGTCCACTGTGCTTTCACGTGCATTCAAGCCCCGGGTAGCATGGACAAATCATCCCTGAAAACGAAATTTTAGCCACCGCAAGGGCTTCTGGCAAGAGTACAAGGCAGTCATGTCACCCCCAGGAAACCTCTGGCTAAATTCTTGACCATGGTGATCTCAGAAAGGGTAAATGTGTCTGCACTGCGATGGGAGGTTTAGGAAAGGAGAATGAGCTTTTAAGGTATTACTAATTTCTCAAATATACAATCTAATGCCTTTGCATTATTATTTTCACCAAGAGAGCACTCAGCAAGTTTTATTCTATACGTAATATATTCATAGTAACAACAATAATGATAAATGTTCCGTCTCAATCGTTGTGAATTCATTCCATTAACCATTTCCAGAGGGCATCCTTTACTCCTTAAGATAGAAACTTAAAAGGCAAAACACCAGAAGATAGAACGCCATCTGATGTTTGCTCTCTCAAGTATTGCTAGCGTTTCCAAAGCCTGGGTGGCCAACTCTAGAGAAGGAAGCTTCTGTTTGTTCCAATATGGGCCCTTGTATTTTCTGGAAACAACAGCAACACAAAACTGACCACCAAGAGCCTCTCTCCTGAAACTGAGTGCAGAGGCTCGACTCCCGCCCTCACTCCATCTGACACCATCTGAGGGCTCAGGGAGACCGCTGAGAAGAGCACCAAGGTGGGTTTTCTGCACAACTGAGTTTCTAAGACTCTACGACAAAATGTCCCAACCATAGCTTAACAGAGAGCTCTCAACTTAAGGCTCAGGCCAGAGAGAGATGCCTGAGTGATGAGCACTAACGTCATCAGACGGAGGCTTAGAAGGACTGAGACAAGATGCAGACCGCACATCCTCAGATCTTGAACCCACTAACCATTCACACCTTTACCCCCCGACTAAAGTGAGGCTATTTGAATTTACCAAGTTTTAACCTTTATTGATTTGAAGCTGAATTATGTATCATGTCTGAAGAAAGTCACAGATACTCTTAAGAGGCCAGATGTTTAAAAAAACACTACCACTCAACTCCCAAAGAAGTAAAATTTCATGATACATGAAGGAAACAAAATTTCGAAAACATTCTAATACTAGATTTATTTTTTTGTTTCAGCAAATAAAGTGTTAAAAAGATTTAATTAAAAATGGAAGTCCATACACTGAATCTGATAATAAGGGATCGATAAACAGTAAGAATGTGTTTTTCAATGTGCTGTGAGTTCATCAACGCTATAAGCAAAGTGGTTTAGGAAGGGTGCTCACTGGACAGAACCCCCAGTTTACAAGGATGGGGCAGGCAGCCTAGGCTGGGTTCTGAGAAGGGGGGTTCCCACCCCCAGGAGCAACCTTCCCACAGAAACCACCACGAGCTCTGGACAAATATAAAAACAAAAACCTGAAAGCACTGGAAGCAGAAGCAGACAAACCGGAGGGGAGCCTGCACTTGGGAGAAGAGAAAGGCACTGGGTGAGCTTGTTTTTCAACAAGCTTGCTTGTCCTGTGCCTGAGGGCAGGCCCCCTCTTGAAGCCACATCTCAGATGCAGATCTATGGCCCAACCTTCTTGAACAGCCAGTAAATAGGGTTCTGGTCAACCACAACTGGAAAGTGCAAGAAGGAAACCTGGAAAGGAGAAAGCCGCAGAAGGCCCTAAAAATCACACACCTACTGCCCCAACATCCGTCCAAACCACACAGGCAGGACAGCTGCTCCCACACGGCTGTGTGGCTGCTCCCAGCGGAACGAAATGGCAGGGCTTCAGGGGAACAGAGTCTGCACAAAGCCCAGGACACAAGTCAAAATCACTAGATGTAGCAAGAAGCAGGAAAATGTCGCCCATATTCAAGAGGAAAGAGCCACCAAGACCAGACCTCAAGGGATTAGTGGCTGGAACTGGCAGGTAAGAATTTTAAAGCCAGCTCTTGGAACTCTGCCCAAGGGTCCTAAATATGCTCGTCACAAATAAACAGGAAACGCCAGCAGGAAAGTAAGAACGATTGTTTTAAAAAAGCAAACGAATTCTAGAACTGAGAAACAGAACATCTGGCATATACGGCTTGCTGGGTAGTCTTCACAACACACTGGAGGTGACAGAAGTCACGTGTACTGGAGGACAGCTCTGGGGAAGCGGGAGACGGAATAAACAAGAACAGACCACAGGGACCTAAGAGACGATGCGAACATGCACCCACTGGAGTACAAAAAGACAGAGAACAAAGAACAGAAAATGGATTTCTAGTATTTCCCAAATTTAGTGAAAGACAAAACTTTACAAATTCAAGGTGCTAAAGCACAATAAACAAAGAAAGTCACTCCAAGGCCCATCACAAACTGTTAAAAAAACAAAGAAAAATCTTAAGAGTGCTGAAAGAAAATAATACCACCCCAGAATTAAATATATCCAGCAAAAACTTCTTCAAGAATGAAGGATAATCGACATTTTCAGATAAATGAAAACAGACAGAATTCACTGCTAGGAGACCTGCACTCACAGTAAGAAACGGTAAAGCAAGTTCATCAGGCTGAAGGGAACCCGAAAAAAGCTCACGTGTTCAGGACGTGATGGTAAAGATTTGAGTGAATGTGAAAGGCGATTCAAACTTCTTCAAGTGGCTACGAACACTTAGAGGAAACAAACAGAACAATATACTGTGGGGCTTATAACACGTGGAGACGCAACGCCTACAAAACTTCATAAAGAACGAGGAAGGGCAGAAAATGGGCATTTATGGCCACAAGATTCTTGTATTTCATTTAAATGGATACAGTATAACTCTGAGTGCACCGTGAAAAATTATGAATGTACACTGCAATCCCTACATAACCCTTTTTTGGAGGTAACCAGAAAAGCCAACAGATAAAACTAAAATAGAATTCTAAAACATCAAGTAACCCAAAAGAAGGCAGCAAAGGAGAGCACACCATAAAGCGAGAGAGCCAAATCCCACTGCACCCACACTGCATGAAACAGAACCCCATACTATTCGAAAGGCAGACACTTAGAGTGGATAAAAAGAAAGAACCAAGTGTGTGCTGTCTCTAAGGGACTCTGTTTATAAATACAGTTAAGTGGATGGGAAAAAATACACCATGCAAACAGTCGGGCTAAGACGGCTGGAGCAGCTATGCTAGCAACAGATAAAGCCGACTTGCCAACACAGAAGGTTCTGAGAAAGAGGGTCACTTCATCAGGAACGTACGACAGTCATGAACATGCCTTCTACCAACAGAGCCTTCTACCAACAGCTGTGAACAGTGTCAAAGTCCTGCTTTGACGAACACGCCGAGAACCTGCCCCACAGCGTGGACTCCCAGGCGCGTGCGGCGTGTCATCCTCAGACCACTCGCTCCACCGGAAGCAAGTCTCCATAAATGTGAAAAACTGAACTGGTACAGAACATCTTCTCTGAACATAATGGCATTTGATTAGAAACCAATAACAAGTTATCAAAAGGGTATTAAAAATATTTCCCACTGAATGATAATATAGTTAAAGTCACGCTTAGAGGGTAATTTATATTTGAAAAAGTAGGAAGATCTAAGTTTCTACTTTAAGAAGATAGAAAGTTAAGAAGGAAGCAACCCCAAAGCAAATAGGAGCCAAAATAACACACCACCCCCAACACACAGAGCTGGCTACGTTCAAAAGCACTGAGCCTGAAGGACTCTGTGCTGCTTCCTGTGCACAAGAATGCCAGTCATTATGAAGGATGCTAAGAGATCAGTAAGGGTGTCTCGATATGTGGATAAGTACGTGTGTGTGCGCACAGGGAGACATGTGCACGCTCGCGCATGTCTAGATTAGGAACCCTTCTGGAAACGCACTCAGGATGGAAGGAGGTTCAGAAGGAGGTAACGCCTCGAACTGCATCCAGCTGCTGCGGAGCGACCTACGTTCCCAAGATCCTTGACAACAGCCACTACAGCGACTTATATCCAAAGGCTTCTTACTGATAAAGGAATATCAAGGCCTCTGTCTGATTTCATTTTAAGAGTATATCTGGCCATTGATGTAGCCAATCTCATTAAATAATTGTTGAGAAGGGGTGAGTGTCCATAGCATGTAACTCATGCAAGGCACACAGCGTATAAACTTTGAGGTTACTGATGAGAACATGTACCTGTATGTCCAGCCAGTTCACGACTCACACGTACATTCCCTTCACGAGTTTTCAGATTGTAAATGGAGCAAATGTTATCCAGGCCACCGCAGGCCACATAGTTGCCAGAAGGGGCATATGCACATGTCATGACCCACGAGGAACGCAGAGGGATGGCATGAACCTAAATGACAAGACACACATGATGCAAGCACGCTCAAGGTCAAAAACATTAACTACTAACATTTATGATCCTGCTTCTAGTCTTCAACTTCCACTGTACAGCAAAACAGTGGCCAAAATTATTTTGAAAATATTTTATATGTGTGGGCAGTCAGATAAAGTAATAATTTAATTAGAAATCCAGTGCTGCACACCAATTTAATGTAGGTTTGTTGGTTTTTTTTTTGCGGTACGCGGGTCTTTCACTGTTGCGGCCTCTCCCGTTGCGGACCACAGGCTCCGGATGTGCAGGCTCAGCGGCCATGGCTCACGGGCCCAGCCGCTCCACGGCACGTGGGAGCTTCCCGGACCGGGGCACGAACCCGTGTCCCCTGCATCGGCAGGCAGACTCTCAACCACTGCGCCACCAGGGAAGCCCCTATGCAGTTTTATTTATTTATTTAGGCCACACCACGTAGCTTGTGGGATCTTAGTTTTCCAACCAGGGAGCGAACCCAGGCCCTCAGCAGTGAAAGCACTGAGTCCTAACCACTGGACTACCAGGGAATTCCCAAATGTAGAGTTTTAATAAAGTCATAACTTACAGTTAGGTAGACACTTAAGTAATAGCAACATAGCCTCTGAATCACAATTATATATTAAAAGGAAAACATTTCACTGGCTTGTCAAAATGGCTATAAAATTCACTCCAAAAATAAAGCATTTTTAGTGAAGTAATCAAACTAGAAATCACTGTAATTAATCCTACCACACACCTCCCTGTGTTTGAGACAGATTTGTTGTAAGTACTGGATTCTGTCATACACGTGTGGTTTCCTCCAGTAAAATAAAACTGAATTCTGTCTGTTACACACGTTTAGACCAACGATAGTGCTTTTTCATTCAGTATGATACAACCCTGGACTGAAATTTTAAAATAATTTAATTTATACTTCAAAGTATAAACTCTTTCAGATTATTTCTTGTAAAAACTAGTTGACTAAACGGAAAGCTGTATCTCTGTATTTTTGAATAAAGCATGAGATTTCCCAGACTGAGCTAAAATTGGACTCCAGTTGCCTAGAAACTTCAGGAGGCTCCCCCAACCTGCTCTGTAAAGAGACGACACATCGCAGCAACACCACGCTGGCCCAGCAGCACCAGTGACACATGCCAGCCACGTGACTGGGCTTCCACCTGACCCACATGGCTTCACACAAAAACGAACTCACTGTGCTCCCCCACCCTCTCCCGTTATACATTTTACGTAAGTGAACCCAGAGTTTAAACACCCGCCTTTCCCGGGCCGCTTTTCCGGGAAGGGTTTGCACTACCTACCTTGTTCGTGGTGTAGCTATCCCAGATGATAAGCTTACCATCCTGTGAGGCACTAACTAGAAGCCTGGAGGAAAAAGAAAAAAGCAAACCATGAGTACGACACCAACAAGGGAAGTCACCCAAAGACAACGAATGAAAACTAAACTTTAGTGATGACTAACGTGCTTCAACATTATATTTGCTGACAAAGTGCACTTATTTATAAGCACCCCCCCAAAAAAAATGTTTTAATTGTTAGACCAACTTTGAAAGCATGAAAAGAAAATACTGCCAGCGATAACAGCTCAGGTTCAATCGTGCTTGTCTTCAGGTGAAGACCTGGCCACAGTCCCTTGGCTGGTCAGACGAGACAAGCTGGTTGCCTAGAACTGCTTCTGTTTGTTTTCTGTTTACCATAAATCAGATTTGAGACCTACAGATCTTTCTTTCATGAGTCAAAGGTGGTAGAAAATATTTAGTATATAATTTTCTGTTCCATTCTGACACGTAGAAAGCCTAAATATAAAGGACTAATAAGTTTTTAGATATTCAAAATTTATGAGACATTTCTCACCAAAGATACCCCATGAAAATTTCCCAGACTGAGCCAAAATGGGACTGCAAGGCCCTTACAAACACTGAGGAGGCACCCCCTTTCCACCTGCTTTGCAAAGAGATGACAATCTAAAGCACAGCTGTGCCTGGCCCCACAGAAGACACTAGTTAACTATCAGGAATATTTTTCGTAACGATTTTCTTGCTCTGGTCAACTGTGCCGTTTGGGATCTGTGTCTTGAAAAGGTGCTCAGTCTGTATTTGCAGAAAGAAGACAGGAAACCGCAAAAGGAAAACATGACTAATGGGCAAAGGAATTTCAAGTGAGAGTAAATTCAGGGAACCACCAGTACTCATAAGATATCCTAAGGAACTCTGTTGTACAGACTGTGCTGTTTTCGAGGAACGGCAAGAAGGCTCTCTCCATAATCCCACGCAGAGATACGTGTCAGCATGGTAAATAAGGAGAAGGATTTTCAGTTTTAGAGATTTTATCAAAACACGGGTCTCAACCATTTCAGCCGCAATATACTCGGCTTCCTGAACTGGTCAAAACCTGGAGGTAAAATCCCTCGACTCCCTCTGACAGCGGGTCCTTTTCGTCCAGCTCTGCGCTCTGATGCACACCCTTCTCAGGGAGCCAGCAATGAGTCTGGCGGGGAATAAATACGTGTTCAGCACTGCATGAAAAACTTATCCAGGAACTGAACTACATGCAGGCTCCAATCCTATTATTCTTTGGATGCAATTTCTTAAAGTAAATCCCTGCATCAAGGTGCAGTTATAAACATATTAGGCACTTGAAAGACCCCATGTAATCGGAACCAGGGTCGCTCTGCGGCTCTATTTCCGCCAGGCTCCTCTAAGCACAGGCTTTGGATGAACATCAGAGCTGACGTAAAGAAGCTCGTCCTCCGGGAGGGTCACCTCTAGAAAGGCCTCCTGGTCGGAAAGCTTACTATGTGCTGACGCGCCCCAGGGTTAGAGAGACATTAAGCAGCCCCTGATCCTCCAGAAGGTGAGAAAAGACACACCTCTTAATCCCCAGTAGGACGACCGCTTGGGACCTGGTTCCTTCTGTCTCCTAGAGCTCTCAGTTCCCCCGAGGTGCCACCCACCCAGAACACCGAGGCAAGAACCAGGAGGATGCCCAGGGCTCCAGGACACTGAAAACAGGGGTTAAGTAGATAGAGGTGCAGATCCAAAGGCCTCACTCAGGCCCTTCATTTACTCTGAGGAGGGAAGGACTCTCAAGCCTCGCTGGGTTTCACTCTCAATTATAACACTTCAGCAGACTTCAAACAGGGGAGATAGGGCTTCCCTGGTGGCACAGTGGTTAAGAATCTGTCTGCCAATGCAGGGGACATGGGTTCAAGCCCTGGTCCGGGAAGATCCCACATGCCATGGAGCAACTAAGCCCGTGCACCACAACTACTGAGCCTGCGCTCTAGAGCCCGTGCTCTGCAACAAGAGAAGCCACCACAACGAGAAGCCCACGCACCACAACGAAGAGCAGCCCCCGCCGCTGCAACTAGAGAAAGCCCACGCGCAGCAACGAAGACACAGCCAAAAATAAATTAATTAATTAATTTAAAAAGGGGGCGGGGAGTTTAGCATTAATTCATGTGACTGAGACTCTCAAATGTTACAAAAAGTAGACTTTAAGTATAAAAAAATTACAACATATTGATAAACATGTTATAAATGCATACATAATGTGTACTGACACATGCATATACAGAAACCTCACTGTGGGTATCTCCTATAGTTTTAAAAGAAAACTGCTAATCAGTGCAATAGTTTGAGAGATTCCATGAATTATACAAACATGATCAAATAACTGGCATTCCCAAATTACAGTTCTGAATCATGAAAAAAGGCTGTACAATACCCTTTGTTTATGAAGATGCCTTAAACAAAATGTACATCCAAAATAAAAATAAACTTTCTTTGGACTTTAAAGAGGCAGAATTTTACCTATTTTACCTCTCCAGAAAACACAGCTATCTACAAAAAACAAAAATCTCTGAAGGGGTCTGGATAGCAAAGGTCCTCTTTGGTATCATTTTTTGTTTTCCTTGTTTATGACTGTAAAATACAGCTCTCATATAAGGGCATTATAAAAATAAATGTCCTTTGAAGAGCAGCTTTAAAACAAATGCCCACGTACCCAAGACGCTGTCCAAGAAAGAGAACAAGACCCATGCAACACCCAACAGCGTCTCCTGGGTCTCCCACATCACCCCTTCTCTCAGGGATGACCACGACCCGGAATGCGGTGCTGCTTATTCCTGCCTTTGCGTTCGTTCCTTCGACCACAGGGCTCTCGAGGCAGAATTTGTGTTGGAACCAGAGGGCACGCAAGGCCTCGCAGCAGTGCTCAGGATGCCTGTGAGATCTGGTGCTGCCGGCCCCCGGCCTCCCCCGAGCCCCTCTCCACATCACCACAGCTCTGGCCACACACCTGCCTTAGTTCCTTGAGCACAGCTCTTGGTCACCTCTCAGGGCACAAGTGACACATCACTAACCATCCAACGTCCTGTCTAATCAGGACACTGATGTTCCCACAGATGGGAGGAAAGACCCAAAGGTAAGATACTGTTTGGTTACCATCTACTTTTGACAATAAATTCTAAGGTGGATTGACTAGTAAGGGCATTTTTCTTTCTTTTCCCATTTTTATTCTTTCTGATTACTGCCATCATTGAAATGATCTAAGTTAGCTCTCATTTGCATTTGGAATTATATGGGATAGTCTACAGAAAAAAACTAAAAATAGACTCTTTTGTTCTGTAGCTGTTGACACTCTAAAGCAGGCAATTTCATGAACAAAGAAAAGAACAACCAAGCAAACAATTCTTCTCTGATAATTAAACATGAAAAAAATGCTCCTCTAAGAAAGGCATCTGAAATACCATGTTAGCTATTTGAAAGAACATGTTACAGTCACAAAGTCACACAGCATTTTATGTAATTACTTGGGTGGAAAAGTGGAGAAAGACTTCCCAGCAGCCTCTAAAAGAGGAACAGAAAAGAGCTGAATGGATTTCATTTCAATGCTGCTGTAGGTTAAGGGCAAGGGGAGGAGGGACCGGGAGGGCGACGGAGATGGGGAACCTAGAAAGAGGTCCGAACACGGGGCAGAATTCAAGGCAGAAAGAATGAGAGGCTAGAAGAAAGGGAGGTGGGGTAGGCAGGCCGGGAAGAGGCGGTGACAGCAGCAACGACCAGCTCAGACTCATGCAGGAACCTTGGGACACGAGTCGCTGTTCTAACCCTCCGGACACAGACACCGCAGGAAGTGGCTTCTGATCCCTGAGCCGGGGCACCGAAACCAGGAGAGGGTGTGGACAAGAGGCCACGAGGAACAGGCTGGAAAGAGGAGGAGCCATGGCACAGAGGACAGGTCACCTCCCCAAGGTGGCACGGGCGCCGAGCCGCGGAGCTGGGAGGACAAAGGCGAAGGGAGGGTGGTGAGGAGGTGACCGTGTGCGGTCGGCCGAGGCAGGTGGGAACACAGATGGAGCTCGGGCACCCGGGCTGCTGTCTTGGCCTGCTCGCACATCTGACGCAAACGCCTAATTTTTTCTTTACAAGTCACAGCCAATGAGTTCAGGTTATTTTCTCCTCCGTGCACGTGTCAAGCGCTCCGTGTGCCCACGCCCCACACACCTGGAATCCGTGCCCCAGTGCATGGCGTAGATTTTGGCCAAGTGCCCCCTCAGCGTTCTCCTGGTACGCATCTGGATTCTTCCCACTGGGTCGACGTTGTTTGTGATCTTAAAAATAAAAGTTACTGCAAATTAACATCGCGTGACGCATGCTCTCCCCGCGAGGTCTCCTCTCCTTCACGCCCAGCCCGCTCACTGGCCCCGGCGCCCTGGCCACGGCTATGCCTGCCCTGCTCCTTCCAGTCTGCCAGGCCTCGCTCCATGATTTCTCCCGTTTCCCAGGGCACCTACCTTCCCTCTCCCGGTTCTCGAAAGTCCACTACTCTACCTGTTCTCCAGGACCCGCGTCCCCTGCCCCCGTGCGCAGCAGGCCTGGGGCTGGCCCAGAGCCGCCTCCCCTCCCGTCTCTGCTGTCTCCCTAGCTGGCCGCCCGGCCCAGCTCCTCCTGCCTCCGTCAGTCCCTCATGGGTTTCCTCTGAATTAGAGCCTCGTCAGCCTACATCACAATCGAACACAGGGCCCCAGCCCTACAGGCTGTCCAGCGACCAGGCTGTACGCTGAGCTGGACGACGATGGAATCTCGTCTGTACTCTGTAGCTTAGGGCACAAAACTGTACATGCAAACCTGCTGTTCACTTCAACATACAAACCCTGATGTTAAGGATTCTGGGTTGACAAATGGAATATAAGTGTATCACAATAATGAGCTTTAAAAACACGTACAGTCCAAAGTGCATTTGAGATTCAAATGCAGGTTATTCTATGCAGTCTAATTTTTCTTTAACTTATTGTTTAACCCCAATTAAACAACATCTCCTAAAGCGCTAAGACAATGTAAAAAAATCATACTCAACAGAAGTAGGAATATAATTTTTCTTTCACATTTCTGTTCAATTCTTTGGACAAAAATATTGTTTTTCAATGAGTTGAAATGCACCATTTGAGAGTATGTCCTATCTAGCATAGCCACGCAGCTGCCTCCTAAGACACTCTCATCGCCCCCAGAGGAAACGCCGCGTTCATTAAGTGGCTGCTCACTACAGCCTCCTCCCCAACTCCGGGCAACCATGAACCTATCTTCTGTCCCTACAGGGCGACCTGTCTGCACATTTCATGTGCATGGAATCACACAACATGTGACCTTCTTTCACTGAGCGCCATGTCTCGAGATTCGTCCCTTCTATGGCTGAGTAACGTCCCACCGCGTGGACAGGCCACACTTGGTCCCTGCGCTCCTCCATCTGCGGATATCTGCTTCCTGCTCTGGCCGCTGGGAACCGAGATGACGTGAGCACGTGCGTACACGGGCTTGTTTGAGCGTCAGCTCCTCTGGGCATGCATCTAGGAGTGGAACTGCTGGGTCATGACTAATGTTTAACTTTTTGAGAATACGCCAAACTGGACTTTAGAAATCGAAGTTCTGAGGCAGATTTTGCTAGGAAGAGGAACTCTGAAATAGCTGTATCGAGACTGCAATAACCTTTACAACTCCGACCTCCGCAAGAAGGCTCGAGAGACATTATTTGTCATCTGCGACGCACCACGGCCTCGCCTAGCGTGGTAAGGGTCTGCGCAGGAGAACCCTTCGGGCAGTGCCCCACACCCTCACTGTGCACAGGAGAGAATCAGAGTGCTCCCTCTAGAGGTCCCAAGTGGAGGCGCCACAAGCACCAACCTCCAGGCCAGACCAGCGACTCTGCACAAACTGCTCTTACCTGGGAGAGAGTTGCATCTGCACACGCTTTTCTAGCATCCTAGGGAAAGACAATGATAAAGAGGGAATTAGTGCTGTTTCAGATACAGTCACTCCAAGGTGCTGGCACTGCAGTCCCGGAGAGCCTCCACCAGGGTGGGAGAGCTCAGACCCCTTCCTTTGCCGCGCTCCCACCCCAGCCCCGCACCCACGGTCCCGAGCACACTGAACAGAGAACCAGCAACACACAAGTGCGTGCCTGGCCTGCAGACCACCCCGTCTAACGCGCAGCGCCCCCGCGCCCCCAGAGCCTCCTCTCCTGCCTGCGAGGCTCCGGCACCTTCCCACAGACCTGCATGTGCGTCTCGCTCCTTCTACCAGCCCAGGAGCCGGGGGGCCCACAGAAACAACGGCTAAAAAGCACTGACTGGCCGGCCCAGAGAACTTTCCTTCTAGAGTGTGTTAACTAAGACTCTTGTTTCCAAGCCGAACAATCCCTGAAGCTAACCTCTACGCAGAAGAGCGAAGGATCTGGGGTCAAAACCACCGAATTCAGGTGAAGACTGGCTGTTGGCAGCCTGTTACCTGTTTTCTTATCTATAAAATGACCTTGTGAAGCAGGTGAGAACTACAAAGGGATGTTACTCAAGCTAATTAAAATGTTCTCATTGTTCCTAAGTGATCCAAGTTACTAGAAAAAAAATCTTGAAATCTCAAAATTAGTGTGTATATATATATACATATATATATAGATATATATTTTTTGGTTGTGTTGGGTCTTCGTGGCTGCACGCAGGCTACTCTTCGTTGCAGTGCGCGGGCTTCTCACTGTGGTGGCTTCTCTTGTCGCGGAGCATGGGCTCTAGGCACACGGGCTTCAGTAGTTGTGGCGTGTGGGCTTCTGTAGTTGTGGCGCACGGGCTTCAGCAGTTGTGGCACGTGGGCTTCAGCAGTTGTGGTGCACGGGCTTAGTTGCTCGCGACGTGGGATCTTCCGGAACCTGGGATCGAACCTGTGTCCCCTGCATTGGCAGGCGGATTCTTATCCACTGCACCACCAGAGAAGCCCCAGCGTATATATTTTTACAAATAGAAAGCCATACATTCTGAGGGAAAATGAGACAACAGCTTTAAGAGGATCAAACTTTGAATGTAGGGATGGGGCCTAAAACGGTTTTTTGTGTAGGAATAATTTCAAAGGAAATTATGACAATTTCTAACAGAAACGTTGCCACTGTGTCATCATCTGACCACCTGCTCTCACTGACATACATATGAGCACTCGTGTGGGAGGGGCCGGGGACCCCTCCAGGGCAAACGGTCTCACCGCTTCACGAAGCTGGTGCTAATACTCACCAGCCCAGCACAGGGAGTATATTCAACGAGATGGTGATTATAGAGGGACCAAATATCTAGATTCCAAATTCAACTCAAACTATCCTATCAGAAGCCATTCTGCTTAGTTAAATCTGCTTATTTAATTAAAACACAAAAATTATATAATCAGGTATTTCCGTGCCGGCACCTAAACTTGGGGCCAAGACCAAGAGGAGGGGAGGCCCAGAGCGGCAGGCTTTCCATCAGGGACTCTATCAGTTACTTACAGAGTCCACTATTTATTTCTGGGTACCATTTTTTAAATGTGTTATTTATTTATTTTTGGCCATGTTAGGTCTTCGTTGCTGCACGCAGCCTTTCTCTAGTTGCGGCGAGCAGGGGCTACTCTGTTGCAGTGCGCGGGCTTCTCATTGCGGTGGCTTCTCTTGTTGCGGAGCACGGGCTCTAGGCGCACGGGCTTCAGTAGTTGTGGCACACATGCTCAGTAGTTGCGACACACGTGCTCAGTAGTTGCGGCACAGGGCTCAGTAGTTGTGGCACGTGGGTTCAGTAGTTGTAGTGCATGGGCTTAGTTGCTCCACGGCATGTGGCATCTTCCCAGACCAGGGGTTGAACCCGTGTCCCCTGCATTGGCAGGTGGATTCTTAACCACTGCACCACCAGGGAAGCCCTGAGTACCATTCTTACTGATATTATACACAGCTTTCAATTTTAAAAAAGAATAACAAGAATTTTTAATTTGTTTTTTGGCTGTGCCATGTGGCTTGCAGGATCTTAGTTCCCCGACCAGGGATTGAACCTGGTCCACTGCAGTGGAAGCGCCAAGTCCTAACCACTGGACTGCCAGGGAAGTCCCTAACAAGAATTTTTTAAATGGAAAAAGTAAACCATGGGACTTAAGTGGCTTCATTCTGGTTAGTGTCCAGAGATTGAAATGGGTTTCGTAATGTCCAGAGCAGACTGCAGTGACACCACAGAGAACAGAGAGAAAAACCATTTTAAACACAGGGAACTCAAATTCAGTCTTCATTTTAGCCAATAAGTGCTCAATGTAAATGAGTACAATATCCTCAGAGCAATTCAATCTTCAACTTCCAACCCTGTAGGAAGAAGTCTTCTAATGGAAACCATCTCGGTAACTGCTTAATAAAGACAGAAATCTTCAACATTTTTTAGATTAAATTCCAATTTAACGGCCTGGTGATACGTTCACAATGGCTTATTATTTAGCCAAGGCTCCTATACTGTCTGTGCTGAGAAAAGTCACTGAAGACAGCAGGTCACCTTCCTGCCCCTCACCCAGAGGAACACACACACCCACAGTCAGTCAGGGCTTATCCCGGCTGGATGTCGGTCCAGCACAGGGCAGCACGCGGCCAGGCCCATCCCACTAGGGCCGCACTGACCACCGCGGCTCTGCTGTCAATGGAGACAAGCACCCATACGCGTCACTCGGCCCGTCTTGTTCACTTGCAGGGTTGGCACAGTCACTTTGAAAAAAAATTTGCGCCTGTACATTTCGTGGAGTTCCCCTTCATCCACTGGTAGCCCATGTGTTTAAGACATGCCATATTTCAATCGGCATCCCATTGAGAGCCCGTGTTTCCTCACAAACATGATCAAAAGTAAGACGACACGGTCCCTCTGGGTCTTTCAGCTTAAAGACCAATCTAATAAAGCAAGCGACCCCTCTCAGAATCATCTACCATCTCTTGTTTGATTTGCTGTGCCCTACATTCTTTAACAAGCATGTGTCCCTTGGGTAATCAGGGGGAAAAGGGTGTTTTTTTCCTTTGTTAAAGAAAGTCTTCTGTTCCCATTTGATGTAATGGACTCAAACAGCTTTGTCGACCCTATACTGTGCAAAGAAACCAGCACAGCCTCAGAGGCAAGGCCTGTGCAGATGGGTGTGGAGATGGCTGTGCAGCTCGTCCACTCTCCTGGGGATGGTCCACGTGGAGAAGGTGCCACGGGAGATGCCACGGGTACACGCTGAGGCCATTTCATGTAAGAGACCCTGAATTGGCAAGACTCAGTACTAAAAAAGAGTGTAAAAAGTAAATGTATTTATTAATTATATATCAAAATGGTGATCTGTTAGATATATTGGTTTAGATAGAGTTGTTAAAAATTAATTCTACCAGTTTCCTTTTACAGCTTTAAATTCCACATGTGGCTCACACGACAGCTCCGTCCCCTAAGAGGAGGGTTTTGTGTGCTTTACAGAAAATGGGTCTAAAAAATGGGAAGAAGAGATGCAACACTGACTTTCAGCCTTTATTTTTTTCCACCGAATTTGGATTTTTTTTTTTTTACCTATGCCATATGAACTCTTATTTGCTACGAACAGATCTGAACCCACTATTTATGAACAACTTATAAACAACAGCTTATTGTTGCTAGAAGAACAAAATTCTTTTTTCTATATTCTGGAGTGTGGCTGGACGTATTAAACCAATCTGATCAGAGCAAACCATTAAAAATACTAACTCTTCCTTATTTTTATTGAGCTGTATCGTATGTTTTAAATGTTAAGATTTGAAATTCTTACAGTAAAAGGATATTTTCTGTTTCCTCTTTGATGGTAGATCTCAGATAATTCCATTATCTTTTCTCAACTTCAAGAAAAAGTCGGCTAAAATGATGCTGATCTTTCTTTCCAATTACCACTAGGCTTTCTGAACATATAATTGGTCTTTTAAAAGGAAATAATTACGCTCCATCCTTATAGTTGGACCTAGTATGCATCCCCTCTTAAAAGTTCACGGGTTCTGCAGTGCACCATTATAAACATCAGTGACAGATTGGGAGGTAATGCTTGAGAACTCTGCAACTATCCTACTTTCTACAGGACAGCTGAATGATACTGGCTGTTTTTATCTTTATCTTTTTATCTTCAAAGATGCTCTATTTGAATAGAGCATCTATTTGAAGATAGATGTTAGTGCTCTAACAGCCATAACCATCCCTAGGAAACCCCTTTTTTCAAAATTAAGAACAAATCACCTGCACTTAAAATACTTTTTATTACTGTTGTTAATACTCTTATTTTTAAACAAGTTTCCTGCCCTCAACTTAGCAGTCACAGTGGGGGAAGTGAATACCACACTCTATACAGTGACCAAAAGAATGTCACAAAGCTAATTCCCAAAGTCAAGAAAAAAGGTACAAAAAGATGTCTATAAATTCTATGGAAACATTTGCTGTATAGTGAAGTGAAAATATGCTAGAAAACAAAATCCTAGCAGAAACTAACAAAACATTGTAAGGCAATTATACTCCAATAATGATGTTTAAAAAAAGAAAGAAAGAAAGAAAGAAAACAAAATCCTGAAAATAATGTCCTAGGCCAAATACCTGGATCTGTAATTTCTTTTTCTTTCTTTCTTTTTTTTTTTTTTTTTTTGCGGTACGCGGGCCTCTCACTGCTGTGGCCTCTCCCGTTGCGGAGCACAGGCTCTGGACGCGCAGGCTCAGCGGCCATGGCTCACGGGCCCAGCCACTCCGCGGCATGTGAGATCTTCCTGGACCGGGGCACGAACCCGTGTCCCCTGCATCGGCAGGCGGACTCTCAACCGCTGCGCCACCAGGGAAGCCCTGGATCTGTAATTTCTACCTCCTGGGCCACTTAAGATTCAATTTCAATCCAAAACAATGAATAGTCTGTATTCTGTAACCCATCTTTCCTTAAAATGGTAACATCGCATCTGAAATCTAAACGATTAACAAAACGGAGCACACATAGCTACGTACTCTAATCTGGTTTTTAAGCTGTTCGGCCTCCTGCCGTAACTGGTCAAGTTCACTCATCTTCTAATCTTAGTGCTCTTCAAAGCCACCTCAAAGAATCTTAGATCTGAAAGAGAAAAGCACAAAAAATTAATAAACAATGACTGAGTAATTTAATGAAGCAGGTGAGAGAACGAAATTGAAATTTTGAGAGCTATGGTTTCATTACAAATCAGAGTACCTTTCTTTAGCATTCATAAGAAGGTATAAAATGCCTACAAGGGCTGGGTTAACTAAGTATAATTACTATTATACACAAGCTTTGTTCAATGACAACGTCTAATAGACTATTCAAAAGGTGGTGGTGGGCTGAAGAAAGAAAAATCTGTTTAGAAGCAGGTTTCACGAAGGATTTGGGTCTCACTATAAACTAAGACTGACGTTCAGAATAGCTCTCACATGAAAACCCTGGGGTAGTTAGTTCAGGAAATAGAGTACAGCGGCAACCTGGCAACCCAGCACCTCAAAGCCGTGTCAATGATCTTGAACCTGTGACTGCCCAGAAGACATCAGAACGTTCACACAGTGATTCTCATTGTTTTTTTTTGGCTGCGTTGGGTCTTCGTTGCTACACGCGGGCTTTCTCTAGTTGCAGCGAGCACAGGTTACTCTTCGTTGCGGTGCGCGGGCTTCTCATTGCAGTGGCTTCTCTTGTTACGGAGCATGGGCTCTAGGCACACGGGCTTCAGGAATGGCGGCACACGGGCTCTAGAGCGCAGGCTCAGTAGTTGTGGCGCACGGGCGTAGGTGCTCCGCAGCATGTGGGATCTTCCCGGACCAGGGCTCGAACCCGTGTCCCCTGCATTGGCAGGTGGATTCTTAACCACTGCGCCACCAGGGAAGTCCCACACAGCAATTCTAAAAAGACTCAGTTTGGTGTCCAACAGGCCTCTGATTCAGGACAACTTACTCTCCCACCAAAATGAGCTCTGGGATCCCAGGAGAATCAGAAACAACACCGCAGTCCTTATAGGTACAGGCCAAAGTAGGCTCAGTACAAGCAGCCCTGTTGCCCACTCTTGACCCTGCCCCACCCCCAGGCTCATTAGACAGTATTCCTGAAAGCAGGGTCAAAACACAATTATCCTATTAAACAAGAGACTTATTTTCCCAAGGGAATGTCGTAATTGGGGGTTGCATTTCTGACCAAGAACGTAGCTGTTAGGTCAATCCTAACTATGACCAACCTATCACAAAGCTGAAGACACAATTATCAACATCTTTTAATCACTTAAGAATACAATTAGCTCCCACAGGCAAACACAGCTTATGCAAGGGCCTCAATTTCCTATGCAAACACAGAGGGGAGAATTCTTCCATCATAGATTTTGTGTGAAAGTCACAGGTTTATTATAATATACACCAGATATTTAATTAACAGTAATTATTTTCTTAAAATGGAAACACATCTGGGGGAAATAATCTGGATGACCCAAGAAACGTAGTTGTTAGTTCCCAGTCTAGATAAACTTTCCTTTTCTGTACAAAAGCATTCAAAATAATTGTTACGTGGTCTATATTACAGAATACTTATTGAGAAAACAAAAATACCTTTCCCAATAAAAAGCATCTTTAAAAAGTATGTGTTAAGTTCCTGGTTCCTGCCCTCACCTGCACCCACCAGCCCACATCTATTCACAGCCACAAAACGCCATTAGCTGCCGGGGCGGGCCCGGAAGGAAGCAGAAGGGGAAGTGCTGGGCTTCTAGAGGCATCAAGTCCCTCGGGCTGACCCTAAATGAAAGTCTGCAGAACTACCAGGAAAGGCCTAACGGGGTGGGGCCGTGACACGGAGCTGAGGCATCTCAGAGGACAAAGGCAGGGCCTGCCCCTCCAGCCGTCCGGGAAGGCAAGACAGTGACACCACTGTTCCTAGAGGCATTACTTCAAGTGGGTGTTGTAAGCCCGGGCAAGCTTCGCCCACGCAGACTCCCTGGCGCCTCCCTGGACAAAGGGAGCATGGCTGGAGTTACCCTATGTGATAACCGGGCTCATTCTCTCTCTCGTTTTCATGTATCAAACTCTGAGGACTGCAGCTGATGAATATTAATGTATGAAATAATAACTAACAGTGCCAAAAGAACACGAAATAATTTTAAAACAGAAAGCTGTGCCGATGCGTTTCCTGAGCTTACGGACGGCCCTGCATCCTCCCCACCAACCCTGGCGGCCTGTTGCAGCGCACGTGCATTTCACACGTGATCAAACTATACTATAAGGACAATCCGGCAGAGCTGGGGGCAGTTTTATCCCAGTAACACTCCCCACCCCCACGTTAAAGAATTGTTCTTAGTCTGTGGAGAAGTTACTTCATTCAATCCTTCCAAAATCAACAGCTAATGTTGTCATAAGGTACACTGAATTAAACAGTTAGTTTTAGTCAACAAACCATGTTTTCTGATCCTAATTTAAACACTAAAAAGCTACGCTAGTTTTTAAAGTAAGGACAAAACCAACAAACTCCTAGGATCGAGATAAACAAAAAGAACTTTCAGAGATGCTAGGTGGTCTTTAGGTAAAGACCCACATCCTAGTATTAGATGGAATAGCTCCTGAGATATTAAAATTAAATATTTCTTTTAATTAGGTGCTCTTTTTTTACATATTATAAAAGAATACATATCAATACATGATAATCACCCAGCTGTATTGCTTTAAACTAGAGAAATTAATTTATTGAAAACTTAACTATCTTTAAAATGAGAAGCTCCAATTCAGTTATCTCTCAAAATTTCAGAAGCAATAATACCAATACTTGCTGACTTCAATCTTTAGTCACAAGCAAAGAGAACAAAACCAGATCTATTTCTCTTTCATCATTAAGTAACATAAATTATTAATACTGCCTTTTAATTACGGCTCTCTCTACGACCAGTGTCCACATTCAAGTTGCAATTAGGAGACTCAAAATTTGTAACCGTTAATTTTTAAAGAAAAGGGTATTCATATCTCTACTACCAATAAAAAAAAGTGTCCTGAAAGGCCCTTTTTGATCTCTACAGTCTGGTCAGAAAGAGAAACCTACTGGTAGACATTTAAAATTTTTTTTTCAACTACATTCTTTATTCTACATGTTGAAGGTGTATTTTTTAAAATCCAATCTGGAAAAGAAGTTATCTGCAGCTGGCCTCTCACCGATGGGGGGACACTCCAGCACGCTCACTTCTCCCCGTCGCCCTCTGGGCACTGGGGTTCGCTCTGACGTGGCACAGTCCAGGACCTCCTCTGTGGGGCACACACACATCCACGATGGACAGCCTCCCGCGCCTTGAGCTAACGGACACTGAACTGGCCTCACAGGATGAGTGTGAAGGGACCGGGCAACACCACCATCACACAAGACCAAGCAGTCAGCACTCCCCCAAAGAGAAGTCGGCGACCCACGGACAGCAAGGAGCCTGCAAACAACCCATGGACAGCAAGGAGGCTGCACACTCAGATCCAGAGTGGGGTTGGTGGGAAGCTAACAATTCCTAATTCCCACAAACTAAAAGTTCGTCCCAAATGCTCTGCTGTGACGATAACAGCAAATGAAAGAGACAAGGTACAGAAAAATATATGAATGATGATAGTTCTCCTTTTGTGTAGAGAAAAAGAATAAACATCTATGCTAATGTAAGCAATCTTTTTTCTATATACACAAGAAAATGTTAATGGCTATTTTGGGGGGAAATACACAGGAATAGGGGCAGCTCTGATTTTTCATATTATCATATATATATAAGGAAAAAAGACAAATTACCTATGTAAAATTATATGTGTATATACTTTTTTTTTTCCCAAAAAAAGTTAACTGGTTATCTGGGCTGTTGAACCAAGAAGCATTCACAATTCTTCCTCCATACTTTTCAGTTAAAAGAAAAAAGCTAGTAAATGTTAACCGTTTACTGGGTGAACGATTACGTATCACTAGGAACAATAATGGAGATAGTATAAAAACGTAGAAAAATGCTCATTATATGCTAAATGAAAAACAAATTTGTGTGTAATAATTTTAGCTATTTAAGAAGGCCAGAAACATACCTGATTCAAAAACACATGTAATAAGACAGCATTTTTGTTAGAATTACTGGTCTTATTTTTCTCTTCATTTTCCAAATCCTGGACATGCAGTTTCCATTCCTTTGATCACAAAAAATGATGTACATTTTAAAGGTCTTACTTACACGTAACTGCTTTTGCTGTTCTCTTCACTATCCTTAGTCCCCCAGAGCCTCTGAGAAGCCCACCATCAGGTTGACGTGACCTGGGCTCCTTCTCTCCTCCAGGGCCAAAGTCACGGCTAAGCACTGGCCATGCTGACTCAGCGCACTGACCAGTCTAATCCACTAAGACAGGACCTGCTGAGAATCTCACTTCTGTTCTTTATGACCCACATCTGCCACCAGCTTTTATTTAGAGCTTGTTTTGGAAATACTTTCCACAGAAATTTAAGTATCTTAAAAGCAAGTATGTGAAGTGATCTGCCCCTACTTTAGGTTATACCCAGTATCTCTGTAAGTTAAAGTGTTAACATAATTTTTTATTTAAATATTTCACATTTGTGACATAATGTACTTCACGATTAATGCAGCACCACGCCCCGCTAATCAAGACCCCTGTAAAGTCTAGGAAGGACACTTCAAGGGCCCCCAGCGCCCCAGTTATTACCCAGTCACTAACAATGATACGAGCTGATATTAAGGACAAAATGGAGTGACTGCATCAAAATATAATTTCAGGTTCTCGTTTTGCAACACACAAGGAATGTGACTTTCACCCGCTCACTTTCCACTCTGGTCTGCTGACTGCACCACAGGAACGACAGCACCAACACCGCAGGGCCAAGAAGAAAACTAACAAGACAACTGTAAAGGGCTCTGTAAGCCTTTCTGTGTGATCAGTGATCAGACTATTAAGTGCATCCCCCACAGAGCAGCCGCCACACACACGCGGGTTTGCGACCCACAGGAAGGCGGCCCGGGACGCCAGCCACCGGTGCCCGTGCTGCGCTCAACGTCCTGGGGCAACAGCAGCCCCGCCGAGCACCCCGCGCCACGGGGGCAGGAGTCTGCCAACCTGCTCGGCCACACGAGTACCAGTACCGCACCTCACCTCCAGACAAAAGAGCATGCTGAAAGAGGGGAGTTTGCATGAGGGATTTGAATCAATTTCACCAGCTTTTCTGGTTTTTCTTCCATTCCCAAATCCAAGTTAATCTCCGAAATCGAGACAGCACAAGTCCAAAGGGCAATGGACAGCAGTCAAGCCCTTCCTGGGTCACAGCTGCTTTAACAAAACCCGAGCAGTGAGGGCAAATCCCCAGGGTGTGGGACAACTCCACCACGAGACACCCGCAGCCTTCCCTGGCGTGGGAAGGTATACCCTGACAGATTTAAGAATAAAATGACGTGTCTGAAATTCGCTGTAAAACAACCAAGGAGGGAAACAGGGGAGAGCACAGAAAAACAAGTTCGGTCGTGAGTTGGTAATTGCTTTAGTTTGGTGATGGAGTTCCTTATACTATTTGTTAACTTATTATGTATTTCAATTTTCCATTAGAATAGTTTCTGTTTAAATGTTAGAGACCTTGAATCTTGATTTAAAATCCAAATGTACAAAGAAAACCAGGAAAATCTGAATATCGTCTGGGTATCAGATGACAAGGGGCTGCTGCTCTTTCATTCGGTGCCATAATGAAACTGAAGTCCTTAACCGTGAGAAATGCTTCTTACTTATGAGTGAAATGATATGATTTGGGGACTTCCTTTAAAACACTCTGATAGGAAGAAAGGAGATTAAACAAAACTAGCAGAATTCTGTTAGAGCTGGATGATTTCATAATATTCTGCCTGTAATCTATGTTTGAACATTCTCTTAATAAATTTTTTTAAAAGTCATTACTTCTTGGTATTGTTTGACTACATTACAAGTATGTATGAAATCTGTTATATACCTCTTAGTTTTAAAAATATAGGAGCACAGGGATCTCACAAGCAGATTGTGTTGTATTTTGACATGGATCACGCTGCCACGTTAGCTGGTTGTCTGTGAGAAAGAGACCATCCCCAAAATTCTCAAATTTGTCTGAACAACTGAATGGTTGACCATGGAGGCTGGTATGTTTCAAAAGTGACAAAAAATTAAGTTTTGATGAAACATTACATCAGCTTCTAAGAAGTAGCAGATATCAGAATATTCAATACAAAGTAAACCATAACTAGTTTTTAATATGGTTGACCAGCTGGTAATGGAGACTGACAGAGGAAACTTAGTAACACACAAAATTCCCATCTGGCTCTGGATTAAAGTATCCAGCAAATTTTTACACGTTATTTTAAAACTGACATGTGTGTGTTACATTTTACTAGAATGCAATGATTTAAATAGTCTGTCCCCAACATCTAAGATACCCCATGAGATTTTCCTGTATCTCAATTTTCTGATGCAAATTTTAAAAGAAAACTCACAGCCCCTCGGTTAAGTGTTTACTGATAATGCACACATAAGACATTTTATTTTTCACATTTTACATTTATGGACAATGTAGTATATACTCTTCTTCTAAATTACTGTTTAACTCCAATTTAAGCATATCCCCTTAAAGCACTAGGACAATGTAAAAAATGTAATCATTCTTACCAGAACTAAATTCATACAACGATCGTACATTAGTTCTGTAAATAGAAATAAAAAAGATACAAGATATAATCTATACATAAAGTGAATTTAATTATTAGCCTTACAAAGGTCTGATCACTAGGAGGCCCCCAGCTGATGTTCTATAAGAGGGAAGAAGAGTCTCACTTCCGTTTACGACCTTTTGAAAATAAAGGTTCTTGTACTTTTCAAATCACAACAGAACCTACACATAACTTCATAACGTCACTAATAGTCAAACGCCACATACACTCAAACTGAATTTCTGGGAACCCATGTGTCATTTTAGGAAATCCACGCTAAACCCAGACATCACGGCAGTGGAAAAGCCCCCAAGATGGTACCATGCTGATGTCTGGTCTGATGCCCTGTGAATGGTTCCAACACCACTGCAGCACGTGCTTTCCTGATTTCCCAAGACCCAAAGCCAGTCCTTGAGTGAGTGGGGTCATAATAGGGTTAAATGCATCCGAAGGGATTTACTGCCTAACAAAAAATCAAATATGTACCGGGACTTCCCCTAGTGGTCCAGTGGCTAGGACTTGGCACTTTCACTGCTGGGCTCGGGTTTGATCCCTGGTCGGGGAACTAAAATCCTCGAAGATGCGAAGCACAGCCCAAAAAATAAAATTTAAAAAATCAACCATGTGCCTGAGAACAAAAGGACAGTACTCCAGCCCCATGGACAGATTGCAGAGAGCACAAAAAGTAAAAAACATATTTTTTGTAAGCCAGCTCCATCCTCCCTCCACAGAGATGTGCCTCATCAGGCAGGTAGCAATATCAATAGCCGCAAGATTCCACCGTCTGCTCATCTAAACCCATCGTTCAGAAGGCACTACTTAGTTTTACCATCATATGCAAACTATTTATGGTTGCTACGCAATGTCACATTTGAAAATTACTATAAAGAATTTGCATTTCAGGGCTTCCCTGGTGGTGCAGTGGTTAAGAATCCAACTGCCAATGCAGAGGACGTGGGTTCCAAGCCCTGGTCCAGGAAGATCCCACACGCCGCGGAGCAACTGAGCCTGTGTGCCACAACTACTGAGCCTGCACTCTAGAGCCTGTGTGCCACAACTACTGACGCCTGCGCACCTAGAGCCCACGCTCCGCAACAAGAGAAGCCACCGCAGTGAGAAGCCCGTGCACCACAACGAAGACCCAACGCAGCCAAAAATAAATAATAAATAAATATATTTATATAAAAAAGGAATTTACATTTCAGAACACATTAAAACATCTGATAAGAAGTACGGTACTGAAAGCAAAGTTGCAAACATACTGTTATTGTGCTGAATAATTTAAAACCCAGACTTATTTTATTTAAGCTATCATACGAATACTGTTTTGTGCCTGTTAAGAAAAATTCTTGAACTAGAAGGGAACATTCGAATCTCAATCCACCTCACATTTCTAGCTAACAAAGTACCAGAGCAGGCCTAGAAGACCCAGGGGCCCTGGCAGCACGGACAGTGGGAGCCAAGGGAGCCCAAGCGGGCAGTGCTGCGGGGGGCGGGTGGGGGCTCAGGGAAGGCAGAGACCACCTGCTGCCCAGCTCCGTGCTGCCCAGGGCCCACCTCTGCCGGCTGGCACCTGCCTAGGGGTGGCAGGAATGTGCTTTCCGCCCCCCCCTCGCAATTCCCAGCATCTTCCAGCCCCGCCCCAACACGCAGCCCCTGCTGCGTCACTGCGTCTCCTCCACCCACCGCGAGCCAGGCGCAGCTCAGGCTCTCCTGCTTCCTTCGAGGCTGTGGGATTCTGTCTTCCCACCTGAAGGCAGCAGCCAAGGCTTGTCCGTGATGTGAAAAGTGGGCCACGAGAGAGAAACCCCTACGGACGGGACGCATAACTACACCCTTGCTGACAGTGGGAGAGATGTCCTAAGCGACAACCCAGGGAGCCGAGGTCTTGTTCTACGTGAGCAGAGCTGCCCTAAACTGCTCCTCTCAAAACCGTCAATTCAGACAGCCTACAGCTAGCATCTCCCCACAAAAGTTACAGAAAGTAAAGGCATGACTCATACTCATCAAAGTATATTAATTTCTTCTGAATACGTCTTGACTTTTGCAAAACAGCTCTGTGATTCTTCGACACCCAACATCTCTGCTGAGCGGTTCTGCTGCAGGAAACGGGGCAGCCTGTCTGCGTTCCGACCAGGCGTGGCACCCGGGCCGAGTCCGGGAACTGGGGCCATTCTCCCTTTATCAGCAGTGCTCTTGGTTTTGCTCTACAAACCCCTTATTTGTCTTCCTCACCCCTGTCTACCGAGCATCTGCTGTGGACGGAAGACGCTGTGGCTCCATCCCCCAAGACCAGAGTCTAAATGAACGACAGACGAGGCCAACCTCACAAGCTGGCTCAGAAGAGTCTATAGGGTCTCACCACTTGGATTCCTGACTGCTTCAAAATCACATAAAAGGTGATTCACAATATACTCTGAGGTCACAGCTGACTTAGGACCCCTTGCCATGTAATGTCACATGTGTCCTCACCACCCTCTAGGAGGAGGTTCAACCGATTGTCCACACGGTAAACAGGAGGAAAAGGAGTCACAACCTACCTGAGGTTCACAGTCACAAACGGCATTGGCCACGGTTCTGATTTAGGCCAGCTCCAGAGTTAACCATGCAGGCCCTCTAAGCAATCCCTAACTGGCTAGAAGTGGTCAAGGGACCACAGAAAGAAATTTCACTCCCTTAATCACCTGCTCCCACACGTCATTCCAGGAGGACAAGCTCTCCGACAATGATGCAATGGAAGTTAACACCTGGACATGGCCTTCTGCCCCAGCCGGGGGGAGCAGTGTTTTCTTCCTAATGGAGGTATCCCACCAGGGGCAAGAGATCTTAGGTTCTCCACTTCTAGAGGCAGCATCTTAAAACCACTCTACCCACCAAAAAAAATTTTTTTTTAATGTAAATTGGTGCAGTCACTATGGAAAACAGTATGGAGGAGGTTCCTTACAAAACTAAAACTAGAGTTGCCGTACGATCCAGCAATCCCACCCCTGGGCATGTATCCGGAGAAAACTCTTAATTCGAAAAGATACATGCACCTCAACGTTCATAGCAGCACTATTCACAATAGCCAAGACATGAAAGCAACCTAAGTGTTGCTTAGGAACACTTAGGAATGGATAAAGAAGATGTGGCGTATATATACAATGGAATACTGCTCAGCCATAAAAAAGAACGAAATAATGCCATTTGCAGCAACATGGATGGGCCTAGAGATTATCATACTAAGTGAAGTCAGACAGAGAAAGACAAATATATGATATCACTTAAATGTGGAATCTAAAATATGACACAAATGAGTTTATTTATGAAACAGAAACAGACTCACAGACATAGAAAAGAAACTTATACCAAAGGGGAAAGGGGATGAGAAGGGATATATTAGTAGTTTGGGATTAGCAGATGCAAACTACTATATATAAAACAGGTGAACAACAAAGACCTACTGTACAGCACAGGGAACTACATTCAATATTCTGTAATAAACCATAATGGAAAAGAATATGAAAACGAATATGTATATACAACTGAATCACTTGCTGTACACCAGAAACTAACTTAACATTGTAAATCAACTATATTTCAATTAAAAAAAATTAAAACTGCTTTGACCATTAGTTTGAAAATTGAATGTCATTAGTTCAGGTGAGCTGTGATTCAGGTTTACGAGTTGCCAGGTGTCACCTCCAGGCCCCAGGCTCAGAGGACCCAGTGCCTCACTCATCTCAGCTCCTACCCATCTCCTCCAATCAGCTCATTGCTCTAAGCAGGCGCTGTCCGATACAAGTACAACGGGAGCCACATGTGGAATTAATTTTCCATCAGCCACATTAAAAAAGTAAAAAGAAACATGGTCACATTAATTTTAATAATATATTTATTTAACCCAACCAGAAACGTTGTTTCAACATGTACTCGATACAGAACGATTGTAAGTAGGCTATTTCGCACTCATTTGTCGCACTAAGTTTTCCTTGTTTTGTTTTTCTGGTGGAGCCATGCGGCATGCAGAATCTTCCCTGACCAGGGATCGAACCTGTGCTCCCTGAGTTGGGAGTCCTAACCACTGGACCGCCAGGCAAGTCCACACTAAATTTTTCAAGTGCAGGGTGTATTTATAGTTCAATTTGGGCGAGCCTCATTTCCAGTGCTCACCAGTCACATGTGGCTAGTGGCCACCAGCTATTGTAGTGGCCAGCACAGCACTGGGCCCTTCTCATCTCTTCACTCACACAGCAGGCACCCAACTAGAGGCTGCCTGACCCACTTCAGTATCCTCCTAAAGGAACAGGAACTAGGCTCTCCCCACATGGAACTAACCCGTCTCCCAGCTCAGACACTGAGCAAGATGAGGTGGTCTTACCTGACCCCAGTATCACCTCCCCTACGTCGCCTTACAGATCAGCTCGCTCACCTACCGGATGCTGGCAACTAGGAGTGACAGCAGAAATCACAGTGGGAGGCGCGAGGTCCTTTGCAAGTGGCAGCTCAGAGAGTGGGATGGGAAGACAGGGCTGAGCCAGTGCTGGACAGCAGGTGTGAGTTACCCTCACCCAGGTCGCCTTTCCCTCTGGAGTCACAGGAAACAGCCAGTGACCCTTTCTCCTGAATCCTTCTGTCTGATGCACTAAAAAACCCATCTGTTCTTCCGTCCTGTTCTCCCTCTACAGCTGACCTTGCTTCCCAGGTTGAACACAGAGCCTAGTACATACCCCTTCAAACCCGTTGAGGCCACACAGGAAGTCCCACTTGAAGGATTTCAGAGCCAAACTTCATACATAATTGATGCTATCCGAGAAGTGAACGGCACACACCTAGTAGGAAGGTCTAACTGGGAAAGGTGGCAGGGACTGGACATCAACTGCACAAAACAGAGGCACCTCTGAGAGGCTGTAACCCTCAAGTTTGCGGGAAACTCTGCTCTCAGCTGTGCCACTTGCACTCCAGTACGCAGACGTAATCTTTGCTTTCACACTCCCTGCAAACTACGATGAGCACAACTGGGTCTCCCACGTGCCTCTGCACGTCCAGCCGGCCTGTGCAGGACCGGCTGGCAGAGGCCACGTGGCTGCACCTGGCTGCGGGCCGCACTTCTGACTTCCAGACCCCACTCTCAGTACTAGGTGGCCTCCACCGAGTTGACAATCTCTCTGTGCCTCTGAATTTTGGTCTGAAAGTAGAAACAGTAACACTACCTACCTCACATGCTATGAGGCCTCAATGAGAATCCACATAAGGTCCTTAAAACCCGACTGAACCACAGCAAATGTCACTAAATCGAACTTGTTACAAAAGCAGTAATAGGGTTTTCCACTTGAAATGATTTAAGTAACAGAAAACTTCTCCCTCACCTGTCACTCTTCCGACCCAGTCAGTGGAATAGGCCCTCCACACAAACGAAAAATATGGGCGGCGGCAGCCACCAGCGTGATACAGGGGTTCAGAAGGTAGAGGCAGGGCCTGCTCCTATGCTAATTGCTCGTTTAGCTTAAAAAATATCTTTATTGAAGGTAAATAACACAATGAACAATTACAATTTGATACACTCTGACATACTATACACCTATGAAACCACCACCTCAGTTAAGGTAATGAACACATCTACACTCCCAAAAGTCTCCTTGTGTCCCTCTGTAACCCCACCCCCGACGCCTAGGCAACCATGAATCTGCTTTCTGTCACTACACGTAAGTTTGCAACTTCTAGAGTTTTATATACGTGGAATCATACAGTATGTACTTTTCTGTGGTCTGGCTTCGCTCCCTCAGCATGGTTACTTTGAGATGCATCCATGCTGTTGCATGTCTTTACACGGATGTCTGCCCTCGTTTCTCTTGGGTAAACACCTAGGAGTGGAAAGGCTGGATCATACACGGCAAGCATACGTTTAACCCATTAGGAAACTGCTGAACTGTTTTCAACACGGTTGCACCATTTTTCATGCCCACCATCAGTGCATGAGAGTCCGGCGCCTGCACACCCTCGGCAGCACGTGGTATGGTCAGTCTTTTCCATTTTAGCCACTGTAATAGGTGGTTAGTGGTGTCTCGTTGTGTGTTTTTTTTTTAATCAATTTATTTATTTTATTTATTTTATTTTTGGCTGCGTTGGGTCTTCATTGCTGCACGCGGGCCCCTCTCTGGTTGCGGCGAGCGGGGGCCACTCTCCACTGTGGTGCACAGGCTTCTCACTGTGGTGGCCTCTCCCGTTGGGAGCACGGGCTCTAGGCGTGCGGGCTTCAGTAGTTGTGGCACACAGGCTTAGTTGCTCCGCGGCATGTGGGATCCTCCCGGACCAGGGCTCAAACCCATGTCGCCTGCACTGGCAGGCAGACCCCCAACCACTGAGCCACCAGAGAAGCCCCTTGACATGGACCATTTTTAAAGTCGTTATTGAATTTTGTTACAATATTGCTTCTGTTTTGGTTTTTGGCCACAAGGCATGTGGGATCTTAGCTCCCCAACCAGGGATCCAACCCACACTCCCTGAATTGAAAGGCGAAGTCCTAACCACTGGATGGCCAGGGAAGTCCCCTCGTTGTGGTTTTAATTTGCATTTCCCTGATGGCTAATGATTTTTCACGTGCTCATCTGCCATCTCTCTATATTCTCTGGTGAAGTCTCTGTTCAAATCACTTGCTTTTTTTTCAGGTTGTTGTTTTCTTAATATTGAATTGTAAGAGTTCTTTACTTATTCTAGACATAAGTTATGTAGAAAACGTGTGATCGGCTAGTATTTTCTGCCAGTCTGTGGCTTGTCTTTTCATTCTCTTAACAGTGTTTTTGAAGGAGGAGATATTTTTAAATTTGATGAAGTCCAATTTATAAATGTTCTCTTTAATGAACTGTGTCTTTGATGTCATTAAGAAATCCTTGCCTAACCCAAAGTCTCAACGATTTTCTGTTTTCTTTTAGATGTTTTCTACTGTTAGGTTGTGTCTGATTCATTTTGAGAGTTAATTTTTGTCTATGGAGTCAAGTTCACCTTTTACATATGGATACCGAACTGGTCAAGCACCTAATTCATTCGTTTTAGTTTTGTTTTTCAATTTAAAATTATTTCAGGGACTTCCCTGGTGATGCAGTGGTTAGGAAGCCGCCTGTCAATGCAGGGGACATGGGTTCGAGCCCTGGTCCGGGAAGATCCCACATGCCGCAGAGCAACTAAGCCTGTGTGCCACAACTACTGAGCCTGTGCTCTCTAGCCCGCGAGCTACAACTACCGAGCCCGCGAGCCACAACTACTGAAGCCCATGTGCCTAGAGGCCGTGCTCTGCAACAAGAGAAGCCACTGCAATAAGAAGCCCACGCACCGCAATGAAGAGCAGCCCCTGCTCGCCGCAACTAGAGAAAGCCTGGGCGCAGCAACGAAGACCCAAAGCAGCCAAAAAATAAATTAAATTTTAATAAATAAATACAAAAAAATAAATAATTTCAACTTACAAAGAGTTGCAAGAATAATACAAAGAACTGGATACCCTTGCCCAGATTCACCACCAACACTGTGACACATTTATTGCCCCCATTCCATACAAACATATTGGAATTTTCTTCTGAATTGTGTGGCCTCACCTTTATCTGTATGATCTGCTGGTATTCCAACCAAGATTTGATTTGCAAAAGAGGCTCTTCTGCTTTCTACTGAAAGAAGCTGGAGAAATACTGCTCTTGTCCAGAATGGGGACCATCATCTCTGGGACCTTAGCCCTTCGTGCTGAACACTGACTGGATGAAGACTTTGAAGAGAAAACCCTTCTCTGGATCAATGTGTTTGAAAACAACTTTGGGCTTAAAAATGAGAGATGGGCAAAATTGTAACAAAAACCAGGTTCTCAAAAAAAGAAACCCTGAAGAAATTTAAATATTGTACTTTAAAAACTGGTAAGAATCAATTACGTCAAAATTACCTTAATTCAGAAGTGCTTCTGGTCTGGTCTCCAAAACATGTAAAATTGTCTGCAACAGAGAAAAGGCTGTATTTGCATTGATTCAGGTTGTGAGGCACAATATTCCATACATGTTAATAAGCACATAATTCCGCCCCTTCCCCATCACCATTTCTTGCCCCCAAATCACTTTACTTATCAGTACTTTGTATTAACTCAGTGGTAAGTTTTTCAGTGTGGAAAAGAAGAAATCTGATCTCAATTTCTTTAAAAAAAAAAAAAAAGAAAAATCCTTAGAAATGCCTCAGGGAAAATATCTTGAATTAAACTGAAAAGCATCAGGGGGAAGGGGTGTTTAGAATCCTCTTACTACAAAAATTATAGTAACAGCAACAGAAAAAAAACATTGCAATTCAAGAAGATTCTAAGAGTAACCTTCCCCAGACTTTCCCATCTGGCCCACAGAGGATCTCATGTGAATGTCAAAGAAGCCACAGGCTGACTATTCCCTAAGTGCAGGCAAGTCAACCTGGGCACATCTCCAGCCCATCCCTCTGGCCCAGTCCCACTGCTGCAGTGCCGTCCAAAGATGCGGCCCTGGGTGTCCAGAAGGCCAGAGCAGCAGACACAGCAACAAGCCTCTGGACTTGCCTCTCATCACACTGCAGCCAGTGTGAAAAAATATTTACTTCTAGATTTCTTCTGAAATACCTGCTTGCTCTTTCCCAGAAACTAAGTTTCAATACACTTAAAGATGTTCTGGTAATCTCTCCAAAATACTCTGTGGAAAGGCTGCTTTTGGACATTTCACAGGTTACCTCTTGCCTATTGATCAATTCTCTACTACATTTACAAACTCAGTGCATGCCTCTAACCTGGGGGTCAGGAGAGGCATCAACAAGCTGACGTCCCCCAGTTGAACTATGAATTCTAAGGCATTTATTTATAACAAAATAGTTTTGTTTTCGAATTATGCTCGAACGCTGCTTATGTTATAAGCAAGCACATACTTTTCTGGCAGTAAAAGTGGGCATGGAAGAAAACAGTGTGGTGGTTCCTCAAAAAGTTAAACACAGAATCACCATACAACCCAGCATTTCTACTTGTAGGTATACATCCAAAAGAACTGGAAACAGGTATTCAATACATGTACACGTATGTTCACAGAAGCACTCTTCACAACAGCCGAAAGGTGGCAACAGCCCAAATGACCATCAAGAGCTGAATGGATAAACAAAGTGCGGTACACCCACACAATGCAATCCTATTCATCCATGAAGAGGAATGAAGCACTGCTACACATACAGCATGGATTACGCTACGTGAAGAAGCCAGACACAAAAGGTCACACACTGTATGATTCTGTTTATGTGAAATATCCAGAACACGCAAATCCACGGAGACAGAAGGCAGTAGCTGCCAGGGGCTCTGTGTGCAACGGACAACTGCTCGACGGATACAGGGATACTTCTGGGGTGACAAAAATGTTCTGGAATTAGGTAGAGGTAGTGGCTGCACAACACTGTGAATTACTAAAATGCCACTGAATTGTTCACTTTAAAATGGTTTTGTTACATGAATTTTACCTCGGGGTGGGGGAAAGAATAAGTGCTGTTAAAGGTACTTGAAAAAACCAAACCAAACCAAACCGGTGGGTGTGGAAGAAGTTGGAGACAGGGGCAAACTACGGCTCTCGCCCCCATGAACCCTCTGAGCCGGGCTCCCAGGAGTGTACACCCAAGGTTTCATGAAGCCATCAAACTGAAAGCCGGGGAATCTCAACCTTGGCACAACTGACAGGTTTTTTTACATTTATTATTATTTTTATTTATTTATTATTTTTGGCTGCGTTGGGTCTTTGTTGCTGCGCACGGGCTTTCTCTAGTTGCAGTGAGCGGGGGCTACTCTTCATTGCAGTGTGCGGGCTTCTCACTGCGGTGGCTTCTCTTGTTGTGGAGCACGGGTTCTAGGCGCGCGGGCTGCAATAGCTGTGGCACGTGGGCTTCAGTAGTTGTGGCTTGCGTGCTCTAGAGCGCAGGCTCAGTAGTTGTGTTGCACGGGCTTAGCTGCTCTGCAGCATGTGGGATCTTCCCGGAACAGGGCTTGAACCCATGTTCCCTGCATTGACAGGCGGATTCTTAACCACCGTGCCACCTGGGAAGCCCCACAACTGACATTTTAGAGTGGCTTGTTCTCTGTGGTGGGGGCCGTCCTGTCTTCTGTAGGATATTCAGCAGCTGGCCGGCCTCAGCATCCCCTTCCCCAGCTGTGACAACCCCAAATTTCCAGACACCACTAGATGTCCCATGGGGAGAGCAATACTAATCCCAGGTGAGAGCCACTCCTTTAAGGTAACTGTCACAATCACCCCAATCTCCAAATGTAAGTCCTTTCACGTATTTTCCACATCAAGAGACAGATAGAAGAAAGTAAAATAGAAAAATGTATCATTGTTTGCTCTAATTCAAAGGCCTAGACTGCCTTGTGGCTCAAGGCATGAAACAAAGTTCAAGCTCTCTATTCTTTGGAAGAGAAGACAGGGAGCTAACTCCCAGAGAGCACTGACCCTCCAGCTCACAGAGGATGCTGAGAGCACCACCAAACCACCTCCCCCTGATTCACATGGACAGCTGTCTGGACTCATTTCTGGCTAAAAATAAGACCCAAGTGGGGTTCTTTTTCTGACTGCCCAGCCCACAGAACCCAGCACAGAGAACAAGACCATTGTCTTAGACAGCAGCACACATTCATGTGATCCTAAACTAGGGGTACCACTTTTACAGAAAATCAGAAAACCAGGGATTTAAAAAACCAAAGGCTACATTTTACAAAGCTACCACACCTACTAGAGGCAAAAGGTACAGTGGCAAGTGAGTCCCACCTTTAGACCCGTAAGGGCTGAGCACACTAGACTGATGAGCCTGGCTGACGGGTTTCCAGGGCCCACAGGGGAGGGGGCAGCGCATGGCCAGACAGTCAGGAGAAAAGATGGTTCTCAGGCAGCAGGCTGGCAGGGAGGACGCTCCATGGTTACTCTGAAGCCCAGCCACGAGGGGTGCTGCTACAGAGTGGAAGTAAGGGGTGGCATGAGTACATGCTGAATTGTTCTCTATTTAACGTTCTTAGAAAGAGACCCAGTTAGAAAGAGAAGTTGGAGGAAGATGCAAACATAAAATTCAAGAAAAAGGTACAACCGTTTACAGACCAATTTTTAGTCAAATTTTAAATATGTGAAATAAAATTCAAATCATGTATTTAAACAGAGTAACAACAACTCTATCATGATTTTTATGAGCAAACCAAACATTTCTAATATTCCAAATAAACAGCGCCTCGCCTACCCCAACACTGCTTTTAGACCATCTTCCTTTGGCCGGTGGCGGCCTCCTGGAAGGAGGGCATGAGCCCTGCATCCCTCCCTCTTATCCTCTGTACACGGTCTGCCTATGCAAACCCGTGCAGCACAAAGCTTCCAGACCACTCCCTCACAGAGGGACCAGACAGCCGCACACCACACCCTCCCTGCCCAGTACTGCCTTCAGGCTGCCTCTGGCTGCACCTCAAACACTAGTCTTTGAAGTCTACCCAATACCTTGGCTTAATTTTAAGTGATGTATGGGTCAAATCCCTTGAACATCCATTCACTCAACAACTATTTCCATGCCCATAATGTGAGATAGTGTGCTAACGCTGAAAACAACATGTCACAACCAGGGATGTGAGCCACCTACATGGGTCTTACAGTCTCGTGGAGAAAGCATGAAAAATTATCCTATGAGGTACAGAGAGAAAAAAAGAGAGGGACTGTACCAATACAAACTAAACTAATAAAAATCCAGAAGGGCTACTTTCTACAGCCTCCAATTATAAAATAAGACATGGCATGTAACATACAGCATAAGGAATATGGTCAGTAATATCGTGATAGCTTTTGTATGGGGACAGAAGGTTATAGACTTATCGTGGGGATCATTTCATATCGTATGCAAGCGTCACACCACTACGTACTGCACCTGAAACTAACGTAATATTGTACATCAACGTCCTTCGGTTAAAAGGAAAGGGCTAGTTTCACACAGAGCTGTGTGGTACGGGCACAGTCCTGGAAATGCACGCACAGGCCAGGACCCCAAGGTTCAGAGAGCAGAGCGCTGAAGCAGGTGTGCAGCTGACCCAACCCCGGCTCTGGGGTCAGAGGGAACGGGCCCTGCCCCCAGCCCAGAGAAGCCACTGCACAAAAGCTGGGGAGGACTCCGAGCCATTCTCAGTGGCCAGGGGCACCACAGTCCGCTCAAGGCGCTCAAGAGCCAAGGCAGTTCTAGTCCCACGATTTTTTTTTTTTTTGGCTGCGTTGGGTGTTGGTTGCTGCGCGTGGGCTTTTCTCTGGTTGCGGTGAGCTGGGGCTACTCTTCGTTGCGGTGTGCGGGCTTCTCACTGCGGTGGCTTCTCTGGTTGTGGAGCACAGGCTCTAGGCGCACGGTCTTCAGTAGTTATGGCACATGGGCTCTGCAGTTGTGGCGCACAGGCTTAGTTGCTCCGCGGCATGTGGGATCTTTCCCGGACCGGGGATCAAACACGTGTTCCCTGCGTTGGCAAGTGGATTCTTAACCACTGCGCCACCAGGGAAGCCATGTTCCCAGGATTTTATTAGGCTAATATCCTTAGAGAAGATTTTAAAAGATGGAATTATTCTATGTCAAAGATTAGGCACTTTAAGGCTCCTGATAAGATCAACTAAGCCTATGTTTTGATTCAGTACAGTTGCTAATTTAGCAATATTAAATCTCTCTGTGATGAACTTCTTTGTACACACATAATCTAGTATCATGAGATTTTAAGTATCAAATACTAGCATTTGTGTGAGTACTGTTATTCCAACATTTTTCAAAATCTAAAAACTGAGTCCTCTTGAGATATACCTAGAGAATTCCTTTACTGGGGACATTAAAATTTCAAATCAAGCAAAGGTACACCTGTTGGGAATGATTCCTTCTATATCCACATAACCTCACACATGTACCCTGTTACTTATCTGTAATTCTGAGATAACTAAACCCAGACAGAACGGACATAAGGGCATTAATTAGCCTTTATCCTGTTCAGTGTGAACAGTCATACATTTTATCACAAGATTTAAGGTGTCTGATTATAAGTCCTGCTGCGGGCACTGTGCATGTGTGATATACACACCACTTCATCTTTCTAAACCCTGAAAAAGGCTGAATTCTAGAACACATCCAGTCCTAAGAGTTTTGCATAAAGGACTGGGGGCTTGTAAGAGACAAAGTAAACTTCTCAGTTCTCAATAATTCTCTAGTACAAACCTGTCCTGAAGAGGCAGAATATGAAATGATAACGTGAAGGAGGTCCCCTAGCCAAATTTAGGAATAAATCTGAGGGTAAAAAGGAATAATAATTAGGGCTTCCCTGGTGGCGCAGTGGTTGAGAGTCCGCCTGCCGATGCAGGGGACGCGGGTTCATGCCCCGGTCCGGGAAGATCCCACATGCCGCGGAGCAATTGGGCCCGTGAGCCACAACTACTGAGCCTGCGCGTCTGGAGCCTGTGCTCCTCAACAAGAGAGGCCACAATAGTGAGAGGCCCGCGCACTGCGATGAAGAGCGGCCCCCACTTGCCACAACTAGAGAAAGCCCTCGCACAGAAACGAAGACCCAACACAGCAAGAATAAATTAATTAATTAATAAACTCCTACCCCCAACATTTAAAAAAAAAAAAAAGGTGGGAAGACTGCTCAAGATGTAGTGACCCTCAGGAGACAAGATAACAAAATGTGCAACACATGAACTTGATTAAACCCTGAATTTGAATAAAGGACATGAAGACGTTCTGAAGAAAACTGAAGAAATCTAAATGTGGACTTGGATTACACATTAGTGAATCAACGTTAAGATTTGGGGTATCACGAAACTACTGTGGATATGTAAGAGGACATCCTTGTTCTTGGGACAGGCTGGAGTTGTAAAGAATAAAGTACCATGACACAACAACCAACTGGTTCACCAAAAAAGCAGAGAGGAAATGCTACAAATTACCGAAATTTGGTGCAAGGTACAGAATGTTCACTGACCTATTCTTTCAACTTTCTGTAGCTTCAAAAGTTATTCAAAATTAAAAGCTGGGGAAGGGAAATACTACAGCCAACAAAAGGCAAATATAGATTTAAAAAATATGCCCTTGCAGTGATCAAATGAAAGATGGGATGACCTGAAGATAAAGTCAGAGAAAATAACTTATTTTATAACTATTTTTTTGAATTTTCCACTGACCAATACAGTAAGAAAAAGCTTTAGTAGCTGGAAAACTTGGTACAACCTCAAGATTTAATGACTCAATCAATGCAGTTTGATTTTTAAGAGTATACTTTAAAAAAAAGATGAATATTTAACTTTTCATATTTAATTAATTTTTATTCATTTTAACAGTGTTTTAAGTGTTTTTTTTCTCAGGCTGGCTAAAGGTTTATCAATATGATTTTTTCAAAGGACCAATTTTCAGTTTCACTGATTTTTCCTACTGTATTTCTGCTTTCAGTTTCACAAAATTCTTACTGTCATTATTTTCTTCCTTGTGCTTGTTTTGAAATCAATGTGCTCTTCTTTTAGTTTCTTAAGGTAGAAGCTTAGATTGGCGAGACCTTTTCTGTTTTCTGTAGTAAGCATTTAATTCTACAGATTTCCCTATAAGCACTGCTTTCACTATGCCCCACAAATGTTGATATGTTTTGTTTTCACTTTCATTCAAATTAAAATTTTCAAGTTTCCCTTATGAGGTCATCTTTAATTTTCAACTACCTGGGGACTTTCCAGACAGCGTTCTGTTACTGTTCTCTAATTTAACTCCACTGCAATCACAGCTACTGTCTAGCCCCTGACAGCTCCAACTGCTGGGTCCTCCTCAAGTCTGGCTTCCACTGATAAATCCTTTATCTCTTAACAACAGATCACTTTCTGTGTATCACATATAATTTTTCACTGTGCACCAGAGAAAAGCAGCAGAAACCAAAGTAAACATATCTACACCTACGGACGGGACACCCCTTCTTCTGTGGGGCCATCAGTATGGAAAGTTGAGTCAAGCTACTCTTCAGCTGAGTTGCGCGCAGGTTTTGTAATCCTCAGCAAGCCACAGCCTTCAAATTTCTTCAACAGTAAACTGCCTTCACCTTTACGACACTAGAATACTGTTCTCAAAAAAAAATTATTGGCCAAAGAAGAAATATACCCCTCTCAAACCCGCTGCAAGCCGGAAGTGAGGCAGAAACGCAAGTCATCCAACTTCTGCTCAAAATTCAGATTCACATGAAGATGGAAACAAATGTGCAGGCTGCCTCAGTTTGAGGATGAGCCTTCAACTTTATTTTGGCAGAAAGGTGGGTGTTTGCTAAACTGAAAAAAAAAAAACCCAAAAACCAACATACTGCAATAGAATATATAAGGACTCCCCCAAAGTTAACGTTCTGCCCCACACGGTACACACAGTCTTTGGCAGAGAACACACCTTGCCCCACACCCACAAAGGCTCCGTTAACCCCGTTTCCTGGGAGGCTGGGGCTCTGCCTTGCTTCCACTCGTGTGTCCAGAGGTTCCTTAACGAGTATCTTCAGGTGCTATGTTGGATGTTCTGTACAAAGCTTGGACTTGCCTGTAGAACACTGCCAGCCACATTCCCGGCATCATACCACACAGTGATTTCATACAGTGACACATCAAGAACCTCATGTCTGCACCACCTCCTTCTCAAGAACACACTGGGGCTGCAGTTTCCACGATCACAGTCTGGGAACCAGCTCTGTATGAAGGTGCACCAGGGGCAGGAGAGGCGCACAGGAGCACTTGGGATGCTCCTACCTAAAATGGTTTTGGCTAACCCTAGCTGGTGAATAATAAGTTTCTAACCATGCTCAGTTTTTTGTTTTTTTAATTAATTAATTTATTTTTGGCTGCGTTGGGTCTTTGTTGCTGCGTGCAGGCTTTCTCTAGTTGCGGCGAGCAGGGGCTACTCTTCATTGCGGTGCACGGGCTTCCCATTGCGGTGGCTTCTCTTGTTGCGGAGCACAGGCTCTAGGCACACGGGCTTCAGTAGCTGTGCCTCGCAGGCTCTAGAGCGCAGGCTCAGTAGTTGTGTGGCACACGGGCTTAGTTGCTCCGCGGCATGTGGGGTCTTTCCCGGACCAGGGCTCTAACCCGTGTCCCCTGCATTGGCATGTGGAGTCTTTTTTCTTTTTTCTTCGGTATGCGAGCCTCTCACTGCTGTGGCCTCTCCCGTTGCAGAGCACAGGCTCCCGACGCGCAGGCTCAGCGGCCATGGCTCACGGGCCCAGCAGCTCCGCAGCATGTGGGATCCTCTCGGACCGGGGCACGAACCCGTGTCCCCCACACCGGCAGGCAGACCCTCAACCATTGCGCCACCAGGGAAGCCCTCAATTGTTTTTTAAATTATCCTGTATTCTCTTGTGTTCATTAAAAGCTTAAAAAAACACACACATTTCACTGTGGTTTCCATATGAGACAGTAAATCTTTGGGGGAAAAGTTATGAGAGAAACTTTATCTTTTGCAGAAGGGTGGTTAACTATGCAATATGACCTGCAAAGAGTTCCAACTGGGAATGTAAATTGATACAGCCACTATGGAGAACAGTATGGAGGTTCCTTAAAAAAGTAAAAACAGAATTACTGGGCTTTCCTGGTGGCACAGTGGTTGACAGTCTGCCTGCCGATGCAGGGGACACGGGTTCGTGCCCCGGTCCGGGAAGATCCCACATGTCGTGGAACAGCTGGGCCCGTGAGCCATCATGGCCGCTGAGCCTGCGCGTCCGGAGCCTGTGCTCCACAACGGGAGAGGCCACAACAGTGAGAGGCCCGTGTACCGCAAAACAAAACAAAACAAATTACTACATGACCCAGCAATCCCAACAATGGGCATATACCTAGAGAAAACTGTAATTCAAAAAGACACATGCGGAGCTTCCCTGGTGGCGCAGTGGTTGAGAATCTGCCTGCCAATGCAGGGGACACAGGTTCGATCCCTGGTCCGAGAAGACCCCACATGACGCGGAGCAACTAAGCCCGTGCACCACAACTACTGAGCCCACATGCCGCAACTACTGAATCCCACGCCCCTAGAGCTCGTGCTCCACAATGAGAGAAGCCACCACGATGAGAAGCCAGCACACTGCAACGAAGAGTAGCCCCTGCTCGCGGCAACTAGAGAAAGCCCACGTGCAGCAACGAAGACCCAACACAGCCAAAAATGAATAAATAAAATAAATAAATTTATTAAAAAGAAAAAAAGACACACGCATCCCAATGTTCACTGCAGCACTATTTACAATAGCCAGGTCATGGAAGAAACCTAAATGTCCATGAACAGAGGAATGGATAAAGAAGATGTGGCACATATATACAATGGAATATTACTCAGCCATAAACAGGAGGTTGGGTCATTTGTAGGGACGTGGATGGATCTAGAGACTGTCATACAGAGTGAAGTAAGTCAGAAAGAGAAAAACAAATATTGTATATTAACGCATATATGTGGAACCTAGAAAAATGGTACAGGTGAACCAGTTTGCAGGACAGAAACAGAGACACAGATGTAGAGAACAAACGTATGGACACCACTGGGGGAAAGTGGCGGGGGTGGTGGTGGGATGATTTGGGAGATTGGGATTGACATGTATACACTAATATGTATAAAATGGATAACTAATAAGAACCTGCTGTATAAAAATATAAAATAAAATTCAAAAAAAACCCAAAATCAAAAAAAGCTCCAACTTTTTCCCCAACTTTGGTTTGCCTAGAAGAATAGCTCAAATTTTGCAATAAAAAACTAACTTTACTATCAAACACAGTAGTAACTGCTTAACATTTGGCATGTTTTGGGGGGAAGAAGTACGGAAATACAGCCAGGGATAGATACATCAATGTGGAAAATGGACAGAAGCAGCAATCTGCTCAGAGCACTTTAAATCCAACACAGAAACAGGAGGCACAGCCGCAACGCTGACAGTCTCCTCCCAGGGCTGCCTATATTCCCAGACTGAAACGACGTGCCAAGCGCCCAGCACAATGACTGAAGAGACACTGAAATCAAGCTACATGTTTCAGAACTCCAGAAGCAAAAGTAAGATCCTAAAAGCTTCCAGATGGAAAAAATCGGTGGTATACAAAGGATCAAGAATCAACAGCTCTGAATTCCCAACAGCAACACTGGAAACTGGGAGAAAACAGGGTAATGTCCTGAACTAATTCCAAGCAAGAACTGTATACTCAAAATTATCAATCCTAAGGTCAGAATAAAGACATACAAAGTCTAGGAAGCTACTAAAGGATATTTTCCCCCAAAAGGGGAAAAAATAAGGAAGACATCTCATCTGGAACTCAGGAGATCCAGAGGAGACATGATTTCCTTCTCTTTCTTTTCTGGACCTTAGATTTGGTGGTTAATGCACTCTTCGATACAGTAATGATATTCCGATACAGTGACCACCCCAGAAGGTCTGACCCACATGGCACTCACGTGTGTTATCAGGCACTGCTCTGAGCACTGTGCCTACTGTTCCTCTAAGGCCCATAGCAACTTAATGAGCAAGCCTTAGGAGTGTACCCACTATCTTACAGATAGCTAAACTGGTAGAGCCTAAGACCCCAAACTAGATTTTAAACATGTATCTCGAAAAAAGACATAGGTCAAATTATTGTTAACCAACCCTAAAATTTATCAGGTACTTACTATATGTCATATGCTGCTAAGTACTTTATACACATCATCTGATTAATTCCTCAATAACCCAACGAATACATACTGTTATCATCATTCCTTGTCATTTCAATTCTGTAAAATTACAGAAAAGATAGCTCAGGCAAAGAAAGGTCAGTAAGTAACTCAAAGCTGAACAAAGAGGCACAGTTAGCATCACACCCAGTGAAGGGACTCAAGCCCAGGGGCTTACGTTGGCACTAAACTTACTGTCATTTTAAAATAATAAGTCTGTGTACATTTTTTAAAAAGAAAGAAAATCAGATACAAAAACTAAATTTGTCCCTTTGCTCAGAATGTCCTTTGGCCTCTCTTCCCCTCTGCCAGGAAACAGCACTCAACCTTAGAGACAGAGCTTTATTAAACCTCCCTGACTGCCCCTCTCCCCAACTACCCAGCCTCCCTCCTGTTCTCTGATGCACTGCCATGTTCCCACCGTACTAGGCTGTAAGCAAGGGTTGTGCCTTGCCTTCATCGCTGCTTTGGACACTTTGCTTTGGAGCGGAGGGGTCTGTCACCACCTTTTCTAAGAGCTGTCCCCATTGTTCCTCCTCCAAACCCTGGTCTTGGGATGGTCCCCTGGCTCCCACTCACCCCAGTCAGAGCTGACCACACCAAGGACAGGCACCCAGCTCAAGTCAGACCAAACAAACTGTATCCCCCAATAATGTGGAAACTGAGACTGAGAGTGCAGTGGGCTCTCTGGGTCTGGAAGTGGGACATGAACTGGAGAGCTGTGGCAGGCCACCCTCCACGGCGTAGACGGAGCAGCAGGAAGAAGAGTAACACTGATGTACAAGAGGGGCACACTCCCCGCTGTTCCTGTCCCTTCCCAGGGCCTCTGCATTCCAGTCTTATAATTAATTCTTGTTTTTTCTTTTTTTTTAATATTTGAATTTTATTTTTTTTATACAGCAGGTTCTTATTAGTTATCAATTTTATACATATTGGTGTATATATGTCAATCCCAATCTCCCAATTCATCCCCCCCCCGCCGCTTCCCCCCTCGGTGTCCATACGTTTGTTCTCTACATCTGTGTCTCTATTTCTGCCCTGCAAACCGGTTCGTCTGTACCGTTTTTCTAGATTCCACATATATGCGTTAATATACGGTATCTGTTTTTCTCTTTCTGACTTACTTCACTCTGCATGACAGCCTCTAGGTCCATCCACGTCTCTACATCTTCTTGTTTTTTCTTAATCTGGAGCTTCAGTTGGTTGGTTTCTTGCAACCAAATAACTCTACTAAAACTACCTGTATATCATACCTACACCAGCACCAAGCATCCGTTCCCTAAGTGCTTGCAAGTAAGTCCATGACCTCCTCAGTTTAGGGCTTCACCAACAGTCTCTGCGAGAGGACCCCCAAATTCCCACCTGTCTTATCTTCCAAGCCTGAACCCTTAGCCTCCAGTTATACACCCTTTGCCTCCCACCTGGGGGATGGCAGCAACAGACCCTTAGCCCCCTTACCTGACTGTACGAGCAACACCTGACGTGCCAATCACCTCCTCCTCCTCGAACGCTGGGTGAGGGGATTACCATTCTTTTGCTGTCCCCCATCTCCTTGCTACGCCCTTTCCTGACTGCAGCCCGATTCCTAGAGTCCTGGCAGTGCACTGCTCTAAGGGCTCAATCACCTATCACAGTAACAGGCTTTCCTTTCCAAACCCACTGACGGTGGATTCACCGCCCACTTCCGGCACAGAAAACCCCCTCCCCGCAAGCTGCCACTCAATCCTACCCATCTGCCTGTCTCGCCCCCTGGACTCCACTCCCACTGTCCGGGCCTTTGCCTAGCCTGCTATTAACTTGCTTCCCCAGCCACCTCTTTCCCTCTCCAGCGATCCTATACACCACTGCCTGATTTATCTTTCTGAAGTGCAGCTCTTGACATCTGACTCCAGTCTTCAAGTGCTCCTCCTACAGAAGAAAATCAAACTTTTTTAGCCTGGCCTAGTCGAAAGCCCTTGTACCTTACCCACCATACTTCCAGGCACCCTCCCGCAGGATTCTGATTCATCGAGTCTGAGGATGGCCAAAAACACGTACACAAACGCTGCGGGTGAACTTGGGGCTCTCCGCCAGATTTGGACCAAGATCCTGACCACTGGTCCCTTACAGAGAAATCCGAGAAACATTAACGTATTCTTGCCTTGAAGAGTTAGAGACAACTTTTAGAAAGTAATATATTTCCCCACAGTCAAGAAAAAGGACAATGCTTCCAAAACTTACCAGCTGAAGACATGAGCATTGTATTTCCTGTAAAAACTGCAAAACAGAAGGCACTCTGAATTGAAGTGTTTCTGTCACTCATATTCTAAAGCGTCTGTGATTTATGATGGGAACTGGAAAGAAGCAAGAATCATAGACACTCTGTGCCTTCAGACCATTCAGAATCTGGCAGTGCTCTTTACTGTGAAGCTCAGCTGATGTCTGTGTTTATTATGTGGTCTCTGTTAGAAAAGCATTTCGTGAACCTGTTCTTGTGCCATACACCAGTTTAGGCCAAATATTTAGGAATATTTACAGGCATACTTTGTTTTACTGCACTTCAGAGATACTGCGTTTTCTACAAACTGAAGAGTTGTGACAGCCCCATGTTGAGCAAGTCCATCAGTGCCATTTTTCCAACAGCATTTACTCACTTTGTGTCTCTATGTCCTATTTTGGTAATTCCTGAAATATTTCAAACTTCTTAATTATTATTATATTTGTTATGGTGTTACTACCTAATGTTACTATTATAACTCACTGAAGGATCAAATAATGATTAGCACTCTTTAGCAATAAAGTATTTTCAACTTAAGGTCTGTATGTTTTTTTAAACATAATGCTATTGCACACTTGGCAGACTACAATATAGTGTAAACACAACTTTTATATGCACTGGGAAACAACCGAAACAGTCATGTGATTTGTTTTATTGCAATACCGCTTAGCTGTGGTGGCAGAGCCGCACCAGCAGGGTCCCCAAAGCACGCCGGCACTTCCAGTTTGACAGCATAGGGCCATGCCACACAACAGCACTAAACTAGGATGAACGTTTTAAATTGTCTATAAAACATTTAACAGTAAATGGTCTTGGTACCTGGGCTCACGTTTGTGAGCCTTCATTTATGCATTCATCACGCCTGTTTCGTGCCAAGCACTGAAGCAGGGGCTCCACACACTGACTTGTCCTTGCCACTCAAGTTTCTCACCTGGTTAAACTAAACACTGATAAACACAGCCACTTCTTATCTCTCTCTGGATGTGACAGGAGTTGCCAAATTAACTTTGTTTTCTCCATTCCTGGATTTTTACTCCAATTGCTATCCCTCTCTTAAAGGAAACCTTGTTGGTACAAAAAAGCCCAGTCATCAAAAAAGGGGTGAGAAAGGGGACCACAGTAAAGAAGCAGAACCACAACAAAGAAACGGGCATCAAAAATCTGTTTGGAGCACTTCCCTGGTGGTGCAGTGGCTAGGAATCCGCCTGCCAATGAGGGGACACGGATTCGATCCCTGGTCTGGGAAGATCCCACATGCCACGGAGCAACTAAGCCTGTGCGCCACAACTACTGAGCCTGTGCTCTAGAGCCCGCGAGCCACAACTACTGAGCCCACGTGCCACTACTACTGAAGCCCATGCACCTAGAGCCCGTGCTGCACAACAAGAGAAGCCACCGCACCACAGCAAGGAATGGCCCCCACTAAACACAACTAGAAAAAGCCCGCACACAGCAACGAAGACCCAATGCAGCCAAAAAGAAAAATAAACAAAAATCTGTTTGAAGGAGGATCTATATGTATCATTTTGGTCCCAGACTTTCCTTCCTAATTAAGCTTTAAGCAAGTGAATGCTCAAGATAAAACTCCTTGATCAAAGAATCGTTAGTCATAGGAATTCACCAAGAAGCTTACTGAATACAAGAAAACCAAGCTTATAAGCTTATAACCAAGCTTTGGTTATTGTAATAACCAAAGTTCCATCCAAGTTATTCATTAATTAGCAATGATTAAAAAGTAAATGGGGGCTTCCCTGGTGGTACAGTGGTTGGGAGTCCGCCTGCCTGTGCAGGGGACACGGGTTCGTGCCCCAGACCGGGAAGATCCCACATACCGCGGAGCGGCTGGGCCCGTGGGCCATGGCTGCTGAGCCTGCGCGTCCGGAGCCTGTGCTCCGCAACGGGAGAGGCCACAACAGTGAGAGGCCCGCGTACCGCCGGGTGGGGGGGGTGGGTAGTAAATGGGAGAGAGGAACCAAGATGACAGAGTAGAAGAACGTGCTCTCACTCCCTCTTGCGAGAACACCAGAATCACAACTAGCTGCTGGACAATCATTGACAGGAAGACACTGGAACTCACCAAAAAAGATGCCCCACATCCAAGACAAAGGAGAAGCCGCAAGGAGATGGCAGGAGGGGCGCAATCACAGTAAAATCAAATCCCATAACTGCTGGGTGGGTGACTCACAGATTGGAGAACACTTATATCACAGAAGTCCACCCACTGGAGTGAAGGTTCTGAGCCCCACATCAGGCTTCCCAACCTGGGGGTCTGGCAATGGGAGGAGGAATTCCTAGAGAATCAGACTTGAAGGCTAGCGGGATTTGATTGCAGGACTTCGACAGGACTGGGGGAAACAGAGACTCCACTCTTGGAGGGCACACACAAAGTAGTGTGCGCATCGGGACCCAGGGGAAGGAGTAGTGACGCCAGGGGAGACTGAACCAGACCTACCTGCTAGTGTTGGAGGGTCTCCTTCAGAGGCAGGGAGTGGCTGTGGCTCACCGTGGGGACAAGGACACTGGCAGCAGAAGTTCTGGGAAGTACTCCTTGGCGTGAGCCCTCCTAGAGTCTGTTATTAGCCCCACCAAAGAGCCCAGGTAGGCTCCAGTGTTGGGTTGCCTCAGGCCAAACAACCAACAGGGAGGGAACCCAGCCCCACCCATCAGCAGTCAATCGGATTAAAGTTTTACTGAGCTCTGCCCAGCAGAGCAACACCTAGCTATACCCACCACCAGTCCCTCCCATCAGGAAGCTTGCACAAGCCTCTTAGATAGCCTCATCCACCAGAGGGCAGACAGCAGAAGCGAAAAGAACTACAGTCCTGCAGCCTGTGGAACAAAAACCATATTCACAGAAAGATAGACAAGATGAAAAGGCAGAGGGCTATGTACCAGATGAAGGAACAAGATAAAACCCCAGAAAAACAACTAAATGAAATGGAGACAGGCAACCTTCCAGAAAAAGAATTCAGAATAATGATAGTGAAGATGATCCAGGACCTCGGAAAAAGAATGGAGGCAAAGATCAAGAAGATGCAAGAAATATTTAACAAAGACCTAGAAGAATTAAAGAACAAACAAACAGAGATGAACAATACAATAACTGAAACGAAAACTACACTAGAAGGAATCAATAGCAGAATAACTGAGGCAGAAGAATGGATAAGTGACCTGGAAGACAGAATGGTGGAATTCACTGCCGTGGAACAGAATAAAGAAAAAAGAATGAAAAGAAATGAAGACAGACTAAGAGACCTCTGGGACAACATTAAATGCAACAACATTCACATTATAGCGGTCCCAGAAGGAGAAGAGAGAGAGAAAGGACGAGAGAAAATATTTGAAGAGATTATAGTCTAAACTTCCCTAACATGGGAAAGGAAATAGCCACCCAAGTTCAGGAAGCACAGCAAGTCCCATACAGGACAAACCCAAGGAGAAACACGCCGAGACACATAGTAATCAAATTGGCAAAAATTAAAGACAAACAAAAATTATTGAAAGCAGCAAGGGAAAAACGACAAATAACATACAAGGGAACCCCCATAAGGTTAACAGCTGATTTCTCAGCAGAAATTCTACAAGCCAGAAGGGAGTGGCATGATATACTTAAAGTTATGAAAGGGAAAAAACTATAACCAAGATTACTCTACCCAGCAAGGATCTCATTCAGATTCGATGGAAAAATCAAAAGCTAAGAGAATTCAGCACCACCAAACCAGCTCTACTACAAATGCTAAAGGAACTTAGCTCTAAGTGGGATACACAAGAGAAGAAAAGGACCTACAAAAACAAACCCCCCAAAATTAAGAAAATGGTAATAGGAACATAAATATCGATAATTACCTTAAACGTGAATGGATTAAATGCTCCAACCAAAAGACACAGGCTTGCTGAATGGATACAAAAACAAGACCCATATATATGCTGTCTACAAGAGAACCACTTCAGAACTAGGGACACATACAGACTGAAAGTGAGGGGATGGAAAAAGATATTCCATGCAAATGGAAATCAAAAGAAAGCTGGAGTAGCAGTACTCATATCAGATAAAATAGACTTTAAAATAAAGAATGTTACAAGAGACAAGGAAGAACACTACATAATGATCAAGAGATCAATCCAGGAAGATATAACAATTATAAATATATATGCACCCAACATAGGAGTACCTCAATACATAAGGTAACTGCTAACAGCTATGAAAGAGGAAATCAACAGCAACACAATAATAGTGGGGGACTTTAACATCTCACTTACACCAATCGACAGATCATCCAAAATGAAAATAAATAAGGAAACAGAAGCTTTAAATGACACAACAGACCAAACAGATTTAATTGATATTTATAGGACATTCCATCCAAAAACAGCATATTACACTTTCTTCTCAAGTGTGCATGGAACATTCTTCTCCAGGATAGATCACATCTTGGGTCACAAATCAAGTCTCAGTATATTTAAGAAAACTGAAATCATATCAAGCATCTTTTCTGACCACGACGCTATGAGATTAGAAATGAATTACAGGGGGGAAAAAAGGAAAAAACACAAACACATGGAGGCGAAACAATACGGTACTAAATAACCAAGAGATCACTGAAGAAATCAAAGAGGAAATCAAAAAATACCTAGAGACAAATGACAATGAAAACATGATGACCCGAAACCTATGGAATGCAGCAAAAGCAGTTCTAAGAGGGAAGTTTATAGCTATACAAGCCTACCTCAAGAAATAAGAAAAATCTCAAATAAACAATCTAAGTTTACACCTAAAGGAACTAGAGAAAGACAAACAAAACCCAAAGTTAGCAGAAGGAAAGAAATCATAAAGATCAAAGCAGAAATAAATGAAATAGAAACAAACAAAATGATAGCAAAGATCAATAAACCTAAAAGCTGGTTCTCTGAGAAGATAAACAAAATTGATAAACCATTAACCAGACTCATCAAGAAAAAGAGGGAGAGGACTCAAACCAATAAAATTAGAAATGAAAAAGGAGAAGTTACAACAGACACCGCAGAAATACAAAGCATCCTAAGAGACTACTACAAGCAACTCTATGCCAATAAAATGGACAACCTGGAAGAAATGGACAAACTCTTAGAAAGGTATAACCTTCTAAGACTGAACCAGGAAGAAACAGAAAATATGAACAGACCAATCACAAGTAATGAAATTGAAACTGTGATTAAAAATCTTCCAACAAACAAAAGTCCAGGATCAGATGGCTTCACAGATGAATTCTATCAAACATTTAGAGAAAAGCGAACACCCATCCTTCTCAAACTCTTCCAAAAAATTTCAGAGGAAGGAACACTCCCAAACTCATTCTACGAGGCCACCATCACCCTGATACCAAAACTAGACAAAGATACTACAAAAAAAGAAAATTACAGACCAATATCACTGATGAATATAGATGCAAAACTGATCAACAAAATACTAGCAAGCAGAATCCAACAACACATTAAAAGGATCAAACACCATGATCAAGTGGGATTTATCCCGGGGATGCAAGGATTCTTCAATATACACAAATCAATCAATGTGATACACCATATTAACAACTTGAAGAATAAAACCATATGATCATCTCAATAGATGCCGAAAAAGCTTCTGACAAAATTCAACACCCATTTATGATAAAAACTCTCCAGGAAGTGGGTATAGACAGAACCTACCTCAACATAATAAAGGCCATATACGACAAACCCACAGCAAACATCATTCTCAATGGTGAAAAACTGAAAGCATTTCCTCTAAGATCAGGAACAAGACAAGGATGTCCACTCTCACCACTATTATTCAACATAGTTTTGGAAGTCCTAGCCACGGCAATCAGAGAAGAAAAAGAAATAAAAGGAATACAAATCGGAAAAGAAGAAGTAAAACTGTCACTGTTTGCAAATGACATGATACTATACATAGAGAATCCTAAAAATGCCACCAGAAAACTACTAGAGCTAATCAATGAATTTGGTAAAGTTGCTGGATACAAATTTAATGCACAGAAATATCTTGCATTCCTGCACACTAATGATGAAAAATTTGAAAGAGAAATTAAGGAAACACTCCCATTTACCACTGCAACAAAAAGAATAAAATACCTAGGAATAAACCTACCTAGGGAGACAAAAGACCTGTGTGCAGAAAACTATAAGACACTGATGAAAGAAATTAAAGATAATATCAACAGATGGAGAGATATACCATGTTCTTGGATTGGAAGAATCAATAGTGTGAAAATGACTATACTACCCAAAGCAATCTACAGATTCAATGCAATCCCTATCAAACTACCAATGGCATTTTTTACAAAACTAGAACAAATAATATTAAAATTTGTATGGAGATACAAAAGACCCCGAATAGCCAAAGCAGTCTTGAGGGAAAAGAATGGAGCTGGAGGAATCAGACTCCCCGACTTCAGACTATACTACAAAGCTACAGTAATCAAGACAATATGGTACTGGCACAAAAACAGAAATACAGACCAATGGAACAGGATAGAAAGCCCAGAGATAAACCCACACACCTATGGTCAACTAATCTATGACAAAGAAGGCAAGGATATACAATAGAGAAAAGACAGTCTCTTCAATAAGTGGTGCTGGGAAAACTGGACAGCTACATGTAAAAGAATGGAATTAGAACACTCCCTAACACTATACACAAAAATAAACTCAAAATGGATTTGAGACCTAAATGTAAGACCGGACACTATAAAACCCTTGGAGGAAAACATAGGAAGAACACTCTTTGACATAAATCACAGCAAGATCTTTTTTGATCCACCTCCTAGAGTAATGGGAATAAAACCAAAAATAAACAAATGGGACCTAATGAACGTAAAAGCTTTTGCACAGCAAAGGAAACCATAAACAAGATGAAAACACAACCCTCAGAATGGGAGAAAATATTTGCATACAAATCAACAGACAAAGGATTAATCTCCAAAATATATAAACAGCTCATGCAGCTCAATATTTAAAAAAACAAACAACCCAATCCCTAAATGGGCAGAAGACCTAAAGAGACATTTCTCCACAGAAGACATACAGATGGCCAAGAAGCACATGAAAAGCTGCTCAACATCACTAATTATTAGAGAAATGCAAATCAAAACTACAATGAGGTAACACCTCACACCAGTTAGAATGGGCATCATCAGAAAATCTACAAACAACAAATGCCGGAGAGGGTGTGGAGAAAAGGGAACCCTCTTGCACTGTTGATGGGCATGTAAATTGATACAGCCACTATGGAGAACAGTATGAAGGTTCCTTAAAAAACTAAAAATAGAATTACCATATGACCCAGCAATCCCACTACTGGGCATATACCCAAAGAAAACCATAATTTAAAAAGACACATGCACCCCAGTGTTCACTGCAGCACTATTTACAATAGTCAGGTCATGGAAGCAACCTAAATGCCCATCAACAGATGAATGGATAAAGAAGTGGTACGTATATACAATGGAATATTACTCAGCCATAAAAAGGAACGAAATTGAGTCATTTCTTGAGATGTGGATGGATCTAGAGACTGTCATACAGAGTGAAGTAAGTCAGAAAGAGAAAAACAAATATCGTATATTAACGCATGTATGTGGAACCTACAAAAATGGTACAGTTGAACCAGTTTGCAGGGCAGAAGTTGAGACACAGATGTAGAGAACAAACGTATGGACACCAAGCGGGGAAAGCCACGGGAGGGGTGGGGATGGTGGTGTGCTGGCGATTGGGATTGACATGTATACACTGATGTGTATAAAATTGATGACTAATAAAAACCTGCTGTATAAAAAGTAAATAAAATAAAATTTAAAAATTAAAAAAAAAAAGTAAATGACAGGACTTCCCTGGTGGCGCAATGGTTAAGAATCTGCCTGCCAATGCAGGGGACACAGGTTCGAGCCCTGGTCCGGGAAGATCCCACATGCCACGGAGCAACTAAGTCCGTGCGCCACAACTACTAAGCCTGCACCCTAGAGCCCACGAGCCACAAATACTGAAGCCCGAGCCCCACAACAGGAGAAGCCACCGCAATGAGAAGCCCGCACACTGCAAAGAAGAGTAGCCCTCACTCGCCGCAACTGGAGAAAGCCCGTTCACAGCAGTGAAGACCCAACGTAGCCAAAAATTAATTATTCTTTTTAAAAAGTAAATGACATAAATAACCCCCGCACGGTAGGAATAATAAACACTAGGTCACTGTGTTTAAGTCCAGGGTAAGGAAAGCACCCCTTGGACGAAAGGTGGCATTTCCTTGGCCATGATGGAAGAGTGGGGAGCAGATCTTCCCACAAAACTGGACGGTGTGAGCTCCTGACCCGAAGGGAGTTAAGTGAGGACACAGAATCACAAAGACCTGAGAGGAGGAGCATCCGCACATGCAGAGCCCGGGACAGGGCCACAGCCACCGGACTCTTCGCCCTATTCTTGGTGCCTAGAGTCTGGAGTAAAGGGGCTTCCAAATATTTGTTCAGTTTTTTCTTTCATGAAGGGTATTTCCTCCTCCCAATTATACCTAATGTAGTAATTAAAAACTTGGTGATGCATGGGACGATCAAGAATGTAAATTCTGGGGCTTCCCTGGTGGCGCAGTGGTTAAGAGTCCGCCTGCCAATGCAGGGGACACGGGTTCGTGCCCCGGTCTGGGAGGATCCCACATGCAGCGGAGCAGCTGGGCCTGTGAGCCATGGCCGCTGAGCCTGCGCGTCCGGAGCCTGTGCTCCGTGATGGGAGAGGACACAACAGTGAGAGGCCCGCGTACCGCAAAAAAAAAAAAAAAAAAAAAGTAAATTCTGACAACAGTTGATTTTTCTTTTAAAGCCGCAAATAACGTTAATTCAGAAAGAAGAGGAAAAAGGTCACGTACTGTTGAACCTTCTGAGGGAAGCACCCCAGAAAACAATGACACTATGAAGACATTCAAGAAAACCAGGCTACATGGACAGCATATTCTGACTTTTAGTCATTTACATATTTTCACTGGATAAATAAATACATTGTCCAATTACCTGGCCCATTTGCCAATGAAAAACCTTAAAGGAAGAAAGAAATTTGACTTATTATTAAGAACTATAACTTTTGGGAAATGGTTAATTCTAGATATGAAAAATTAAACGACTCAATCTCCCCCTACCCTCAACACCCCCCCAAAAAGTTTAACTGGTCTAGTCAAGGCTCTTCTGTCTGCCAAGAAGAGAAAATTCCCACAGGGAATTGGAGAGAGATCTGACAGGTCCCAAGGCCAGGAAGCACAGCAGGCTCCGGGGGGTGTGGGACTGGAAACAAGAAAGGAAAAACAGGAACCAGAGCCCCGTCTGGCCAGCTCTTGGTGACCCTTCTGTTTTGCTGGGTGCACTTTCAGTCCTTCACCCTCTCTCTTAACTCGTGCACGGTCCAAAACTGACTGTAATTCCACTGCCCAGTGTCATCTGTGTCTCTGTGGCACAGGAGGGGATGGCTCCCCCTGCCACAGGGACTACCGATGGGGTCCCCAGAAGAGAACACAGGCCAAAAACTGACTGGTGTCTTTAATACAGTAACAAACTCCTTTAGTTACATAAGCACTTATCTCTTCACTCTGGCACTACGTAACTACTTGGCAAAGATAAGTCATAAAGTATCATACATGAACCGAAATACATATAGCAAGTAATAATTCAGTTCCCAAAAACTTACGGTCAACAGACATGTGGCCCTAAAAAAAAAAAAAAAATCAGCAAAACCTCTTTAACATTTTTTTTAAGTACTCATGACTTTCCCCACTGTCTTATCAACTTATTGTGTCAAAAATAGGAGAAAGGGCTTTGGCCAAAATCAGAGGACATCTAACAAAGACAGTCACTTGTTATTTTGATAAATCATTTATGTTTTCAGTTCATTCTCACACCTGTCAAGAAAAATTACAGGTTACCTTCTAAAAGTCCATTTATACGTTCCTTAGACGATAAATTTCATTTTTCAAATAAAAGGCACATTATAAATGCCGGTAAGGCCCCTTTAGTCGACAACACTGGTTTTCCTGTGGGTCCTCTAACTTCCCCTCTGGGGACAGAGCACCCCAGAGTGACTTAACTTCGATTCCTGGATAGGGAAAGATCCCACCTTCCGCCCTCACCCTGGTATCTCCGGTGGGCAAGCCCCTTCTCCTGGAAACCCCCAACCCCCAAAGGCTGCAGGGCCTAGTTCAGGCAGCCATTAAAACCCCAGCTCCAAAACTGCGCGGAAAGATGCAGCGAACTCCCAGGTTTTAAGATAATTTTAAGTTGTGACAAGCACAGAGAAACTTCACAGGTGACAGACACCGTGGAAGTGGCTAGCTCCAGACGGTTCACAGTTCCAACAGCAGATGGCGCTGCATCCTTTCCGATGACGTCACATCCTCACAAAGCTGGGTTTTCAGTGGTTGCTTCGATAAAACAGCCAGAAGCACTGCACAAGAATCAAAGGAAGACAGCCGTGTCCAGTCAGATTCTGAAGTTTGAGAAGCTATACTGCCCATTAGTTAACGACAGTGGTTTAGTTAAGAATAAAATAGGGACTTCCCTCGTGGTGCAGTGGTTAAGAATCCATCTGTCATTGCAGGGGACACGGGTTCAAGCCCTGGTCCCAGAAGATCCCACATGCTGTGGAGCAGCTAAGGCCGTGCACAACTACTGAAGGCCGCGCTCTAGAGCCTGTGCACAGCAACGAAGAGTAGCCCCACTCGCCGCAACTAGAGAAAGCCTGAGCACAGCAACGAAGACCCCACGCAGTCAAAAAAAATACATAAAATTAATTTTTTAAAAAAAGAATAAAAGTTCCCCTCAATTTTGGGGTATTACTTCTTCAAATGGGTACTAAGTTCTTAGGATATACATACTTAAATTGATTGGACCTAGAAACTCAATAAAGGGACTTTTAGGTATTTATTTTAGCCTGGGGCACTGTGAAAATCCTAGGGACACTAACGGTGCCATGAATTTGGGAATCTTTGCATGAAGGTTCAAGTCTGGGCCTCAGGGGAGTGGAGGGGGAGGCAGAGAAGCAGGGAGGGGGTAGCTCGCAAACCCACCACCACACTGGGCTCCACCTCCACCCAAAAGAGCCTCACCTACCTCTCTGCTCCCCTGCTTTAGGTACGGGCTGTAAAATTGGACAGTAACTATAAATTCATCAAGATCTGACTTCCTAATCTTTGTGTTCCCCGAACAAAACCCGAGAGGAACTCAGTAACTGATTACTGAAAGGCACTTTCTCAGGGCAAGTAGGATGTGCAATGCAGCCTTGAGGACAGGTGCTTGTGTAGACCTTCCATCCCTGTGGGGAGAGGGAGAATGAAGCCGGGAGCCGAGGGACCAGGAGACAGTGTTTGGGGCAGACCCTCCAAGTGGCACGGAGAGCATTGGAAACACTCACCAGAGAAGGCCCAGGACACAACATTTCTGTGGTATTCTGCCCCAAAGAACCTGAATCTAACCATGAGGAAGCCCAGACAGACCCAAAGTGAGGGTCACTCTCCAAGACAACTGGCCTGCACTCTTTAAAATGCTAAGGGCAAGAACAACAAAGACAGGCTGTTCCAGATTAAAGAAGAACAGACACGACCTCTAAATACAACCCAAGTGTGCTCCCCGACTGACCGGATCGGGACCGGGAGGAACAGCTGTGAAATCAGTATAGGGACAATCGACGCAACGTGGAATAGAAAATAGATCAGTATCAGTGTTAAACTTACTGATTTTAATAGCTGAACTGTGGTTATATAAAAATATGTCTGTGTTCTCAAAATACACGCACTGAAGTATTTAGTGGTAATGTGGGAAAACCGATGTAAACTTTGCATTCTACTTCACGAGACATTCACATTTGTTTTTCAATACACTAGCGTGTGCACTGGGAAAGCAGCCTGGTGCTCACACGGCCCGGCTGGCAGTGAGGAGCGCGTCCTCTGCCGGGTGACTGCTGGGACCCCTCATCCCCGCAGCACCCCCAAGAGCCAGGCCTCCAGGCGCGGGGGCTGCTGGCCACCGGAGCAAACACACTATGGACACTTTACAGATTTAACTAAAATCTTTACTGAAATGCCTACTGATGAGACCTAAATGCCTTTTTTTTTTTTTTTTTTTTTGGTGGTACGCAGGCCTCTCACTGTTGTGGCCTCTCCCGTTGCGGAGCACAGGCTCCGGACACACACGCGCAGGCTCAGCAGCCATGGCTCACGGGCCCAGCCGCTCCGCGGCCTGTGGGATCTTCCCGGACCGGGGCACGAACCCGTGTCCCCTGCATCGGCAGTCAGACTCTCAACCACTGTGCCACCAGGGAAGCCCCTAAATGCCTTTTTTATGACTAGATCCATAGTGCCTAAGTCCGGATATCTTTCACACATCGCTGTCCTGTTAACTACAAGAGAATTTAAAAATAAACCCGAAGAACCTACTCCTTGCCCTCAAAGAACTTATTTTTAGGCCCTCCTCAGCACAACTTCCACAGAGGAATTCTCCTTCCAAGGTATTTCTAGTACATGGACATTCAAATTTCAAGCATCACAGTTAAGATTCCAAAGGAAATTTAATTTGGAAAAACTTAGAAAACCTATTATTCTTCATGTGTATAGAATGTCCCATTAGCTTAGTATATGTTAGCACATAATTGTTAACAGAAAATTGTAAAGGAAACCAAACACAGAACATTGTTTCTGTGGAGGCCGTGCTGCACAGCAGTTAAAACCAAAGGATCTGGAATCAGAAAGGTGTGTTTGGGTCCAGCTCTGTGACCTCAGGTAAACTGCTGAACCCTCAGGCCTGCTGCTCTGCTGGTGAGGGGGCGGAGGACGCCACGCTGGCTAAGAGCTCGGAGCAGGGGTGGCAATGGTTTTCTGCAGAGGCCCAGAGAGCACACGCTCTCGATTCCAGTGTGGATTTTGCCATCACAAAATCAGCCACAGATGACAGACAGAAGAACAGACGTGGGCCCTCCAATAAAAATGTCTACGGACACAACTTGAATTTCGTATCACTTTTCCATGCCACAAATAGTCTCCTTTTGATTTTTCAACCATTTAAAAATGTGAAAACCATTCTTAGCTCGTGGGACACACACAAAGAGATGGCAGGCCATAGTTTGCCAACCTCTGGCTCATAGGACGGTGCCTGGCAACTACTATCTGGGAAAACAGCCCGTAAATCTCAGTCTCAGACCAACACCTGATCCCCAATATCATTACGAGTCGTCCTCTCTTGCCTACCAAGTATGCTCCTAACTGCTCTGCAGCAGCTTCTGCTGGTCTGAAGAGTGCACGTACACTTCCGAGATACCTGGCACTACTGCACTCCAGGAAATGAGCTTTTGAGTCTTTAAATCAAACTATGTAATCTTGCCAATTAACTGTGAAAAACCCATTATACAAAAGATTTCCCCCCCACAAATGCACCTAAAGTTGAATTCTACCTCTTACAATTTACACTATTAGCCAGGAGGCTCCATTTCAGCTGACAGTCCCCACTGAGTCCTGGAGGCTCGTTACAGGTGCCTGTCGTGTGTCTCTCTCTTCTTTCACGTGACTTAAAGTCTATACAGCTACAAGGAACCTGACCAACTACATTTCACTTGGTCTTGGATTCTGCCAGACTGGCCCATGCAGGTTTCCTGAAGAGTTACTATCTAACATTACTGAAAAGTACTGTTACTAAAAACCGATAGATTGTAGTTGTTATGTCAACAGTAACAGGATCCACAGCATCCAATCTTACACAGAAACCAGTGGAAGGATGCAGAACAAAACAGGAGTATAAGATGCTACGAGGGGCTTTCCTGGCGGCCCAGTGGTTAGGACTTCACACTCTCACTGCTGTGGCTCGGGACTCAATCCCTGGTGGGGAACTAAGATCCCGCAGGCCGCGCGGCGTGCCACCCCGCCCCCAAAAAAGCTACAGAAGAGCAGACTATAGCACCAATAAAACTCTTTTACCTCAAAGGCAAACTTAGTCAATTATACCTCAATGAAAAAAATAAAGGCAAACAAACTGAAACTATGAAATTTCTATAATATTCTCATTTCAGTCACGCTAAGTTTGAGAGCGCTTCTAAAACTTTCACATATAAATAATTTGCTTTAACATTTCTTCCAAAGTGAAAATATCTTTTTCCTAATTATAATGATCTTGGTATTCTTCCACAAAAAATACAGATAAAACATTATCTTACTGTACAGCACGTTCCTTGTCCCCAGCTACCCCCAAGAAATAACATGTTTCACAGGGATGCCCAGGGGTGTATATTTCTTCCAGACTTTATTTGCTGCACTGTGGTCATCTCCTCAGGACGATGAAGTAGGGCTACCTTAAATTTTTTTAACAGCTTCGCAGTATTCTGCATGTACCTTAATTTAATCAATTCCCACTGATGGGCATTTAGATTCATCCACTGGTTCATTCCACAAATATTTTTTGAGATGTACTACATTCCAGGCACTGTTTGAGGAGATATTAGGGAATAAAAAAGATAAAGATCTCTGCCCTCTGGAAATATATTCAAAATACGTTAAGATACAAAAAAGTACATAAAGTATAATGCCATTTATATTTAAATAAAAACTACCTATGTGGATTAAAAAAAAAGATCTCTGCCCTCATGGAACTTAAATTCTAGTAACTATTGACAATTTTTTGCTTTCTTACCAAAAATTCTAGGTGAAGGTTTCTTTTTTCTTTTTTTTGCAGTATGCGGGCCTCTCCTGTTGCGGAGCACAGACTCCGGAAGCGCAGGCCCAGAGGCCATGGCTCACGGGCCCAGCCACTCCGCGGCATGTGGGATCTTCCCAGACCGGGGCACGGACCCGTGTCCCCTGCATCGGCAGGCGGACTCTCAACCACTGCACCACCAGGAAAGCCCCTAGGAGAAGGTTTCTAACAGAAACTGTTTTTTACTATTTTGTTTTTATAATGAATGTTGTAACAAGGATTCTCTTACTTCCCCCCCCCGTGAATAAATTTCTAAAAATAAACTTGCTCAATAATTTAGTTTGGAAATGTCCTTTTATACTCAACATATTAACCTCTTATCTTTTATATATACATATATATATATGCATATCTAATATTTTCTCCAACTTGCTTGTCTTTCAACTACAGTTCAAAGTTCCCTATCATCAGGACTTCCCTGGTGGTCCAGTGGTTAAGACTCCCCGATTCCACTGCAGGGGGTGCAGGTTCCATCCCTGGTCAGGGAGCTAAGATCCTAAATGTCATGTTGGCGAGGTCAAAAAAACAAAATTCCTCTATCAGATATCTTTTGCTATAAGTATGTTCTGAGTATTCACGCAGATAATCTTTTTATGGCTTATGACCTTAGTGTCATGCTAAGAAACCCTTTCCCCAAACACCCCACCTCAAAGGTTAAAAAATACTTCTCACAATATTTTTCTAATATTTCCATGTTTTAATTTTTACATTTAAGTCTTTAATCCAGCCAGAATCTCTATGTGTTGTAGAGTTTTCCACTTTATTTTTTCCAACAGACTGCCAGTTGATCCAACATCTGTTACATTACAAACCATCCACTCCCAACTGATTTAAAATGCTACACTAGGGGCTTCCCTGATGGTGCAGTGGTTGAGAATCCACCTACCAGTGCAGGGGACACAGGTTCGGGCCCTGGTCCGGGAAGCTCCCACATGCCGCAGAGCAACTAAGCCCATGTGTCAGAGCTACTGAGCCCGCATGCTGCAACTACTTAAGCTCACGCACCTAGAGCCCGTGCTCTGCAGCAAGAGAAGCCACCACAATGAGAAGCCCGCGCACCTCAACAAAGAGTAGCCCCCGCTCGCCGCAACTAGAGAAAGCCCGTGCGCAGCAATGAAGACCCAACACAGCCAAAAATAAATAAATAAATTTTTAAAAATAATAATAAAATGCTACACTAATCAAGAATTCCCATAAATTTATAGATCATTATCTAGACTACTCTGTTCTACCTACCTATGCTTTATAGAACTTTCCTGTTTATATCTAATAGAACACTTTCCCCTCATCTTTCTTTTATAGAACTGACTCTTCTCAAATATTTATTTGTCCAAATTAGGTGACAATTTAAAAATATCCCAGCATGTACATACAGAAGAACTGCATTCAAATTCTGTGTTCAGGTCTATTCAAATTCTCTTTTATCTCTTCAGTAATGTACCTGTTAGGTCTTACAGCTGACTTAAACATGTTTTTCTCTTTATGAAAAAAGAGAAGAGCTTTAGGCCTAACAATCATAAAAAAAAAAATGACCTTGGTCAATTTGCCTAAGAACTCAAAAAAATTATTTCTAAAGTTAGTTTCCATAAAGGAGTAAGTTATTTACCAAAAAAAAAAAAGCTTCTGTAAGACCCATGGCTCTTGTCATGAACCTCTGCTCTTTGACTTTTCTGACCATTCATTATCTTAGCATGGCTCAGATTACTGACCTCCGCAATAACACTAAAAACAGACGCTCAATCTAAAGCAACCGTGAAGTTTATTTCAGCCAAGCATTCAGGACAAAGGGCTTAACCGCAGGCATGGACCGTGGCCCGGGTCTCTCTCCCCTGGTGTCCCTGAGGTAGGACGAGGGCACAGGAGGGCAGGGGCAGCAGCACAGGTACACCTGGAGCTGGAGCCTTCTTAGGTCCCTGTTTCCTTGCCCAGGAATCTCAGCCAGCTCAGTCACAGGAACAATACGTAGGAAAGACAAGGGGGTGGCAGTGAGAGGAACCTGCCTGTCCAATCACCATTATTCAGCAAGTGCCTGGCTCCTCCTCTCTGCCTCTCCTGCCAGATGACCCAGTTACCCTCAAACTCTCTCTCCAAGAACACCCCAAAGTGTGTAACAGGCCAGTATGTAAAAAGCTACAGAGTTACTTACATTTATCAGGGAACACCTATGTTAGCCTGCACCCACTTGTAATGCTGCTTCGTTACATGTCTTAGATGAAAAAACAATCTTTTGGGGCTTCCCTGGTGGTGCAGTGGTTGAGAGTCCGCCTGCCGATGCAGGGGATGCAGGTTCGTGCCCCGGTCTGGGAGGATCCCGTGTGCCGCGGAGTGGCTGGGCCCATGGGCCATGGCCGCTGGGCCTGCGCGTCGGGAGCCTGTGCTCCGCAACGGGAGAGGCCACAGCAGGGAGAGGCCCGCGAACCGCAATCTTCTGTTTTGTTTGAAATGTAATCCCTCCCCCTCCCAATCAAAGCATCTTTCTGCATCTCATTTTGGCTCTTCCAAACCTTAAGATTCTGAGCTCATTTGGCAGGCACTTTATGCAGCCTGTTACGTACAGGAGAGCTGCTGAAATGACAGGAAGGTATTGTGTGCTGAAAGCTAATTAGTTCAACCCATTCTTCCGACATAAAACAAATTAAATTCTATGCTAATTAAAACTGCTGTCTAGCGGCTTCCCTGGTGGCGCAGAGGTTGGGAATCTGTCTGCCAATGCAGGGGACGTGGGTTCGCGCCCCGGTCTGGGAAGATCCCACATGCCGCGGGGCGGCTAGGCCCGTGAGCTATGGCCGCTGAGCCTGCGCGTCTGGAGCCTAGGCCCGCGTACAGGGAAAAAACAAACAAACTGCTGTTTAACCTCCCAAGAGTTAACCAGAGGGAGGAGATATGGGGATAGATGTATATGTATAGCTGATTCACTTTGTTATAAAGCAGAAACTAACACACCATTGTAAAGCAATTATACGCCAACAAAGATGTTTAAAAAAAAGGTAATGAAAATAGGTCTATCACACATCCCATGTCACAGCTAAGTTGCGCGGCCGGAGGGAGTAGCATACCCATTAGGACAAACTTTGAAGCCATGAGACCAGCTGAAATGAAAGGCCAATACAAACAGCTGGCACCAGTGATGAGACAGATAAGAACCACCCCCCGCCCCAGCTTTTCTTAAGGCGTTCAGCCTTCTGTTACTGCATCAACTCCCTCTACCAGCTAGTTTCTAACAACATCAATTGTGCTTGCTTCTCCGTGTGTGGTCCAGGGACCAGCAATGCCAGCGGCACCTGGGAGCTAGTCAGGAAAGCTCACTCACTTGGCCGCAGACTGAATTAGGATCTGCAGCTAATAAGATCCCAGGGGATGCATTCACACGGTCGAGTTCTGGATGCACCCAAATACACACCCGGGTTTAGGAGCTCCCTATTTAAAAACAGACCACTCCACGGTTCCCCTCATCACCCACCAACTACAGAGCCCTTTCCTTCCCCCCTCCTCCCACAGCAAAACTTCCTGAAGCCACATCTACACAGGTGGTCTCCCCTTCCTCAACTCCCATGTTTTAACTCCCCGCAATCTGTCTTTCACTGCCCACCACCTAGCACCTACAGCCCCTAAATCTGAGGGACCCCTTTCACCTGACCCCTCAACAGCACTCTATGCGGGATCCCCACCCTCTTTACTGAGGAAGAGCTGCCCTCTCCTTCCTTCACTGGCTGGGCATCCTGTCGCCTCCTCTTCCTACCTCCCAGGCGCAGGTGAGAGCATCATTCACAAGAACTGAAATCTTACCTATGACTTCCAGACTGAACTCCAGGCCAACATCCTTACGAGCCAACACTTGCACTTGGTTTCCTATGTCCATTCTGAACTTCAAATGTTCCAAGGATGGCTCTCTCGTCCCCACTGGACAGTCAACAAACCTGAGCCACCCATCTGGCCTCATCTCAGTGCCCGACCATCATCGGCCCCTAAGTGTGCAGAGCAAGCGCTTAAGAACTGTTCTAGGGGGATTCCCTGGTGGTCCAGTGGTTAAGGGCTCTGTGCTGCCATTGCATGGGGCACAGGTTCGATCCCTGGCCGGGGAACTAAGATTCCACATGCTGCCAGGCACGGCCAAAATAAAAAAAAGAATCGTCCTAGATCATCAGCGCCGTGGCTAGCTCGACCTCCAGAGCAGATATGAGTCTGTCCACTTACTCCCATTTCCTCAGCCCCCATCCTTAGCCAAGCTACATCATTTCTCATCAACAGTATCCTTTAAATGATCTTTGTTTCTATTTTCACCCCAACAATCCATTCTTCCTTCGGCAACTGAACAACCTTTTAAAATTCACATCTGGTCACTTCCTGCTTAGAATTGTGCAGTGGTGTCCACCGCACCGAGGGAAAGAATCAAACTTTCTTCCACATCAGAGTGACCATAAAATGCACTGTCCACCAAGGCACGTCTAATAGTCAAAGAGGGCACTCCCCACACAGAATCCCGGCTCACCGGGTGAAGCTGACACTGCCTTGGCAAACTGGGCCAGGTGGCCAGTGCCAGCTTCCTCTCTAACCCGGACTTCTACCGCCTTGCTCCCGGGGCACAAAGCTTCAGCCACGCTGGCCTCTCCCCACCTCAGGGCCTTTGCAATTGCTGTTGTCTGCACTTGAAGTAACCAGGCTCTTCTCCTACCTGGCTTCTCCTCCTTCAGGTGCCAACTGCTCAGAACGGCCTTTCCCAAATAACCTAAAACCAAGTGCCCTCTCTCCACTCTGGATCTTGCAGCACTCACCACAGGTCTGAAACTTGCTTATTCACAAGTTCACAGTCCTCCCCAGAAGAAAAGATTAGAAGCTATTTCCCAGTACTTGCACATCACCAATCACAGTGTCTTGCTGAAAGTAAGTATATGGCAAATGTCTGTTAAATAAACTGATGCCTTTAAGCAGTTCACTTCTGGAATCCATTCCACAGCAATCTTAGTATTAACTGGACACCCTAAAGCAGGCAATTCTAAATGTCATGCTATAGAGAGGTCCTGAGAGATTTAAGAAATGGCCACAGATTCTTTGCAGCTCCTCCTGTAAGAACGAGGTTCACTATTTCTCTACACTTCCAGTCTGGACTAGGCCTCATAACTTGCTCCGACCAACAGAATGTAACAAAGGTGACACTGTGTGACTTCTACGTATGGCCTCAAGAAGCCTAGCAACTTCTGCTCCCGCCCTCTTACCACTCGGCTACCCTGAGAGGCCTGAGCCGGCCTGCTGGAGAGGTCACATGGAGAACAGAGGTGCAGCCTGGCGAAAAGTCCATGCAGGTAAGGCCTTCCCAGAAGTGCCAACGGACTGCAGACGCATGAGTGGGCAGAGCCCCCCACCACACAGAGCCCTAACTGCCAGTGGTGAACACACAGTTATTGCTTGAACTCGTTAAGTTTGGGGGGCAGTTTGTTATGCACCAACAGGTAACTGATGCAAGGCCACGAGCACGTTTTCTTAACCGCAGGGTGCATGTTAGTTTAAGTCAGAGTTCTCAGCCTCGGACCGGTGAGGTCTTGGGCTGGCTCACCCTTGGCTGTTAAGCGGCATCCCTGTAGCACACCACACATTATGACGACTAACCACAGGTGTCCGCAGACAAGCAACAATGGAGACCAAAGGCAAGGGGAGAATGCTGCCTGCGCCTCCCAGGGGCTTGGCACTTCCACGAGGGAAGGAAGGAGCCACTGTTTTGGGGGGCGTTCTTTGTGCTGTCTCCTCCTTCACATATGTCCTTTCCCTCCTCACTGGTACCCAAAGGTCAGTTAGTGGAATGGACATTAGCAATAGCCTCTATTGCTATTATAACCTATTCCTGCAAAAATTACCCTCAAGGATGTCATTCTTCTGTTTCCACAAAAGAAAAAAGACAGCTGCAAAAAACAAAAATTGCCTAGAGGGTCCTTCCAGCACTGGGCCTGTCCTGGCCCCCGAGACACTCAAACCCTAGCTGCTGAGTGGGCTCCACAGACCCAGGAAGACAGAGCCCAACCATTTCAGAAGCTTTTCTTTTTTTAAGCTAGCATTATCTAAATCTGTGAACAAATGTTTAAACTAGAAGAGCTGCTGTTTTAAAGCTCTTCTTTCATAGCTAAAGTGTAGCACACTACTCAGCAGCTTAGCATTTTCCTGAATATGTCAAGTTTTAAATTATGGGAAATGTGTGCGGTCAGTTCCCATATTTTAAGAAAATGTAAAGAGGACATGATGGTCTGTTACTGATTCAAAAAGCACATTTTAAATGCCTTGCCAATCAGTGTTAGGCACTGAGATTCTCCCTGCTCTGAGTGCATCGATTCCCAGGAAAAGCTCCCTGCCCTCTTCCCTTCTCATCTCTCTGGGTCTACAGCAGCCATCCCCAAACCCACACCCCAACAGTGGTTAAGCAATCTCAAGCCTTTCCAATAACCCTCCTATCCATTCTCCGGAAAACTACCTAGACGTTAAGCCCTAGTTAAGTGGTTTCACAGGCCACTGTCCCCAAACCTAACTGTGTATCATGTTCGCTTGGAACATTCCTCTAAACCACCTGAGTCTCAGGCTTACAGATGGACCGACGGGCACTTTCAGGGGGTCTGACTCAGTCAGGTTCAAGAACTAACCCTGCCGGGCTTCCCTGGTGGTGCAGTGGTTGAGAGTCCACCTGCCGATGCAGGGGACACGGGTTCGTGCCCCGGTCCGGGAAGATCCCACATGCCGCGGAGCGGCTGGGCCCGTGAGCCATGGCCGCTGAGCCTGCACGTCCGGAGCCCGTGCTCCGCAACGGGAGAGGCCACAACAGTGAGAGGCCCGCGTACCGCAAAAAAAAAAAAAACAAAACAAAAAGAACTAACCCTGCCCACATGAAGAGCCCAACCGGCACAGCCTTCACTTCCAGCCTGTGCTAGTTGGGAGAGTGAGAGACAGAGCCTCACAACTCTGTAAACACAATTTGAGGGGAACACCATGAAGCAGTAACTGTGGTCAATCAACGTGATCAAGAGCAACAATGGTGGCCAGAAAAAGCCTCTTTGAGGTGACACTCAAGCTGAGACCTAAAGGATCAAGGACTCAGCAGTGGAAACAGCAAAAGTAAGGAGATGTCAGGTGGACACGAAGACAGACGAGTCTGGAGATCAGAAAGGCTGCAATAGAGATATAAATTTGAGAGTCTTCACAACTATCAGTAAACATTATTTAAAACAGATAAGAACAGATGGGAACAGCCACGATCACCTAAGGAGAGCCCAAGAACAGAGAGAATCCTGGACTCAAGATGGAGAAACACCAGACAACTGAAGGCAGGCAGGGCAGGCAAAAGAGGAACCTTGGAAGGAAACCAAGAAGGACAAAGCGGCAGAAGGAGAACCAGGAACTAAGAGAAGAGTGTGTTTCAAAGAGGTGGTGGTTAAGTGAGTTCAATGCCAAGAGGCAAAATGTGATGAAAACAGAGAAAAATGACCATTTCAGGGAGCTTTTTTTTTTTTTTTTTTGCGGTACGCGGGCCTCTCACTATTGTGGCCTCTCCCGTTGCGGAGCACAGGCTCCGGACGCGCAGGCTCAGCGGCCATGGTTCACGGGCCCAGCCGCTCCACGGCATGTGGGATCTTCCCGGACCGGGGCACGAACCCGTGTCCCCTGCATCGGCAGGCAGACTCTCAACCACTGCGCCACCAGGGAAGCCCTCAGGGAGCTTTTTTACTTTGCAAGCAGAAACATCGAGGCACTTACAGAGAAGGAGAATGGAAATGAGATGGGCAGAGACCCCTGAATGGTTTCTCCATCCTCTGACCCCACGCTGACCCAAAAAGCCCAGCTCTATTCCTGAACTTTGGTTCTGAGACATCCAGAATCCCAATAAGACATTTTCCTTTTCCACCTAAGTTCTCTCTATTGTTTTCTTCAACCTGCAACTGAGACTTCTTTTTACAAGCTCGGCCACGAAAGGACGGTAAAGACATGGGAGACACGGAGCTGGGAACGCAACGAAAACAGGGCCCAGGAGGAAGCTCTAGGTAACGGCAGTGGGTTGAAAAGTGTCCCTTGAATATTCTTGTCCACCTGGAACCTGTAAATGTGACTTTATTTGGAAAAAAGGTCTTTGCAGGTATAATTAGTTTTAACTCAAAATGAGGTCACAATGGAATAGGCCCTCATCCAATGACTGGTGTTCCTATAAGAGCAGAGACAGACACAGAGAGAAGGCCACATAAAACAGGCAGAAACCGGATTGCCAGCAACTACCCGAAGCCAGAAAGAGGCATCAGACGGAGCTGCCCTGTCAAAACCTTGATTTCAGACTTCCACCCTCCAGAATTATGAGAGAATAAATTTCTGCTGTTTTAGCCACTCCTTTTGTGGTAATTTGTTACTGCAGCCCCAGGAAACTAAGAGTAGCATTTCAGAGCCACACAGAAGAACCCCTGAGAACCTTAAGTGAGACAGCAACCACAAAGACAGAAATAAAGAGCAGGGGTCGACTTGGAGAAGCGTGTGAGGAAAGGAGGAAGGCAAAGGAGGCAAAGGTCACAGGCAGGGGTGGTAACGGAAGCAAATACGTCAGTGCTTGCGCCACGCTAAGCACGGGGGTAAGTGTTCCATTTGCACCACCTCGTTTCATCCTCACCACCAGCCCAGGAGACGGGAAAACTGAGAGAGGAGTTACACAACTTGCTCACAGCCTCAAAGCTCAGACTGCAGAGCCAGGATGTCCAGCACATGGGCACAGAGAAGCCACGGAGCAAGGAACACCATCAACTGTTATGTAGTTACTGGTCATGTTTTCAAAGATGTAAACATGTGTAACAAAGTAGAAAAAGTAGAACTTAAAAATCTACACATACAGTGTGATCTCCCATCTGGGGGGTGGGGGAATCTCTGAATACATGTGCATGAACGACAAAACTAAATGAAAATACAACAACATAATATTATAAGTTATTTCCAGATAGGTAAACTATAGATTTTCCCCGTCATTTTTGTGTTTGTTTTTGGTTTGTTTGTTTTTTTGTTTGTTTTTTTGCGGTACGTGGGCCTCTCACTGCTGTGGCCTCCCCCGCCACCGAGCACAGGCTCCGGACGCGCAGGCTCATCGGCCATGGCTCACGGGCCCAGCCGCTCCGCGGCATGTGGGATCCTCCTGGACCGGGGCACGAACCCGCGTCCCCTGCATCAGCAGGCGGACTCTCAACCACTGCGCCACCAGGGAAGCCCTGTTTTTGTTTTGTTTTTTTGGCTGCATTGGGTCTTCATTGCTGCACGCGGGCTTTCTTTAGTTGCGGCAAGTGGTGGCTTCTTTTGTTGTGGACCACGGGTTCTAGGCACGCGGGCTTCAGTAGTTGTGGCACATGGGCTCAGCAAGTGTGGGTCACAGGCTTAGCAGTTGCAGCACGCGGGCCCTAGAGCACATGGGCTTCAGTAGTTGCAGAGTGTGGGCTCATTAGTTGCAGCACACGGGCTCTAGGGCACGCAGACTCAGTAGTTGTAGCTCGTAGGCTTAGCTGCCCCGCAGCATGTGGGATCTTCGCTCTCCAACCAGGGATCGAAACCACGTCCCCTGCACTGGAAGACAGATTCTTAACCACTGGACCACCAGAGAAGTCCTCTCCCCTTCATTTTTATAATCCTAATTTTGTACAATAAACAATTAAACACTTTTATTATTAAAGTACAACAGTTAAAGATAAAAACTGGGGACAGTAAAATGGACTTAGTGAAAAGGACATCTTTATGAAAACAATAACAGTGATAACTTAGGGGGAGCAGGGACAAGGCCCTCAAAGAATGAGGACAGGGGGACTTCCCTGTGGTCCAGCAGTTAAGAATCCACCTTCCAATGCAGGGGACGCAGGTTTGATCCCTGGTCGGGGAACTGAGATCCCACAAGCCGCGGGACAACTAAGCCCGCACCAAAACGAAGAGCCCACACGCCACAACTAAGACCAATGCAGCCAAAAATAAATAAGTAAATATTAAAAAAAAAAAAAAAAAAGACTGAGGACAGGACATATGGAGGAACTGAGGCAGTGAAGACAGATCTCCTGTCCAGGGAGTTTAATTTTAAACAGAGAAAAATATGAATAGTGGCTGAAAAATATACCAAGATTAACTGGGAGATTAAGTTATATAAGACTTATTAGTCACGTTTGAAGATAGAATAGAAGGAGCCCCTGATGAAGAAACTAAAGATAAAACTGCTGGTGAATATGTTCTCAAGTGGAAGAATCCTCCCTTTAACAATATATGGAGGAGGCAGATGCAAACACAGAAGTCCTCTGAGATGAAAGAGTAGGGGAGAGGAGCTCAAATTAGATGGTCCATGGTGTAATAATTAAGAGCACGGGCTCTGGAGGCAAACAACTGACGTTCAAACATGGGTTCCACAGATTCCTGGCTGTGACTCTGGCCAATTACCTAATCTCCCCATAGGTTTAAGCCACCTATGAAATGGGGCTATTCACAGGACCTGGCTCAGAGCTGATTAGATGATCAAACAGTAACACCGTCAAGTTCTTAGCATGGTGCCTAGCTAGCACAGTAGGAACCTAACAAGGCCGAGCTAACAGCACTGGGGTCATCTGCAAAATGCAAGTTCATCTACTGCCGAGAGAACTGCAGGTGGAGGACGGAAGGGCCACGGTCCTTCTGTGCCATCCTCAATTTCCCAAGCCCTCTTATTTCAGTTCCTCGCCCGGTCCTGTCTCGGGGCTTCTCCCTTTGCCCAGGTATCTGCCTGCCTCATCCCCTCACCTCCCCTTGCTTGCAAGTTCAGATGTTTCCACCACCCTTTTAAAATGAAATCAGCCATCTCTATGGCCCTGCCCTGATTTCTCTTTCAGCACAACCTTTTCCACCCGCCATCGGACAGATGACGTCCCTCTCACCAGAGGGGGGTGGGCGTCTCTCATCACTGCCCCATCACCAGCTGCCGGCTGGTACTGCTCAGCCTTGAATGTGCATTTCACTGACACTCTCCCTCCCCTTGTTTACAGGTGCTCCTCACGTGACAGTGCTCAAGCTACTCCATCTAAAATCAAGGCAGGGGACTACCCTGGTGACGCAGTAGTTAAGAATCTGCCTGCCAATGCAGGGGACGTGGGTTCAAGCCCTGGTCCAGGAAGACCCCACATGCTGTGGAGCAACTAAGCCCGTGCGCCACAACTACTGAGCCTGCGCTCTAGAGCCCGCGAACCACAACTACTGAGCCTGTGTGCCACAACTACTGAAGCCTGTGTGCCTAGAGCCCATGCTCCGCAACAAGAGAAGCCACCGCAATGAGAAGCCCGCGGCACCAAAACGAAGAGCAGCCCCCGCCTGCCGCAACTAGAGAAAGCCGGCGCACAAACGCAACCAAAAGTAAATAAATAAATAAAATTTATTTTAAAAATAAATAAATAAAATAAAATAAAGGCAGAACAGGGACTTCCCTAGAGGTCCAGCGGTTAGGATTCTGCGCTTCCACTGCAGGGGGCACAGGTTCGAACTGGTTGGGGGAACTAAGAAACCACATGCCATGCAGGACTGCCACAAAAAAAAAAAAAAAAAAAAATGAAGGCGGGAACAGAGCCCTCCCTCAACCCCACATGCCTCTCCACCCCTTTCCTTCAGAGCCTCCCCACAACCCACTGCCACTCATCGGCCCTGGGGAGTCCTGACCGCTGAATCCCAATCAAATCTGCCTCTTTGACCATTCCCTTCCCTCTCAGAGACTCTCTTAAGCACTGACACTGCTCTGATGTTCTTCCAACTTCTGACCACTCCTATAAGCTGCTTTTCCTCTGCCATGCCTCAACACCCAAGCTACACCAAAGGGTCTTCAACCTTTAGAGAATCTCTGGGTGGTTCTTCTCCCCAGGAAAAGGCACAGTTCTACACCTATAACGACACATCAGGACAGGGTACCTGTCTCCAGGGACCTCTCTGGTCCCTGCAGGCACCTGCGGCTAAGGCCCTTGACGTGCACCGGCCAGTTTAACCACCACATTGCTCTCCAAATCACTGCTGCTCAGAGGCTTGGTCTCAGGCTTCCCTTACACTCTTAATTACTGAGGATCCCAGGGGCTTTTGTTTATGTGGGTTATATCAACGGATATTTACTACACTAGAAACTAAAGCAGAGACTTAAAAAAAAAGTTTAATAAGCCTATTACATATTACCATAAATAATATTTTTTACAAAAAAAAACTAGAGGGACTTCCCTGGTGGTCCAGTGCCTAAGACTCTGCGCTCCCAATGCAGAAGGCCTGGGTTCGATCCCTGGTCAGAGAACTTGATCCCGCATTCCACAACTAAGAGCGCCACAACTAAGAGCCTGCATGCTGCAACAAAGATCCTGCGTACCACAACTAAAACCCGGCACAGCCAAATAAATAAATAAATAAATATATTTTTTAATTAAAAAAAAAAGAAATAACTAGAAAAATAACTTAGTGAGAAGAGCAGCAACATTACACATTTTAGCACACCTCTTTAATGCCTGCCTCAAGTAGAGAGAGCTGGATTCTCACATCTGCTTCTGCACTCAATCTGGTACAATATCTTGTTTTGGTTGAAGGAGATGAGGAAAATTCAGCCTCACAGATATGTAGTTGGAAAAGGGAGGAGTAGGGCTTCCCTGGTGGCGCAGTGGTTAAGAATCCACCTACCAGTGCAGGGGACACGGGTTCAAGCCCTGGCTCGGGAAGATCCAACATGCTGCGGAAAAATTAAGCCCGTGAGCCACAACTACTGAGCCCGGGCACCTAGAGACCGTGCTCCTCAACAAAGAGAAGCCACTGCAATGAGAAGCCCGCGCACCACAACGAAGAGGAGCCCCCGCTCAGCAACTAGAGAAAGCCCGTGCGCAGAAACGAAGACACAACGCAGCAAAAAAAATAAATAAAGTAAATAAATTTATAAAAAAGAAAGGAAGGGAGTACTGTAACAGCTTTTTCAAATAAATATAGACAGTCTTTTTTGATACTACATCAAAACTTGACAAGTGGTAAGTTTCTTAAAGGGTAGTTCTGGGCTTCTCTGGTGGCGCAGAGGTTACCTGCCTGCCAGTGCAGAGGATACGGGTTCAGGCCCTGGTCCGGGAAGATCCCACATGCCGCAGAGCAACTAAGCCCGCTTGCCACAACTACTGAAGCCTGCGTGCCTAGAGCCCGTGCTCCACAGCAAGAGAAGCCACCGCAATGAGAAGCCTGCGCACCGCAACGAGCAGCCCCCGCTCGCCGCAACTAGAGAAAACCTGCGCACAGCAATGAAGACCCAACACACAGCCAAAAATAAATAAATTTATATATAAAAAAAGGGTAGTTCTGCTGTGGAATCTGAAACTATGTCAATTAACTCTGCATACTGTTACATCAAACACCAGGGGCTTCACTCCATCCCCGTGCTTTGAATGGATCTTTCACCCATCTGTGAGCTAGTAGCATCAAGCACAGGCCATTTGGAAAATATCAGCTCACTGAGTTAAGCAGATCTTCCAAATGTTGACACGTTTTATTATATAACATTAAAAAAAGAAACATTTCGTTAGCATCACCTCCTATCTTGCAAAAAAAAGTCTTTAAGTACTGGGAAGCTGTCAAGCTCATGGTAGCAGAATCAAGTTTTCCAAAATTCAAATTTCCATTTGAAAGCTCAAATTTTATCACTGCCAACAATACTGTCAGTTATTTTCCTTGAAGTATCTGGTTCACTTCGTTCGTTTTTATGAAAATATCTGCCAAATTCCCCTGTTTAAACAGCCATCATTTTCTGTCAGCTGTTCTTTCAACTCAAGCGATCGCAGAGTTGCTTGTCCAGAAGACCGCTCTCACATGTTAAGATGCATCAGTGCTTTATGCCAACTTCCCATTTTGTCACACAGGCCAGTAAAAAGATGGATACTCAGGTTGAAGTTTAACAAAATTAATTTTGATTGCTTCATCAAGGGCATTCGATTAAACTGGATTTTTTTTTTAAAACCACAAATTCACAGCAGTGAAGAATACTATGACTACAATCACCGTTATAACTGGCTTGGTACCACGGCTTTGATTTCTGCTACAGAACCAGCAGTGTCACCCAGCACTGCTTCGTACCATCAGTGGGAATGTCAACACAGTGAAAGTCAAATGACATCTTAATATGATCATGACAGCAGCCTGGACCTAATGAGCCCCAGAGTCTACAGACCGTACTCGAGACCCCTCGCTCTAAGTGATGGTGAAACCCAAGACTTCAACCACCATCTAAATACTAATAACTCATCCAGAGCACTCCTCCAGAGCTCCACATTCACGTGTACAAAAATCTACATTTGGACAAACACTTCAGAGTGTTTCAGACACTGGTAATACTGTAGTGAACCAAAGTGCCTGTCTTCATGGAGCTTAGAACTAGTGGGTAGATCAACATAGAGACTAGGGAGACAGAGCAAGGGAAGACAGAGGTTAATGAGAGCGGAGAACACCCTCTAAGGAGGGGATATTAGAACGAAGACCTGAATGAAAGGAGTGGATGGTCCAAACAGACCTCCAGGAGAAGAGCTTTGCAAGAAGGAGTAGAAAGTGTAAAGGCCGGTGTGTTCTAATGCAAAATGTGGGAACGCCTCCTGGGGTCCTCAAACCCAAGGTGCAAAGACTCACTCACTGTCTTCCCATCAAACCACTGCTCATTTCAGTAAATGCAAAACAGGCACCCGGACTTCCAGGAGAGAAACCTATACTCGCTCACTCCCTTCTGACCTTCCACGCAGTCACCTAAGCATCTGAGTCACCAGTTACCAGCTTTGCTACCCTGGCCCAGACCCCCTTCCTCTCTACAGCATCCCATCTGGAATCTGACCTGTCTTCCTCCTTCCTCTGAGAACACTCCAAGTTCAAGACCAAGTGATGTTCCCGATCAGGTACATCTCCTCACCCTTTGAGGGCTTCCTAGAGCCCTCCACGTAAAAGTGCAAATTCTTTACCAAGGCTCTGACCTCTCAGTGTCCATTCCTCACCACTCTCCAGCCCTTTGGAACTTCTGTCCCTAGACAATCCATGTTCTCTTTCATTCGATAAATAATTACTGAGCACCTATCTTGCACTACACTGTTATACGTGCTGGAGACAGTGGGTGAAGGAAGCCAACTGGTTGCATGAAAAGCATATACAACCATCTCCTCAGCCTGGAACACTCTTTCCTTCCCCTCCACAAGCCAGGCAGCCTCCAACTGGAGAACCCTTTCAGTCTCAACTTAGACATTTTCCAGCAAGCCTGCAAGACAGTGGCGGCCCTGCTGCTCCAGCCCCGCGCCTGCCCACCCACCCGCCAGCTCTGGCTCGGCTCTACCACAAGAAGGTTGTTGATCATTATGAAAACCCCCCAAAAGTGGGGTTCCTTAACAAAACATCTAAAAATGTTGGAACCAGACTGGTGGGGCTCCAGCATACCGTGATGTAATGAAAGTACAGATTCAAGTGGATGAAAAGAGGAAGATGATCAACGGCAGGTTTAAAACACTTGGCTGTGGTTCTGCCATTGCCTCGAGCTCGTCAGCCAGCAAGTGAGTAAAGGGGAAGACAGTGGAGGAAGCCACAACCATCAAAAACACAGGGGGCGGGGCTTCCCTGTGGCGCAGCGGTTGACAATCCGTCTGCCAATGCAGGGGACACAGGTTCGAGCACTTGTCCGGGAAGATCCCACATGCCGCGGAGTAACTAACCCCATACACCACAACTACTGAGCCTGTGCTCTAGAGCCCGTGAGCCACAACTACTGAGCCCACGTGCCACAACTACTGAAGCCCATGCGCCTAGAGCCCGTGCTCCACAACGAGAGAAGCCACCGCCAACGAGAAGCCCGCGCACCGCAACAAAGAGTAGCCCCTGCTCGCCACAACTAGAGAAAGCCCGCGCACAGCGACGAAGAACCAACACAGTCAAAATTAAATAAATTAAAAATAAATAAATTTATATTACAAAAAAAATAAAAACACGGGGGCTTCCCTGGGGGTCCAGCAGCTAGGACTCCGCACTCCCAACGCAGGGAGCCTGGGTCTGATCCCTGGTCAGGGAACTAGATCCCGCATGCTGCAACTAAGACCCAGCGTAGCCAAAAAGTAAATAATATTAAAAAAATTTTTAAATCATTTTTAAACAAACAAAAAACACCGATATCACCAAGGAGGTCTGCCTTCCCCCCGTGAAACTGTACTGCTCCATGACAGCCAAAGATGCCATCAAGGTCACCCTGGCTGATTACAAACTGAAACAAGAACCCAAGAAAGGAGAGGCTGAGAAGAAATGAGCCCTCAGGGAAGTCTCCCACAGGTCACACAGGCTGCTTCCCTCCCTCCCCCGCCACCAGCAGTCACGCACTCGGAGGTGTTCAGAAGCCCTTGCACTGAAACAAAAGAGCTATGAGATCTGCACAACCTATGCTATTCACATTGTGACTCTAACGCAAGCAAAATACACAGTCTAATTAATTGTTCTGAATCTGTGTTTTCTTTCAGCTCATGTTTATTGCCTTAACCCAGTCCAAGTCTATTTCGAACTCTTTGTGTGGCCCCAAAACTGAAATCAATAATGAAGTCCCTCATTTGGGTAGTCATGAAGTGCACAATTATCTAATTTTCCTGAATCCATTTTGGGGAAGATTACCAGTAGATACCTTGATAAGATTACTTGACAGAACCAAGTATTGTACATAAAACAGATCTGCATATATATAATAAAGGAATGTAAGACAACCCCCCCCTCCAAAAAAATAAAAAACATTTTCCCTAGGAAGCCATCATTAAACTTTAGGTTAGCTGCCCCATGATCCACCGCCCTTGTTTTTCACCTTTGTACATAAACTGTTTGTCAGCCTCCCTGTTAAACTATAACATAAGGTCCTGGGCCACACCCATTCCATAATTTATAGAATCAGCACCTAGCAGAGAAGATGCTGAATGAACATTTGTTAAACAAATTTCCTGTTATAATACTTTTGAGAATATATAAAAAATATTTCATTGTCACTAGCTGGCAAATTAAGGGATGCCAAAGAATGTTTTGTGAAATCCAAAATAATTCAGCATCATAAAGGGAGGTGGAAGTGAGAGCTTTAAAAAACAAACAATCATTTTACCAGTTTCAAAATGAATTATAGGATCAAAACTGTCCTATAAAGGTAAAGCCGGGCTTCCCTGGTGGCGCAGTGGTTGAGAGTCCACCTGCTGATGCAGGGGTCACGGGTTCATGCCCTGGTCCGGGAAGATCCCGGTCCGGGAAGATCCCACACGCCGCGGAGCGGCTGGGCCCGTGAGCCACGGCCGCTGAGTCTGCGCGTCCGGAGCCTGTGCTCCGCAACGGGAGAGGCCACAACAGTGAGAGGCCCGCGTACCTCAAAAAAAAAAAAAAAAAGGTAAAGCCTTTTGAAGAAAATGAAAACAGACTCATAGCTACTCATGAGACTCAAAGAGAACTGGTGGTAGCCAGAAAGGGGCAGGAGGACAAAACAGGTGAAGGGGATTAAGAGATACAAACCTCATTATACAATAAATAAGGGGACTTCCCTGGTGGCCCAGTGGTTAAGAATCCGCCTGCCAACGCAGAATGCAGGGGTCACCGGTTTGATCCCTGGTCCGGGAAGATCCCACATGCCGCAGAGCAACTAAACCCGTGTGCCACAACTACTGAAGTGGCATGCCACAACTACTGAGGCCCATGCTCCGCCACAAGAGAAGCCACCACAATGAGAAGCCCGTGCACCGCAACAAAGAGCAGCCCCCACTCGCCCCAACTAGAGAGAAAGCCCACGCATCAAAGACCCAACGCAGCCAAAAATAAATAAATAAAATAAATTTATTTTAAAAATAAGATAAATAAATAAATAAGTCGCAGGGATATAACACACAGCATAAGAAATATGGTCAATAGGGGGAATTCCCTGACGGTCCAGCAGTTAAGACTCCATGCTTCCACTGCAGGGGGACCAGTTTCGATCCCTGGTCAGGGAACTAAGATCCCGCAAGCCTCGTGGCGCGGCCAGGGGAGGAAAAAAAAAAGAAAGAAATATGGTCAATAATATTATAATAATTTTGAATGGGGACAGAGAATTACTAGACTTATCATGGTGATCATTTCATAATGTATGCAAATGTCAAAGCCCTATGTAGTATACCTGAGATTAACATAATACTGTACATCAACTATATTTTTTTATAAATTTATTTTATTTGTTTTTGGCTGTGTTGGGTCTTCATTGCTGCATGTGGGCTTCCTCTAGTTGCTGCAAGCAGGGGATACTCTTCGTTGCAGTGCGTGGGCTTCTCATTGTGGTGGCTTCTCTTGTTGCAGAGCATAGACTCTAGGCGCGTGGGCTTCAGTGGCTGTGGCTCATAGGCTCAATAGTTGTGGCTCACGGGCTCTAGAGCGCAGGATCAGTAGTTGTGGCGCACAGGTTTAGTTGCTCCGCAGCATGTGGGATCTTCCCAGACCAGGGCTCAAACCCATGTTCCTTGCATTAGCAGGAAGATTCTTAACCACTGTGCACCAGGGAAGCCCTCAACTATATTTTAATTTTAAAAAAAAAGCTTTTTGAGAAAAGAAAGAATGTCAGAGATGACTTGGGAGAAAGTAAGGTAGTAAATTAAAGTGATGGGGGCATCCCTGGTGGTGCACAGTGGTTAAGAGTCTTCCTAAATTCTCTATAATCTACCTTTATCATAGTTTAAAAAACTGTCACAGGGACTTCCCTGGTGGTCCAGTGGTTAAGACTCCTCGGAGAGCGTTTTCAATCCCTGGTCAGGGAACTAAGATCCTTCATGCCGCGCATGCCAAAAAAAAACAAAAACAAAAACTGTTACAAAGCAAGGCCATAAGCAACAGAAACGGTGATCCTCTAACAGAGCACTGCGGCCAGGCACTGTTCCAAGTGCTTCACACGTATGCTAACTCACTCAATCCTCACAACCACCTTAGGAAGGAGGTTCTAGTGTGCCTGTTTTTACACATGCGGAAACAGACACAGAGAAGTCAAACCCACATCCACACCAGCAAGTTCAGTTACACAACTGGGTTCTAACTCAGGCAGTCTCAGTCCTTCAAGAAAAGAGTGAATTTCTTTCCCTCCCAGCAATTCAGGAATTATCTTAAAGTTCCTAGGACAATTTTTTTTTTGGAAACCTGTTGTAGAAGCTTTAACATTCTCTTGTCTAATTAGATAGTGTCCAGAATTTTTTTAAAGCTTTACCAACTGCAACACTTGGAGGTAGTCAAGAGAACTTGTAATCTGCATGGGGAATATATTTTACAATTGCCACAGGACTGAGTCAGAAGACGTGCAGACATGTATAAACACACAATTACCCACAAGTAAACAAGAATATATTCAATCCCCTTAGTATTCTAGTCCTGCAGGTTAAAGAGTAAATAGCCTTTCCCTCCTTGATAAAGTACATTATTAAGCCTGGACCAGGAATGCCCTGGCAGTCCAGTGGTTAGGACTCTGCTTTCACTGCCGTGGGCCCAAATTCAAACCCTGATCAGGGAACTAAGATCCCACAATGCCCCCTCACTTAAAAAAAAAAAGCGCCTGGGGCAACTAATTATTCAATCGTAACCTTTTATCAATGGCAACATGGATGCAACTGAATAATCTCTTCAGAATTATTACTTTTGATAGTCTTGACTTGGTCTTTTAATCATTAACTTTTTAAAAATGGCTTTTTTCCCAGAATTTTAACTTAGTAAGTCAAATAAGGGAATACTCAAGTCTCTCAAAGAAAGCAATATTGTGCTATAAAATGGGAAGCTTTTCTATCACTGTAAGTCAGTAGGAATTTCCATCAATTACTGTGGCACCTAATGGTAGGCACTGCAACAAGAACAAGAGGGCTAAAAGGTTTCAAAAGCTTTTAGCATTCCTCTGATCCACCGATCAAATCAAGTGTCTACAGATTGCCTGTTTTTCTTAAACGAGAGCTGTGGAACAAAACTCACAGCTCTAAAAAGAAGTGGGATTCTTCGTTTTCCAGAAGAGTCAGGGTAATGTTGCATTACTCAATACACAGCCACACTCTCCATAAAAATTGGGACTGTTTCCTCCTTCCAGTAATGTTACACATTCAGTTTTATAAATTATTTCTCTGATCTCAGTTTAAATTTGTTTTTATCCCCTCATTCTATGTTCACTAAACCAAACACTCAACTAAACTGCCTGCTTCATAAATTCTCTGACCACTCTTATCTAGAAATGCAAACCTGAGAGATCAGAATTTATACCAGGGTTAAAAAATTCTAAAACTTTTTGTTCAATGCCGTATTAGACTCATCCTAAATAAAGGTTTTAAAATAACACGGCACCATATGGTCAAGCCCAGATAACAAAATTGAGAATATCTATTACCAATCCACTAATGCCAAAGCCAAAGTCTCTAGACAGTAAGAACTTAATCCCATTTGGAAGCCAACATGAGCCAAATCTTTTGGGAAGAGAAAACAGCAATCCGATGAAGAGACTGTAATTGATGCCAATACTGCACGTCTGCAATAAAACATTATTTATTAAAGTACTGGCTAAAAAGGCAACTGATGGTAGGTAAGTCTACAGCTGTCCTGAAGACCCTTCTCAAAGTTAATTGTAGAAATACAACTTCTCCAATCAAACTAAAGGATAACAGACAGAAAATTTTAGCAAAATAAAAAGTTAACAGCAACAAAACTTTGAGAAATAAATTAACTCCTCATAAAATCTGTGCACTTCTCATGTGGTCAATATAAGACCTAGGTGTTCCAAGCTCTGAAATCAAAGCCACTAAGCATGGAAAAGATTTGACAGCCTTTTGGCAGCCTTTCAAATCTCCTCTGAGATTAAAATGAAATCTGAGGAAATTTACTTCAACTCCCCCTGAAACAGAAGTAACTCAAGACATCAAACAAAGAGAAATCTTTATTAAGGTATCATTAAAGAACATTCTGCTTAGTACATGCCTGATGACATAAATACTGCTCTGTCGTAAACTCAGATATCATACAAAAGGAATATTCTTGTCTGATGGGCATGTTCATTTAAGAAAGTGTCAACTCTGAATCAAAACTGCATAGTTGAACAATATTCTCTATAAGCACACTCTTGACCATTTCCACAGAAGATGAGAGGCAGCCCTAACACTGGCTCCCCAAGCAGGGAGAACCGGGAGCAAGCCACAGGCACAATCATAAAACTTAACGTCGCTTTCCTCAACTCTCACCTGCTAAGAAAACACTGCAGCATTTACAGTGCCTGTGAAACCAGAGGCATATACAGAGGGAGTCTCGGGAGGAGAAAGGCCCTGCAATCCAGCCTTACAGCAGCCGGGAATCTTCCCCCCACGGGATCCTGCCAGGTCGGCCTCTGACCCTTCCAGTTGCGCTCCATTTCTGACAGCTCTGTCAGAAAGTTAAACTGAGCCAAAAGCTACCACCCAGTTCTGCCGTCTGGAGGTTCTAAGACCTGTTTCCATGTTGGTGGCACCAGCCCTATCCCCAGCCACACACCCATATTAGTAAGGAAGTAAAAAAGGAACTGCCTGTTCGTTTTCTTTTTGCAATATGTACCTTCCGGAAGAATCCAGAACAGGCCCTATCTATCTTAATAGAACGCAAACTGAAATCTTTCTTTGAAATACGAACCCCCTCCACCCCCAAAAGACTAGAGCTTCAAATTAGAAAACAAAGAATTCAGGTAGAGACCTTATCGATAACAATAGCTTTTAGACCTTATCCAGTATCTGGGGCTGAAGGGAAGGGAACTTCTCACAAAGCTAATACTTCCACTTATTTGCTAACTATAAAAAATATCTACATATTTTCTTAATAATCTCATAAGCAACTGCTTAATCATTAAACGTTATTGGAGATCACTGTGTTACCAAACAGGTAACAAAATGAAAATACAAAAAAAAAAAAAAAAAGGGCTCTAATACTCCCCACACCAGAACTACAGATTACGACTTTTACATCATTTATGCACAAACTCAGTAACGTACTCTTTAACTGTAAATGTCCACCAACTTCCTTTCCCAAAATAAACACCCCTACCATCGCTGTTCTCCTTCAGTGAGTGAGTCTCACAATCCTAACTAAAAAGGTTCCATAAAGAGGAATTCAGTAGATAAACCTACTTGGGTATGCCAACGAGGTAATTTAAAGGACTTCAGAGATGTTTAAACACCACTTGAGTCAAGCATCAACTCGCAAGGAAAAATACAGGAGGATTTTCCAAAGTCCGATGGCTCAGCGATCCCTGAGTGGAATTTCCAGCACCCTCCACCCGGCCGGGGCAGAGGGCGACCCCGACCCTCGCCCGCCGCCCCCCGCCGCGCCCCCGCCCCCGGGCGGCGCCCCCGGAGCCCCGCGGCGCGGGCGGCGGCTGACAAAGGCCGCGCGGCGGACGCGCCATCTTGCCGGGCCCGCCGGGGGCCATTCATTCGGCGCGGGGCGCGGGAGCCCGGCCACCGCCCGCAGGCTGCGCACCCGCACCGTGGCTTCGGGCGGCCCGGCTCGGGCCCGGCGGCGACCGCGGGGCTGGGGCTCGCGCTCGCCGGGCGCTTTGTCCGCCCCGCGCGCCCTCGGCGCCGCTTCCTCATTTCTCCGCCGCAGCGACGCCAGCCTCCCCGCGAGCAGCCGAAAGGCCGCTTTTCCCGCAGCTCGTCCTCCCGCGGCCAAGGACGGCGCCCACCGCCCGCCGCGGGGCAGGGCCGCGGCCGCCTTTGTTCCCTGGCCCGCCCGGCGCCCCTCCTCCGGGCCACCTCCCAGACGCGGGGCGCCGGCCCCGGACCCCAAACCCCGGAGCCTCCGGCCCCGCCCCCACCGCGGACCCCAGGACCCGGACCGCAGGCCTGCACCCAGTACCCCAGACCAGAGCCCCGGACCTGGACTCCAAACCCCGGAGCCCCAATCCAGGCCCGAGCCCGGGACTTCGGTCTCGGTCCCGGCCGACGGCCGCGGGGTCCCCACCGCCCCCGCCCCCGCACCGCGGACCCCACCCGGGCGGGGCAGGAAGACGCGACCCGGAGGCCGGGTGGGGGCGGGGAGGGTGGGGGCGGGGCGGCCCGGGCGGGCGGGCGACTGGGGGGCGATGGGGAGGGGCGGGGGAGGGGGGGAGGGGTTGGGGCTGGGGGTCTGGGCTGGGGTCGGTGCCGCGATCGCCGCGCTCACCTCGACACCGCGTCCCGCCTGCCGCGCCCGCTCCCCGCCGCCTCAGCCGCCTCGGCCGCCGCTCCAGGAGATGGTCGCGCTCGGGCCGCTCCGCGGGCGCTGCGGGCAGGTGCGCCGGCGAGGCTCAGTCTGTCGGTCCCGCGGCGGCTGCTCCACTCCCGCGCCCGCGCCCGCTCCCGCCGCCGCCGCCGCCGCCGCCGCCTCCGTCCGCCCCTCAGACGCCTCCAGCCATCGGGATGGGCGCGGCGGCCCCTGCCCGCAGCCTCGGGAAACCCCACGGTTGCGTCACCGCGCACGCCGCGCGCGCACGCACCGCTCGACCGAGTCCCCGGCGCGCGCGCGCGCGCTTCGGCCCTGCGCCAGCCCCGCGCGCGTACGCGAGCCGCTTAAAGGGGCAGCACCGCGCCCTCGGGGACCCGCTCCAGGAGCCTACGAGGCTGACCTGCCTCTCGCCCGCACCGGGCTGCGCGCCTCAGGTGCTGGCCCGCGGAGCCCTGCGGTGGTATGGGTCTGCCTGCTGCCGACCCGCTTGGTTCCCTGCCAGGTGGACGTGGGTAGAGGCCGCAGAGTGGGAGCCTGCCACCGGACCCGCTGCCCAGCAAAGGCTCTCTGCACCCCGAACATGCGCCCAGCACACACGCCCCGTAACGCACTCTGCGCCCCACATCTGCCTTCTGCACCCCGCACACACATGCATATGCCAGCGCAGGCTGATCAACACCCACGCTGGACCAGGTCGGCCTCAGGGACTCACGGCTTCCGCCTGTCCGCGGAGCAGACGCCCCGCAGTACGGGGTCAGGGCCCGTCCTCGGAGGTGCCCGTGGGGCTCGTGTGAGCTGGCCAGGTGTGGGAAGTGTGGCCTCGATGGTCAAGGCCCTCCTGTCAGGAATGGCCACCTGAGCAGGGAGGTGTGACCACGGGAAAGAGTGTCAGGAGGGACAGATGGACCACCCTTGCAAATGCAGCTGAGTCAGCCAGGCAGCTGAGAAGCGAAGACCCCCTAGTGGGGGAGGGGAAGGAGGTGGAGAGATGGGTCAGCTGTCAGCAGCCTGTAGCTTCCAGTGTCCTCAGAAACCTCCTGGATGTCCATGGATGGAGCCCTAGGCCCACCAACTCCCACCTCTCCATCTGACTTGTGCCTCCCCAGTTCCGACTCCTCCCCACCCCATGGACTTCTTCACTGCAAGAGCCTGCGGTCTCCAACCCTCATCACCCCTTTCCAGCCAGCTCAGCCTCCTGCCCCCAGCCCTCCCTATGCTGCCCTTTCCAGACCAAATCCAGGAGCCCTCCTCCAGGCCTGCACAGCTTGGCTGAAGGAAGCAGGAGGACACACCCAGCAATGCAGCTGTCCCCTTAAACCTCAAGGGGTCCTGTCACCGCCCCCCAGCCTGATTCGCAGCTGCAGCCCATTTGTCCATATGCCTGTGTGCTGTCTGTCTAGGGTGGCCCTGGACCCCAGCATGGAGCCCATGCCTTCCCACCCACGCTAGGGCTGTACTCCCTGTCCCTCCCCCTCCCACGGGTCTTTCCTGCACAAACATGTCCCCACCATTTCTTGTGCCCTTCCTCAATCCCTGGCACAAGAAAATCCCTGCCCCACCCTGAACTCAACCATTTCTCCAAGGAGCCCTGTTTCCTTTCGGTGGGGCATGGTATTTAGAAGACAGGATCCAGGCGCAAGCTGTGCGTGCTGCTACTGGAGTGGCATTACTTCTAGTCCCGGTCAGTGCACAGAGCTCAGGAGCATATACAATACAAGCATACGTGTTTGCATACACACACAGACCCCCCCCCATCTGTAACCAATCTCCCATGCTCACCACCACCTTGCCTGGGCGCTGACCGCAGCAGAGATGTCCACCCTGCTCAGCCGAGTGAGGACAGAATGCCAGCTGAATCACTCCTCTGCTTAAAACCATTGAGAGCATCCATTGCCCTGGTCCCTCTGCTCTGTCCTCCTCACTGCCCAGCATCTGGCTCCTCTCCGCTCCTTAAACACTCAGTCACTGCGTTCCACCCTCTGGCCTTTGTCCCTTGGGGCTCCATCTGCCCCGGGGGGGGTCTCCCCGGCCCGCCTCGGCCCCCCGTGTTGCTCTGGCTCCTGTGGCCTCACGTGGTTCATACCAGGCTGCTTGCTCCTGCCCTGCTCCCCTGCTGAAGGCCGAGTTGGACTCCCTTGCCCACTGCTCCACCCGCCAAGAAGGGTGTGAGGCACACAGTGGGTCCTCAAGGAATGTTTATGAGCAGGCAATGCTCTGTGTTCCAAGTGAGGGGGACACAACTCAGAGTGGGGGGGAGGGCGGGGGAGCGGGGAGAGTCAGAACACAGTGGTCACTGTGTCCAGGACAAGGGCGGGCGGACAAGACAGCAGCACTGCCCAGTGCTCAAGAGGTGGGTTCCCTGGGGGTCCACTGGTTGGGACTTCGGCACTTTCACTGCCAAGGGCCCAGGTTCGATCCCTGGTCCGGGAACTGAGATCCCGCAAGCCATGGCACAGCCTTGGCGGGTGGGTCCCAAGGCCCCAGACTTGGGGTCAGAGAGGGGCATCCCTCAGAATCCAGCAGGTCTGATGCCATCCTAACTCTATTCCCACCTAAGTCCAGGACTTGGAAAAGTAGAGATGAGGAGGGGGGGAGAAAAGGGGTGGGGGGGAGCAGGAAGGGTGAAGGAAGCGAGCAGTGGGGTGAGTGCTCTCTATGCAGCCCACTCTGTGCTGCTGTGGGGATGGCAGGAGACCTGGGGGACCCTCAGAACCCCCATCCTGGGTCCCTGCATGCCCACCTAAGAGCAGCAGGAGGGCTGGCAGGCCTGGCCCAGGGCTTCCCTGTGGCACAGGCCACCATTAGCCTGGTTGGGCCCATCCTCCATTAATCAGGGCCACAGGGCAAGGCCACACATAAGGACACAAAGCCAGGGCCTGCCCTAGCTGTCTGAGGTTATGGGGTGCAGCCCTGTTGCCCCTGGCTAATCTGTAGGTCTGCAGGGTACAGCAGGTCCTTCCCTGGAACTTGCCCTGTGGCTGGGGTCTGAATACTGTTTATGTGTTCATGGACAGGGTGTGAGGGGCAAAGTTGAGGGGAAGGCAGGGGGGAGGGAACAGGGGACACTGGCTGGGCCCTCATTCCCAGATTCCCTGCACGGCCTAGGGCCTCATCCCCATCGTCCCCATGTGATGCACACAGGCCTCAGGGTCCCCAGGCAGCAGGGCCCTTCGGCCTTGAACACACATACCCTGGGCCTTGGTCGGCTCTCAGGAGCCCACAGGAGCTTCTAGCTTCTAGCCAGGGCCTTTGAGACCTTAGGGGTCTGAAGGATGCTCAGGGGACCCTGCCCTCCCTGTCCCACCCTCCATCCCTTCTGCCCAGTCCTCCTGAGGTTTTTGGCCCCCACCTGCCCGCCACTCAGCCCCTCCTTGGTGGGGTGGGGCATAAACCAGGGCCCCTTCATGGAGAGCTCATGCCTGGCCAGGAACCCAGGCTTCCCCTGACTTCTCGGCAACACTCCCTCCCTCGCTGGATAAACGGCTTAGAGACCAGCCTGTGGTCCTGAGTCCACGGCCACACCCATTCAGTGCATCCGGCGAGGGCCAGGCCAGCTGGGCCCCAGTGCCTGGCTCAGAGCCCAGTTTCGCTAAAAACCTGGGGAGCACGAATGCATAATTCAGATGCCCCGGCCCCATCTGCTCTCTAGCAGGAAATGGTCTGACAGGAAAGTAGGTCTTTTAAAATCTGAATTATTCAAACAATCCGTGCACAAGACTGGACTGCTCCTGGGGACCCCGCTCCAAGCCTGGCTTTGAGGGTCCAGGGCTGCAGGGGGCGGCTCCCGCAGGGTCTGCCTTGTCCGGAAGAGCGCTATCTGCTTGTCCTCCCATAAGTGAGCTGCGGGCCGGACCCGGCCTCCGCGCCCCAGAGGACAGAGGATGAGGGGGGAGGGGCGGAATGTAGGTAATCCAGAAGAGGCCTGATTAGCTCCTGCGGGCTGGCGGGGAGCGAACGGGGTCAGACGGGGAGGCGGCTCCTGCTTCTCTCCGCCGAACTTACTGAGGGGTGTGCCCACTGGGTGCCAGGGTGGCCCAGGTCCCCGAGCCCACTGACGGGGGGGCAGGTCTGCTGGGGGGCGTGGGGAGAGCAAGGTGGGCAGTGGGAAGGGGACAGTCAAGCAGACCCCCCTGGCAGGCAGAGAGGGAGCGCGCTGCGGCGTGGGTGCCAGGGGGCCCAGGGGAGGGTCCAGGCCCAAGGTGGGAGTGGCCGACCAGGTCGCGGGCATCACAGCCCAGGAAGCTGGTATGGCGGGCAGAGTGCACCTCCCCGGCCCTGGGGAGGTGCTGGCTGTTGCCCCTTCGTCGCCAGCAGCCCTTGAGGGACCTCTGGGCCCCTTCCCCTGGGCAGTGGAAGCAGCCCCTCCCCCTCCCTCTCCCATGACTCGTCCCTTGGCCCCGAGCCCCCACCATGCCTCTCGTGACCTGACCTCCAAGCCTGTGACCCTCCTTGTCACCCACCTTTGCTCGTAAACCAGACATCCCTCGTGGGGGGCACCAAAACATGGGGGTCAGTGGGGAATCAGGAAGTGGCACCTGGGGTGGAGGGGGGTGCCCGCACGGGGGTGGGAGGTTTGCTCTCCGCTGGGCAGCTGCACCTCAGGGGCAGACACAGGAGGGAAGACCCAGGTGGCCTCCTTGCCACTCCCAGAGGGGGCCGTCCTGGGGGGCTGACGGCAGCTCAGACCACCAGCTCCCGCAAACGCCCTCGCTGCCTTCCTGGGAGACGTTCGTCGGGGCAGCTGCATCAGGCCCGTCTCGCTGCAGAACCTGGGGCGGGAAAGCCTGGCTCCATGGGTGGCTCTGGGGCCACAGCAAACCTAATGAGGGCTTTTCAATGTCAGTCGTGGAGTGAGGCATCTTTGGTTGAAAACACAGACCTCTCTAAGGAAGCAAGATACAACCATGAGTGAGGAGGGGTAATCCCCACACATCCCCCCAGAAACGCGTGCACCACAGATATACACACAACACTAACACACTCCCGGGTTGGATCAGCCCCGCCTCAGGGCAGCAAGAGGCAGAAGCTTAAATAGCTTATCTGAAAAGAGGCACTTGACTGGCTCAGACACTCAGCCTCGGCGAGGCTCCCAGTGGGCTCTGGCTCCCCAGTGATGCCTCCTGTCTGGTGGGGAGGTGCCTGCTGGGGCTGCCTTCCCACTCCCCCAGCTAAGCAGCTACAGCGCTCCAGATGCTCTGGGATGCGGTGTGTGGACCCCAGGAAGGCTCTGAAAGGCTTCACTCAGATTTCACGTGGCCCTGGAGGCAGGGGATGGAAGGGCCACTGGCTCTGTTGGGACAACATGCAGCGTCCCCGAGCAAAGGTGAATGTTGTCACCAGGAGGAGGAGGGCTGCCGGGCAGGGGAAAAACACTATGGAAATGCAGCAGGATTTGGGCAACAACTGAGACACTCATAAACCGAGCCACTGCTGGCTGTGGGGTTCAAGGCCCACAAAGCCCAGGTTCCGGCTCCTCCCAGCTGAGGCCAGGCACCCCCATCCTCTGGCCTGCTCCATCCTGAAACCGGATGCTGGGGCACAGGCTGGAGGGACGAGGCTGGGCAACCCTTGCCTCCCCGCTCCGCCCCGCCCCACCCCCCACTGCAGCCTCCAGGGACTCCCAGGCAGGCGTCGAGGGTGCCCCATGGGGCGGCCGGCGCTCCCGCCCGGCCCAGCCCCCAGCCCCATTTCCTCTCCGGGCCTGGGCGGCGCCCTTGGCAGAGAGGCTGCGATTGTTCTACGCTGGCGCTTCCCGCAGCAGCCTGCAGAAGGTCGGGCAGTCACCAGCCCAGCCCTGGAGCGCAGCTGCCAGAAACGCCCTAGGCGCATCCTGGGCCGGGGCTGGGAGTGCTGAGACCCGAAGGAGAGGAGGCGTGATGCAGAGACGCCAAGACCCCGGGAGAGCCCAGGGTCGGAGCGGGGCACACCCAGGCCCTGACACCCGCACACAGACACAGACGAGAGAGGGCAGCCCAAGCGGGCACCAGATGAGGGACCAGGGAGGCCTCAGTGCCCAGAGTAGGTGGGGTCTGCAACTGGGAGCCCGCTGCGTGCCGAGGGACCTAGGGGTGGTGAGGAGGCCCGGTCCAGAGGTGGCCACTGCCCCAGAGAGGCCTAGGGGCTCTGAGCCCCCAGACCCCTTCTGGGCCCCACCTCCTCCCCAGCCTGGCCAAGCCTCCTGTCCTCAGGTGCTATCTAGAGGCCTGGGCAGGCTCAGGGAAGCGCCCCTGGGGCCTGGAAGATGGGGCAGGCTCCTAGCTGCTTAGCAGCACACACCCGGGTGGGCACACTGGCTTGGTGGGCCGCAGGCCCGTGCAGGGTGACCGGGGCTTCTTCCCCCATCCTGGCCGGAGCCAAACCTTGACGGTCCCCAGAGCGGGGACAGCCTGCACACTGCCCGGCCCCTAGTTCCCGCCGCAGACAGGAGCGGGGGCTGCTGGGGTGGTGGCCAGAGGGACCTTTCCGGGGGAAGAGGGGGGCTGCTGCCAGGGCTGCCCTGGTCTCCAGCTCCCCTCGCCTCCCTCTGCCTGCGCCCCGCCTGGGGAGAGCGCCCAGCTGTGCTGGGGATTCCTCGCCCCGCAGAAGGTACCCTGGGACTCAGCTCCACCAGCACCGGCCGGGTAACCAGCTTGCACCTGTGACACCAGCAGGCAGGAGGGTGGCCGGTCCAGCCTCGGGGGTGCCTGCAGCCCTTGAAGCCTTCCTGAGCTCACTGCCCTGTCCAGCCACATGAGGGGCAGCCCAGAGTCGGCCCCAGAGCCTGGGCCCCGTGCTCGGGCACAGCCCTCTCACCCCAGGACGCTGGCCTGAGGTCATGTTGTATGAAGACGCTACGCAGGGCCACTTCCAGCAGGAGGGCAGCCACGGAGCAGAGGGGAAGGGATGCACTTCCTCAAGGCCACAGGGGCCCAGAGCCACCCTGGGCGGTCACCTGTGACCACGGACTGGGCAGCATGCCACATCATGCCACGCATCTGCCATGCCACGTTACCTGCCACATCATGTCACAAAGTGCCACATCACTCTGCCAGCCAGGCCGCCCAGGGCTTGACACGGTGACAGAGCCTTGTCCCGGGGTGCCTGGCAGGAAGGGCCTTTCCTCTGGGCCTGCACCCTGTCCCGACTGCTCTGTGGTCTCTTCTCAAGTCCCACCCTGGAGGACTGTCCTTTCCAAAAAAAAGACCCCACCGTGCTGCCCCTCCCTGCGAGGGGGCAGGGACTCATTCTCACGACCAGAAGGCCAGGGTTCCCACCCGGGCCCCCGCTCAGCTTGGCCCGTGGGGTCTCCACCGGGAAGTCCCTCCGCGCAGGGCAGCCCCCATTCCCTGTCAGAAGGGAGACGCCTCAAGAACTCCCAGTGACTCAAAGGTCCCCCCAGATAGGGTTCTGCCCCATGAACTACTCTTGGTTTTGAATCTTGGTAGAACACACCTAATGTGAAACTTACCGCTAAACGCTTTGGAAGCGTACAGTTCGCGGCATTTAGTACGTTCACCTCACTGTGCAGCCACCACCTGCACCCAGCTCCAGAGCATCTTCATCACCTCAAAAGGAAACCCCGCCCCCATTAGGCAGTCACTCCCCATTCCCTCCCCTCAGCCCCCGGCAACCACGAATCTGCTTTTTATCTCCAAGGATTTACCTGCTGTATGTACTTCGTCCAAGCAGAATCATACAGCATGTGTCCTTCTGGGTCCGGTTTCTCTCACTGAGCATCGTGTTCTCAAGGCTCATCCATGTTGTAGCAGGTGTCAGCGCTTCATTCCTTTTTATGGCGGAAGAGTCCATTGTGTGTATACACCACCCTTTGTTTATCCACTCATCCATTGACGGACATTCGGGCTGTTTCTCCTTTTGGCTATTGTGAATAGCGCTGCTGTGAGCATTCGTGTACACGTTTTTGTTTGAACACCTGTTTTCAATTCTTCTGGGTATTTACCTGGGAGTGGGATTGCAGGGTCATACAGTGACTCTATATTTAACCTGCAGAACCACCAAACTGCTTTCCACAGCAGCTGAGCTAGTTTACATTCCCACCGGCAGCGCTCAAGGGCTCCAAGAGCTCCATACCCACACCAAGGCTTGTCACTATCTGCCTGTTTGACTCTAGCCATTCTAGTGGGTGTGAAGTGGTATCTCATTGTGGTTTGATTTGCATTTCCCTGGTGACTAGGGACATTGAGCATCTCTTTATTTAAATTTTATTATTATTATTTTTAGCGTCTTTATTGGAGTATAATTGCTTTACACTGTTGTGTTAGTTGCTGTATAACAAAGTGAATCAGCTACACGTACACATATATCCCCATATCCCCTCCCGAGCGTCTCTTCTTGCGCTAACTGGCCGTGTGTATGTCTTCTGTGGAGAAATGTCTATTCAAGTCCTCTGCCCTTTTTTGAACTTGTTTTTTGTTGTGGTGGTGGTGGTGGTTTTGAGTTGTAAGAGTTCTCTATATAATCTGGACATGAGACACTTACCAGATATGTAATTTTGCAAATATTTTCTCCCATTCTGTCAGTTGTTTTTTCACTCTGTTGTTAGTGTCCTTTGATGCAGAAAAGTTTTTAATTTTAGTGAAGTCCAATTTATTTCTTTTTCCTTTCTTGCTTCTTTGTTGCTTGTGTTTTTGACATTGTATCTAAAAAGCTAGGGCTTCCCTGGTGGCGCAGTGGTTGAGAGTCCGTCTGCTGGTGCGGGCATGCGGGTTTGGGCCCTGGTTCGGGAGGATCCCACATGCTGCGGAGCGGCTGGACCTGTGCGCCACGGCTGCTGGGCCTGCGTTCTGGAGCCCGCGTGCCACGGCTGCTGAGCCCGTGCTCCTGGAGCCCGTGCTCCACGGCAGGAGTGGCCACTGCCCTGAGAAGCCCGCGCGCCACTGCAAGGAGTGGCCCCTGCTCACCGGGGCTGGAGAGGGCTCATGTGCAGTGGCGAGGACCCAGTACAGCCAAAAATAAATAAATACATATGTTTTAAAATGCAAAAATAAAAAAAAAAACCCAAAACCAAAACAAAAAATAAAAAGCTATTGCCAAATCTATGTTATTGAAGATTTACTCCTATGATTTCTTCTAAGAGTTTTTAAGTTTTTTTGTTTGTTTGTTTTGGGTTTTGTTTGCGGTACGCGGACCTCTCACTGTTGTGGCCTCTCCCGTTGCGGAGCACAGGCTCTGGTTGCGCAGGCTCAGCGGCCATGGCTCACGGGCCTAGCCGCTCCACGGCATGTGGGATCTTCCCGGACCAGGGCACGAACCCGTGTCCCCTGCATCGGCAGGTGGACTCTCAACCACTGTGCCACCAGGGAAGCCCAGTTTTATAGTTTAACCTTTAAATTTAGGTCTTATCCATTTTGAGTTGATATTTGTATATGGTGTGAGGTAGGTGGTTCAAATTCATTCTTTTTCATGTGAATATCCAGTTTTCCCAGCACCATTTGTTGAAAAAGCTGTCCTTTCCGCACCAAATGGTCTTGACACCCTTGTTGAAAATCATCTGACCCTAAGTGTGAGGGTTTATTTCTGAGCTCTCTATTCTATTCCATTGGTGCATGTCTGTTTTTATACCAGTACCACACTGTTTTGATCACTGTAACTTTGTAATAAGTTTTAAATTGGGAGTTTGAGTCCTCTGACTCTGGTCTTATTTTTTAAGATCGTTTTGACTATTCAGAGTCCTTTGCAATTCCGTATGAATTTGAGGAATGAATTTTCCTCAATGGCAAAAAAAAAAGGCCATTGGCATTTATCAGCTACTTCTTAAAAATGTAAGTCCTGGGAGGAGACCGTGGTGGTGGCTCAGTCCTTCTTACCTGGGCAGTGGTCAGCTTGCTCAGGTCCTGTGGCAGTGAGGAGGGCAGGTCCTGTTGGGAGGTGATGGGGACCACTGGGGGGTCTGAGCAGGGGTGAGACCCCCTCTGGTTGCCTGAGGGCGGGTGAGCCTGTGGAGGGCAGCGCAGTGCTGGCAGGCCTGACAGGGCCAGCTATCTGGAGTGATGGGGCTTGTGTTGGTTCAGGGGAGAAGGCACAGAGGAGTCAGGGGTGACATCAGGGTGTCTGTCCACACAGCTGAACTGTGAGCAAGCCGGGAGGATGGGAGGGGCAGCTGGGGAGGGCAGTTCCGGTGGGGTAGGGGGAGAATGTGCTGTGTCCTGGACCTTTCTAACCCAAGACGCTTGTAGATGCTGGCCGAGAACCAGGCCTGCAATGGGCGTGGAGAGCCATGGGCCAGTGAGGGGCCATGGGGGAGCATGGGTAGCTGAGGATGTCCCCCCACTGGGGAAAGGGGTGAGGAGAGAGCGGCAGGAGAACCCCAGACAGAGGTGGGAACTTTGTAGACAACAGGTTTGTGTGGCCAGGGTGGCAGGGACCAGCATGGGGTGGGATCCCAGGCGGGGACCCAGGCAACTACAGGGTCCCAGAGGTGGCCTGGGGGATGGTACATGTGAACACAGCCAGGAGGCAGGAGAGGGCTACAGTGAAGGGGGAGGCCTTGACTGCTGGGCCTGGGGGCGCCTCAGAAGGATGGGGGCCCTTCCTGGCGCTGCCCCCCACCCCCACCCTCTCTTCCACTTCTTGACAGCACATTCTTATTTACTGGTTTTTCCCGGGCAGCAGAGGGCCCTCTCAGCCAGGGCAGAGCCTGGAGCTGGCGGGAAGAAAGGCAGCACAGCCAGCAGTCAGCAGAATGGGCGGGGCTCTGGTTCCCTGGAGGCCCCCTTACTCCCATTGGGCACCTGGGGACACTGTTCAGCCTGGAGGGGGGCCCACCCCCATCCGGTCTCCCCTTCCTCCCCTTCCCATCCTCCTTCCCACAGAGTCTGGCTTCGCCTGGGCCAGCTGCCCCTTGCCCCAGGCATGAGTCCAGCCCGTCAGGCCGACGGAACTGCCAGGGAACAGCTTGCTGGGACCCAGGGGCATCTCCAGCACCTAGAGCCCCCAAGCTGACTTCTGAAGTGGTGGTGGGCCCCCGGGTGTCTGTGGGGGCAGCTCGGTGTGGGCTGGGCCAGCAGGGACGGCAAGGGGGGTCACTGGGCCCTGTGCTTACACTCAGGCTGGGCACCACTGCTCGTGCCCAGGGGCAGGCACAGGGTGGGGGGATGGCATGCATCCTCTGCAGGGCCACCCAGGTCCCCGCGCCCCCTGCAGCACCCCACCTCCAGGCCCCCCGGCGTCTCAGTCCTGCAGTCCTCAGCCATGGGACCTTGATCCTGAGGACGCAGCTCTCCTCCCCTGGGGAGGGGCCCTGCCTGAGGGCTGTTTGTGAAGAGTCCTGTCCCTGAGGCCCAGCCCACCAGCCACCCGGGAGGTGATGCAAGTGGTGCCTGGAAGGGGCAATGAGAGGCAGGTATGAGGCCAGTGGGCCTGGAGCCGGTGGAGTCCCAGGGCGCGGTCTTGGAGGCTCGAAGGCTTGGGGCTCAAGGAGGGGGAAGAGGAAGTGGTGCGCTGGGACCTCAGGCAGCAGGGGTGCAGGCCAAGCACGGAGCATGTGCTGGCCCCCAGCTGTCCCTCCTGGGGCAGCCAGGCCGGCAGGCACTGGGTGTTTTGGAAACCAGCAGGCCTGGCTGGGCACGTGGAGGGGTGCTGTCTGGAGCTGGGGCCCTGGAGCTCTCGCTGTGAGGTCCATCTGGGCCCCGCTGGGCCCCGATACATTCCCCTGGGCAGATGCCCCACGCTCATGCCCAGGCCTGCTCTGGGGTTCCCGGGGGGTGGCTCAGCCTGCGAATCAGACTTCTAAGGGCCTGTCTGTCCTGTCCTATTGTCCCTCCAGCAGCCCCTGGGCACTGAGGTGTCCAGACCTTTGAGACAGATCATGGGGAGGAAGCCCCCACAGTCTGTGAGTATGAGGTGCCGTGGGTCAACCTCACTGGGCACCACTGTGGGCACTGCTGAGGCCAGGGCCATACGTGCCCCGCTCCTGCCCCGCCCCCAAACGGCCCTGTGCGAAGCCCATGGGTGCTGCCCCCAAGGCCAAGCTCTGCGGAGAGGCCAGCCAGGGGCGGGCTCAACTTCTCCAGTCTGTCCCCTTGGTGCAGGACAGACCTCCAGGCTCCTGCCGCCCTCTGGCTGCTGGGCCCACTGGAACCAGAGGGGTCTGAGGTCCTTGCTGCATCTTCGAAACCTCTTTTAGCTTTTGGACAAAATGACCTTGCTGGTGTCACATTCAAACAAGCCTGAAGAGGACAAGGGAGGAGGAGCCCCTGAGCCCTGCAGGGGAGCAGGGGGTTCAGGGATGCCAGGGTCAGCCTGGGGCCTGGCAGAGCAGGGGTCACACTGGGTCACACGGCAGCAGAGCAGAGCAGTGGGCCCGAGCTCCTGAGCACGGCTGGCCAGGGTCTCAGGACGACGAGGTTCAGGGCCCACATCTGCCCTTGTGTAAAGGCGGGGTGGGGGTCTGCCTGGTGCAAAGGGCTGCCTGGGGACGGGGGTGCTTCTCCGGGGGTCTGAACTCTCGGTCAGGGGTCGGCCCAAGGCGAGCGGTGGCTCCACTTTTCCCGGTCGGCACCCTGCCCCCCGCTCCCCTCCCCGCTACCCCTCGGCAGGCTGGCCCTTCGCCGCCTTACAGGTGAATACTTATGCCTATTTTTGTTCTAACAATTGAGGGAACCCAAGAATGAGGCTTCGAGGGCAGGGTTTTGAAAGGCGGGATGGAGAGTGGCCGGGCAGGAGGCTTGGGAAGACGACCCTGCCCAGCTCCAAGCCCAGGAGGGCCGCCCTCAAACGCTTGTGCCCATCCAGCAGCGATCCCCGTCTGAGCTCCGCGCGGCCCGCGAGCGCCGCCTGGTGCACACGCGCGGAGCGGCCGCCCGAAGCGGTGCTTCCGGGCCGGGGATGGGGCGGGTCCTAGGGAAGAGCTACGTGACGGTGAAGGGGCGGGGGCAAGTATCGGGGGCGGGGCCTGGGGATAGGCAGGGGCGGGGCCTAGTGGCTGGCCGGGGGCGGGACCGAGGGTAGAGCCGTGGGACAGGGCGGGGGCGGGGCCGAGCGTCGGGAACTGGGCCGGGGCTTGAGAGGCTCAGCTCCGGACTCCGCCCAACCGGGTGGGCGGGCGGGCTGGCACTCCCCACGAAGACCCCGGAAGGCCACGGCGACCTGTTCCCAGACAGGCTTGTGATTTTGCTAAAATCCATAGTTTTCAGGGCTGGTAACTCGCAGTACATCCCGCCCGCTCTTCGCGGAAACAAGCCTTTTCAGTTCTTAGTTGTTTCCTCTGGTCTTGATTTAGAAATTAATCGAAATCTCGGTAGTTGGAGAATGTGGTCAGTTTGAGGCTGATCTTTAGTGTTGAGATTTCTTTGTGGATCAATACATGATCTATTTTTAGAGCAATGCAGGGTTGCTAGAAAAGGATGTTCTGAGGCTGCTACCCCAGACCCAGCGAGCGCGTGGGGCGCTGGGCGCAGGGGGGCGGGGCTTCCGGGACGCGCCCGGCGTGGGGCTCAGGGGACCGGGAGGGCCAGCCTTTCTGTAGGCTGTGTCTGTGGACCGGGAGCGCCTGGACTTTGTTTTTATCCGTTTAGGCAATTCAGTCGCTTTTAAAGTGGCGATTGTTTTAAATGGCATAATTTCGATTACTGGTGTATTTGGATTTCTTCTTCTTTTTAAAAAAATATTTATTTATTTATTTAGGCTGCGCTGGGTCTTAGTTGCAGCATGTGGGATCTAGTTCCCTGACCAGGGAACCCAGTCCCTCTGCATTGGAGGCGCGGAGTCTTAACCAATGGACCGCCAGGGAAGTCCCTGGATTTCTTTTTTAAAATAAACTTTATTTTTAGAATCGCTGTAGATTTTCAGAGAAATTGCTGAGACTTCCGGAGAGTTCCCATGCACTTCACTTCACGGTCGATTTCCTCTATTATGAGGAACTACGTTAGTACAGTACACTTGCTACAATTAATAACCCAATATTGACACATTATTAACTACAGTCCACACTTTATTCAGATCTACTTAGTTTTTACCTAACATCCTCTTTCTGTTCCAGGATCCCACAGTAAGTTTAATTGTTCTCCCTGGGCGCCTCCTGGCTGCGGCAGTTTCTCAGACTTTCCTTGTCTTCGGTGACCTTGATGGTTTTGAGTGCTGGTCAGGACATCCTGTAGCCTGTTCCTCTGTTGGGATTTGTCTGGTGGGGTTGTGGGTTTCAGAGAGGTACAGTGCCCTTCTCGTTGCAAGTGTCAAGGGTGAATGCCCTCAACATGGCTCACCACTGTGACCCTGGCCCTGATCACTGGGCGGTGAGCCTTTCCATTCTCTGCCCATTGGAAGGAAGTCAGTATTGGCCAACCACGATTAAGAAGTGGGGGGTTGTGCCCCCTTCCTTGAGGGTAGAACATCTACATCAATTATTTGGAATTCTTCTGTATGGAATATTTGACTCTTCCATTTATTTATTTATTCTGTCACTTGTATCAATATGGAGTCATGGATACATATTTATTTTTATTGTGGTTATACACATAACATAAAATTTACCATTTTAATTGTTTTAAGTGCACAGCTCAGTGACATTAAGCACATTCACATTGTTGTGCAACCATCACTACTATCTGTCTCCAGAACTTTCTCATCTTGCAAAACTGAAACTCTGTCCCCATTAAACACTAACTCCCCACCCCCTACCCCAGCCCCTGGCAACAGCCATTCTACTTTCTGTCTCTATTAATTTGACTACTTTAGGGATGGTACATAAATGGAATCATTCGGTATTTGTCTTTTTATAACTGGCTTATTTCACTGAGCACGATGTCCTCAAGGTTCATCCATGTTGTATTAGGTGTTAGAATTTCCTTCCTTTTTAAGGCTGGCTAATAATAATTCTATTGTATATTGTATTAGGGTTCTCCAGAGAAATCAATTATATATATAATATAAAAAATGTATGTAGGGGTTCCCTGGTGGCACAGTGGTTAAGAATCCGCCTGCCAATGCAGGGGACACAGGTTCGATCCCTGGTCCGGGAAGATCCCACACGCCACAGAGCAACTAAGCCTGTGCACCACAACTACTGAGCCTGCGCTCTAGAGCCTGGAAGCCACAACTACTGAAGCCTGCACGCCCTAGAGACTGTGCTCTGCAACAAGAGAAGCCACCGCAATGAGAAGCCCGCGCACCGCATTGAAAAGTAGCCCCTGCTCGCTGCAACTAGAGAAAGCCTGCTCTCAACAACAAAGACCCAACTCAGCCAAAAATAAATAAATTAAAAAATATATATATGTAAAATATATAGAGATGAGGTTTTAATTATTTATTTATTTATTTATTGAGGTATAAGATGGGGAGTTTTTTTTTTTTTTTACAGTACACGGGCCTCTCACTGCTGTGGCCTCTCCCATTGCGGAGCACAGGCTCCGGACACGCAGGCTCATGGGCCCAGCTGCTCCGTGGCATGTGGGATCCTCCCGGACCGGGGTACCCGGCAGGCGGACCCTCAACCGCTGCGCCACCAGGGAAGCCCAAGATGGGGAGATTTATTATAGAAATTGACATGTGATTATGAAGGAGGAGGAGATCTGCCATCTGCAAGCTGCAGGCCCAGGAAGCCTGTGCTGTAATTCAGTCTGAGCGTGAAGGCTGAGAACCAGGAACGCTGATGTCTGAGGGTAGGAAAGGATGGATGTCCCAGGTCAGGCAAAGAGACAGCTTGTCCTCTGCCTTTTTGTCCTGCCTGGGCCCTCAACAGATGGGATGATGCCCACCTGCATTGGGGAGGGCAACCTTTCTTACTTGTGTTCAGATTCAACACCAGTCTCCTCCAGACACACTATCCCAGTCACACCCAGCTGTCTGGGTGCCCTTAGCCTAGCCAAGTGGACACATAATATTAACCATCATACACACACACACACACACACACACACACACACACACAGACACACACACACACACACACCATGTTTTGTTTATCCAACTCCGTCCATTGACGGACATTTGTTTATTTTTCCTACTTTTTAACACCTCTGAATAACACTGCTATGAACACGGGTATGCAAACACGTGTTTGAGGCCCTGTTTTCAATTCTTTGGGGAATAGGCCCAGAACTGCAGTTGCTGGGTCACATGGTAATTCTATGCCTACTTTTTCTAGGAAGCTCTGTACTGTCTTCCACCAGCGTCTACATTCCCACCAGCAGTGCACGAGGGTTCCAATGTCTCCACATCCTCACCAACACTTCTTTTTTAAAAATATGGGATGCTTCACAAATTTGTGTGTCATCCTTGCGCAGGGGCCATGCTAATTTTCTCTGTATTGTTCCAATTTTAGTATCTGTGCTGCTGAAGTGAGCACTCACCAACACTTCTTGTTTTCTGTTTTTTTTTTTTTTTTTTTTGCGGTATGTGGGCCTCTCACTGCTGTGGCCTCTCCCGTTGTGGAGCACAGGCTCCAGACGCGCAGGCTCAGCGGCCATGGCTCACGGGCCCAGCCGCTCCGCGGCATGTGGGATCTTCCCGGACCGGGGCACAAACCCGTGTCCCCTGCATCAGTGGGCGGACTCTCAACCACTGCGCCACCAGGGAAGCCCTGGTTTCTGTTTTTTGGTAGTGGCCATCCTGATGGGTGTGAGGTGGTGTCTCGCTGTACTGTTGACTCGCACTCCCTGATGATCAGTGATGCTGAGCATCTTGTCATGTGCTTGTTGGCCATGTGCGTGTCTTCTCTGGAGAAAGGTCTATCAAGTTCCTTGCCCAGTTTTTGAATTAGGTTGTTTATTTAGTTAAATAAACAAATTATTTATTTATTTATATATTTGGCTGCGTTGCGTCTTTGTTTCTGTGCGAGGGCTTTCTCTAGTTGGGGCAAACGGGGGCCCCTCTTCATCGCGGTGCGCGGCCTCTCACTATCGCGGCCTCTCTTGTTGCGGAGCGCAGGCTCCAGACGCGCAGGCTCAGTAGTTGTGGCTCACGGGCCTAGTTGCTCCGCGGCATGTGGGATCTTCCCAGACCAGGGCTCGAAGCCGTGTCCCCTGCATTGGCAGGCAGATTCTCAATCACTGCGCCACTAGGGAAGCCCTGGGTTGTTTATTTTTGGTGTTGAGTTGTAGGAGTTCTTTACATTTTCTGGGTATTAATCGCTTATCAGATATAAGATTTGCAAATATCTTCTCCCATCCTGTGGGTTGCCTTTTCTCTCTGTTGATGGTGTGCTTTAATGCACAATGATATTTACCTTATACTTTGGTTATAACCCAATACGACTTGATTTATTTTCTTTTTCACATTGTTCCAGCTTTGGCTCCTGGAAACTCTGTCAGGTGGCTGGGTTTACTTTCTTTATTCTTCTAATTTTATTGAGGTATAGCTCACATACAGCACTGTATAAGTTTAAGGTGTACAGCATAATGACTTGACGTACATACATCATGAACATGAACCACAAGTTTGGTGAACATCCATCATCTCATATAGGTACAAAATTAAAGAAATAGAAAAAAAAATTTTTCCTTGTGATGGGAACTCAGGATTTACCCTCTTAACGACTTTCATGTATAACATACAGTGTTAATTACATTTATCATGTTGTGCCTTACATCCATAGTACTTATTTTTCTTATAACTGGAAGTTTCTACCCTTTGACTGCCTTCCTCCAATTCCTCCTCCCCCTACCTGGGTTTACCTTTATTTTTTTTTTAATTAACAAAAAATTAATTTATTTATTTGGTTGCACTGGAGCTAAGCCTCCTTAGTTGCAGCTCGCCTGCTCGTTAGTTGTGGCATGTGGGCTCCTTAGTTGCGGCATGCAGACTTCTTAGTTGCAGCATGCATGTGAGATCTAGTTCCCTGACCAGAGATCCAACCAGGGCCCCCTGCATTGGGAGCGTGGAGTTTTAGTCACTGCACCACCAGGGAAGTCCCGGGTTTACCTTTATTATGTTACTTTCTGCTTCCTAGTTATGCTGCTTTATTTTAGTTTTTATTTTTAATTTTTGGCTGCACCATGCAGCTTGCTGGACCTTAGTTCCCTGACCAGGGATTGAACCCATGCCCTTGGCAGTGAGAGCACAGAGTCTTAACCACTGGACCTCCAGGGAATGCCCCCCTATGCTGCCTTTCTTATACTTCCTTCTCCCTTCCTATATTCTATTAGGTTCATTACGTTTTCTTTAGTCTTTTTTCCTTCCATAGATGTGGAAGTTATACAACCTATTTCTAGTCTTTTAGTGGTTATCTTAAGAGTTTCACATTACTTTTTTTAAAAAATAAATTTATTTAGTTATTTATTTGTGGCTGTGTTGGGTCTTCGTTGCTGCGCATGGGCTTTTTTCTCTAGTTGCGGCGAGCAGGGGCTACTCTTCGTTGCGGTGCGCAGGCTTCTCATTGCGGTGGCTTCTCTTGTTGAGGACCTCGGGCTCTAGGCGCTCAGGCTTCAGTAGTTGCAGCACGCGGGCTCAGTAGTTGTGACTTGCAGGCTCTAGAGCGCAGGCTCAGTAGCTGTGGCACATGGGCTTAGTTGCTCTGCGGCATGTGGGATCTTCCCCAGACCAGGGCTCGAACCCATGTCCCCTGCATTGGCAGGTGGATTCTTAACCACTGCGCCACCAGGGAAGTCCCCACATTACATTTTAATCTCAATCACTAGCCCTGGCCATTTCCTGAACACTACCGGATCTTACACTTGCATCCCTCCCCTCTTGCATGGTTGGTGGTCCGGGGTTTGGGTTTCTTTGACACCCCTTGTCCAGGGTAAGCTGCCCCCAAGCAAGCCCTGTGACAACGGCTCAAGATGGGGGCACGCAGCCTTTCTGTGGGCACAGGAAGTAAGACGGGACAGAAGGGGGCAGTCCCAGAGCTGGGCAGGGGGCTTTGGGCAGGGGGCTCAGTCCACCGGGACCTGGGAAGACTGTGTCACGTGCAGCCCTGTCACCCGCCAGCGAGGAGGCTGGGGGGCTGCGGCACAGCCCAGGTGCCAGCCCCCACGTGGCTGCCCCAGCTGGCCGAGTGAACCTCAGGCGGAGGCTGTGGAAAGAAGGGAGGGGTCTGAGAAACTCCGTGCCTAGCCACCCCCGCCCCGCTATGCTCCAGCCCCTCGAGGGAGCCCCCGGCCCAGCCGTGCTTGCCTGATTCCTGCCAGCACTGCCACCAGGTCCCTCTGTCCACCCAAGTGAGGCTCAGCTTCATCTCAGCTGGGTCAGCTGCAGCCCTCCTGGGTTGTCGGCCTAGTGGCCACGCGGGAGGGGGGCCTGAGGGGGACAAATATTGGCTCCAGTTGGGGCGTGGCCTGTGCACTGTGCTCCCCTGGGGTGGCAGTTCTGGGCCCAGCCCTTCACAGGGAGAGCCGAGCAGGACCTGAAGGCCAGAATTCCAGAGGAGGGGGTGTCACCCACCCTGACGTCCCGCCTACATGTCAAGGCCCCTGCTGTCCCACCAGGGCTCGAATTTGATGGGCAACAGGTGTCATTGAAGGTCAGCCACTCTGACACTCAAGTCCTGGGCTTGGGACTGCGGTTCTCTGCCCTCCCTCCACTGCCTGGGGGAGCAGAGATCTGTAGGCAGCCAGAGACCCAGCGCTCAGCACAATAACAGCCGGCATTCACACCCACACTCACACCCGCTCCCACGTTCACACCCAACCCACGTTCACACCCATGTTCACACCCACATGCAAGCTCACACCCACACCCATGTTCACACTCACACCAATGTCCACACCCACACCCATGCTAACACCCACACCCACACCTGCACTCACGCTCACTCACACCCGCACTCACACCCACGCCCACGCTCACACCCACACTCACATCCACACCCACACCCACGCCCATGCCCACACCCACACCCACGCCCATGCTCACACCTACATTCACACCCGCACTCACACCCACACCCACGCTCACACCCGCACCCACACCCACGCCCACGCTCACACCCACGCCCACACCACGCCCATGCCCACACCCACACCCACGCCCATGCCCACACCCACGCCCACGCCCACACCCGCACCCACACCCACGCTCACACCCACGCCCACACCACGCTCACATCCACACCCACACCCACGCCCACGCCCACACCCACGCCCACGCCCACACCCGCACCCACACCCACGCTCACACCCACGCCCACACCACGCTCACATCCACACCCACACCCACGCCCACGCCCACACCCACGCCCACACCCACGCTCACACCCACGCCCACACCACGCTCACATCCACACCCACACCCACGCCCACGCCCACACCCACACTCACGCTCACCCCGGCTTTCAAGTCCCCACTCCTGACCCACCCTCCACCTTGGTGACTGTGTGGAGTTTCATGTGTGGGCACCAGCCACTGGGCCTCTCATCCCCTTCCAGTGTGACCCACTGCAGGGACAATCCCCACGCCTGGCGCCTTGTGGCATCTGGGCAGCGAGGGACCCATCTCCAGAGCCCATCTGGTTGCACCCTGGGTTGTCCGGAAGCAGCCCCCGAGGTGGGGTGTGGGGTACGGGCCATGGGCTAGGGGTAAAGTCCCGCTGTCCTGCAGGAAGCCTCGGGCCAGCCAACAGGCTCTGGAATGAGCGCCCTTCAGAGTGTCCCACATGGGGCCACAGTGGTCGGTGAGCTGGGTCTGCACCTGAGGCCCCCCCGGAGGTGTGGGGCTTGCAGTGTCTTCTTACTGGGGACCCCCAGTGGCAGTGTCTGTGGGTCTCTTCTCTTCTCTGGGAGAGGATGACTGGTCTGCACCGTGTGTGTGGGGGGGCACTGAGGGAGGGGCTAGGGCCCCCCTGCTGCGCACATGAACTTTCCTCTCCCCCTGGCCTGGGGTTTCAGTCTGCGAGTTCAGCCGTTCTCTTAGGGGAGCCCATGGTCCCGTCCAGATCCGCCCAGAGAACACACCGTGTGCCCTGCCGTGGGGTAGGGTGGCCCTGGGGGCCTGTGCACAGATGCCCAGGTGCTGGGAGCACACTGCTCTGGCCTCCCTGGGTCCCCGCCCTTGGTCACCCTCTGACCTGATTAGGTCTCTGCAGAGAAACAGACCAATGGGAGAGAGCGGGAGGGAGGGAGACTGACTTATTTTAAGGAACTGGCTCATGTGGTTGTGGCTTGTCCAGCAGCTAGAGACCCAGGGAGGAGCTGAGGCTGCAGCTCAGGGCCAGAGGTTGTGTACAGCAGGACTCCTTCTTCCTGGCGACCTCAGGCTTTTCTCTTAAGGCCTTCCACTCTTCGGATGAGACCCACCCACATTATCAGGGTCATCTGCTTTACTCAAATCTACAGATTTCCATGTTGATCACATGGAAAAAACCCTTCATGACCCCCACGTTCACTGTAGCATTATTCACAGTAGCCAAGAGGTGGAAGCAACCTGAATGTCCATAGACTGACGGATAAACAAAATGTGGTCTATTCATCCAATGAAATATTATTCAACCTTAAGAAAGAAATTCTGACACCTGCTAAAACGTGGATGCTCCTAGAGGACATGATGCTGGGTGAAATAAGCCAGACGCAGAAGGACAAATACCGTCTGATGCCGCTCATACGACGTCCCTAGGGGAGTCAAGTCCGTAGACAGAAAAGCAGGAGGGTGGGTGTCGGGCTGGGGCGTGAGTGTTTAATGGGGACAGAGTTTCGGTTTGGGAAGACGGAAAGTTCTGGAGATCTACTGCCTAACAAGGCCCGTATAGTTTACGCTACTGAACTGCACACTTAAAAATGGTTAAGATGGTTAATTTTATGTTTTGTGCTTTGTACCACAAACAATACAAAAAAGACCAAACGAAACGATTGTGGTTCATGACAGAGGTTCAGTATATGTTAGTTCCCTTTTCTGAGTAATATTTTATGCTAATTTCACCACTGTAATCAATACATATATGAAAAAACACACCTTCACAGCAACACCTAGACTAGTGTTTGGGCAAACATCTGGGCTTGTAGCCTGGCCAACGGGATGCAAAACTGACCCTCACGCCCTCCTTCTCCGCAGGCCCTTGCTCTCCCCGCACCCCCTGCCCCACTGCCGTCGTGCGGCAGCCCCCACCAGCCTTCTTCTCCTCCAGCTGTGGTCCGGGTGTAGAGATGCGACTAGTTTCCTTGAAATGGTCTGGGGATTTTTGAGGGAAGGGGTGGGAAAATCTTTTCTCACCGTCACAAAGCCTGAAGCCACAGCCCGGAGCAGCCAGGACAAAGGTAGGGCGCCCAGAGCCGGCTTCTTCTTCCATCCTGGCCCGGGGCCGCTGGCCCGGTGCCCGCTGGAGCCATTTTGTCCCCGTCAGCACAGATCTTGCGGCCTCAGCAGCTGTCCTGGGCCTCAGCAGGAAATGGCCCTGTGGCTTCCATATTCTGGCCCGCGGAGGGCCAGCCAGGCCGGTGGGGTACAGGGCATACCTCGCCTGCTAGATTCGTCAGGTGGCCATGGGGCCGAGGCAGATGTGTGTCGGCGTGCGTGACCCTGGGGGCCACGCACGGGGGTGAAGGGAACTAGTGGGGGCCTGTCTGTGACCATCGCTGGGGGCAGGAGCTGGAGGGGGGATGGGAGGAGCCCCCTCAGCCCCAGCTTGTACTCACAGACCTCCGAGCGCCGTGGCCAGGCCAGCAGGTCACTGCCCGGACAGGAGCACAGGGACCTGGGCCTGGGGTCGGGAGCCAGAGCCACCACCCCACGTTGGGGTGGCGGCGGGTGTGTGTCCAAGGGCTGAGCGCACACAGGCAGGGGTGTGTGTGCTGCTGTGGCGTCTTGTTACTGAACAGCCAGGCCACGGGGCTCCCTCGGGAGCCAGCTTTGCTCTTCTGAGCGGAAGGGGGTCAGGTTTCCCTGAGAATAGCCCCGACCGCCCAGAGGCACCTGGCTTGGCCTCCCCGTGGCCAGTCCAGCCCCCTGGCCCCATCTGCTCTGCATCCTCTCGCCCCTAGTTCGTGGCCAGCTGTCTTCTCCTGGGACTGTGGACCGCCAGCCCCTCCTGCGCAGGGTGGCCCGAGGGGGACCCCAGTGCATGTTCATTGAACCTGTCCTTAGGGCGTGTCTGCAAAGTGCTGGCAACGTGCGGGGCCCTGGGTCCTTGGGGATGTGAGGGCGACACCTGGCCAGGGAGGGCTGTCAACAAGAACCCTCACCAAGAAGTGATGACAGCCCGTGGGGCCTCCCGCTGCACAGTGGGGGGAAGGGGCTCACTGGGGAGAAGGGAACAGCCCCTCTCCTGCCCTGGCCCACGATGTCCATCCTTGCCGTGGCCCAGGGGGACCTTGGCTGGGACCCAGGGTCAGAGAGGGAGCTCTGGGGCGAGGGGCTGCTCAGGCCAGGAAGGGCCACGTGGGGAAGGGCCAACCTGTCCCAAAATAGGGCTGACAGGATCTCCTGGCCATAAAAGGCTCTTGGAATCTGGACCCCAGGGACCCCGGGCAGCTGGATCCGCTAAAGCTCAGCCGCCCCCTCTGCCCCTTGTACTCTGCCCACAGCAGCTCCAGCGCCACCGTGCAGTGTCCCCTCAGCCAGCCACAGACATGGTAAGGCTGCTCCCGGCGCCCGGCAGAGCCCCCGGCGGGCTGGGCTGGGTGGTCCAGCAGGAGCTGGGCAGTGCCTGGGCGAGAGAGGACGGCAGGCAGGCCTCTGCACACACGGGGATCAGGCTGGGGCCGTGACCAAAGGTGGGAGGGTCTCTGGGGACCTGAGGAAGACGTCCAATAAGGCTGGGGGGAGAGCGCGGAGTGGGGGGCCCGAGGCCGGGCCCTGCCGGCCACTGGCGCTGCTCTTGCTCTGGGGCCCAGGCCGGAGCAGCCCTTTCGGAAAGCGGCCGGGGCGGTGGCAGGCAGGGTGGCCCGGCCCTGGACTATCACTCTGGGATGCCAGAACAGGCTGGGGCCTTCACCCTGGCCCCCAGGCCAGGCTCCTCCCCACGCTGGCCATGGTGTCCCTCCCCTGGCCTCACTGGCTGTCCAGCGCTGCCCCACTGCACTCTCACGTGGCTGGCCTGCCCCTGCCTCGAGCGCCGTCCCCCCTGAGTGGCCTCGCGGAGCCTTGCTCTCCCTTCAAGACCCATCCCTGTGCCGCCTGGCCTCAAGCCTGCTCTGGGCTGGGGCCTCCAGCCTCCCCTGGACTGAGGGGTGGAGGGGCTCCTGGCGAGCCTGGGCCCGTGTCCCCACAGACGGAGCGCCTGACGGCGGAGCAGATCGAGGAGTACAAGGGGGTCTTTGAGATGTTTGATGAGGAGGGCAACGGGGCGGTGAAGACGGACGAGCTGGAGCGGCTCATGAGTCTGATGGGCATCAACCCCACCAAGGGCGAGCTGGCCTCCATGGCCAAGGACGTGGACAGAGACAGTGAGGCCGCCAGGGGCAGCGGGAGGGGCGTCACCGGGGTGTGAGTGGGGAGGGGCTCGCCGCCCTCACTCGGGCACCTGCTGCTTGCTCCCGCAGAGAAAGGGTTCTTCAACTGCGACAGCTTCCTGGCGCTGATGGGGGTGTACTGGGAGAAGGCCCAGAACCAGGAGAGTGAGCTCAGGGCGGCCTTCCGCATCTTCGACAAGGAGGGCAAGGGCTACATTGACTGGGACACGCTCAAGTAGGGCCCCGGGCCGGCGTGGGTGCGGGGGCGGGGGGAGGGCCCGCTGGCTGCCACTCAGCGCAGGCTCCTGCAGGTACGTGCTCATGAATGCGGGCGAGCCCCTCAGCGAGCTGGAGGCCGAGCAGATGATGAAGGAAGCCGACAAGGACGGGGACGGGACCATCGACTACGAGGGTGAGTGGGGGATGGGCCCCGGGAGCCCGGCGGCCGGGTCAGGCCAGGCTGCCTACTTGTCCCTCTGCTCTCAGAGTTCGTGGCCATGATGACTGGGGAGTCCTTCAAGCTGGTCCAGTAGGAGCAGCCACTGCGGCCGTGGGAAGCCCGCTGCCTGCTGCCATCACCCTGCCGCCCACCCTGTCATCCACCCCACGCCGGCTCCATGGCCAATAAACGCTCCGGCCAGACTCGTGTGTGCTTCACTGTCCCAAGGCTGGAAAAAGGGGCTGCAAAGCTGCGGGTCTGGAGGAGGGAGAGGGTTCTCCTGAGCTGCCCATCACACTTGGGCCATCACTTCTGTGGGACACCCGACACTGCCTACAGCCCAGCTCTGGGCTCCGGACACCAGCCGGAAGGCCAGGCTGGGCATAGGTTGAGGACCACGTACTCACGCTGCCTGCCTGCCCTGCGAGGCTGCTGCCCGAGGGCCCCTCCCGGAGCTCTTTCCTCCATATGGAGATCACTTAGATAGAAACTTTATTCTCTCTCTCTCCAAAAAGCTGTAGACATCACAGCAGGCTCTGAGCCCTGAGGCTTGGGTCTGTGGGGCCTCATCTGGACTGAGGGCCTGCTGGGCCTGAGCCAGGGGCCAGGGTTGAACGAGGCAGCGTGTGTGTGTGTGTGTGTGTGTGTGTGTGTGTGTGTGTGTGTCTGTGTGTGTGTGTGGCCAACACAGTGCCGGCTGGCTCAGATGCCCAGCGTTACATAGCAACGAGGCCAGGGCTGCAGCAATGTGCCGGACGGCTGGCCTTCCCGGGCGGGAAGGATGGTGAGGGTGGGCTGGGGTGCCCTTGCACAGTCCCCTGTGAGCACAGAGTGGCTGGTGGCATCGGGAGGCTCGGGAGAGCTTTTCTGCCCCCTCCGGGGGGGCACCAGGGCTACAGCCAGGGGTGTTGGGCATTGCGGCCCCACCCCTGGGGCCCTGGAGGGGTCTCTAGGCATGAGGCCTCAGGGAGGGGGCTGGGCTACTGGGAGGGGGGTGGCTCTTCCTGTCTGGTTTTAGCCATCTTGACGGCCTCATCGTAGGAGGGCGGCAGCTCAGGGGCATACAGGCTGTAGGCGGGAGGGGTCACAGAGTCGAGGTCCAGCTCCCCCAAGGGCAGGGGCAGCCGCATGCCCAGCGGGTACTGCACAGAGCTGTAGGCTGCAGGGAACCAGAATGGGTTTGTGGCGACGGGTGGCTCTGGCCCTCACCAGTCCCCTGCCGCCCCTTCGGGCAGGTGGGCCGCCGGGCGAGGTCTGCCGGCACTCACATGACACAGTGCTGTGCATGGGGCTGTCGCTGTCCGCGGGGATGGCTGTCAGGTCGCAGGACTCAGGTGCTGATGGCAGGTGTGGCTGGGCGTGCGCCCGCTTCCGGAGACAGCAGAAGCGGACACAGCTGGCCGTGGCCCCACACAGCAGCAGCAGGAGCACAGCAAGCAGGAGGAGCCTGGGCGGGGGGGCGACATCTGCCGCTGGACCGACCCCTGGCCGCTGGGCGCCTGCTCTCTGGGGGCAGTCACAGCCCGGTTGCCCAAAACAAGGCGATGGATAGGGTAAAAGAGAACCAGGGACTCTGTCTCCAGGCCAGAGACCTCCTCCCAGCCCGGCCTGGCCTCCTGCTGCTGGCCTGCCCTGGCTGTCTCTCCAGGGCTGGCCACAACTGGCCTTGGGCTTACTCCCAGGACACGCTGTCCCAGACCGACTGCACAGTCCTGTGCCCAGACCAATGACCATGTTCACAGGGGCCTCCCACAGGGGCGGGGAGCGAGGGAGTGGGAGGTGGGCAAGCAGGCTACAAGGGAAGTCCTGCCCAGGGCCCCGGGGGTGTCCCTAGCCATGGGGGACTCAGGCAGGACCCACGCAGGAGGTCACCCCTGGTGCTGGGGGAGGAGGCTGGGGTCAGCATGCCAGGCTCTGAGGGCCCCAGCGCCGTCCCGCCAGCGGCCCAGGAGGGGGACAGTGCTGGCGACGCCTCGGCCGTGGGGTCAGGCGGGGTGGGGGTCTGGTGGGCCTGGCCCGGGGGAGAACCGTCGCACCCGGCTGCGCGCCGCGGCCTCCACTTACCCCACGTGCCACAGGCTGCTCCAGCGGGCCTGGGGCGGGCACCTGCGGGGACGGGGGCACTTGGAGCAGGCGAGGCAGGGCCCGGCCGACCGCCCTGCCCGAGCCTCCCCCAGGGTGGGGCCACCCCAGCTCCCTCCCCCCCGCCCCCACTTACTGATCCGAGGGGTCGCAGCTGCCTTCCGCGAAGCCCAGCGCCACCTGTGGGGACAGGGGTGAGCCCGGGCCAGGGCGCGCCGAGCGCGGACCCGCCCCGCGGTGCACGAGCCGAGCGCCCCGAGACCCACCTGCGGCAGCTGCAGGAGCGGCGGCAGCAGCAGGAGCCCGCGGTCAGCTAGGGCGCCAGCAAACATGCTCAGCGCCGACGGGAAGCGCGAGCCCACTAGCCTCGAGGCTTTATGGAGGCCCCGCCCCTAGGCCACCGCCCAGCGCAAACCCCGCCCCCGAGACCGCGTCCATTGGAGGGCTCGCCCTGTAGCCGCGCCCATGTGCCTCGCCCCTACCCTCCGCCCAAGGTTAGCCGCGCCCTTTAGCGGCCCCCACCCCCCCGCAGGCTCTGGGCAGGCCCTAGATTCCCCCGCTCCAGGGCCCCGCCCACACAAGCCCCGCCCACAAGCCCCACCTCTTGGCCCTCCCATCAGGTCCGTTTTCTCTGTGTTTCCTCAGCCTAGGATCGCGGGGCGGGGGGCGGTCTCGCCCCGTTGGCTTCCTGCAGTCGGGCTTGGGGTGGACCGGGGCGCACCCTGAACAGCCGTGGCCCGGTCTGCACAGGGTGTGGCCTCGGAGGGTGGTGGCCAGGACACACGTGGCCACGCCTCGCACACACCCCGGTGCTCAAGGTAAGGGTTGCAGCAGTCAAGACGCTGGGGCGTTCCTAGCGCGCTGTTCAACTACATTTAGTGTGCCCGCTCGCTGCGGGCGCTCGCTGCCCCTCTGCCTTCCGCTCCGCCATCCGGGCGCTCAGGCTGAGGGAGGTGGTCAGCACGGCAAGGTGCAGGGTGGTGTGTCTTGTCTGGGGAGGGTGGGAGGAGAAGCTACCCTGCCGTGTTTTTCTTCATTGCACTCAGGACGTACTCCACAAGCATCTCCCCACTGGAGGGGAAGTGACTGCAGCTCCTTGAGGGCAGGGCCTCCTCGGCTTGGCTCTCTCATGCCTAGATCTGCCAGCTACCTGCTCCATGATCTCTCCCCTGCCTCTGTCCTGCAGCTGTCCAGCACCTCCTGGCTGTACCATGGCCCCCAAGGCCCCTCCTGACTACCCTCTTCCTCCATTCTGCTTCGGAGGCCCTGCTCAGGAGTGGGAGGGAGGGGGATGGGCACTGGTCCAGCCAGCAGGCAGGAGTGCAGGCAGGGCCTTGGGCTGTGAATACCAGGGTCCGCTGGTTCTAAACCCTGAGAGCCAGGCCAGGGTTTAAAGGAGAGTGGCCTGCCCCTCCCACAGGCCAGCCTGAGGGGGAGGCAGGGGTAGTGCTCTGCAGGGAGGACCTCCTCCTGGGGCCTGGCCTGGGCTGCAGGACCCTGGCTTCTCTTCTCACCTAGTGAGAAAGCAGCCCCTGTGAGGGCTAGGAAAGGACCTGGGTCTGCCCACCAGACTGAAGTCCTGCAAAATGCTGCTCTGTGGACACCGTCACTGGCTCAAGGTTAGGGAGATGGCAGACTTTCAGGCACCAAGGAAGTGGGGTGAGGGCTCCAGGCTGGTGTCCTGAAGCCTGTGCCCAGGGAATTCCCCGGGTGCACCTTGTCCTCCACTCCTGCCAGGGAAGGCTGCGAGTGCTCGCCTGGGGGAGGCACGCGGGTGGCGTGGGCGGGCTGGGCGTGCTGGGGTGTACACGGGGGGCCCGGATGGGGGGGCTCTGTGGGGACAGTGTCTAACCTGCCACTCTCCAGAAGGCAGGGGCTGGGTGCAGGCACTATTCTGGGCTCCCAACAGGGTCTCATGGGCTGGGTGTCCCCCGGACCCTGGCTGGGCCGTGAGGGAGGACACAGTGAGGGCGTGTCCCCGACATTTGCTCGCTCCTTGCTTGGGGGCATCAGGGACCCTGGAACTTGGGAGGAGCAGGGAGGTCTAAGGGGCCGCCTGGGCTTTGGAGCCTGTCGCCCCCCTCCCTCCCCGCCGGCCTCTCTGGGTGTGGAGCCCCGCAAGCCGCCCCCCCCCCACGCCCAGCTGTTCCCCCAGGGCTCAGTCTTCCAGGCCGAGTTCACTGTTTTATGGACTGACTTGTGAGTGAGGGTGGGAAGCAGGGGCTGCCCCCCTGGGACTCTGTCCGCATCTGTCCTTCACAGCTCACCGCAGGGCTCACCGCAGGGCTCACCGTGGCCCACACTGCAGGCCTGGATGCACAGGTTCACACAGGGTTTATTGACACGTGGGCGGGCGCAGCTCTTCCCCCCACCAGGACCTTGAAAGGCTGTGCGGGTGCTGGTGGGGCTGGGGGCTCCGAGGGGCTCAGGCTGGGAGCAGGTTGTGGTCAGGACTGGCCTCATTGCCGGTTCTGAGTGTGGGGCTGGGACAGGAGCTCTTGGCCCCGGGCTCACTGGATACAGGGCAGCAGGAGGTGGCCGTGCCTGTGGAGCTGGGGTGCCCCGGCCATGGGGCCATGTGGGGGGCCACCCTTTTGAAGCTGCCCAGCAGGGATGTCCAGGTCCCAGGCCCCTGGCTGGCTCTGCTGGGTCCACAGACCGGGAGAGGGCTTCAAATGCGGCAGGAAGATCCGAGGGGGCTCTGTGGAGAGACTCCTGTGGCCTCAGGGGCCCGCCACCACCCGCGCTACGAAGAGGACCTTGTGGGTCTCCCTCGCGTCCCCCCTGAGCTGCAGCAGCGCTGACACCGTGAGCGGGCGGCCCGGCTGGAAGGGGAGAGGCGGGGAAGGGGGCCTCGGTCAGCTGGTACAGCGGGCAGGTGTTTCCTGGCCGTGGCGCTGCCCACCTCACCCGCCCAGGCCCCCCTGCAGCCCCCTCCCTGGGCGGGGGCGGGGCTGTCACCCTGCCCAGCCTGCGGCTTTCGAAGGCTCCCTGGCCGCCGTCCGAGGCACCCACATCAAAGTCGATGGGTGGCACCCAGGAGATGCTGATGGTCTTGGTCTGGCCGCGCTCCACAGAGCCCTTGGAGGGCTCGATGGTGAAGCCCTTGTGCTGCAGGGACGCGATGCTGTCCAGGCTGAACTCGACAGTCTGCAGGCATTGGTGCTGTCAGCAGGTGGGCGGGCACAGCTCCCGGGAAGCGGCGGGACTGGGGATGAGGGAGCCCGGCACCTGCCCTCTCAGCCCTGACCAGCAGGCTGCCCACCCCACACCTATCGAGGGGCAAGGCCAGGAGGGGCCTGGGTGGCCCAGGTAGTGGTGGATGCAGAGGTGCCAGGCAGGCCAGGGAAGTGCTGTGGTCACCTTCTTTGGGGACGGCTGGGTGGTCCGGATGCAGCCCACCTGCAGTTCTCGGGTGGCAGGTGGGGCCGGCGTGTCCGTGTCCAACTGGACATAAGCCAGGGTTACCAGGATGGGCTTCAGCTCCTCAGCTTCTGGAGAGGGAGGGCCTGGCTGGGGGCTCAGGGCAGGGGGGGTACCACCAAGGGAGTGTGGGAGCTGGGTCCGGCAAGGATGGTGGGCGGGGCTGGGCGAGGACAGCCGGCTTTGGGGGCTGGGCCGGGAATGCCGGCCCTACACGCAGGCCTCCAGGGCCAAGGGTGCGGTCAGAACAGGCCTGGTCCTCCTACTGCCGCCCCGGCCCTGTTGGGGCTCCCAGCACCTCAGAGGGCTCACCCTCTGTGCGCTCGGGGTCCAAGGCAGGGATCATGGTCAGGGACTCCACAGGCACGTCCAGGGGGTCTCCGCCTTCCACAAACATCATGTGCTTGCGGGCCGAGCCCTTCAGGAGGATCTGGTGGGAGATTTTCTGGGGGCAGGAGCACAGCAGACTCGGTCCGTGACCCGCGAATGGGGCTCTGGGAGTAGGCAGTGCTGGGGTGCAGGCCTGTGGGACTCAGGACTCTGGTCTCTCCACCGCATGACCCCCAACCTGACGCAGAGCCCCCAAGCAACAGGACTCCAATGTGGGGCCGTTTGGGGGAGGGCGAGGGCCTCAGACACGCGGACGCGGGCGGGTTGGGCCGGGAGTAGGGGTCCGGGCTGGGCTCCTGGAGCCGCACCTTTTCGAAGAGCACGACCTGAAGCCGGTCAGAGAAGTACAGGCTCTCATGGTCCGGGCTGAAGGTCACGGTGAAGTCCTGCGCCCTGCCCGGCTCCATGACGCCCTCCACCGGGACCACGCTGAACACGCTCTGGCCGCTGTAGTTCTGCGTGCCTGGGGGTAGGGTGGCCTGGCAGGTCCGGCTCCCCCCGCAGTGCCCAGCGCCCCCCAACCCCGCACCCCCACGCCCCGCACAGTCCCCTGCCAGCAGCGGTCACCCCCCCAGCCGGCCAAGCTCACCCACGACTTCCGTCCTCTGGGCCGGGGAGGCCAGGAACTGCGGCAGCCGGTGCTCGTCTCCGCTCCCGGTGGAGAGGCTGTCCAACTGCATGGAGAACTTGATGGGCAGCGGGGAATCGTTTTGCAGCTGCAAGGAGCAGGGCTCAGTCACTGGACCAGCTGGACTGGCCAACCGATGGACGGGCTGCTGCAACCAGGTCTCAGCTCCCTCTGCTGCCCCTGGGCCACACCCTGGGCAGTCAGGCTCAGGCTGGCCTTCAGCCGAACCAGCATCCCTGCCCAGGCTCTTCTCTGCCCTCACCCTCTTCCACTGAGAGCACCCCATCCCCCCATAAAACACTCCCTGGAATCCCTGGCCTGGGCTGTGCCGTCAGGACCTGGACTAAACCGGGCAGGGAAGCAGGTGTCCTGTGGGCGGCTCCATCCTAAGGTTGCCACGTCCCTCAGGCCCTGGGGAGCAGCAAGAGGCAGGCGCGCCTCCCTGCCCGGGCTGCGGAGCCCACACGGCCCCTCCCCTGAGCCGCCCCTCAGCTGAGCTGCCCCCAATCCCACGTGGGGCAGCCCACGCAAAAGCCCTGAGGCGGGAGGCCCGGCAGCAGAGGCACCAGGGAGGTGGGGGGTGTGCATCCTCAGCTTCTCCTGCTAGAGAGGGCCGTGGAGGCGCTGCTGGCGGGTGGGGTGGGAGCGGCCTGCACACGCACCGGCTCCCTGACCAAGGCAGGGCTGACCCCCTCCTGAGGCACGACCCCTCCCAGGAGGCGGGGCAGGCGCCGTGTCCCTGCCACACGCTTTACCTTGAAGCCTGCGGAGGTGGATTCTCCGGCGATCACGTAGCCCATGTTGAGGACGCCTCCTTCAATGGAGCACGTGGTCATGGACGCCACGCCTGTGCCCACGAGGGCCAGGGAGAGCGTGCCTCTCTTGGTGATGACCTCCAGCATTTCCCGGGCCTGGGGAGACCACGTCCCTTAGCGTGGAGCAGACACGTGTCAGAGACAGGTGTGGGAGCTCCGTCTCGGAGCAGCTGGCTCAGGATGTGCGGGACCTAAGATGGCTTGGAGCTCCCTGGCCTTCTCCTCCTCCTTCCAGCAAGAAGCCAGGGCCCAGGAGGGCCAGCGGCTCCCCAGGCCTGGCTGGACGACTACGGGCCTGGGCACTTGGCAGGTGTGCAGAGTGGAGAGTGGGGCCGTGGAGCCCCAGGGCTGCAGCCCGGCTCAGGGTGGGCCTAGGACTCACCAGGACGCTCTCACGGGGGGAGAAGGACAGCTCCAGGACCTGGGTCTCTCCAGACACCAGCTTGCCGATGGGATTCAGCAGGACAAAGGGGCCGTTGGGGTTCAGCACGGAGTACTCCAGCTGATGGCCCAGTGTCAAGGATGGGTGACAAGTACGGGGCCGCAGCCCTTCACCAGACGCCCCTGTCCCCCTGCAGCAGGCTGCCTGGGCCGGGTATGGACAAGGATACGTCGAGACGCTCGGGGGAGATGTTCTGGATGGAGACTTTCTTTATGCCGCGTTGTCCTGAAACGGGGGAGTCAGGTCATTGCCCAGGCCTGGGGGTGGGGCATGGGAGCCCAGGCGGTGATGGGGTGCCTGGGTCCCTATGGGTAGGGGATGGCCGTGGGGGGCTGGGCCCGATCAGGACACACCTACAGCGATGTCGCCGAAGTCAGCGATGGTCTTGCCTTTGTCGGACGTCACCACGATGGATGGTGCTACCGCTGGACACCACAGCTCCAGGTACACGGTGCTGTGGGGACTGAGGTGGCGGGGAGCTGCTGAGGGCGGAGTGGGCGCCGCATGCCCCGCCCTCTCAGCCTGACCCCATGCTGGCCCCGCCCAGATCTGGGGGCTGCAGAGCGGGGATGGTGACTTCTTGGCCGACCACGCCCTACCCTGCCCAGAGCACCGCACCTGAAGCTCAGGGGTTCCGTCCCCTTCCTGTCTTTGGTGTCACCACTGGCAACAACACAGGGGACCACAAACTTGTCAAACTTCCCCTGGAAAGATCTGGTCAGGGTGGCCTGCGCAGCCTGGTACTCCTGGGAGCTGCAGTGGAACCGGCAAGGTGCTCTCACACCCCTATCCCTAGGCTGCCCCCAGGGGCCCAAGAGGCCCCGCGCTGCCCTCCATGGAGGGGTCCATAAGGCCATGCCTGCTCCCCAGGGCCCTGGGCTAGAGGGTATGAGGTGGCAGCCTTGGGGGGCCACGTTGTGGCCCAGGCTGTGGCTGTCCCAGTTTTGTCCGACCAGCTGGTCTTCTCACCCCTCCCCTGGTTGCTGTGGCGGCCTCCCCGCTCCCCCGGGGTCTGGTCAGGCACCTAAGCAGAGAGCCATGTTCCTGGGGCCACAGGCAAGGGTCCAGGGCTGGCGAGTGGCTCAAGCCCATTGCAGTTCTCTGGGGAGGCTGGGGCTGCTGAGCTGGGAACATGGGAGTCAGGGGCTCAGCACCTCCCCAGCCGCTGGCCTGAGGCTGTTCACAGGGACCCTGGGCCCTAGGGCCCCAGGGGAGGGAGGTGAGCAGGTGCCCAGGAAGGCAGAGCCTGAGGGGACTCTTGGTTCCAGCTGTATCTGAAGCCAGCCCCACCCTGGCCTTCCAGCCACAAGGTTCCAAACAGCTCTGCTCCAGGTGGAGGAAGTCTCTGTGGGGGGCAGCCTTCTCTCGGGCCCACCTGGACTTGAGGTCCTCTTTCGGCAGCTCCAGGGGCTGGGAGGCAGAGGCCTGGGACAGCCGGTCTCGGTTCTGCAGCCGCAGTATGGAGGACTGTCTCTGCTGGTCCTTCCTCTGGGTGGCCGTGTCCTTTTGGGAGTGCGAGGTGGGAGGCCAATTGTGGGGCTGCGCCGGGGACTCTGCTCCCGGCAGACCGCCCAGGGCAGGAGCCCAGGGGCCCAAACTCCAAGCGGCTCCCTGGGGGACACCGTCGGCAGGTGCGGAGACCCCAGTGTCTGTCTTTACCATCGGGGAGACCGAGGCCCGGGGTGGGGCAGGGCGGAGGGCTGGCCGAACTGGGGGTCCTGGTCCCTGTGCCCTGCCCCCAGCCTCACTGCCCTGCCAGCAGGCTGCAGGCCCTGCCCCTCCTCCTGCGCTTGCTATGACAGCACGGGTGCTCAAGATCAGGCCCCAGAGGCCGCGGGGAGTCGCAGGGTCTCTGCGTCCCCAGGGCAGCAGCAGGCAGGCCCTGGGCTCCGACTGCCCAGCTCTGTTGGACGCCCTTTCCTGGCAGGAGCCCGGCGGTGGCTGCCTCTCCAGGCCTGAACTTGCTAGGATGCACAGGCCCCTTTGAGGTTCATCTGTTCCCCCTCCATTGTAAGGGCAAGCCCCCTGCTAACCAGTGCACAGGGGCCCGGCCCACCCTCCCAGGACCACCGTCTGGGGCTCCACCTCGCCTAGCGATGCTTTCAAGAGGGGAGGGAGGAGCCTTGCCGAGGAAAAGTGTTAACCTCTTGAAACAGTTCCACACACACGAGGCTGCAGAAAAGTCTGCCCAGGGCTCCTGACCCCCCGGCCCCCCAGCCTCAAGGCCGGCGGGGCCTGTTCCCAGGCCTTTGTGCAGCGGCCTGGTCTCCCCGTCTCCCGCCCCAGGCTCCCCCTCCCCCGCCCCCCCATGTACCGATTTGGCCTCAGCTTCTTTGGTCAGGGCCTGTAAGGCTTCCTGGTGGATCAGCTCGCGGGTCAGCACGGGCCGGAAGGCCACCCGGACCAGGCACCTCTGTGAGGAGAGAGGCCGGAGGGCAGAGGGGCCCCTGTGGGTGCCCCCAGCACCCCGCTGCGGCCACCGCCAGGATCCCCTGGTCACGCTCTTGGACATCCTGGGGTGATACCCCATCTCTGCTTTGGGGTCTCAGCTTAGACGAGCCCTTCTGGACGGTCCTTCCTGACCTTTGCCCCCGGAAGTTGGGGTGGCTGCAGACATGATCACCAAGCCCCTCTCACCACGCGGGGGGGCGGTCCTGAGATGGACCATCCCACTGCCCACGGGGCACGAGTGAGAAGGGGACGTTTGTGTTCAGCCACTGAGACTTGGGGGTGAGTCCCTGCACCCTCACCTGTCCCCCTTTCTGAAGCACGTCCACCTTGCAGTCCACCCCCTGGGACAGCCCCGGGTCCCAAAGGGGGTTCACTCACCACGGCCTGCCCCGTGCTCAGTGCAGCAAGGGAGCAGGGTGGGTAACGGCTGCAGTAACCCCCTTGGAGAGGGGAACCATGACTTAAGCTGAATTTGCTCAGTTTACTAAAATGCATTTCAATAATCACTGAGACACTGCCAGGGTCCAGGGCCTGCATGTGCCCCTTCCCACTGAGTCCCCTCACAGTGGCTGTCACCCCTGACTCTTCAAGGTAAGGAATTCAGCTCGGAGGGGCTGTGATGGCCCCAGGGAGTCTCTGCCTCCAGGCCCGGGCTCTTTCTGCTTTATCAGCAAAAGCAGTGGTGGGGAAACCTTTCGCCAATCAGCCGGTGGGCAGGCACCCTGTGCTCCTGGTGACCAGGCGCTGTGTGGTCTCTGTGCCCATCTGCTGTGAGATCCAAGGGCTGCACACCCTCCCTCCAGCCAGGGGCCCGTGGGGTCAGCTGCCCGTGGGTGCCCCGCCTCTGGGGCCAAGTTGGGCTGGCGGAGGGCACCGTGGCCTGCTTGGGTCTGATAAGAATCCAGGTTGATCTCCACGTCTGCTGTCTGGTTGAATCGCTGTGGCCCAGGGAGAGTAGAGACCGGCCCCTTGGGCTGGCCCCGCCCCGGCCCACCCGTGGGGCCCACACCCACCTTTCCTGGCCACACGGTGCCCACCGAGGGTGAGATGGTGATGGGGGAGTCTGGGGGCAGCAGGAACTCGAAAGATGTGGGCCCCACAGGGGATGTGTCCTCCAAGCCGATGCGGGGTACCGAGGGCATTGGCGGGTTCATGCTCAGGCGGGAGTTGATGACGTACAGGGTGGCCACCGACGTGTTGTACAAGGAGGTGGCCGCAAACTTGACCTGGTAGTGGGACAGCTCCAGGAGCGGGTGGACACCCACAGCCCGGCACGTCAGCTTGAAGCACCTGGAAGTGACAGCGTGGGCAGTTCAGCTCAAAATTTTAGTAAATTTTGAAAATACTTTGTGCCCCTGTGCACATTTTAATAAGATAGTTAAAAATTTAATCACAAGTTTAAACATTTGCAAAGCAGGTAATTTCTGGCTTATTTCCTTAAATATTCACTGACATTTAAAAAATAAAACTGATAAGGGACTTCCCTGGTGGTCCAGTGGTTAAGACTCTGCGCTCCCAATGCAGGGGGCCTGGGTTTGATCCCTGGTCAGGGAACTAGATCCCACATGTTGCAACTAAAGATCCTGCATGCCGCAACTAAGACCCGACACAGCCAAATAAATAAATATTTTAAAAAACCTGATAACTTACTCCTTAAATATAAACATGGCAATCTATATACCATAGTGAATTGATTCTTTTTTTTTTTTTTGGCTGTGTTGGGTCTTTGTTGCTGCACGCGGCTTTCTCTACTTTCGGCTAGCGGGAGCTACTCTTCGTTGTGGTGTGCAGGCTTCTCATTGTGGTGGCTTCTCTTATTGCGGAGCAAGGGCTCTAGGCGCACAGGCTTCAGTAGTTGTGGCTCGTGGGCTCTAGAGCAGGCTCAGTAGTTGTGGTGCACGGGCTTAGTTACTCCGCAGCATGTGGGATCTTCCAGGACCAGGGCTCGAACCCATGTCCCCTGCATTGGCAGGCGGATTCCCAACCACTGCGCCACCAGGGAAACCCCGTGAATTGATTCTTGCCACCATCCGGTTTTAAGAAAAAAGAACAGATATTTGGGATTTTAACCAGTGGAAAATTTACAGTCCATGTTGCTTTGAACTCCTATTTCCATTGCACTCCTGCCATTGGATTTTATCCTAATTACATATGTTTTAATGCTTTATGAGGTGATGTCGATGGCCCTGTCATACTTGTCCGTAACAAAAATGTGTTCATAGGTTGAAATATTTCAATGTATATTTTTGTGTCCTGTGACCACAGGCTCTAAATGTTAAAAAAATTCCTTCTGGGTGGAGATGTCATTGAGGTTATTGTTACAAGTTAATTAGTTGAAATAGCACAAATGTATGGAATGTGATAATCATTACATATAAAAAGTAAGAGCTGCTTGGAGTCACTTCAGGAAGGTGATGGAGCTGTTTCCCAGCTGGTTCAAGGGACTGTGAGGGACGCGGCCTGTGGCCTTGCTCCATTGACCTGGGAACTGGGGGTGGGGGGCCCACCCAAGTCCCCTCCAGCCCCTTCCTTTCCATTCTTGTGACCATGTGTCTTCCGATGTCCCTCTGAGGAGCCCCCCGTGGCTCTCTCAGGTCCTGCTCCACTTTGCTGCAGGGAAAGACCATCAGGTCCCATCACCCAGGCCCAGGCAGATGCTGCGACCTGCAGGCAGCGGGTTCACCCAGGACACCCAGGGCCACGTTTGCTGAAAAAATGCTTTTATCTCCGTGCACGCTATACATGTTTCTCTCCCCCTCAAAAACCACCGAGGTGAGATGAGTCCATCGGCGTGTGGGGAATGTTCTCCTGACCTCAGAGGCAGACATGCAACATGCCTGGCCTCCGTGCCTAGCTACGTGCGAGCCTCCAGCTTCTTTTATCTGGTCACACAGGCAGCTGGTGCCCGTCACAGGGGCCAGGCCAAGGGTACAATCAGCCCTGCTCTGGGGGTGTGCCTGACCTCCGGAATGTCATCACCATCATCATCATCACCATCACCACCATCATCACCATCATCACCGTCATCACCATCATCACCACCACCATCACCACCATCATCATTACTGTCATCACCGTTATCACCACCATCATCACCATCATCACCATCATCACCGTCATCACCATCATCATCACCATCACCACCGTCATCACCATCACCATCATCACCACCATCATCACCACCATCATCACCGTCATCACCGTCATCACCACCACCATCATCACCATCATCACCGTCATCACCACCATCATCACCGTCATCACCACCATCATCACCATCATCACCGTCATCACCACCATCATCACCGTCATCACCATCATCATCACCGTCATCACCACCATCATCACCGTCATCACCACCATCATCACCATCATCACCACCATCATCATCACCGTCATCATCACCGTCATCACCACCATCATCATCACTGTCATCACCACCATCACCACCATCATCACCATCACCATCATCATCACCGTCATCACCACCACCAACACCATCACCATCATCACCGTCATCACCATCGTCACCATCACCATCATCACCACCATCATCACCATCACCATCATCATTGTCACCATCACCATCACAATCATCACCATCATCGTTACCATCACCACCATCATCATCATCGTCACCACCATCATCATCACCATCATCATAATCACCGTCATCATTATCAACATCACCGTCATCACCACCTCCATCTCCATCAGCATCATCATTATCATCATCATCACCATCATCAGCAGCAGCAGTACTGGGCCGAGGGCAGCAAGATTTCCCATCTTCTCCTGTTCTCTCTGGAAAATTTGTATCAAATTGGCATCATTTTTTCTTTAAATGTTTGGAAGAACTCATCAGTGAAGCCATCTGCATCTTTCATTTTGGGAAGCTTTTAAACTTGAAAAAATTTTTTTGCATTTAAAAATATATTTATTGGGCCCCACAGGGCCCCTTGGCTTGATCGGAAGCTCGGGAATCTCTCTCCATGCCAGCCTCCTTCAGGAGAGCGGAGGGTTGGAGGATATCTCTGAGTCCAGATCGCCACGGACTCCCTGCCACAGGCTGTGGCTGACTCGGCTGCGGAACTCCGAGGCTGCGGTGGAGAACGGGGGAGAGGCTGACCTAGCGGCTGCGGAGGCTTCTTTTGCCTCAAGGACACCTTCTCTTCTCTTGCCCGTGCCAGCCTGGACTTCCACTCCGAGGAAACACTAAATATTGGAGGACCAGAAAGAGGGCGTACGGAAGTCGCGACGCACCCGTCAGCACCTACAAGCCTGGAAACTGTTGGGTCCCCAGCAGCTTTATCAGGTAAATTAGGAAGGCTACCTCACTAACAGGTACAGAAATCTCAAGGTATTTTCGGGAACTTGAAAAGGGAGGAATTCACCTAGATCTGATCAGATGCCCCACGACCTACAACCAGGGCATTACATACATACTGGAAAAGACATAATTTAAGGGACTATCTCCAAACTGGATGGAAGGACCCTTATCAGATTACAATAGGTTTACATCAAGATGATGATGATGCAAAGATTCCAGCCATTTCTCAGAACAGATCCTGCCAAAACAACAGCAGATGTCACCCTGGGGCCCTTAATTAGACAGGGTGAGCGCTCCGTGACCCCAGCTAAGCAGGGTCTACGAGCCCCTTGCCAGCCTGAAGAAGCTACAGAAGACAGGCCGTCATCCCTCATCCTCCCAATAAAGACTTCTTGGGGTTCATGTCTCTCGGCGGGGGGGGAGGGGGATTGTGAATAGGAGATAGATGGGCCCCTGGGCCGGACAGCTGGCGTTTGTCAAGTGGAGCAAGACTGAAGTTTTGTCCTCGGCCAGACAAGAACGACGCCCGTTTCCCTTCCTCCATTGATACGGAGAGAATGAACTAGCAGTGGGGAATTAGCAAAAATAGAAATGAAGTTTTCCCTCTCCTGAGAACAAGGAAAATAAAGGGAACAGCGAACAGGCTAGAGAAGAAACATAACCTGGCCTGAAAGAGTTCATCACTCCTTGTTTTTGTTTAACTGTTACTAATCTGTAGTGTCTGTAACTAGATTTGTACTTCACAAAGCTAACCTATTACTCTAAAACACTATGTGAATTACATCCTGCACTCCCTTGTAGCAGATCACCCCTTGTAGCATTTGCATTTCAGAAAAAAAGTCGCAGGCCAATAACCCAGAGACAAAAAGACCCAATTATGGGGGCTGCCTGATGCCAGCTGCGACTGTTTTGCGAAGGAAGGGGGACACTGTTCTTGAGGCGCTAGCCTGCTGTGTCTTCCCTTCTGCCTGGCAGAAAAATAAAGCCTTCCTAGGGAAAAAAAAAGAAAGAAAGAAAAAAAATATTTATTTATTTATTGCCCATTTTTGTTTCCTTTTCTGTCATGTTTAAAAAAATTTGGGGGGGGGGCTTCCCTGGTGGCGCAGTGGTTGAGAGTCCGCCTGCACATGCAGGGGACACGGGTTCGTGCCCCGGTCCGGGAAGATCCCACATGCCGCGGAGCGGCTGGGCCCGTGAGCCATGGCCGCTGAGCCTGCGCGTCCGGAGCCTGTGCTCCGCAACGGGAGAGGCCACAGCAGTGAGAGGCCCGCGTACCGCAAAAAAAAGAAAAAAATTGCCTAACTATTTATTTATTTATTTATCTATCTCCTCTGGGCTCCGCGCGCCCTGCTTTAACCCCTGAGGTCTCACAGTTCGAGCTTTCCTAGCCTCCCCAAGATGGCTCCTGGCTGAGTTTGGCAGTTTCAATTTATACGTAGATAGTTCTTGAAGAAACACTAAACGCACATTCAATCAGCAAACATCTACGGAGCTTCTACCATAGGTCCTGAGCACTGAGGTTATCTCACAATCCCCTCTTTTCCTGGGGTTTGTTTTCCAGAGGCTGAGAGCATTGTGAACAAGCCCAGAAGGGTCCCAGCCCACGGACGGGTCACTAAGTCCGAGGGGAGGGGCGGGCAGTGGGACGCAGCAGGGTGGCAGAGTCTGGTGCCTGGTTTCCTCCACGGGTTCTAACTCTGCACTTTGCTCCCAAAGATCACGACCATGAACCTCTTCCTGCTTTCCCTCAGGTGTGTCAGATCCTGGGCCCGCCTGTCCCGCCATGGCCACGTGCCCGGCTGGAGGAGGGCATCAGCCCGACCTTACCCAGGGCTGCCCAGGCCCCCAGCCAGGACCAGACAGCAGCTCGGGCTGGATTGTGGGTGGGGACTGGAGAGGAAGGGAAGGAGAGGGGCAGGAGGGCTGGTTCCACGGGGGCGGGATGCCCACCACATTCCAGACCAGAGGCTGATGATCCCAAGTGGCGAGAGCCGGCCCTTCTGCCAGACCCCCTCCACATCCAGTCCACTTCTCCCTCCCCAGCACCTTCTTAGCCCCAGTTCTCAGCGTAGCCACTGAGGCCAGGGAGGTCCAGAGACTGGGCCATCACACGGTGCATGAGGGCAAGCGGGGCTCGTGCCCAGGGGATGCTCTGCACACTCACACACGCCCACGGGTGCACTCACACATGTGCATAGCACACACGCCTGCAAGGCAGCCTGGATCCCAGGCATACGGACCTGGGTCTAAGCTTCCTGAGGCCGGCACTGTTGCCCAGCCCTGTGGTCAGCCTGGACGGCCAGGGGCGGCTCCTCCCAAGCTGGCTGCCAGGGCCCTCCATGCGCCCCCCTCCTGCCAAGCTCACCGGTTAATCTCTGACTTGCAGACGAGCTCGAAGTTGTATTCCTTGGCCTTGGTGGGCTGAAAGATTACGTCGAGTTGCAGAGTTTCCAGCGGCAGGATTGTCCCGAACCCATCATTGGGCTGGATGTCCACAAACTAGCAAACGGAAGACCATGGATGCCAAAGTGAAAACTCAGTGACCTGCTGGGGAGGGCTGCAGGGAGCCGGCACGGACATGCGTGTGGCCGGGGTGCGGCAGTGTGTGAGCGAGTGTGGACGTGTGTGTGGCTACATGCATGTAAGATGCATGTAAGTGTGCTACATGGGTGTGAGCCCCTGCGTATGTGATTATGTGTGCAGATGAGTGTGTGTGAGAGGGTGGTGTGCGTGCATGTCTGTGTGTGTCTGCCTGCATGTGAGCACTTGTGTGTATGTGCGAGTGTGCGTCTGCATGCACGTGAGCACGTGTGGATATGAGTGTGTGTATGTGTCTGCAGGCACATGTACACATGTGTGTGTGTGTGTCTGTGTGTGTGACTGTGTCCGCATATATGTGAGCGGGCAGCGGGGGCCCTGGAGGAGTGAGGACAGCCAGGCCTGGGCCTCGTCTTGGCCGCCCTGCAGGGCCAGGCCGTCAAGAGTCCTGGAAAGAAGGGCGGGGAGAGGACTCTGGATCCTGAGGGTGCAGCGGGCGGACAGAGGGCAAGAGAGGCAGCGTGAGGTGGGGATGGGGCCGCGGGCATGAGGAGAGGGACGGCCAGAGAGACGCCCCGGCCGAGGTGCCTGGAGGTGAGTGTGGAGTCCGGGAGTGGCTCAGGCGCCTGGACCCTGGGCAGCAGCCCATGCCCCAAACCTCCCGCTCTGACCACACGAGGCACCTTGGGGAGCCTGACGAACCCAAACTCCTGGGGCAGGAGGGAGTGGTTGCAGAGGCTGACTTGGGTCCTGATGGCCTCGTAGATGGTGCAGTAGCCGAAGTCCACCCCCGTGGGGCTGAGCTCCAGGTCCGAGGTGGTGACTATGGCGTGGACAGTAAACCCCACGGGTTTGATCTGAAGTGTGGAGGGCAAGCGCATCCGGTCACCGAGGTCAGTTTACGCAAGTGTTTCCAAAAATGAGAACAGCACCATCCCGGCTGTGAGCTGATGGCCGACGGTGCACCTTTCAGGGACACAACCCCTTCCCTGTTGGCCCCTGGCTTGGGACGGGCAGCACGGGTGGGCGGGTGCAGCAGTGCACATGTGCACACACGTGTGCACCTGTGCGTCTACGTGTGCGGTGCATTGTGTGCTCACATGTGGCGTGTGTACGGAGGATGTGCACACTCCTGGGCACCTGGATCTCCGTGTGGGGTGGACTGTACACATGTGTGTGTTTGGGTGCCCTGGGGACAGCCCTGCCGGCCCTGGACAGCACTCGGGGCCTCTCTCCGATCCACAAAGATCCTCCCTCCGTCTCCCCTGTGCCCTCTGCTCCCCAAGGGCGCCTGCGCTCCCAGAAGTGCCCCACACAGACCTGGTCAGCCACCCGGATAGTCATCGGGGCCTCCAGGACTCTGCTTTCCTTGTCAAAATACTTCCCGGCATCTTCCGGGAGGGAGCGTCTGAAAGAGACAGGAGGCACTCGAATGTTCTTTTCTTCTTTATATTTGCGAAACGACAAAATGCTGAACTATGAGTGTGTTTTGAATTCAGACGAGAGCTAGAATTTACATAAAAGGTAAGAAACACAGGAGCCACGACGTGGGCGTCGAGCCAGCTTCCGGCTCTCACCTAGAGTCCCCCCCACCCCGGGTGGAGGGACCCCGCCGCGCCACGCACCTGGGCAGGAACTTGAGCCGCACCGAGTAGGACGACAGGGCCTGGATGCAGGCGGTCTTGGGCAGGAGCTCCAGGTGGCCCTGCAGCCCCTTGCACACCTCGAAGTGCAGGCGCAGGGCGGTCTTCGACCTGCAGTGCCCGAGGGCCGGGCGGGCGACGCTGCGTTTGGTCCCTGCGGGTCGGCCTGTACCCACCCCCCAGGGCCCAGGGCACACCCTCCCAGATGCCCCCTACCCCCTACTGTCGGGGAGTCTTCAGAGCCCTGCTCGCCAAGGGCAGGTTTTCCTGAAGTGACATCTGCTGAGGAATCCTTACAAATAAAAACCTCGCAACTGAAAGGCGCCCAGTCGGTTCTCAGAAACCTAGTGTTTTCTGGGAAGACCCTCACGGGGCAGGTGCTGAGTGCAGGGACCTGGGGCGTGGGCGCCGGCCCTCCCAGAGTCTTGCCCTCCCCGCCCAGGAAGAAAGGTGATGGTCAAGCTGCCCCAGGCCTTCCTGGGCTGCCCGGGAACCCTGGGCCGTGGTCCAGAGCCTCCCAGGGCTTCCAGCCCCTCCTTAACTGCCTGGGGTGATTGTTGCCTGCCTCGTGGCTGCTGGGGCCTCACCCTGAGGGCTAAGCCCCTCTGCAAGGAGAGCCCACAGCCAGACAGGGACCACGGGGAGATCCACGGGCTCCTGGGTGCTCCTGGCCGAGGAGGAGTAAAAGGGGGCCCCTTTGACCTCTGACCCCCAGTGTCACCAAGCCCCTCCCCTCAGTGACCTCTGGCCCCAGTGTCACTCAGCACTGGGTGTCCCCTGCCACGGAATGTGCCCAGACTGGCCCTCCCGCCCTCAGCAGGCAGCAGCCCCGCCCAGGTTCCCGTGCTGGCTGGGCTCCTTCTTGAGCAGCTGTTCATGTGACCAGGGTCATTGCGAACGAGCGCCTTTGCTACACCTGTGTCCGTAAACCCGGTAAATTAAACAAGTGAGTAATGCTGAATTCTAAAATCACTCGACAGGGACTTCCCTGGTGGTCCAGTGGTTAAGACTTTGCCTTCCAGCGCAAGGAGTGAGGGTTTGATCCCTGGTCGGGGAGCTAGGATCCCACGTGCCTCGCGGCCAAAAAACCAAAACATTAAACAGAAGCAATATTGTAACAAATTCAATAAAGACTTAAAAATGGTCCACGTCAAAAAAAATCTTAAAAAAATATAATAAAATCACTCAACAAATGTACGCCGTCGAGCCTGTGCCTTGGGGAGGGGCTGAGAAAGCACAACTCCCCCCCCCCCCCCGGCTCCCCGTCACCACCCTGCCCGGGAGTGGACACGCTCTGTGTCCCGAGGTAAACTGGCCAGAGCCCTGCAAAACCTAGTTTCCTGAACAAATCCACCTGAGTCCTGTCCCGAGTTCCCAGCTCCCCGGTGAGAACAGGCCCCTGACGTTTGCAGTGCTGAGGCTCCCCGGTGAGAACAGGCCCCTGACGTTTGCAGTGCTGAGGCTCCCCGGTGAGAACAGGCCCCTGACGTTTGCAGTGCTGAGGCTCCCCGGTGAGAACAGGCCCCTGACGTTTGCAGTGCTGAGGCTCCCCGGTGAGAACAGGCCCCTGACGTTTGCAGTGCTGAGGCTCCCCGGTGAGAACAGGCCCCCTGACGTTTGCAGTGCTGAGGCTCCCCGGTGAGAACAGGCCCCCTGACGTTTGCAGTGCTGAGGCTCCCCGGTGAGAACAGGCCCCCGACGTTTGCAGTGCTGAGGCTCCCCGGTGAGAACAGGCCCCCGACGTTTGCAGTGCTGAGGCTCCCCGGTGAGAACAGGCCCCCGACGTTTGCAGTGCTGAGGCTCCCCGGTGAGAACAGGCCCCCGACGTTTGCAGTGCTGAGGCTCCCCGGTGAGAACAGGCCCCCGGCGTTTGCAGTGCTGAGGCTCCCCGGTGAGAACAGGCCCCCGGCGTTTGCAGCGCTGAGGCTCCCCGGTGAGAACAGGCCCCCGGCGTTTGCAGCGCTGAGGCTCCCCGGTGAGAACAGGCCCCCTGACGTTTGCAGTGCTGAGGCTCCCCGGTGAGAACAGGGCCCCTGACGTTTGCAGTGCTGAGGCTCCCCGGTGAGAACAGGGCCCCTGACGTTTGCAGTGCTGAGGCTCCCCGGTGAGAACAGGGCCCCTGGCGTTTGCAGTGCTGAGGCTCCCCGGTGAGAACAGGGCCCCTGGCGTTTGCAGCGCTGAGGCTCCCCGGTGAGAACAGGGCCCCTGGCGTTTGCAGCGCTGAGGCTCCCCGGTGAGAACAGGGCCCCTGGCGTTTGCAGCGCTGAGGCTCCCCGGTGAGAACAGGGCCCCTGGCGTTTGCAGCGCTGAGGCTCCCCGGTGAGAACAGGCCCCCGGCGTTTGCAGCGCTGAGGCTCCCCGGTGAGAACAGGCCCCCGGCGTTTGCAGCGCTGAGGCTCCCCGGTGAGAACAGGCCCCCGGCGTTTGCAGCGCTGAGGCTCCCCGGTGAGAACAGGCCCCCGGCGTTTAGTGCTGAGGCTCCCCGGTGAGAACAGGCCCCCGGCGTTTGCAGCGCTGAGGCTCCCCGGTGAGAACAGGCCCCCGGCGTTTGCAGCGCTGAGGCTCCCCGGTGAGAACAGGCCCCCGGCGTTTGCAGCGCTGAGGCTCCCCGGTGAGAACAGGCCCCCGGCGTTTGCAGCGCTGAGGCTCCCCGGTGAGAACAGGCCCCCGGCGTTTGCAGCGCTGAGGCTCCCCGGTGAGAACAGGCCCCCGGCGTTTGCAGCGCTGAGGCTCCCCGGTGAGAACAGGCCCCCGGCGTTTAGTGCTGAGGCTCCCCGGTGAGAACAGGCCCCCGGCGTTTGCAGCGCTGAGGCTCCCCGGTGAGAACAGGCCCCCGGCGTTTGCAGCGCTGAGGCTCCCCGGTGAGAACAGGCCCCCGGCGTTTGCAGCGCTGAGGCTCCCCGGTGAGAACAGGCCCCCGGCGTTTGCAGCGCTGAGGCTCCCCGGTGAGAACAGGCCCCCGGCGTTTAGTGCTGAGGCTCCCCGGTGAGAACAGGCCCCCGGCGTTTGCAGCGCTGAGGCTCCCCGGTGAGAACAGGCCCCCGGCGTTTGCAGCGCTGAGGCTCCCCGGTGAGAACAGGCCCCCGGCGTTTGCAGCGCTGAGGCTCCCCGGTGAGAACAGGCCCCCGGCGTTTGCAGCGCTGAGGCTCCCCGGTGAGAACAGGCCCCCTGGCGTTTGCAGCGCTGAGGCTCCCCGGTGAGAACAGGCCCCCGGCGTTTGCAGCGCTGAGGCTCCCCGGTGAGAACAGGCCCCCGGCGTTTGCAGCGCTGAGGCTCCCCGGTGAGAACAGGCCCCCGGCGTTTGCAGCGCTGAGGCTCCCCGGTGAGAACAGGCCCCCGGCGTTTGCAGCGCTGAGGCTCCCCGGTGAGAACAGGCCCCCGGCGTTTGCAGCGCTGAGGCTCCCCGGTGAGAACAGGCCCCCGGCGTTTAGTGCTGAGGCTCCCCGGTGAGAACAGGCCCCCGGCGTTTGCAGTGCTGAGGCTCCCCGGTGAGAACAGGCCCCCGGCGTTTGCAGCGCTGAGGCTCCCCGGTGAGAACAGGCCCCCGGCGTTTGCAGTGCTGAGGCCCAGGGACCCAGTGGCTGGCACACATGCCAGTCCGTTTCCACCCAGGCTGCCCATCGCCCCCCCACCCCCGCCCCCGGGCTGGAAGCGGGGCCCCGTGTGTCAGCAGCCTGCCAGGTACGCAGGTGTGTTTGGTTAATGAAAACCCATTAAGCTCTAACTGTAGAATTTGCCTGCTTTTCTCCATGTAATTGAATTTCACTAAAAATTAAAAAGAGCGTAAAAAAGAAATGACAACTGTGGTGTCCGGACGCCCTTGCAAAACACTGCGAATGAAACATGCTTCTTGTCTCGGGGCTCCGTCCATGGTCCTTCAGAGGACACGCCTCCTTCCCTGTCTGTGTCCGAGAGGGGCCTGGCCCGGCCATGTTGGGGGCGAGCTCCCCAGAGACGCAGGGGTGACAACACTGACTTACTCTCACGGTTCTGGAGGTCAGGACCGGACACAGTCTCCCGGGGCGGAAGCCCAGCTGCGGGCAGGGCTGGTCCCCTGGGAGGCTCCGTGGGGAATCGTTTCCTGGCTTTTCCAGCTTCTGGTGGCACCGTGTCCCTTGGCTCGTGGCCCCTGTCCCATCTTCAAGGCCAGCAGCCTAGCATCTGCCAACCTCTGTCTGACTCTGGCCCTCCAGCCTCCCTCCTATGACAGCCCTGGGATTCCAGTGGGCCCTTGGGGTAACCCCAGGTGACCCCCACCCCGAGGTCCGTGACCTCACCCCCGCCGAGGGCTCACCGTGTGTGGACGAGGATGGAGTCCTGATACAGCCGGTCGTACATGCAGATCTTCAGGTCTACGTTGGGCTTTGGCACCCAGACTGGCACGTCGATAGCAACACCGACGACTTTGAAATATAACTGAATTTGAACATGAAAATCCGACAACACGTATTTCCATCAGCAGAGCAGGCGGCGACCGTGAGTACTAACGCAGAGCTCAGCGGCAGCGTTTTGTGACTCTTACAAGAACTGGAAGGTTAATAATCAAACTGGCCATGTTTTGGGGATCATGGCACTTTTTACATCATATAATTTAAACAATCCTTTTTATTTTCAAATTTTTTAAACATAAAAAGATAGAATGGTACGATGGATTGTCACGTACCCACCACGCAGCTTCATAAATATCAACATTTTTAGCTGTTTAAAAAAACCCGGGCTTCCCTGGTGGTGCAGTGGTTAAGAATCCGCCTGCCAATGCCGGGGACATGGGTTCGAGCCCTGGTCCGGGAAGATCCCACATGCCACGGAGCAACTAAGCCCGTGCGCCCCAACTACTGAGCCTGTGCTCTAGGGTCCGTGAGCCACAACTACTGAAACCCTCACGCCTAGAGCCCACGCACTGCAACGAAGAGTAGCCCCCGCTCGCCACAACTAGAGGAAGCCGTGTGCAGCAACGAAGACCCAAAAATACGGCCAAAAATAAAAAAACAAATAAATTTATCGAAAAAACCAACAGCCGTTTTACTGCAGACTCATGCGTCACACAGGCAGTACACGCAGCTGATACAAACGGAAGCTCAGGGCTCGCGAAGGGCCCAGTAGGCACGTGCTTCTCCCCACCTCGGACCCTGGCGTCGGCTTCCTGCACTCAGACCAGGATGTCCTGCAGAGAGAGCCTGTGCACAGCAGCCCCCCTCAGGCAGAACAGTGACCACCAGCCCACACAACTGGGTGGAGGGCTTCCCTTTCTACCACCTGCGGGACTGTGACCTTAGAACACACAGCGCCGGATCCGAGGCCACAGGGTCACTGAAACATACAACCCATCTCCAGGGCCAGAGACAAGAGGACAGAATAAAAGGAAAGCGCGGCCAGAGAGACGGAGCAGCTGGGAGAGTCGGGAGGGGGTCTGAGGAGAAGCACGGCCACCCCACTCAAAGGCAGTGGTGACAGCAGGTGAACGGTGATCCACCGAGGGGGGCGGGGGGGCTGCTGCCGAGAGGCGCTGAGACCCGGAGCAGCGTCCTGACCGCACGGCCAGGCAGGTCACAAAGAGACTGGTCCCGCTGGTACCTGAATCAGGGCCAGGCGAGCAGGCGGACACATGCGGTGACACGTGACACACAAGGCCGGGGGACAGGCGTCCGTGAAGCAGACGGGGTGGTCGGCACAGGAAGGCCCCGTCTACGGAGGAGCCAGCCAGGGAGGGTAAGAAAGGTCCAGACACGGAAACGAAAGGCCAGCCTGCGCTGGGACCATCCTCACGCGGAGACAGTGGGCAGCGTCCTCACACCCCCGGAAGGGAGGGGTCCACAGGCCGGCAGAACCCAGCACATGTCACGAGGGACCCACCTCAGGAAAGCAGGCAGGCAGGATGGGAATCCAGACCCCGTTCACCCCTGGAGGCCGGGAGCCACCCCAGGGGCTGCGTGTGTACCACGCCCGGGTGAGGAGGTGGGGTAGGAGAGTGGTCAGGGCGTTCACTGCCCCGGCTCGCCTGGCAGGGCCCCCGTGGGCTGGAGCGTCCTTGACCCGAGGTCACAGCCCCAGCCAGGCCATCCTCTCCAAGTGCTCAGTTACCCAGGTCTGGTCCCTGTTCCTTCCTGACACCACAGCAGGGGCTCTGTGGGGACCTATGGGGCTACCGCGGGGAACTGTGGGACTCCATGGTTACTGTGGACATGTGGGAACAGTGTGAGTATTATGGTATACTGTGGGGTATTGTAGGGTATGGCCTATTCCTTGGGGTTTCCGTTACAAATAAATGAATATTGTGTCTCAAATCCCTGGCCCCTGACAGGCTCATTCCTATATGGAAAACACACCAGAGCAGAGACTCCTGATGGCGACAGGAGAGGAGAGTGTGGACGGTCACACCTGGACATGGCCACCTGCTTGGAATCGTGGACCACGGAGTTGGGTCAGAACTCCTGAGGCAGTGGGGGCAGAGTCGGAGGAGATGCTAATAATGCTAATGACAGTTAAGTGAAACCGAGACATCGAGGGCCAAGAAAGAGGATAAATAAAAGGGACCCAAAATCGTGTCTTATTTTGGTCATAAGGAAGTGGTGGTGGAGTGAACTGCTGGGGTACTATCCGTCTTGGAGGATGGTCCTCTTGCACTTAAAAAATAGAAAGTCAGGGCTTCCCTGGTGGCACCGGGGTTAAGAATTTGCCTGCCTGCAGGGGACATGGGTTTGAGTCCTGGTCTGGGAAGATCCCACATGCCATGGATCAACTAAGCCCGTGTGCCACAACTACTGAGCCTGCACTCTAGAGCCCGTGAGCCACAGTTACTGAGCCTGTATGCCACAACTGCTGAAGCCTGCATGCCTAGAGCCTGTGCTCCGCAACAAGAGAAGTCACTGCAATGAGAAGCCCGTGCACCGCAACGAAGAGTAGCCCCCGCTCGCCACAACTAGAGAAAGCTTGCGCACAGCAACAAAGACCCAATGCAGCCAAAAAAAAAAAAAATTTATAAAAAAGAAATAGAAAGTCATGTGGGATTTAAGGGCTGGGAAAGGGGAGGGAACTGTTCATTGAATGAAAGTAGAATTTCCAAATAACAGGGAAAAAAGGAATAAGTAGCAACTTGATCAAACCAATGAAAACAAGAAAACTGAAAGTGAGGAAACAGTATGATAAAATGAATAGTAGACAAATCTAATGGAAGTAGTAAAACAAAGTGTGTCAATATTATGCTGCAAATGCACTGGATTCTCCCCCTAAAGGCAGACAACATTAGTCTGGGTCCACAGACAAAACCTGGCTCCTTAAAAGACACACAAAGTCATTAAAAAAGGATAAATATCGGCCGGGGTGGGGGGGAGGACAAAGGGATATGAGGAGAAGGTGAAGCAGAGGAAAGCAGGAGTGGCCCTGTCGTTATTGTGGGATCAGCTGGATATAGAGGTGCCATGAGCAGCAGGATGAAGGGGGATGTTTGGTTCTGGTGAAAGGCACAATTCACGATAAGAAAACGACTATAAACCCTCATGCGTGAGACAATGAAGCAGCTGAACAGAGCCCTCTGTTGGAAGTGTAAGGAGACCTCTCGCACTGCTGGTGGGAATGGGAATTGGTACAGCCACTATGGAGAGCAGCATGGAGGTTCCTTAAAAAAACTACCAATAGAACTACCATATGACCCAGCAATCCCACTACTGGGCACATACCCTGAGAAAACCATAATTCAAAAAGAGTCATGTACCAAAATGTTCATTGCAGCTCTACTTACAATAGCCAGGACATGGAAGCAACCTAAGTGTCCATCAACAGATGAATGGATAAAGAAGATGTGGCACATATATACAGTGGAATATTACTCAGCCATAAAAAGGAACAAAACTGAGTTATTTGTAGTGAGGTGGATGGACCTAGAGACTGTCATACAGAGTGAATTAAGTCAGAAAGAGAAAAACAAATATCGTATGCTAACACATACTTATGGAATCTAAAAAAAAAAAAAAAGGAAACAAATGGATCTGAAGAACCTAGGGGCAGGACAGGAATAAAGACGCAGACTTAGAGAATGGACTTGAGGACACAGGGAGGGGGAAGGGTAAGCTAGGACGAAGTGAGAGAGTTGCATGGACATATATACACTACCAAATGTAAAACAGATAGCTAGTGGGAAGCAGCTGCATAGCACAGGGAGATCAGCTCGGTGCTTTGTGAGTACCTAGAGGGGTGGGATAGGGAGGGTGGGAGGGAGACACAAGAGGGAGGAGATATGGGGATATATGTGTATGTATAGCTGATTCACTTTGTTATAAAGCAGAAACTAACACAACATTGTAAAGCAGTTATACTCCAATAAAGATGTTAAAAAAAAAAGTGTAAGGAGAACTTGTCAAAGATCGGTCATAAGGAACATAGATGTGTGGAAGGAACATGGAGGGAAGCCAAAGCATCTTGACAAAGAAGAACAAAGCTGGGGGAATCATCCTCCCTGAACTCCAGACTATACTGCAAAGCTACAAGCATCAAAACTGCATGGTACTGGCACAAAAACAGACACATAGATCAATGAAACAGGAAAGAGAGCCCAGAGATAAACCCATGCACTTATCGTCACCTAATCTATGACAAAGGATGAAAGAACATACAATGGAGAAAAGACAATCTCTTCAACAAGTGGTGCTGGGAAAACTGGACAGTTACATGTAAAAGAATGAAATTAGAACATTCTCTAACACCATACACAAAAATACACTCAAAATGTATTGAAGACCTAAATGTAAGACCGGAAGCTATAAAGCTCTTAGAGGAAAGTGTAGGCAGGACACTCTTGGACATAAATTGTAGCAGTATGTTTTTGGATCTGTCTCCCAAGGCAAAGGAAACAAAAGCAAAAATAAACAAATGGGACCTAATTAAACATAAAAGCTTTTGTGCAGCAAAAGAAACCACTGACAAAATTGAAAAGACAACCTACTGAATGGGAGAAAATATTTGCAAATGATATGAATGATAAGGGATTAATATCCAAAATATATATAACAGCTCATACAACCCAATATCAAAAAACAAACGACCTAATTAAAAAATGAGCAGGAGGAAAAAAAAAATGAGCAGGAGGGAATTCCCTGGTGGTCCAGTGGTTAGGAATCCACGCTTCCACTGCAGGGAGCCCGGGTTTGATCCCTGGTCAGGGAACTAAGATCCCGCATGCTGTGTGGCATGGCCAAAAAAATAAAAAATAAACAAGTTTAAAAAAATGAGTAGAAGACCTGAATAGACATGTTTCCAAAGAGGACATGCACATGGTCAACAGGCACATAAAAAGATTCTCAGCATTGACAACCATCAGGGAAATCCAAATCAAAGCCACAGTGAGATATCACCTCACACCTGTCAGAATGGCTTTCATCAAAAAGTCTACAAATAACAAGCGTTGGAGAGGATGTGGAGAAAAGGGAGCCCTCAGGCACTGCTGGTGGGAATATAAACTGGTGCAACCACTGTGTAAAACAGTATGGAAATTCCTCAAAAAGCTAAAAATATAACTACCATATGACCCAGCAATTCCACTCTTGGGTATACATCTGCAAGAAACAAAAACACTAATTTGAAAAGATATATGCACCCCAATGTTCATGGCAGCATTATTTACAATAGCTAAGATATGGAAGCAACCTAGGTGTCCATCAACAGAGGAATGGATGAAGAAGACATGGTGCATATATACAACAGAATACTACTCAGCCATGAAAAGAATGAAACCCTGACGTTTGCAGCCACATGGATGGACCTAGAGGGTATCATGTTTAGTGAAGTAAGTCAGACAGAGAAAGACAAACACTGTATGTTATCACTTATATGTGGAATCTAGAAAATAAAACAACTGAATGAATATAACAAAACAGAAATAGACACACAGATATAGAGAACAAACTAGTGGGTACCAGTGGGGAGAAGGGTCAGGGGAGGGGCAAGATAGGGGTACAGGATTAAGGGACACAAACTACTATGTATAAAATAGATAAGCTACAGGGACTTCCCTGGTGGTCCAGTGGCTAAGACTCTGCACTCCCAATGCAGGGGGCCCAGATTTGATCCCTGGTCTGAGAACTAGATCCCGCATGCCGCAACTAAAAGATCCCGCACGGCACAACTAAGACCCGGCGCAGCCAAATAAATAAATAAATAAATATTTTAAAACATAGATAAGCTGCAAGGATATACGGGACAGCATGGGGACTATAACTGAATTGCATAACTTGTTTCTTTTTTTTTGGCTGCACTGCACGGCTTGGGGGATCTTAGTTCCCCGACCAGGGATTGAACCCGGGCCCACAGCAGTGAAAGTGCTGAGTCGTACCCTGGACCACCAGGGAATTCCCTATAATGGCTTTAAATGGAATATAATCTATAGAATTTTTGAATCACTATGCTGTACACCTGTAACTAAAAAAAATACCTCCACAAACTCAGAATCCTAGTAAGAAACAAAATACAATAGAAAAATTGGCAAATGACTTGAAAAAAAAAAACCCACGGAGGGGTATGAATAATGTGAATAAGCCAGCTAATAAACCTGTTTACAGACACTAAATACACTTTCTTCATACGCACATTTCATATTTATAAAATCAATCTTGCCCTTGGTCACAAAGAAAACTAACAAATTAAAAAGAAGACTTTGCAGATTATATTGTCTGAGCATAATTCAACTTAATAAACTTATAAATAAATAAATCTAAAAAGTAATGATGACAAATTTTAATTACTGGGAAATTAAGAAAGACATCCCTAGTGATTAAGTGCAAGGGGTGTGTGTGTGTGTGTGTGTGTGTGTGTGTGTGTGTGTGTGTGCATATGTGTTCACAGGTGTGCATGTGTTGGCTATGTTGTTAGCCATGTGTGTCACTGACTAGCCATGCAAGCGTGGGCAGTGCGGGCAGCAGCCTCACGTGGTCGTGGTGGAGGGAACGCAGAGGGCGGGGACCCCGTGCCCAGGGAGCAGCAGGATACTCACAGTCGGGCACTGCTGATTCTTAAACACGACCTTGAACCTGGTGGAGACCGTTCCCGGGACAATCGGGGTGAAGATGACGGGCACTTTGATGGTGCTGAAGGGGCCAATCTCCCCCTCTGTTATCTGCACGGCAAGAGAGGTAGGCAGGGCCGCTCAGCCTTCACGTTCCCGTCATGGTGTCTCCCGTGGCCTCACCACAGCCGGGTCACTGCGGGGGCGAGTGGTGGCAGCCCCCATGTGTGCACTCGCTCTCCTGATGACACGGTCCTTGCACACACATGCACAGCCCCCACGCTCTGGCTGGGAAGGCCCTGCATTGGTGTCTCCTCTGAGCTGGACTAGGGGTACCCAGGGCCCTGCCTCTGCGGCTCTGGACCCGCCCGGCCCCAGCCTGAGATGGGGCAGCCGGACACCGGTTGAGACAGCTAACTGCCCAGAGGAGGCGAGTCCAGCGGCCAGACTAGTCTAGTCCGGCTCTGGTCAGATGGACAGACCACCCTGGGGGCCGGAAGAAGGTGGGCCTGACCTCTCCCAGTGAGAACTCCGTCTGTTCCTCGTTGGGAGGTACAGTCACGATGGTGGTCAAGGTCACTCCCTCTGATTCTGGAAGAGAAGGGTCCAGGTGTGAGGCTGGCCAGGCATGGCTGGGCAGCTCTGCCACACCTGAGGCGTGGCCACCCCCAACCTGGCCTCCCGGGGCCGTGAGGCCCGAGGGGGAGCTGGGGCGCTAGGGCACCATCCGGCCCCCTCCCTCTCCCAGACCAGGTGCTGTTCTGGGGCTCGTGGGGGCCACCCCAGCCCTCCTGCACAGACAGCTCCTCCTGACAATACCATCTCCAGCAACCCCACCCTTTCCCAGGGCTAGGGGCCACAGGAGGCTATCATTGTGGCCCCAGGTTTGCATGGATGTGCCCCCGCAGACCCCCTCCCCCCGTGGCCATCTCCTGGTCAGGGACCTCGGGAACTCGGGGACCCCCAGCTCAAGCCCCAGGCCTGGGGCTTCTCAGGTGGACTTGGACAGTGGGCACTGCGACCTCTGGAGCAGGAGGCTGGGGTGGGAGAGGGTCCCTAGTTGCCCAAAGCCCCAGCGCAGGGAAGGGGGTGGGTGAAGGATGCTGGCCCCAGGGCGGCCCGGTGGGTGCAGCGGCCTGAGAGCAGCGCATTGGAGAGGGACGGCCGAGAAGTGGACCATCTGGGGCTTCACTTCAAAGCAGGAGGAGTGGAAAGTGGGCTCAAGGGGGTTTGTATGAAGAGGAGGAAACAGCAGGGTGCTGTGTCAGGGCTGGGCCAGGGTGGGGCGTGGGGAGGGGGTCAGCCATTTCCCAGGGACCCACCGGAGCCCGAGGGGCTGCTGGGCCCTGGAAATGTAACACGGTGTCCACTTTCAGGCGATAATAACATGTTCGCAGCCTCATTTTCACACTCATTTAGCCTTGTCTGTGTGCACGTTGCCTGCATGTTTTGAACGTCTCTTCCCCACTGGTGGGCCATGGATCCCGGCCCGCCCCTCGGGATTTGGGGGGGCACCCCAAGAATGGCAGGCCATCCATCAGAAGGGTAGACCCTGTTTCCTCTCATCTGAGAAGGTCTTCCTGTTGACTTTGCAAGTGAACAGACCCAGTTTGATAGGAGAGGTGAAGGTCAGCGTCCTTTCTGAGTCCTTCCCCAGCTGGGCTGCCAGGCTGGCCCTGTGGAGGCCCCAGGTGCACTGCTGCGGCCTGCCCCAGGCTACCACAGGGCGGTATGCACCATTTCTGGGGCCTGGGGTTGTAAAGGCAGAGGTCCCCAGTTCTGGCTCCTCCAACGTGGCAGACTTCTCATGCAGCCAGCAGCTATGACTGTCACCAGGTTGGGTGGGGGCGAGTGGGCCAGTTGGCTCCCACCACCCCACTGTTTACGTCCTTGTCTGCTTCAGGAGTTACCTCGGTGAGAGCCCAGACATGGGCCCACGGGGTCCTCCCCTACGCCCTGAGTCCAGGCCAGACCCTGGGGTCAGCTGCTTCATCTTGCATGGATGCTGGCTGGGGTCCCTTGGTGACCCAGGGTGGAATCGTGTTGGTCAGTTTGCTGGGAATACGGTGCGCTTCCACTAATTCTAGAATCAGGCTTGTTAACGATTAGGAAGACTTTAATTATGTGTGCAGTGTATCTGCTCCACGCGTCCATTCTGTTCCGTCAGTCACAGAGTGGATATTTACTCACTTCCTGGAGTTTGAGGCATTTCGACATTTTAGAACATTCTCAGCAAGTAGCTCTTTAAATACTGTCTTTTCCTGATTCCAACGGACAAGTCGCTCCTGACTCATCCTCAACAGTACATGTGTTGTACTGCTTCTTTCATGTTTCCATCTCTATCTTCTAGTTCCCTAATTGTCTCTTCAGCAGTGTCTAATCCACAGTTTAACCCAGTGATTGGGGTTTTGTTTGTTTTCAGTGATCATATTCTTACTGCTAGAAGTTTTATTTGGTTCATTTTCTTTATTTATTTTTTTTTAAATAAACTTATTTATTTTTGGTTGTGTTGGGTCTTCGTTGCTGCGTGCGGGCTTTCTTTAGTTGTGGCGAGCGGGGCTACTCTTTGCTGCGGTGCGCGGGCATCTCATTGCGGTGGCTTCTCTTGTTGCAGAGCACAGGCTCACTAGTTGTGGCGCACGGGCTTAGTTGCTCCGCAGCACGTGGGATCTTCCCGGACCAGGTCTCGAACCCATGTCCCCTGCATTGGCAGGCAGATTATTAACCACTGCACCACCAGGGAAGTCCCTCATTTCAATTCTACTTGATCTTATTCCTTTGTGATATTTTTCAAAGTATTAAGTGTGCTTATTTTATTTTCAAGGTCTGATCATATAATATCTGAAGCACGCAAGATCGTAATGCTCTCTGTCGTTTGTGTTGAGGGATTTCTCTCCCATTTCTTTTTTTTAGTGTAAACTTCTGAAAGCTTTGACAAATGCATACAGGGTGTATCCCCCACCACAATCAAGATACAGAACGTTTCCATCACCTCCCACCCCAGCTCTCCCTGTGCCCCTTAGTAGTCAATCCCTCCCTGGCTCCTGGCAACCACTGGTCTGTGTTCTGTCCCTACAGTTTTGCCTTTTCCAGAATGACACATAAATGGAATCACATGGTTTGCAGTTTTCTGCGTCTGACGTTTTTCATTAGTGTGATGTCGTGAGGCGCATCCGTGTTGTGTGTGGGTCCCCAGTTCATTCCTTTTCATTGCTGAGTAGCGCTGCAGAGCAGAGGGGTGCCAGGTTGTTTATCCACTCACCAGTCAGCAGATGTCGGCAATCACAAATAATTCACATGCAGGTTTCTGTTCGAATTTAGTTTTCATTTCTTTGGGTAAGTACCTAGGAGTGGGGTTTCTGGGTTGTACGGGGTTTGTTCGACTTTATAAGAAATTGCTGAACTGCTCTCCACAGTGGCTACACCACTGCGCACTCCCAGCAGCAACGGACGAGAGTCACGGCAGCCCCTCACCAGCACTGCTTCTGTCAGGGGCTGGGGTTTAATCTCGCCCTTCTAACAGGCGTGTAGTGACGGCCCATCGTGGTTCTAATTTGTTTTTCCGTCTGTCTACTGTTGTCGCGTCTTTTCATGTGCTTACTTGCCATCTACTCATCTTCTTTGGTCAAGTGTCTGTTCAAGTCATTTGCCCATTTGAAAACTGGGTTATTTGTTTTCTAATTGAGGTTTCAAAGTTCTTTATACATTTTGGATCTGTTCTTTTTTTTTTTTACAACTTTATTGGAGTATACTTGCTTTACAATGTGTGTTAGTTTCTGCTTTATAACAAAGTGAATCAGTTATACATATGTTCCCATATCCCCTCCCTCTTGCATCTCCCTCCCTCCCACCCTCCTTATCCCACCCCTCCAGGCGGTCACAAAGCACCGAGCTGATCTCCCTGTGCTATGCGGCTGCTTCCCACTAGCTATCTGTTTTACGCTTGGTAGTGTATATATGTCCATGCCCCTCTCTCGCTTTGTCACAGCTTTCCCTTCCCTCCCCCCATATCCTCAAGTCCATTCTCTAGTAGGTCTGTGTCTTTATTCCTGTCTTACCCCTAGGTTCTTCATGACATTTTTTTTTCTTAAATTCCATATATATGTGTCAGCATACAGTATTTGTCTTTCTCTTTCTGACTTACTTGGATCTGTTCTTTATCAGGTCCGTGATTTGCTAATATTTTCTGCCAGTCAGTGGCTTATCTTTTTTTGCGGTACGCAGGCCTCTCACTGCTGTGGCCTCTCCCGTTGCGGAGCACAGGCTCCGGACGCACAGGCCCAGCGGCCATGGCTCACAGTACCAGCCGCTCCGCGGCATGTGGGATCTTCCCAGACCAGGGCACGAACCCATGTCCCCTGCATCGGCAGGCGGACTCTCAACCACTGCGCCACCAGGGAAGCCCTCAGTGGCTTATCTTTCATTCTCTTAACAGTCTGTTTAGAAGAGCAGATAGTTTTAGTTTTGATGAAGTCCAGAGGTTTTTTTTTTTTGATGTACAGTTTATAGTTTAAACTGTACAGTTTAAAGAATGGCTCATGCTTTTGATGTCATATCTAAGAAATCTTTGCCCAAACCAAGGTTACACAGATTTTCTCCTGTGTTTCTTTTAGAAGTTTTATAATTTTAGGTTTTACATTTAGATCTATGATTTTGAGCAGTTTTTGTTTACAGCGAGAGGAATGGATGGAGGTTAATTTGGGAGCATATGTTTATCTAATTGTTAAGGTCTCATTTGAGGACAAGACTTTCTTTCTCCAAGGAATTACCTTTGCATATTTGTGTGGGTCTATTTTTGGACCCTTTATCCTGTCCCACTGAAACCCTGTGTCTCTCCCTCTGCCAATATCACGCTATGTGTTACTCCAGCTTTAGAGGAAGTCTTGAAATCAGGTAGTCTGAGTCTTCTAACTTTGTTCTTTTTCAAAATTCTTTGCTATTTTAGGTCCTTTAGATTTCTATATAAATTTTATTTGTTTAAAAAATTTTATTTATTATTTATTTAGGCTGCACTGGGTCTTAGTTGCAGCACACAGGATCTTTAGTTGCGGCATGCATGCGGGATCTAGTTCCCCGACCAGGGATCGAACCCAGGCCCCCTGCATTGGGAGCTTGGAGTCTTACCCACTGGACCACCAGGGAAGTCCCTCCATATAAATTTTAGAATCAGCTTGTCAATTCCCATAAAAAGCCCTGCTAGATTTTGATTAGAACTGCATTCATCTATAGCCAGTTTTGGGAGAACTGACCTCTTAACAATATTGAGTCTTTCCATCCACAAGCTCCATGGATCTCCCAATTTATTGAGGCCTTTGATTTCTTTCATCAGAGTTTTGTAGTTTTCAGCATACAGACCCTGAACATTGTTTCTTAGCTTTATAACTTACTAGTTCATGTTTTTGGTGCTATTATAAATGATACTTATAAACATTTAATTTCCAATTGTTAATTTCTATCTAGAAATGTGCTTGATTTTTGTATATTGTATCCTGTGACCCTGCTAAATGCACTAGTTGTGTAACTTTTGGGGGATTCTTTGAGATATTCTAGATAGACAGTCATGTTGTCTGTGAATAAAGCTGATTTTATTTTTTTCTTTTCAAACTTTATTTCTTTTATTTCCTTTTCTTGCCTTATTGCACTGGATAGCTATGAGTGAATGAACATCTTTGCTGTACTCCCAACCTTCAGGAGAAGCATCCAATCTTTCATCGAGTATGATGTTAACTGTTAGGTTTAGTTTTTTTTTTTTTTTTGCGGTACGCGGGTCTCTCACTGTTGTGGCCTCTCCCGTCGCAGAGCACAGGCTCTGGACGCGCAGGCTCAGCGGCCATGGCTCACGGGCCCAGTCGCTCCACGGCATGTGGGATCTTCCCGGACCGGGGCACGAACCCGTGTCCCCTGCATCGGCAGGCAGACTCTCAACCACTGCGCCACCAGGGAAGCCCAGGTTTAGTTTTTGTTTCTTGTTTTTCAAAGATGCCCATCATCAGGTTGAGGAAATTTTCTTCTACTCCTAGTTCACTGAGATCTTCCATCACAAATGGATGTGGAATTTTGTCAAAAGCTTTTTCTCCATCTGTTAAGACAATCATAATGTTTTTTCTTCTTTCTTCTGTTGATATGGTGAATAATATTGGATGATTTTTTTTTTTTTTTTTTTTTTTTGCGGAGCACAGGCTCCGGACGCACAGGCTCAGCGGCCATGGCTCACGGGCCCAGCAGCTCCGCGGCATGTGGGATCCTCCCGGACCGGGGCACGAACCCGTGTCCCCTGCATCGGCAGGCGGCCTCGCAACCACTGCGCCACCAGGGAAGCCCAATATTGGATGATTTTTGAATGCTGAACCAGCCTTGTGTTCGGAGGACAGACCCCGCTTGCTTATGATGTATTATCTTTTCTCACATCCTGCTGGATCCACCTGCTAGTATCATAATGAAGAGGCAGAGGAGTTTTTGACTGTGAGCACGTGCTTCCTGGCACTTTACCTGTGGAGCTCCTTGAGTTCTGAGCTGAAGCTGCACTTCTCCAGAGAGGGTTGGCCTTTGTGTGGCTGGGCCCCGAAGCTCTTCCAACCTGGGACCACTTTCCCCTAAAGTCTCGGCTGGAGACAGCACGGGGTCACAGGTCCAGGCTGCAGACCCACACGGGACTGGCTGATGGTTTTCTTTTCTTTTTTTTTTAAAATAAATTTATTTATTGATTTATTTTTGGCTGCATTGGGTCTTCGTTGCTGTGCGCGGGCTTTCTCTAGTTGCATCGAGTGGGGGCTACTCTTTGTTGCAGTGCGCGGGCTTCTCATTGCGGTGGCTTCTCTTGTTGCCGAGAACAGGATCTAGGCACGCGGGCTTCAGTAGTTGTGGCATGCAGGCTCAGTAGTTGTGGCTCGCTGGCTCTAGAGCGCAGGCTCAGTACTTGTGGCCCACAGGCTTAGTTGCTCCGTGGCATGTGGGATCTTCCCGGACCAGGGCTCGAACCCGTGTCCCCTGCATTGGCAGGCGGATTCTTAGCCGCTGTGCCACCAGGGAAGTCCTGGCTGATGGTTTTCAACCATCAAGGTGACCCCCTCGCCACCTTTAAAGGGCAAGGGGCCCATGCTGCTGCTTCCTTGCTGCTCTGCTCTGGGGCAGCTCATACTCGTGATGTACTTGTCCGCCACGTGTGCAGCCCTCTGAGGCAGACCCTTTGCTCTGAGCACTCCTGCCACGCCCCATGCTGCAGCCGTGGGGAAGGTTCTGGGCCAGCAGGTCTCAGGGGCCCACGCTGGGAGCTGCACAGCTGATGTGAGGACCCCCACGAACCTCCCGTGCGGGGTGGCCCAAACTCCACTCGGAAGGTGGCCCCTCCTGACGTGTGGTGCTGGGGGTCAAGGCCAGCTGACCCCCTGAGCCAGCACAGGAGGCAGAGGAGGTGAGGAGGGAGCCCTACCCACTCACCCTCTGTCCCCCTGGGAACAGAACCATCTGTATGCACCCCAGCGTCTCTCCTCTGTCCACGTTTTGTAATCTCTGTTCTGATCCGCTGATCCATGTGTCCTTATCTGGACCACACTGTCCTGATTACTGTAGATTTAAAGTAGGTCTGGAAGCCACGTGTGAGTTTACAAAAACGGTCTTTTGAAAGATGCTTTCCTGGAGTATTAGAAAAATACCGAGGCAGGGGTCCCATGCACCCCTGCATCCCATGTTCACACCAACGTTTATCAACAGCCCCCCAGGGGCTTCCCTGGTGGCGCAGTGGTTAAGAATCCGCCTGCCAATGCAGGGGGACACGGGTTCAAGCCCTGGTCTGGGAAGATCCCACATGCCGCGGAGCAACTAAGCCTGCAAGCCACGACTGCTGAGCCCGAGTGCCACAACTACTGGAGCCTGCATGCCTAGAGCCCGTGCTCTGCAACAAGAGAAGCCACTGCAATGAGAAGCCCGCGCACTGCAACAAAGAGTAGCCCCCGCTCGACGCAACTAGAGAAAGCCCGCATGCAGCAACGAAGACCCAACGCAGCCAAAAATAAATAAAAAATAAAATAAACAAATTTATACATAAAGAACACATATGGAAATGCAAGTACCTAAAATATCCAAAGCAAATACCTTGCCAAAAAAAAGAGCAAAGTTGGGCGACTTAACACTACGTGGCTTCAAGGCTAACCCTAAAGCTACAATAATCCAGGTGGACGGTGCTGGTCAGGTGAGGCAAATGGGTCAACTGATCAGCATAGAGTCCAGAAGTACACCCACACCTTCAATCCATTTGCAACAAAGATAACAAATCAATCCACCAGGGAAAGGAAAGTATTTTCAACCTGTTTTGCAGGAACAATGGGACATACACGTGGGAAAAAGAAGAGCTTTGGCATCTACCTCACATCACACACAGAAATTAGCTGGACCACAGACCCAAACGTAAGAGCCATGTCTTATGTCCTTGGGATAGGGGAAACGTTGGTATAAAGGCATAAAGCACACACCTCAAAAGAAATGATGGGTAGATTTGCAAACATTAAAATTAAGAACTTTGGGACTTCCGGGACTTCCCCGGTGGTCCAGCGGTTAAGACTCTTTGCTCCCAATGCACGGGGCCTGGGTTCAATCCCTGGTCAGGGAACTAGGTCCCGCACGCATGCCACAACTAAGAGTTAGCATGACGCAACTAAAGACCCCTCATGCCGCAACGAAGATCCCGCGCGCCGCAACTAAGACCCGGCGCAGCCAAATAAATAAATAAGTAGAACTTTGGGACTTCCCTGGCAGCCCAGTGGTTAACACTCTGCACTTCCAATGCGAGGGGTGCGGGTTTGATCCCTGGTTGGGGAACTAAGATCCCACATGCCACGTGGCACGGCCAAAAAACTAAATAAATAAAAAATAACATAAAATGAAGAACTCTGACTTAAGAAAAGAGATCATAAAGGGAGTAAAAGGACGAGCCACGACTTCGACTTGGAGGCAATATTTGCAACCTCCTAACTGACAAAGGCTAAGTATACAGGATCTGGAAAGAACTCCTATGAATAAATAAGAAAGGACAAACAACCCCGTAGAAAAGTGGGTGAAAAGCTTGAACAGGTATTTCATACAAAAGAAAATACAAATGGTAAACAGGCACCTGGAAAGACAGGCAACCTCACTGGTGGCGCGAGCAGTACAGACGGGAGCCTCCCTTCCCAGGCCTCCAGACCGACCCCGCGGAGCTGCCCAGTGGGACCCAGCCACGGGCCGCGGGTGGCTGTGAGCTCTTGAAATGTGGCTCCGGGGAAGGAGGAACGAAATTCTCCTATTGCTTAATGTTGGTTAGTTTAAATCTGAAGCCAGGCGTGACTAGCGGCAGCTGCGCTGGGCAGCCACGCGGGACAGTAACAGCCAGGGAGGCCGCGCGTCCCCCGCGATGCGGCAAAGGCACGCCCCAGGGAGGCTCACACACTTGGAGACGCCGCCTGAGCCCCTGCGCGCACGGCCCGCGCCGTGAAGTCCCCCTGATGTGAGCCGGTGGGGGTGGCCTGTGACCGAGGCAGGTTCGTGAGAGGAGCCGCCACGCAGAGGACCCCCGCCCAGTCCACGTGGACGCCCCACAGAGCTCAACGCTACACAACCAGACAACTCAGGATGTGCTCCCACGGCTCCGACGCTGGGGAAATGCAGCCCTTTCTGACCATGAGCGCGGAGGGAAAAGGCAAAGGGAGGCAAGGAAACGCTGAAGACAACGCCAGAGGGACGCCCCTGGGGAGGCGTGTGTCCGGTGAGCGCGGCCGCGTGGGCCCTCGTCCTCCTCAAGCTCCGCCTGGGCTCGGGCTGCCGACTTCCTGGCTCTTCTTTAAACTGTCCTCACGTGTTACACGCACTTGACTTCCGGACGGAGTTCAGGGTGGCCCCAGCCAGCCTGGGGCCTTCAGCGACCCCATCAGCAGAGCCCCCGGCCCCTTCCCCATCCCCTCCCTCCCTCCACCAGGCAGGGCTCCTCAGATGTCCCAACAAGGGCAGGGAGGAGGGCAGCTGCCCTTGTGGCCAGCCTGGTGGTCCAAAGCTGTGCATTTCCTTTAAGTCTTCTGTTAGCTTAAATATGGGTGCGAATTTTGATCCGCTCCATAACCGGTATGTAGTCGAACATATAAGTGCGTACGAGTATTTTCTTACTCACTTAGAACTGGAGCCCGGAAGCTTCTGCGCCGCCCAGGCCCCTGGCACCACACTGGCACGGCCGGCCGTCGCCGGACGCAACCGTGCTCGGAGTGGCTCCCGGAATCTGCCCCTCCGGGGCCCTCCAACCCGGCCTGCCAGCCCCTCTGCCCGTCAAACGGCTGGGGCTCGGGGCCCTGCGGCCAAGGTGGCCCAGGGCTGCGTGCTGAGTGCAGGCCGCGGGCCCGGCTCACCTACGGGGCGCCCCTCCTCCTTCTCCTTTATGTCCAGTTTCCCAGACTCCTTCTGGCTCGGCACATCTGCGGGCACGGACTCATTGCCCGCCGTCAGCTGCTTGGAAAAACTGGTGGCGACGTTACTGTCAAAACCCTTGTCTTCATATGTGAAGTTACTGCTCTGAGAAAGAGAACGTGACACCTTTACTGGCAGTTTCCACTTGCCTTTCCCATCAACCGTCCGCACCCGCCATCTGGGGAGGGCCACGTTGAGACCCTGGCCGTATCCGGGCTGGGGGCCGCGGGCTCCCACAGCACCCCTCAACAGCTCTCTGGCGACCCGTGCCGGGCTCGTCCGGGGCTCAGGGCCCCTCTCGCCCAGGCGGGCTCCGCCTTGGCCCTGTCCCAGAGCCTGTTGCATGTGCGCACGCAGCCAAGCTCCTCCAGGACGCCTGCTCTTCCCCCACATGGGCTTGGGCCCCCACAGGCTCCAGCCCCGAGCTCTCCTGGCTTCAGCTCAGATCCCAGCGGGCTGAGAGCGGCCCAACCCCACCTCTGCTCCTTTCCCAGAGGTCACTGGCCCCCAGTCCTTTCCCCTGGGCTCACAACAGACCAACGGAGTGCCTGCCGCGTGCAACTCAGGGGCCACAGGGGACACACAGGGCACTGACTGGGTGGAGCTGCCGTCCAGCCGGACAGACACCCACCAGGAGAGGGCTGGTGCCCGCAGGGAGCCCTGAGGGCCCAGGCACTTGTCCTCACCCCCAAATAATCCCCCCCAGTGTCCATTGGCTGTGCTGGAAGTTGTCTCCACTGATGGGGTCCCACCTGTTTCCGCTTCCTCAGCAGCACACGTGCACGGCCTTCCCGTGAGAGGACCAGGGCCCCCCTCGCACCTTTGGGAGAGGTGCAGGTGCGGGGCAGGGTTTGCTGTGCTTTTCAGCCTGGGGTGTCTGGGCTGGACCGCCCGTCCCCACAGGCTGGGACTTTAGGGCCTGGAGCACTTGGCCACCACCTTGCCAACACGTATGACGGCACAGCATCCTGCTGCCCTAGGTGCACTCCTTACGGAGACAGATCTCTTCTACCTAGACCGACCGGAGGCCGTCCTGCTTCTGGGCCTTCTCCCGCCCACACCGGCGTGGCCCCCTTTACACTCGTGGGACTGTGTCTCGGGGCAGGAGATGCCACATGCTGCCCTTGGCTGGGCAGTCACGGCACTGACCAGGAGCAGCAGCACACTCACCGTGCTGAAGACCGACGGGGACGTGTCCATCTCACAGCACTCTGATGCCAGGAGAAACCTGAACCCGGTGCCCAAGCCCCCGAGGTTGGTCAGCGTGACGGTCCGGGATGCAGTTTCACCCACCACGCAGCTGCCGAAGTCGATGAGCTCCGTGTCGAGGGACAGCTGCCCAAGGACCCCGAGTGAGCCAGGGTGACCACGCCAGGCTCACAGCAAGCGCTCTTCTCCCACCTGTCACCCTGCACCCCTGAGGGGACCAGGAGCGCTGGCTGCCTCTGGCTCATGGGGGGAGGCAGGTCCTCGGCACAGCCCAGGACACAATCCACATCCCAGAAATCATAGACTGTGTACTGATCATGGCAGCTTGGGAGCACCTGAGGGCAAGTTTTGAAAAGTCAGGGACTTCCCTGGCGGCTCAGGGGTTAAGAATCTGTCTGCCAGTGCAGGGGACACGGGTTCAAGCCCTGGTCCAGGAAGATCCCACATGCCGAGGAGCAACTAAGCCTGCGTGGCACAACTACTGAGCCTGCACTCTAGAGCCCACAAGCCACAGCTGCTGAAGCCTGTGCTCCACAGCAAGAGAAGCCACCGCAATGAGAAGCCCGCGCACCGCAACGAAGAGTAGCCCCCGCTCAGCGCAACTAGAGAAAGCCTGTGCAGAGCAACGAAGACCCAAAGCAGCCAAAAAGAAATAAAATAAATAAATTTATTAAAGAAAAAACTGACATTACATTACATTACACAGCTTACGTTAAAAAACAAGACAGGGAGTTCCCTGGCGGTCCAGCGGTTGGGACTCTGAACTTTCACTGTGGAGGGCCAGGGTTTGACTGCTGGTTGCGGAACTAGGATCCCGCGAGCCGCATGGTGCAGCCAAAAAACGAAAACCAAAACAAAACAAAACATAAAACAAGACAGATCTCAAATCAACAACTTACGTTTGCTACTGAAGAAATCAGGAAAAGAACAAACTAAATCCAAAACTAGCAGACAGAAGAAAATAATAAAGATCAGAGCAGAGACAAACAAAAGACAGAATAGAAAAATAAAGAAAATTAATGAAATCAAAAGCTGGTTCTTCAAAAGATCAACAAAATTGACAAACTTCTGCTAGATGGACTAAGAAAAGAAAGACTCAAATTACTAAAATCAGAAATGAAAGTGGGGACATTAATACTGATTCTACAGAAGTAAAAAGCATTGTAAGTGAGTATTATAAACAATCATACCAACAACTGCAACAAACCCAGATGAAATGTACAAATTCCTAGAAAACAAAAAACCTACCAACACTGAACCAGACGGAAATAAGACAATTTGAATAGACCTGTGACTAGTAAGAACACTGAATGTATCATAAAAAATCTCCTGACAAAGAAGAGCCCTGAACCTGCTGGCATCACTGATGAATTCTACCAAACAGTTAAAGAATACCAACCCTTCTCACTTTCCAAAAAAAACTGAAGAGGTAGAAACACTTCAGAACTCATTCTAGGAGGCTGGCATAACCCTGATACCAAAGCCAGACAAAGATACCACAACAAAAGAAAAGTACAGACCAAAATGCCTTAGGAACATTGATGCAAAAACCCTCAACAAAATATTAGCAAACAGAATATACACAATGACCAAGTGGAATTTATTCCTGGTATGTAAGGATGGTTGAATGTAAAAATATCCATCAATGAAGTATGTGACATCAGCAAAATGAAGGGGAAAAACCCACACGATTATCTCAATTGATGAAGAAAAAGCATCTGACAAAATTCAACACCCTTTTATAATAAAACCCCTCAACAAAATAGGAATAGAAAGAAACTACCTTAATATAATAAAAGCCAAATATGAAAGCAACATAACATAATATTGCAATATAACATAACATGATATTCAATGGTGAAAGACTGAAAGCTTTTACTTTAAGATGAGGAATGAGGGAAGGATGCCTACTTTCCCCACTTCTATTCGACATAGTACTAGAAATTCTAGCCACAGCAATTAGTCAAGAAAAAAACGGTATCCAAGTTGGAAAGGAAGAAGTAAAATTATCTCTGTTTGCAGATTACATGATCTTATATGCAGAAAATCCTAAAGACTCCACAAGAAAGCTGTTAGATCTAATAAACAAATTCAGCAAAGTAGCAAGATACAAAGTCAACACACAAGAATCAGTTGCATTTCTGTACATGAACAATGAACCATCTGAAAAGGAAATTACAAAAACAAATCCATTTACAATGACATAAAAAAAGAATAAAATTTTTAGGAGTTATCTTAGCCAAGGAGGTGAAAGACTTGTACAATAAAACTATAAAACATTGTTGAAAGAAGACATAAATAAATGGAAACACATCCCACATTCATGGACTGTAAGACTTACTATTGTTAAGAAATCAATATTACCCATAGCAATCTACAGATTCAATGCAATCCCTATCAAAATTCAAATGACATTTTTTAAAGCAACAGGAAAATCCATTCTAATATTCATATGGAATCACAAGGGACCCAGAATAGCCCAAACAATCTTGAAAAGGAAGAACAAAACTAGAGGAGTCATTCTTCCTCATTTCAAAACTTACTGCAAAGCTACAGTGATCAAAACAGTGTGGCACTGGCATAAAGACAGACATATAGACCAATGGAGTAGAACAGAGAGCCTAGAAATAAACCCTCACATATATGGTCAAATAACTTTTGACAAGGGTGCCAAGACCATTCAATGGGGGAAAAGACAGTCTTTTCAACAAATGGTCCTGGGAAAAGTGGATGCCCACATGCAAAAGAATTACCTAATTCCATACACAAAAATTAACTTAAAATGGATCAAGGGCCTAAATATAAGACCTAAAACAATAAAACCCTTAGAAGAAAACAAAGGGTAAAATCTTCACAACACTGAATTTGGCAGTAATTTCTTAGATACGACACCAAAGGTGCAGGCAATGAAAGAAAAATTGACAAATTGGACTTCATGAAGGTTGAAAAAATTTTTATATCAAAAGACATTTTCTATAGAGTAAAATGACAGCCCAGAGAATGGGAGAAAATATTTGCAACTCATATATCTGATAAGGGGTTAATACCCAGAATGCACAGAGAACTCCTAAAACTCAACAACAACAAAACAAATAACAACCAAATTCAAAATGAGTAAAGGACTTGAATAGACAGTTTTCCAAGGAAGACATACCCATGGCCAACAAGCACATGAAAAGATGCTCAACATCACTAATCATCAGGGAAATGCAAATCAAAGCTACAATGAGACACCACCTCACACCAATCAGGATGGCTCCTGTCAAAAAACCCCAGAAAACAAGTGCTGGTGAAGACGTGGAGAAATTGGAACTCTTGTGCACTGTTTGTGGGAATGTAAGATGGTGCAGCTACTGTAGAAAACAGTGTGGAGGTTCCTCAAATAGAACTACCATAGTTGCTGCTCCTGTCCCATTGTCACATGCCCCTCCCCCTCTCCTGAAGTGACTCCAGGGGACTTAAAGGGCCAGCACACTTTTTTTCCTCCCCTCCTTCATTTTTCTCTTTTTCCTCATTTGTGAGTCAGATATTAAAGGTTAGGACGTACACAGGGAAAACCAGGAAGTGACCAGGCACGCCTAGGGAAAGGCTCAGAAGAGACCTGGGAAGACAGTAAGGTTACATCTCAGGCTGACCCTCAGCACAGGGAGAGCTGACAGCAATCAAAAAGCAAAGAAACAGAAACAATAACAAAACACGGCAAACCCTGGAAAAGGGGAAAACCTGATTTCCAGAGTTACCACATTATTAGATTCAAATGTCCAGTGCTCCACAATCATACAAAGAAACAGAAAGTATGATTCATTCAAAGAAAAACTAAATCAACAGAAACTGTCCCTGAAAAGGACTTGATGGCAGGTCTACTTGAGCAGGACTTTAACACAACTGTCTTAAAGATGCTCAAAGAGGGAAAGGAGGTAAAGGAAGGTGTGAAGGGAGTCAAGAAAATGATGTGTGAACAAAATGGAAATACCAGCGTTTCTAAAAAGAAACAACAACAAAAATCTGGAGCTGAAAAGTACCAGAACTGAAGTGAAAACTCAGTAGCAGGATTCAGAGGTGGATCTGATCAGGGAGAAGACAGAATCCGGGAACCTGGAGACGGGACAATGGGGTCATCGAGGCTGAGGAAGAGGAAGAAAAAAGGCTGAAGAAAAGTGAACAGAGCCTGAGGGGTCTGTGGGACACCATCAAGGGGCCACTATATGCATTGTGGGGTCCCAGGAGGAGGAGAGAAAAGGGCAGAGAGAGAATACTTCAAAAAATAATGGCCGAAAGGTTCCGGCATTCGATGAAAGGTATGATATAAACATCCAAGAAGTTCAACAAACCCCAAGTAGGATGAACTCAAAGAGACTCGTGTTGAGACACCTTCTAATCGGACTGTTAAAGGCCAGAGAAAGAGAGAGAATCTTGACAGCAGCAAGAGAGAAATGACCCATCACACACAAGGAGCCTGAGGAACATCATGGGCAGGTTTCTCATCAGACTCTCTGGAGGCGAGGGGGCCGTGAGCCCATTTATTCAAAGTGCTCAAGGAAGAAAAATGTCAGTCGAGAATCCTACAACCTTTAAAAGGGAGGAAGAAATCAAGACAGTCCCGGATAGACAAAAGCTGCGGGAGTTCCTCACCACAGACTCGCCTGCAGGAAATGCCCCAGCGAGCCCCGCAGGTGAGAGGGAAGGGCCCCAGACAGTAACTCCAAGCTCTGCAGAGGGAAACACGTGGGCAATTATGGAAGCTGGTGTCACTGTCGCAATGGTTTGTAACTGCACTTTTAGTTCCTACATGGTTTAAAACACTAATACATTATTTTAAAAAGCAATTATTAGTCTAAAAGCTAGTGTTACTGTAACTTTGGTTTGTAACTCCACATTCTGTTTTCTACATAACTTAAGAAACTAATGCATTTAAAAATTTTAGTTCATGTTACTGGACACACAAGTTATACAAATGTAATTCTGTGACATCAGTGACTGCGCAGAGTAGGAGCAAAGTTGTAAAGCAGCAGAGTTTTCGTAAGCTGTCGAAGTCGGCTAATACAAACCCAAGTCAGACTGTTATAACTCTAGGATGTTAAATGTAATCTCACGGGAACCGCAAAGAAAATACGTAAAAGGACATGAGAAAGGAATTTAAACACTTCACTGCATAAAATCAACTAAACATAAAGAAAACAGTAGCGCAGGAAATGAGGGACAAAAGAGCTATACGGCCATGAAAACATAGCAAAAGGACAGAAGCAAAGCCCTCCACAGCAATCAGCCTGAAAAGGAAGGAAATTCTGACCCAGGCTACAACGTGGGTGGACCTTGAGGGCACTGTGCTCAGTGCAACAAGCCAGTCACAAAGGGGACAATACTTGTGATTCCACTTGTAGAAGGCACTTAGCGCCATCGTGTTTGTAGAGACAGAAAGCAGAACGGAGGTCGCCAGGGGCTGGAGGGAGCGCTTAACGGGGACAGAGCTTCGGTTTGGCAAAACGAAGAGCTCTGGTGAGGGCTGCGCAACAGCGTGAAATGCTTAGCACCCCTGACTGGGCACTAGAAATGGTTACGGTGGCATAAAAAAGAGACTTAAGAACCTAATAATCCCATGCAGTGTGTGAGCCTGACTGTATCCCAGCTTAAAAAATCACAGCTATAAAAGCTGGTTTGGGGACACTTCAGTACATTGGAGTGTGCACTGGGTGACAGGTGACAGCTAGGAGTGTGGTTAATTTTATTCTAGATGCTGACGTTTTATAAGGGTGGGCGCTGAGTGTGTGATATTGCTAAGTCACTTGGAAGTGGGCCAGCAAACACAGACAGGTGGACAGCTGAGGCAAGTGGGGCACATGCTGACAATGACTGGACTCTGGAAGTGGGTACATGGATATACATTGTACTCTTCTTTCTGCTCTTCATTACTTTGAAACTTTTCTTAATTAAAAGAAAAAATCAATTCTGCACAGCAAAGGAAATCACCAACAAAATGAAAAGGCAACCTATGGAATGGGAGAAATTATTTACAAATCACATACCTGATAAAGGGTTAATATCCAAAATATATGAAGAACTCACACAACTGAATAGCAAAAAAAAAAAAACAAACAAACAAAAAAACAAACAATCTGATTTACAAATGGGCAGAGGAACTGAATAGATATTTTTCCAAAGAAGACATCCAAATGGCCAGCAGGTACATGAAAGGTGGTCAGTATCACTAATCATCAGAGAAATGCAAAGCAAAACCACAGTGGGACATCACCTTATGCCGTTGGAGTAGCTATTATCAAAAAGAAAGAAATAACAAGTGTTGGAGAGGACGTGGAGAAAAGGGAACCCTCGTGCACTGTTGGTGGGAATGAAATTAGTGCAACCACTGCGGAAAACAGTATGGAGGTTCCTCAAAAAATTAAAAGTAGAGTTACCATATGATCCAGCAATTCCACTTCTGGGTATTTATCCAAAGGCATGAAATTGGTATCATCAGAAGAGTTGTGTGCATGCCCATGTTCACTGAAGCACTAGTTACAAAAGTCAAGACATGGAAGCAACCTAAGCGGCCATCGATGGATGGATGGATAAAGAAAATGTGGTACATATGAAATGGAACCTTATTCAGCCATTAAAAAGGAAACCTTGCTATTTGCGACAACCTGGATGATACTGAGCTAAGTGAAATAAGTCAGGCAGAAAAGACAGATACTGTATGACCGCACTTATATGTGGAATCTAAAAAACGTGGAACTCACAGACACAAAAACAGATGGTGGTTCCCGGAGGCAGGGGTGGAGGTGGGCAAAATGGGTGAAGGGGGTCCAAAGGCACAAACTTCAGTTATAAGGTCTGGGGATGTAAGATGCAGCATGGCGACTATAGCTCAAAAAAAGAAAGGAATCAAAGGGACCCCACAGAGCTTTCAGGAGGAGCAGGGTCTCCTCTGACCCGGGGTTCCTGCAATCTGGGCTCCACCCAGCACAGGACTCGCCTGGACGTTTCCAGCGTTGCCACGGGTGCCCACCTCCCAGGCTGGACGCCTCAGGCCCCGGCCGCCCACCCTCCCAACCCGGACGCTTGGTGAGAACTCACGGAGCATTTCTTCGCTGAACATTTCAGTGGCACGGAAAACCTGCCCGTCTGAGCCAGAAACGAGACGTTTCCTTCCAGATCTTTGTTTACCTGAAAAGTAAAACCACCCAACCGCGCACACGTTCGCAGCCTTCCGGGGTGACGTGCTGTCCACACAGGCACAGCCACCACCCCCGCCCGAGGGAGGGGTCCACGGAGCGCGCCCCCTCGGACCCACTAGCATGAGTGGTCACCCCTGGCAGCCAGCGGCACAGAGGAGCCGCCTTGTCACCTGCTGGCATTGAGGAACATCCCAATACGTTTTGGGCGTAAAACAGCCTAACGGGGGCCTGCGTGACCCCTTCTGAGGCGTGTCCCTCCTCCATCACAGCACTCTGTGGAGCCTGGGGGGCAGTGGAGACCCCGATTCCACCCACCACCCTCTTGCGACAGGGTGAGAAAACCCCCTTTTCCACGGCTTGGCCTCAACACTCACCGTGGGCTTGAAGGTGACAAGCACTTCACAGGACATGCCGGCTGGCATGGGACCAGGGGGGTCAAAGCTGCAGGCGCAATGAAGGCGGGAGGTGAGTGCCCTGTGCTCGTGCAGAAGCCACTGTCCAAACAGCCGGCACCCCAGAGGGGCTTTGGGGCCCCCCTCTCGCCTGTCCTGGGTGCTGAGCCCCTGCCGCATCGCCAGGACTCAATTCACAGGAGATGCTCGAGGAACATCTGGGAGTAAGTTGTGTGAGTGAAGGGCTGAGGGAAGGAAGGAAGGAAGTGGGGAGGGGAGGGGGGGAGGGAGGGAGGAGGAAGGGGGAGGAGGGAGGGAGGGGGAGGTAAGGAGGGAGGGGGGAAGGAGGGAGGGGGAGGTAAGGAGGGAGGGAGGGAGAGGGGAGGGAAGGGGGAGGGAGGAGGGAGGGAGGGAGAGAGGAGGGAGGGGAGGGAGGGGAGGGAGGGAGGAGGAAGGGGGGAGGGAAGGGGGGAGGGAGGGAAGGGGGAGGGAGGGAGGGGGAGGGGGGAGGGAAGGAGGGAGGGAGGGAGGGGGGAGGGAAGGAGGGAGGGAGGAGGGAGGAGGAGGGAGGGAAGGGGGAGGGGGGAGGGAGGAAGGAGGCAAGTCCCCAGGGGCCAACTCCAGAGGGACAGATGCTCTGGGGTGAGCAGCGGTCACAGTCCCCCCAAGACCACGTGCCAGGTCTGAACCAAGGATCTAGGGTTTTAGGATCAAGGTCAGGTGTGTGAGACAGGTAGGGAGCTGGGACTGTGGGCCCTGCATTCAGCTGGAGCCCTCTGAGCTCCACTTCCAGTGAAAGACCCAGAAAAACAGCCCCACCTTCCTGGGGACACTTGGAGGGACTTGGTCTGGATTTGGGTGAGAAAAAGAAGCCCCTCACAAAATTTCTAACACAAAGTCCATTTTCACAAGGTTGGATGTTACCTACTGTACTTTGTATAGAAATAACACAAGCTAAAAATTTAATATAAAAATCTGTCCCTGGCTGGCAGCATCCCAGTGGCAGCAGGAAGAAGCAAATCCAAACCTCCTCGGATCGGGAGGGAAGCACTGTGATGTCAGACTAACAGAGGCCCGAGGGTGGAGCCTCAGCCGTGGGAAGATCCGAACCCAGATTTCAACGTCCGCGCAGAGACCAGCACGAAACACGGCGAGGGGCAGGGCCAGACTCCAAGGATGTCAGGCAGTAGAAAGACGCAGAGAATTACAGACGTGAGAAAAGAACAAGAAATACCAGCTGATCCGAAAAAGAACTTAGAATTTTCAGAAATGAGAAATACGGCAACTGAAATTAGACACATAACAAGCAATTTCAACAGCCGATTAGATACGACCAAGGAGAGAAGTACTCAACGAGGGACGGACCCCGGGAAACACTGAGAAACCTGCTCAGGGAGATGACGGGGCCGGCGGGGGGGATGTGAGACAGGCGTCAGGAGGTGTGGGGGGCACAGAACAGACAGGGTTCGAATCGGAACACGGGGGCAGGTCTGTGAGGATGGGAGGTAGGCGACATCTGAAGGGACAGGGCGGAGAAATGCCCACAGCTGTTCAAAGAGCTGAATCCTCCCATCGGGAAGCACAGGGAGTTCTAAGCAGCCCTAGGAAAGGTCAGTCCACACCAGACACACTGCCGTAGACATGCAGGACCCCAAGGGGAGGGCAAGCTCACGGCTTGAGGAACCTGAGGAAAGAGCTCGATAACCTACAAAGACAGGGGATCGGACGGAACAGTAACAGCAGAAAACAGGAGACGGGGGAGTAAGATCCTCCAAGCGTGGAGAGGAAATGCTGCCAATAAAAAATTCTTGCTCCAGGCTTGGGGAGGGGCGCCTCAGGGTGGCCTAGGTGACAGCGACCACCCGACTCTGGGCCTCTGCCGACTCCTCCAGAAACCCACAGCTCAACAGGAAGAACTAGCAACACAGGAAAGCCCCCCGCCGTCAGCATGCCTGGAAGGCGGAGGACACGCGGGCGATAAACACGTGAGCCTCTGCAGACCCCGCGCCCGGCCACAGTCGGCACAGAACGGACAGCGCGTCCTTCGCGGGGAGGCTGACCAGAGCTGTGGACTCAGGGAGCAGCCCCGGGAAGCCCCTGGGGGCAGAGGGCAGGGCCTTGGAGGCTGCAGCACTCACAGCAGGAGCCCCCGGGACCTCCAAACCGAGGACAGAAGCTGGAGAAACCAGGGCGGGGAGGAGAAAAAACTTAACGGCAAAGGCAAAATGCTCAAGGAGCAGAAGAGAAGAGGGTCCCGCAGAAGACACAGCAACGGTGGTTACAAGAAAAATGAGGGGAAAGCAAAACAGGAAAGAAGCAAGGATTACAGGGACAGAAAGAAAATCAGACACAAAAGAGGACCCAAGTCAGGTATCAGTGGGGTCTCAAAGGAAGAAACCTGAAACCCTGCAACAGAGGAAAAATTTAAATACATTGGACCCACCTCCTGGAGTAATGAAAATAACAGAAATAAACAAATGGGACCTAATGAAACTTAAAAGCTTTTGCACAGCAAAGGAAACCATAAACAAGACGACAAGACAACCCTCAGAATGGGAGAAAATATTTGCAAATGAAGCAACGGACAAAGGATTAATCTCCAAAATATTCAAACAGCTCGTGGAGCTCAATATCAAAAAATACAAACAACCCAAATAAAAAATGGGTGGAAGACCTAAATAGACATTTCACCAAAGAAGACGTAACAGATGGCCAAGAGGTACATGAAAAGATTGTCAACATCACTAATTATTAGAGAAATGCAAATCAAAACTACAATGAGGTATCACCTCACACCAGTCAGAAGGGGCATCATCAGAAAATCTACAAACAACAAATGCTGGAGAGGGTGAGGAGAAAAGGGAACCCTATTGCACTGTTAGTGGGAATGTAAATTGATACAGCCACTATGGAGAACAGTATGGAGATTCCTTAAAAAACTAAAAATAGAATTACCATATGACCCAGCAATCCCACTGCTGGGCATATATTCTGAGAAAACCATAATTCAAAAAGACACATGCACCCCAATGTTCATCGCAGCACTATTTACAATAGCCAGGACATGGAACCAACCTAAATGTCCATAGACAGATGAATGGATAAAGAAGATATGGTACATATATACAATGGAATATTACCCAGCCATAAAAAGGAACGAAATTGGGTCATTTGTAGAGATGTGGATGGACCTAGAGTCTGTCATACAGAGTGAAGCAAGTCAGAAAGAGAAAAACAGATACTGTATGTTATGCATATATATGGAACCTAGAAAAATGGTACAGAGGAACCTATTTACACGGCAGGAATAGAGACGCAGACGTAGAGAACGGACATGTGGACACAGTGGAGGGAAGGGGAGGGTGGGACGAACTGGGATATTAGGTTTGACATAAATACACTACCACGTGTAAAACAGATAGCTGGTGGGAACCTGCTGTGTAGCACAGGGAGCTCAGCTCGGCGCTCTGTGACGACCTAGAGGGGTGGGATGGTGGGGGGTGCGAGGGAGGTACAAGAGGGAGGGGATGTATGTAGACATACAGCTGATTCACTTCATTGTACAGTAGAAACTAACACAACCTTGTAAAGCAATTTTACTCCAATAAAAAAAAAAAGAATTATTGGATACAATTAAAAGAAAAGAAAAAAAATTTAAATACAGAGTTCAAGTACACAGTCCCGAAATAAAAGATGGCTTTTTTCTTCACCTTGAAAAGGCACAAGGCCCTCCAGGGAAATCTTACCCAGAGTGGTCAACCTCAAAACACAATGAAGGGGAAAACATCAAGCCATTTATCAGGGAAAACTGGGCTGGTCTCAGGAAGGCGGAGGAGCCACTTTACAAAATGCCCACGGGGACCCAAGCTGAAGGTTTTGTGCCCAAAATGTGGGTCAAATAAAAAGGCTCTGATAGCAGTTGCAGGGACTGAAGCACCCGCCCCGCACGCCGCCCGCCTCCCCCCACTGCCACCCGCGCGCCGCCCGCCTCCCCCCCACCCCCGCGCGCCGCCCGCCTCCCCCCCCACCCCCTAGTACTCGATGTGGATGAAGTCCCCGAGGCGCTCCTCCACGCCCACCAGCTTGCAGTAGTTAATCGTGTAGGTGGCGTTAATCAGCGTGATCTTTTTCTTGTACACTTTGCCGATATCAAAGTCCTAGGAAAAGCAGATAAAAAGTTACTGCTCCGAGTTTTCTGGCGGATGCTTCTCGGCACCTGACATTCCCGCCTGGGAGATGGGGACACCCTCCATGGTCTCGTAGGATCCCCGCCTCAGGCAGGAAGCGGCCTCCTGGGGACCAGCGGGTGGGGGTCCGCCAGCAAAGGGTCGGGTGGTGCCTGGTCCTCCAGAGGGACCAGGAAGGTGTGACGTGCCAGCCCCCCAGGACAATCGCCCTCCTGGGGCTGGTGTCTGACCCCTCGTGTGAGACCGGGCCCTGTCCCCTCAGCCCCAGGCGAGGACCCTGGGCTCACCTTGAAGTGGACGAGCTTGGGCTTGCTGTGGAAGGGACACCCTCTGAACTCGCGCCTGGATGCCACCTGCTTGTGGGTCACCCCGCGGCACAGCTGCTGCGCAGTGCATGCCAGGATGTCCTTGTCGATCTTCGTTCCGCCCACGGACTTCTGGTCCACATCCTCCTTGGGCACCTGGGGTTTTGTGGGGACAGTGGTCAGCTCGGGAGCCCCCCCAGGGCTCCCTGAGGTCAGCTGGGGAGTAAAGGAAATAGACAGCCCGGAGCCGGGGCCCACCACGGCCGCATGGGGCCGGGGTGGGGTGGGCACCAGCAAGGCGGGGGAGGGGGTATGGCAGGGTCAGGGGAGAAACAAGGGGTTGAGCAGGGCCATCCAGGATCCGGCGGATTTCCAGGAAATAATGGCAGAGGGGTATTTTCTAGATTTTAAAATCAGGCCAAGAGAAAGTTCTTGAAAAACTCTACCGGAAGCAACATTTTTTCAGTGGCACAAATAAAGATGCCTCCCTGACCGGCTTAGTGACTTGAAGAAGGACCCTCTGGGGGCCTGGTTCCCGGTGCCCCTGCTGGCCCAGGGGCTGGCATCCTCCTGCCTCGCTCTCCTGGGTGGGAGCCGGCCTGCTGACCGGTGGTGCCCAGGGAGTGGCCGGGCCCGAGCAGAGCAGCGGCAGGCCTCCTCAGAACCAGCGGAACCAAAATGGCTTTGCCCTCAGAGCGATGGGAACCAACTTGTACACAGACCAAGGCCGGGCGATGTCCTCCAGGTGGCCGCGGGCCTCCGCTGACCAGTGCAGAGACAGGGCCAGAGCCTGTGTCCTGCTGCATGCAGTGGACACTCGCTAGCTTCTCGGCTCCCAGAGCTGTGCCTGCCCTCTTAGAGCCAGGACGATCAGTGCTCTGGATAGCGCGTGTTCTGTGACAAGAGGCCGTCAAAGCAAGTGTGAGCTCATGCCTTTTTCTAGCGACACATTTCCCCAGTAGTAAGCTGGAGAGTTAGGACTCGGCCCCACCCCTCGAGCCCCCTGTCTCATCCCTCCACGTGTGGCCACCACCGGCCCTGTGGTTGTTTGGGAGGGAGGTGGCTGGGGGGGACTGCAGAGCAGCCCCCGCGAGGGGGGCCGCCACGGTCGCCAGGACAGGGTGGAGACGTGGGAGACGGATGAAAAGATGTGGCCGCGTGTCCAAGGGGCTACCTGGTACAGCTTGCAGTCCTCCTTCCAGAGCCCGGGGATCTCCGGCTGAGCCAGCGTCCCCGCCTCCCGGCCAAGGCTCTCCCTGTCCGCCTGGACGGACTTGCTGGACGCGGCCTTCACCAGCAGAGAGGCTTGGGGTAACGCAGACCTGCCCTCCTGGAGTTGGGGAGAAGAACGCGACAGCCTATTCTAGCAAACAGAGATTGTACTGACCGGGAGGAAGAAAGTGCAAACCCTCGGGACTCCAGGGCCTTGGCAGGCGACCCAGCCCCGCTCTGCACTCAGAGACCAGAGCACACATGGGTTTGCAACTTCTGTTTACAGCATGAGTGTCTTTACACATAGTGAAAGCCTGGTCTCCAACGCCCAGAAGAGCCACAAAACTCTAACCTATGGACACCGCGGAACGCCCTTCACGGACCCTCAGCTGCTCTAGGGCCAGACGGGGCCTCCCTCCAGGGACCTCAGGCTGGCACAGGGACAAGAATGGAGGGCGATGTTGCTGGAGGCGTGACAAAGGCCCCACGTGGAGAAGGGCAGGAGCACGGCTGGGGGCGAGAGGACAGAGAGGCACAGCTTTGGGGGGCACCCACGAAGCAGCCTGGGGGTTCCGGCTGGCAGCGCATTGCTGGAGCCAGTGACCTGGGCCTTCAGGCTGGGGGCACACAGAGCAGAAGCAGAAGGGCTGCCGGGCTCAGGATGGGGTCCCGACGTCCCTACCCCACACCCTCAGGGACAGGTAAGCAGGTCACCTGTGGGGTGACCGGCACAGGGCCGGCCCTCTACGTGAGGACTGAGTGCGGGAATGGAGGGAAGCGGCCCGGCTCCGGGGCGAACATGCGTGGGGGGTGGACGGGGGCACACGTCTCCCCTGGGCCGTGATGGGCCTTTGGTCACCAGCCTGGCTCTGGCATCTGGGGACGGGTAAGGTGGCCCAAGACAATCCTGTTCAGGGGACATGTGGCGATGGGGGTCTGCTTCCCCAGGCGGGCCAGGCGCCGGAGACCGGGGGGGGGGGGGGCCCGCGAGGGACATGGAACACGTGCACCAGGGCTGGGGCCGCCTGGCGACCGGAGGCTGTGCCTGCATCCGGCGAAGGGGCGGAGGGGCAGGAGCGCTCTCCGCGGTCCTGATCGGAGCTGGCCGGTGCGGTCCAGTGTAGCAGGGGCGTCCGCTCACCGGGGGGCAGCAGGGCGGGTCCGCCGGGCCCTTCCCGTCATGGAAAGCGGCCACGTAGCTCCAGGTCTGGTCCCTCAGGATCGGCCGGCCCGCGGGTCTGGCGGGCGAGGGCCGCTGCTTCCTCCTGGCCTCCTCCTTCAAGATCCGACTCACAATCTCGTGCTTCCTGAGCTTCTGCTCCTCCTCGAAGGTGCTGTGGGGAAAACGCTAGCTGCACCCAGACCCCGAGAGGCTCGGCCCGCAGGAGCCGACGGAGGGAGCCCAGAAGGGCGGCCGGGCCAGAGACCTGGGACGCGAACCTCCGGCCCAGCGCCGTCCCCGCCACAAGCCTCGACCCCGTGAGCTGTTGCGTCCCCCACTCCGGGTTCCCAGGCGCCACTGGGCGCCCTGAGGCTCAGACCAGGGCAGTCTCAGGGCTGGAGGCCGGTCACTCAGTCAGTCATTCCCGCTGCTCCTTGCTGGTGCCTCCCACCTGCCAGGACTAAGGGCTCCGAGGCAGGAGGAGCTGCCCCCGGGACCCCTGCAGGCAGGCGATGACCCAACGCCGGGGCTGGCACTCAGGGCACCGCGACTCCCCAGTGACAGGACCGGGTGGCCACACCTGGGCAGGTGCTGACAGTGACCACGATGGGCGGGGCTGCTTGTGGGGGAAGGGACAGGCCCTCCAGGATGAAGAGGAAGTGACAGAACCTTGTGTGCAAGGCTGGGCTGAGGCAGGAGAGTTGGCCACCTCACCCTTGCATCTTGGGAAGCCCCCGGGCGGACCCCTGTGTCTCAGGTCGGGTGCAGCCTGGGGAGCTGAGAATGGGGGACTTGCAGGCCGAGGGGTTCTTAGGGGATGACGGGGTGCAGCGTGGACTGAGGCAGCACTGAGCCCCGGTTTGGGGGAGCCCAGAAAGTGAGCCCCGGCTGCCCGCAGCCTTTGGGAGGGAGGAGGCCACGGGCGGGGGATGCCCGGGGCAGCAGGGGGCAGTGCCTGAGGCCCAGGAGACATCCTGCCTGCTGGGGGCTGGAGAGCAGGATGCGGGGGGTGGGGGTGGGAGGGGGAGGCCCAGGGAGAGAGGCAGCCTCACCGCAGGTTGTGACAGACACACCCGCCCACCGCTCTGGGATGCCGCCCCACCAGGCCCTCACCGGTTCTGGGCCTCCAGCTCCTGGCGCCGGCGTTGATGGCAAAAGTGCTTGAAAGCGTCCCCACCTTGGGCCAGAATCACCTCCTTCTCGGCCTGGGCCCTCTGTTCCGCCAGCTCTGCCTTGGCCTGGCCCCATGCTTGAAATTTCCGGAGCGTCTCCTTGGGAATAGAGAACACGGACGTGCCGGCATCCCAGGTGTGCGCGTGCGCAGTGGGGCTTTCTGTGGGCTGGGTGCCCTCAAGTCGTACCGGAGGCGCCGGAGGCCAACGTTTGTGGAAATCACCGCTGCTCCCGCCTGCACGCGCCTCCTGAAGCTGCCCCCCCAAATCCTCAGGGGCTTCCCGAGGCCAGAGCCCCGCTGTCTCCACTGGACTGGCGGCTCACTGCGCATCCCTCCCCGCTTCCCTGGTCTAACTGCCCCCCAGGCCCCGGGGGGTATCACTTCCCCTGGGAAGGCCCAGGGCTCCAGCACTCCCCTCGCCGAGCCCGGGTCCCCCTGGAGCGCGGGAGCCTGTCCAAGGGCAGGTGAGCGCATCCTGAGGGCGTCGGGAGGTGGGGCCAGTCCTACCCGGTTGGCGGAGATGCTGTTCTTCAGGGCCAGCACGGCGTCCATGCGCCTGCGCGCGTGCTCGCGGCTCTCCAGCTCCTCTCTCCGCTGCTGCTTGCGGATCCTGGCGGGGAGGACCTGCTCATGGCGCAGTGGCCACCGGGGGGAGGAGCCCCAAGGAAGCAGCCAAGCGCCAGGATGTTAAAGGTAAGTGGGAAAGAGCTGGGCTGCGCGTGGACCACGAGGAAACATGAAAGCCATTTCTCTAGACTGGAGTCCTCGTCTGAAACTAACGGCCGTCAGCTCAAAGCTGGAAACACACATTTATTCTTTCTGGGTGATGAGGTGACGGCTCAATGATAAAATCGGAGGATTTCAAAACGAAGGCAATTGATCCACTTTCTCAGGCTTCCCTGTGTGGGCGGGGGTGGGGTGAGGGGAGGGACAGGAGGAGAGGCGTGGAGAGAAGAGAGCCGCAGTACCTCCCCAGGGAGGCCTTCAGGAACTTCACGGCCTTCCGATGGTTCTTCTGGGCGTCTTCCACCAGCTTCTGGTGCCTGAGCCCGTGCTCCTTCTGCAGGTACGCGGACCTCCTGCAGGGACACGGGGCAGCGGGAACAGGGACACGTCCTGCGCAGGCTTGGCCGCAGAGGGCCCGGGACCAGGGCCAAGTACATGAGGCGGGAGGGCCCTGCGCTGTGCCTGGTAGGGGGCGGGGCCGTGGGGACCCTGTGGGTGTCCACAGGCTCGGATCCCACGGAAGCAGCAGGAAGATCTGGCAACGGGCTGGACAAGGTGCGGGGTGGGAGAGCCGGAGGACCTGTGAGGACCCTGTGCCGGGGCGAGGGCGGGGGGCCCCTGGGGGGGGGGCTGCGTCCCCCGGCCTGCAGCACACCTACTCCACTGGCCCCGCCCTCAGAAGCAGCTGCCCGCGGGGCACGGGCAGTGTCGGGGTCTCAGGAGGACGGGCCACAAGGAGTGGCCAGGGCCGGGAAGAGGGCAGGGCGTCCAGGAGTGAGGCAGCCATCAGGTCAGGGAGCGAGCGTGGCCCAAGTCACTCTGCCCAGGCTGGGGCTGGGTGGGCAGGGGCGCAGGCATGGGGCGGGGGGGGGGGGCGCGCAGGCCTGGGCCTGTGGGGAGGTTGCAGGTGTGGGGCGGGGGGGGCGCAGGCCTGGGCCGGGGGGGGTCGCAGGCGTGGGCCGGGGGCGGTCGCAGGTGTGGGCAGGGGGGCCGCAGGCGTGGGCTGGGGGGGGTGTTGCAGGCGTGGGGCGGGGGGTGGGCGCAGGCGTGGGGTGGAGGGGGGTCGCAGGCGTGGACCGGGGGGGTCGCAGGCGTGGGCCGGGGGTGGTCGCAGGTGTGGGCCTGGCGGGGGGCGCGCCCCAGGCCTGGACCTACCGCACCCGCAGCAGCTGGTTCCGCTCTGCCTTCCCCGAGGCCCCCCTCTCCCGGAGGCACTTCCTGGCAGCCGGGGCCTCCGCTTGGGCCGACTTGCGGGCGTCCTCCAGCTGCCTCTCCTGGATCTCCATGTGCCACACGGCGCTCCTTGCAAACAGGAGGCGCTTCTGTTTACGCTGGCAAAGGGGTTGGAGAGCCGGGCCACACCCCCCGCGCAGCGTCCACTCCAGGGCTCCGCCACCGAGTCTGACCAACACCCAGGCCCCTTGTCTCCTGCAACACCGCCCTGCTCTGTCCCTGAAGCCCTGCTCTCTGGGCCCAGGGACGCAGTGACCGTGCCACGTGGCACCGTCACGAGCTTCACGCTTTGCTTACGTGCCTCTCATTCCCGTGAAAGCAGGCAGGGACTCCAAGTGTTTTCCTCACTGCTGACCCTACGTGCTTACGTCGGGGTCTGACACTCAGCAGGTGCTCAGTGACCGTGAGTGACGCCGTCTAGGCCACGAGCCCCAAGTTCACACGTGCCCCTGAAGGAAGCCCTTGGGGACAGCAGACACCTGCTGCGTGGGCCGCCTGCCCTCAGCCCACACTTGGGAGGACTCATCAACGTCCCTGCGGCCTGGGGTGCCCTTGAGCCTGGGCACACAGACTGGCAGCAACACAGGAGGGCCCTGAAGTCACGTCCCCCCAAGAATAGGTTCAAGGGGTCACTACGTGGTCCAAGGGGATGCTGACCAGGAAGGGAAACCAGGTGGGCTTCCAACGGGAGCCCTGCTCAGTGGTGAAGCAGACAGCAGTGGACTCTACGGCCATGAAGGGAGACACCGGCCATGCACGAGGACATGAATGCCTCTCATGGCTGCTGTGTGGCATGGAGGAGACGGGCACGGGGAGTAAACACTGCAGGGTCTCACACACTTAACACTAAGGGGCACCTGGGGTCAGCACTGCTGACGGACAGGATGCACAAGGGACGTTTGACGTACATTTTCCTGCATATAAATTAGACCTAAATAAAGCTGATTAAAAAGAAAGGAAATGGGCAGCAGCCACGCCCACATGAGGAGGGGCAGGCAGGTGGGCTATGGGGGGTCAGGGCCAGCCACAGCGGGGCAGGGTCAGCAGACTGGTACTTGGTGGGAGGAGAAGTGAGCAAAAACACTGAAGGTAATGACAGACAGGTTCCAACTGTCGGAGAAGAAGTGTCCCATCAGACAGGGGAGATGAGGGTGCACCTCTGGTTCTGTTGGAGCTGGAATCACGGGTGTCAACTCCTGGTTCTAACGCAGACACACAGAGACATGCACGTGCTTCCCAGTGGGGCCACCTGGTGCCCAGCCCTAGGTCCCTAAACACCACTCTCCCCTGTGAGAAACCAAGGCTCTGGCTTGGTCTGGACAACCGGCTAGGTCTAGGACTAGGGCGGACAGGAAACAAGTGGGCTACGAACATGTCGTTACCCCAGAAAGCACTCGAAGAACGACAGGGAGCCTGCTTGAAAGAGGTGCTAACTGGCCCAATTGGGGGTGACTGGAGCATCAAAATAAATAATGATGATGGGACTTCCCTGGTGGCACAGTGGTTAAGAATCCGCCTGCCAATGCAGGGGACACGGGTTCGAGCCCTGGACTGGGAATGTCCCACATGCCGCGGAGCAACTAAGCCCGTGCGCCACAACTACTGAACCTGAGCTCTAGAGCCCACGAGCCACAACTACTGAGCCCACGCACCTAGAGCCCGTGCTCCGCAACAAGAGAAGCCACCACAATGGGAAGCCCACGCACCACAACAAAGGGTAGCTCCCGCTCGCAGCAACTAGAGAAAGCCCGTGCACAGCAACGGAGACCCAATGCAGCCAAAAATAAATAAATAAATAAATTAAAAAAAAAAAGATAGAGCAGGTTATAACCCACTGCATAGAACAGAAGTCGAAGAGTCTACACTGACACATAAAGAAACATGGGGAAGAGAACGCTGTTCTTTACGGCGGAACGCTAACTCGTACATTTAGAAGGAATTACGGAATTAGAAAATCGCCCTTTGGCAACCATCATCATAACTGATTCAAGCGAGAAGCATCAATAAATGCAAACACCGAGCGTGAAAGGGATGAGGATGGGGTTTTCCAGTCTCACAGTATGTACCACCAATTCCATGTTAGTTTCCAAAGGAAAAGCGTGACTCTGCATTGAAGAAACCCTGCGTGGGACTTCCCTGGTGGTCCAATGGGTAAGACTCTGTGCTCCCAATGCAGGGGGCCTGTGTTCGATCCCCGGTCGGGGAACTAGATCCCGCATGCTGCAACTAAGACTCGGCACAGCCAAATAAATAAATAAATATTTTTTTTAAATGTGTAAACTTTAAAACCAAAAAAGAAACCCTGCACACCCCATCTCGATCAAGTGACCAAAGTTCCCCCACTGGAAATGGGACCGGTGGCCATCGTACGCCTTGTTGGCGGGGGGGGGGGGCAGGGGCGGGGGGCAGCACCTGGGGGATTCTAGACCACCGCCCCGAGGAAACATCACACAAAGGCAACTTGGGGGACAGTTCCTGGCCCGGATGCTTCAAAACCATCAAGGTCACGAGCGTCATGGGAAGACTGAGGGTCTTTCCTACTGGAGGTGGGGCAACCCCGTGCAACCCTCCAAGTGTGAAGTGTCACCGGGATGGTGGGGAGAGCAAGGGAACACCGGGGGTTCTTGGTGCTATTTCTGCAACTCTTTTGTGAATTTGAAATTGTTTCAAAATTTAGAAGTTTTTTAAAAAACTAAATGGACCATACAGTGATCCGACACAGGCAGGGCCCCGGGGGCTCCACGGCGCTGGTGGGGACCAGCCCGGTGCCGGCTGGTGCAGGGAAGAAGCTGCTGAGACAAGCCCCGCGCACAGGATTTGACACAGCACAGCCGTCTCCTCGCCGGGGTGGGGGGCATGCTCTCAGAAAAGGTGTAAAGCTCTTTTAAAAATCATGCTGGTCGTTCTTTGGAGGCTCAAAGAGCAGGAAAAAAGGAAAAAGAAGCTGATTTCACAGTTCCTGAGAACTCAGACAAACATGGAGGATGCGCAAAACACTTAAACAATGGAAAGTCTCAGCTACCTTTCAATTTTTAGGCAGCTTGAAAGTCAAGCACAAAATGTCATTCTTCATCTTCAAACCTGTCCCTGCTCGACGGCCTGGACTTACACGCTCTCCTGCAGCACGGCCGTCATCTTTGCCTGCAGGTCCCCCTCGTGCCCCAGCTCTGAGCACGGGCGCTGGGACGCTGCCTCGAGGCGACCCACGGCTGCCCAGCAGAGGGCGAGTGGGTCGGGGCCTCAGGGGCTGCGGGCCTTCAGGCTCAGCCATGCCTTCGCCTGACCTTTCCTCTAAACTGGCTGACTCGAGGGCAGGGCTGCGGCCGAAGGAAGGCTTCTCCTGGGCCCACTTCGTTGATCTGAGCCCGCTCCTGCCCCCTCCCGCCCCCTCTCCACTGGCCTCTCATCCTTCCAAGGATGGGGAGCCAGCCCCCTGGTTGCCAGCCCCTCAGGAAGGACCCGCACACTCACCTAACGACTAGAGGCATCTCGGGGGCCAAAAAGCCACTGAGAGGCCCTCTTGGCCGAGCCCACTCTGAGACCTCCTACTTCACCTCCCTCTGCCCTCCCGGTCACCCAAGCCCAGTTACACTCTGAGGTGTAGCCACTTCGCGGGGGCGCTCAGATGAACAGGGTGGCTGGGCGGGCGCAGGACAGAGAGGTGCACCGCCCCGCAAGACACCCCTCTACAGTCAGGAGAGGGCGGGGGCATCTCTCGGAGGGCGGCCGGAGGGACACTGACCAGAGGGCTCTGGTCTGCGGGCACGTGACCTGGCGTCCTCGCCTGCTGCCCCGGGCCCTGCACTCGCCGCCCACCCCAGCCATTGTGCCGCTGTCCCTACCACTCACCTCCCAGCCTGCAGGTCCCCTCCTCAGGGAGGCCTCCCCTGGCCACCTGCCTCAAAGTGACCGCCCCTCCTGACTCGTGGCCACCTGACTCCTGATGTCCACTTGGGTTGCCCGGTGCCCACACGGCCGGGAAGTGGGTCCGCCCCCACTCCCGTGCCCACCGGCCCCAGGGCCCCACCTCCGACCTACCTGTTGCCGGCGGCTCTCTCCGCGGCCGCGCCGGCCGCCACGCTCTCCTGCTGCTTGGCGAGGAGCCCCATCCTCCAGCGGCAAGCACGCAGCTCCTCCCTGAAAGTTGGAACCAGCGTCGGTAAGCGGCTCCCTGCACCCCAGGCGCTCCGGCCGGGGCGGGGCCGGCAGCTGCCACAGGCTCTCCCGCGGGCATCTCGAGCATTTAGGAGTAAAGTTTCATGATGTCATCAATTTGCCTTCAAGTTTCAACTTTTCCGTGTTTGAAATTTTTCTTCGCAGACATTGGAGAACACACTGCAGCGTCGCCGTCAATCGGACAGGAGTGGAGGGCGGCAAACGCCGCACAGATGGGCCCCGCCCAGAGCCCGGCCCGCCCCGCTCACCTCGTGTTCTGAATGAAAAGGTCTTTCTCTTCATGCAGCTGGTCTAGGTGGCTCAAATCCCTCCGCAGGAGTGAGGCCTGCATTCTGTCCTGGACGGCTGGTCTCTGCTTCCTCTTGTCTGCATTCTGCTCTTTCCCTGGACTTAACATGGAAAGGACGCCCGCTGCCATCCCGTGGGGAGTGCGTCCTGCCCCTCCCCCTGCCCCTGCCCCGGGTTAATTACCAGGAGCTTCCTGGGTCCGCCTCGTTCTCAGCCTCCCCAGGGACAGAGCCCAGCACAAACTCCGGATCCTCCGGTTCATCTGTTTCTAGAAATAGAGTGAGAGTTAAAACAACAGAACGCAGATGGAGACCTTCAAGCCTGAAGTTCCAGGGTAAATCCTGACACACGCAAACTGGGCAATGATGGGATGGCGGCTCAGAGCAGTGGTTCTCAAAGTGTGGCCCAGGGAACCCTTCCAAGGGGTCTGCAAAGTCAAAACTATTTTCATAATAATAGCAAAACACTATTGTCTTTCCCACCCTTGTTTCATGAGCGTAGAGTGGAGTTTTCTAACGGCCACGTGACAAGATCTCAGAGCAGACTAGTCAAAGGCAGACGTGAAATGCAGCTGCTGCTCTGAAACCAGGCTCTTCAGGTTACATACAGCAGGTTCCTTATTGCCATTTGAAGCAATAACAAAAAACTGGGAAGCTACAGGCGGCCACTGAACTTCAAAGTCTCAGCCACGTGGACCTTTCTTCTGATTAAACAGAATAATACAAGCTACCTTTTCGAGAAAAAATATGAGTTTAAAAGATGGGGTCTCTCTGAAGAAAGGAAATTAAAGGGCAACTATTAAGCACATCGTTTGTCTTCTGTGTGTTGAAACGTGTCTTATTTGTGAAAAGACCTTTCTTAATTACCATCCTCCACAAGGGGGGCGTCGTCCAAAAGCTTCTTAGGGAACAGGCTGGCATCTTCTTCCATCTTGGGAGGCAGAAATTAGCTACAAAAATTTTTACAAAACATAGATGACACATTAAAAAAAAACTCAAAAACCGGATTTCATAAGCGTTAACAATTTCTCTTGTAAAAAGACATTAGGGCTTCCCTGGTGGCGCAGTGGTTGAGAATCTGCCTGCTAATGCAGGGGACACGGGTTTGAGCCCTGGTCTGGGAGGATCCCACATGCCGTGGAGCAACTAGGTCCGTGAGCCACAACTACTGAGCCTGCGCGTCTGGAGCCTGTGCTCCGCAACAAGAGAGGCCGCGATAGCGAGAGGCCCGCGCACCGCGATGAAGAGTGGCCTCCGCTCGCCACAACTAGAGAAAGCCCTCGCACAGAAACGAAGACCCAACACAGCAAGAATAAATAAATAAATTACTAAAACTCCTACCCCCAACATCTTAGAAAAAACAAAAAAAACCACAAAACAAACAAACAACAAACAGCAAAGCATATTTTTTTAAAAAAGACATTAAGAAAATGAAGAGAGCCCACAGAATCTGAAAAAGTATTTGCAGCGCGTGTGCGTAGCAGGCCTGGCACTCGGGTTATAGAAGGGACTCCTGAGTGACAGCAATAGCACGTCCAAACCCCAACCGAAAAGGGACAAAAATGTTAGAACAGACACGGCGAAAGAAGATGCACGATGGCCATAGGCTCATGGAACTTTGTAAACGTCGTTAGTCACCAGGGAATCAAATCAAAACCATAACGAGACACCACTACACGCCTGTTAGAACGCCCCGAATCAAAAATACCCAATACGGAACCGTAACACTAGATGCTATCCACATATACTCACCAGAGGACCCAGAAATCCTACCGCGAGGTATTTACCCAAGAGAAACCGAAGAACGTCCGCAAAAACACTTGTACAGGAACGCCCACAGCGACCTCATTCACAGCAGCCGCAAACCGGAAACAATCCAAATGCCGGAAACAATCCAAATGCCGGAAACAATCCAAATGCCGGAAACAATCCAAATGCCCCTCGTGATGAGAGCGGATCCTGAGAACCAGATTCTGGCATATCCCTACAAAGGGCAAGAGCGGTAAAGAGAGCGCAGTCTGACGCACGAGCACCACGGGTGACTCTCAGACACAGCGCGCTAAGTGCAGGAAGCCAGACACAGAAGAGCGCGTACGAAGCCCCAGAACACGCAGGACTACAGGGCGATGATAGAAATGAGACGCGGCTTCTGGGTTAGAGGCAGGGGATGGGGACGGCGGGGGCTACGAGGGACCGGGGGGAGGACGGAAACGGTCTGCATCTTGTTCTGGGTGGTGGCTACACAGGTGTACACAAGTGTCAAACTCACACTAGTGAGCATTTAATGTGCGTGCTCGTTACAGCGTGTACATGTTATCTCAATAAAACGCAGGCACAGAGTCCAGAGACAACTCCTAAGGGGTTTCACAATATTCATTACAGTTTGATAGTCATTTCGGGAACATTGGGAGATGCCTGTGTAGAGCTTGGTACAGATGTTGATATTAGATGTTGGTATGAAATGTTGATATTATGGGCGAGGTGCTGAAACTGTAGACCAGTTTGTTTTCATTGCTGAATTTAGCAACTGCTCCAGCATAAGTCACTGAAAAATATTTTCAAAGCCTAATAACGTTTCCCTGATAAGTCATTAATAAATCAACGCCAGTCATTTATTTTTTAAATGCTACAAAAAACCCCTCTGTGCATTAAAGCCCTGAGAGGCAGAATTCTGAGGCATCTTGTAAAATACCAACAATATTCCTCCCAGTTGAAGACAGCTCTTAGTCCACCAGCCTGCGGATGGTGGACGCGGGGCTTTCAGAAGATGCTTGCAAAGTGGTCCAGCCTGTGCTGCCCTGGGCTCGTGAGTTCCATGCGCTCATCACATCACGTGTAAAACACAGTGTAACCAACGCCCCCCGAGGGTGACACTCTGCTAAGAGGAGGGACGTCTCACACAGCTCCACCTGCAGTGACGACATCAAACCACACACGCCCTGAATGTCCAGCTAAAGACGGTGGTTCCAGACAGTGGGTCCCTGACCCCCTTCAAATCCTCACTAGAACAACCGTGGCAGGATTCAGTGTTTTCAGGACATGAGTCTACAAGGATGAGGCAGACGTGAGAGGAACAGTGGGAACACAACAGGAGCCAGTGTGCGGAAGGGCACGCGGTGAGGGGCCCCAAGGCCCCGCGGGCATTGCACAACCTGGGGCTCAGGAGCCGGGCGCCTCTGACGTGCGGGGGAAGTGGGATCAAACACAGAGATTTGCTAAAATGTGCTTAAGAAGCACGTGGACCTTCTGTTTGAGAACTGGCTGGCCAGCGTGCAAATAACCAAAAATGCTGGGAAAATTGTATTTTAATTGTCTTAAGGGTCTTGAAGAATTGACATGATGAAATTATCAGGTCAAAACCTAAGTGAAGACAAGAATACAAATAGATGAAGTGACCAAGCTAAAGAAAAGTGTCTTATCAACCACCAAAAACAACAAAAATCTAACTTTTTACTATTTTTTAATTTATTTATTTTTGGCTGCACTGGGTCTTCGTTGCTGCCCGCGGGCTTTCTCTAGTTGCGGAGCACAGGGGCTACTCTTCATTGAGGTGCGCAGGCTTCTCATTGCAGTGGATTCTCTTGTTGTGGAGCACGGCCTCTAGGCACGTGGACTTCAGTAGTTGTGGCGCATGGGTTAGTTTCTCTGCAGCATGTGGGATCTTCCCAGACCAGGGCTCAAACCCGTGTCCCCTGCATTGGCAGGCGGATTCTTTTTTTTTCTTTTTTTTTTTTGGTACGCGGGCCTCTCACTGTTGTGGCCTCTCCCGCTGTGGAGCACAGGCTCCGGACGCGCAGGCTCAGCGGCCATGGCTCACGGGCTCAGCCGCTCCACGGCACGTGGGATCCTCCCAGACCGGGGCATGAACCCGCGTCCCCTGCATCGGCAGGCGGACTCTCAACCACTGCACCACCAGGGAAGCCCGCTTTTTACTATTTAAAAGAGAATTCTAAAGCAATAACATACAAAAGCACTGCATTTTCAAAGTCAGACAAAGATGCCCTATATAGAAACTGTAACAGGAAGCTGGTGGCGTTGTCTAGAAACAGACAAAAATACTTTAGGCAAAAAGCAGTAACAGCAGTAAGAGGGTCAGGTCATCACCAGAGGCTCAGCTCACCAGGAAGATACAACAGTGGTAAATCCACGTGTATTCAAACGCATAGCCACTAAATAAACAAAGCAAAGACGGGCAGAACAAGGAGAGTCAAAAGTACAAACTCTAGTGGGAGGTTTTAACACGCCTCTCTCAGGAACTGACAACAAAACCAGATAAAATAAGTCATTAATGACACACATTTAAACAACATCATTAACAAACTGAACCCCACAGACATACATGGAACAGAAACAACTATGGAAATTTAAGTGCTCCCCTAAACCATCACACAGAATATTTACAAAAACTATCTACCGGCCCCAAAGCAGGACTCAACACATTTCAAAGAACTAAAATCATACGAAGCTTATTCTCTGAGCAAATTAATCAGCCCAAATCAGTAACAAATAGAGAAAAGCAAAGCAGATGGGGGGCAGGAAGACCCCTGAGCTCACCTTCTCCCGCGGACACAGAGAGAATCACCCTATCACAGAGCAGCTAGTGACGAGAAAGAGCAGGAGCTTAGAAGAAAACACCGTCTACACCTGAAGCTGTACAGGAGGACTCCCAACAGGCGGGGCAGGAGGGGCAGAGCCGCGGTGCGGTCAGGACCCAAAGCCCCAGGTGGGTGAGCTGAGCACGGGAGGATAATCACAACCGCAGAGGGGCGCCCCAAGGAGTCAGGGTCCCCAGCCTGGGGGCCCTGCACCACGAAGTCGAGCCGGAAGAACATCTGGCTCTGAAGGTGAGCGGGGCTTCCTTCCAGGGGAGCCAGAGCGCCGTGCGAAATAGAGACGCCGCTCTTAAAGGACACAAAATCTCACGTGCTCAGGGCCCAGGACAAAAGCAGGAAATGGAGAGGAGCCTGGGTCAGACCCACCTGCTGATCCTGGCAGGGCAGCTCATCCTGGGGACACAGACACTGGTGGCAGCTCTAACACAAGGACACTGGTGCTGCCAGTGCCACTTCAGAACCCTCCCTCTGGCTTATTAGTGCCGGGACCTGCCCTGCATGCCAGCCTGCAGGCACCAGTATGGGGACGCCTCAGGCCAAGCGGTGAGCTGGGCAGGGGCATAGCCCCACCTGCCAGTAGGCTGGCTGCCTTAAGACTCGCTGAGCCCACAGCCACCCCAGGACCTCGCGCTGTCCACCCGAGGGCCCAGGACCCAGTCCCACTCACCACTGCCCAGCACCAGCCCCGGGACCAGCGTCACCCACTAGCAGGCAGCACCAGCCCCAGGACGCCCTGGACCCTGGCCCTGCCCCCCAGTGGGCTGATACTCCTACTCCAGGACTCCCAGGCCACTTACATCAATGGGCAGGTCGTCCACACAGAAAATCAATCAGGAAACACTGGCCTTAAGTGACACATTAGACCCAATGAACTTAATTGATCTATCTGGAACATTCCTTCCCCAAACAGCAAATACACATTCTTTTCAAGTATACACGAGACATTCTCCAGGACAGATCACATGCTAGGCCACAAAACAAGTCTCAATAAACTTAAGAAAATTGAAATCATATCAGGCATCTTTTATGATCACAATGCTATGAGACTAAAAATCAACTACAAGAAAAAGACTGCAAGAAACACAAACATGTGGAGGCTGAACAACATGCTGGTCTGCAGCCAATGGATCACTGAAGAAATCAAAGAAGAAATCAGAAGAATTCCTGGACACAAATGAAAATGAAAAGCAGATAATCCAAAATCTGTGGGACGCAGCAAAAGCAGTTATAAGCAGGAAGTTTATAGCAATACAAGCTTCCCTCGGGAAACAAGAAAAATCTCAAATAAACAACCTAACCGTACACCTAAAGCCTAACCCTAAGTAGAGACAGCAGAACAAACGACACTCAAAGTTAGTAGGACAGAAATCATAAAGATCAGAGCAGAAATAAATGAAATAGAGACTTTAAGAAACAATCAGGAAAATCAGTGAAACTAAGAGCTGGTTCTTTGAAAAGATAAACAAAATTGATAAACCTTTAGCCCAACTCATGAAGAGAAAAAGAGAGAGGGCCCAAATACAGAAAATCAGAAGGGAAAAAGAAGTCACAACTAGAAATATAGATCAGTGGAACAGGACAGAAAGCCCAGAAAAAAGTCCACATGCTTACAGTCAATTAATCTACAACAAAGGAGGCAAGAATATACCATGCAGAAAAGACAGTGTCTTTAATAAGTGGTGCTGCTAAAACTGAACAGCTACATGTAAAATAATGAAATTAGAACATTCTCTAATACCATACACAAAAATACACTCAAAATGGATTAAAGTCCTAAATGTAAGACCAGATACTATAAAACTCTTAGAGGAAAACATAGGCAGGATACCCTTTGACATAAATTGTAGCAATATCTTTTTGCTTCCACCTCCTACAGTAATGAAAATAAAAACGAAATAAACAAATGGAACCTAGTTAAACTTCAAAGCTTTTGCACAACAAAGGAAATCACAAACAAAATGAAAAGACAAGCCAGAGAATGGGAGAAAATATTTGCAAATGAAGTGACCGACAAGGGATTAATCTCTAAAATATACAAACAGCTCATGCAGCTCAATATCAAAAAAACAAACAACCTAATCAAAAAAATGGACAGAAGATCTAAATAGACATCTCTCCAAAGAAGACATAAAGATGGCCAAAAAGCACATGAAAAGACGCTTGACACTGCTAATTATTAGAGAAATGAAAATCAAAACTACAATGAGGTTATCACCTCACACCAGTCAGAATGGCCATCATCAAAAAGTCTACAAACAATAAATGCTGGAGAGGGTGTGGAGAAAAGGGAACCCTCTTGCACTGTAGGTGGCAATGTAAATTGGTACAACCACTATGGAGAACAGTATGGAGGTTCCATAAAAAACTAAAAATAGAACTACCATACGGCCCAGCAATCCCACTCCTGGGCATACACCTGGAGAACACCATAATTTGAAAAGATACACGCATCCCCAATGTTCATTGCAGCACTATTTAAAATAGCCAAGACATGGAAGCAACCTAAATGTCCATCAACATATGAATGGGAAAAGAAGATGTGGTACATATATACAATGGAATATTACTCAGCCATAAAAAGGAATGAAATAATGCCATTTGCAGCAACATGGCAGGACCTAGAGATTATCATACTAGGTGAAGTAAGTCAGACAAAGACAAATGTCATATAATATCACTTATATGTGGAATCTAAAAAAAATGGTACAAATGAACTCATTTACAGAATAGAAACAGACTCACAGACTTCGAAAACAAACTCAAGGTTACCAAAGGGGAAAGGTGGGGGGAGGGAAAAATGAGGAGTTTGGGATTAACATATACGCACTACTATATATATACAATAGATAATCAACAAGGACCTACTGTACAGTACAGGGAACTCTACTCAATATTCTGTAGTAATCTATATGGGAAAAGAGTCTGAAAAAGAATGGATATATGTATACATATACCTGAATCACTTTGTTGTACACCTGAAACTAACACAATATTGTAAATCAACTATACTCCAATATAAAATAAAAATTAAACTAAAAAAAAGAAGTTACAACTGACACCACAGATATACAAAGGATCATAAGAGATTACCACAAAAAATTATTAAAAAAAAAAACTCCAAACAAACAGAAGTCCAGGATCTGATGGCTTCACAGGTGAATTCTACCAAACATTTAAAGAAGAGTGAACACCTAGCCTTCTCCAACTATTCCAGAAATTTGCAGAGGAAGGAATGCTTCTGAACTCTTTCTACAAGACCAGCATCACCCTGATACTAAAACCAGACAACAATATCACAAGAAAAGAAAATTATAGGCCAATATCACTGATGAACATAGACGTAAAAATCCTCAATAAAATATTAGCAAACCGAATCCAACAATACATTAAGAGGATCATACACCATGATAAAGTGGGATTTATACCAGGGATGCAAGGATGTTTCAATATCCACAAATCAATCAATGTGATACATGACGTTAACAAATTGAAGAATAAAAATCATATGATCAGGACTTCCCCGGTGGTGCAGTGGTTAAGAATCCACCTGCCAATGCAGGGGACACGGGTTCGAGCCCTGGCCAGGAAGATCCCACATGCCATGGAGCAACTAAACCTGTGCGCCACAACTACTGAGCCTGCACTCCAGAGCCCATGAGCCACAAGTACTGAGCCCATGTGCCACAACTACTGAAGCCTGCGCACCTAGAGCCCATGCTCCACAACAATGAGAAGCCTGCGCACCACGACGAAGAGTAGCCCCTGCTCACTGCAACTAGAGAAAGCCCGCGCGCAGCAATGAAGACCCAACGCAGCCAAAAATAAATAAATAAATAAATAAATTTTTTAAAAGGCCATCTGCTGAGCAGCACATGATGTTTGCAAATATATCCAATAAGTGGTTAATATCCAAGATATATACAAACTCATACAACTCAACATCGACAAACTGAACAACCTGGTTAAAAAATGGGCAGAGGATCTGAATAGATGTTTTTCCAAAGAAGATATAAAAACGCTGGCCGAATACGGAGGAAAGGGAACCTTCCTGCACTGCTGGTGGGAATGTAAAGTGGTGCAGCCACTGTGGAAAACAGCATGGAAATTACTCAGAAACTTAAAAATAGAACTACCATATGATCCATCAATTTTACTCCTGGGTATTTATCAAGGAAAAAAAACCCAAAACACTAATTAGAAAAGATATATGCACCCTTATATTCATTGCAGTACTATTTACAATAGCCAAGATATGTAAGCAACGTAAGTGCCCATCAACACGGGAATGGATAAAGAAGATGTGGTATATATACACAAGGGAGTACTACTCAGCCATAAAAAGAATGAAATCTTGTCATCTGCAAAAATATGGATGGACCTCGAGGGTATTATGCTAAGTGAAATAAGTCAGATAGAGAAAGACAAATAATGTGTGATTTCACTTATATTTAGAATCTAAAAAAACAAAAACAAATGAACAAACATCATAAAACAGAAACAGAGTCATAGACACAGAGAACAAACAGGTGGTTGCCAGAGAGGGTGGAAGTGAGAGGGGGAGAGAAATAGCTAAGAGATATTGGAAGGTACAAACTTCCTGCTGAAAAATAAACAAGTCACAGGGATGAAATGTACAGTGCGGGGAATATAACAATAACTATATAGTATCTTTGTATGGTGGCCTATCGTAACGAGACATATCCTGTGATCACTTCAAAATGTATAGAAATATCGAATTATTATGTTGTGTAACAGGAACTAACATAGTGTTGTAGGCTAATTATATTTCAAAAACAAACAAAATCATAGAAAAAGAGGTCAGGTTTGTAGTTACCAGAGGCGGGGGATTGGGGAAGGGGGAATTGGATGAGGGCATAAAAACGTACAAACTTCCAGTTATAAGATAAATAAGTACTAATGATGTAATGTACAACATGGTAAATGTAATTAACACTTTGTATGTTATATATGAAAGTTGTTAAGAGGGTAAATCCTAAGAGTTCTCATCACGAGGAAGAAGTTTTTTCTATTTCTTTAATTTTGTACCTATATGAGATGATGGATGTTCACTAAACTTATTTTGGTGATCAGTTCATGATGTTTGTATGTCAAATCATTATGCTGTACACCTTAAACTTATACAGTGCTGTATGTCAATTATATTCCAATAAAACTGGAAGAAAAAAATCAAATCAAAAACTATAAATTCACTTTATTTTTTGAAAATAAGAAACATACTTCTAAATAACCCGTGGGCCAAAGAAAAAAATCATAATGAAAATTATAAAATGTTTTTAACTGAGTTATAATGAAAATATCATATATCAAACTGAGTGTAGCCAAGGTAGAACAGAGTGAATTTGTAATCCTAAATGCTCATATCAGGAACAAGACAGGCTAAGTATTAACGTGCTAAACATGCAACTCAAGGGGTTATAAAGAGAGCTGCGATATAAACCCAAAGAAAGTAGAAGAAAACAAAAAATATTAGAAATTAATGCTGCAAGACAAACATGTGATAGAGATGTTCCTCAAAGCCAAAAGTTTGTACTTTTAGAAGATTTATAAAACTGACAAACCTCTAATGAAACTGATAAATAAAAAGAGAAAGAACAAATCATCCATATAAGAAGAAAAGGGTCTCTAACTACAGATACTACAGACATGAAAAAATGTAAAAATGTCACGAGCCACTTTACACCAATAATTTGAAAATTTAGACAATGGACAAATTATTAGAAAAATATTACTAACCAAAATTGTTTCAAGAACAAAAAATAGAAAACTTGAAAATTCCCACAGGCGTAAAAGAAATTCAATCAAGAGTGAAATATGGGGACTCCGGGAGGGCTCACACCAAGGAGAACCTCCCAGAAATGCTGCTGCCAGTGTCCCTGTCCTCATGGTGAGGCACAGACACCCCCCGCCTCTGCAGGAGACCCTGCAACACTAGCAGCTTCCATGGACCCCTGATTGCTGCTTGAGGAGAATTGCCCTGTGGATTTGACTGACCAACGATTGTGATATAAGCAGCTTCAGGTGACTGGCCCAGCAGGAGTGAGAAGAATTTATCTTCAGTATAAACTTCATTATTCCACAGCGTCTCTTCATTTGCCTGGGAGGTAAGAATATTGAGACTCAAGGAGATTAAGCAATGGAGTATTTTCATTGCTCAAATGTAATGATGCCATGATTTTGATGGAGTGTTGACCACCCCTCATACACTGCTTTCTTCACCCAAGTGCTAATTCCATCTTATGAGACACTGTGTCCTTTCCTGGCTGAGGGAACCAGGATATACAGTGAGGGCAGACAGCAGAAGCAAGAAGAACTACAATCCTGAAGCCTGTGGAACAAAAAACACATTCACAGAAAGACAGACAAGATGAAAAGGCAGAGGGCTATGTACCAGATGAAGGAACAAGATAAAACCCCAGAAAAACAACTAAATGAAATGGAGATAGGCAACCTTCCAGAAAAAGAATTCAGAATAATGATCGTGAAGATGATCCAGGACTTCGGAAAAAGAATGGAGGCAAAGATCAAGAAGATGCAAGAAAGGTTTAACAAAGACCTAGAAGAACTAAAGAACAAACAAACAGAGATGAACAATACAATAACTAAAATGAAAACTACACTAGAAGGAATCAATAGCAGAATAACTGAGGCAGAAGAATGGATAAGTGACCTGGAAGACAGAATGGTGGAATTCACTGCTGCGGAACAGAATAAAGAAAAAAGAATGAAAAGAAATGAAGACAGCCTAAGAGACCTCTGGGACAACATTAAATGCAACAACATTCGCATTATAGGGGTCCCAGAAGGAAAAGAGAGAGAGAAAGGACCCGAGAAAATATTTGAAGAGATTATAGTTGAAAACATCGCTAACATGGGAAAGGAAATAGCAACCCAAGTCCAGGAAGCGCAGCAAGTCCCATACAGGACAAACCCAAGGAGAAACACACCGAGACACATAGTAATCAAATTGGCAAAAAATAAAGACAAACAAAAATTATTGAAAGTAGCAAGGGAAAAACGACAAATAACATACAAGGGAACCCCCATAAGGTTAACAGCTGATTTCTCAGCAGAAACTCTACAAGCTAGAAGGGAGTGGCATGACAAATTTACAGTGATGAAAGGGAAGAACCTACAACCAAGATTACTCTACCCGGCAAGGATCTCATTCAGATTCAATGGAGAAATCAAAAGCTTTATAGACAAGCAAAAGCTAAGAGAATTCAGCACCACCAAACCAGCTCTACAAGAAATGTTAAAGGAACTTCTCTAAGTGGGAAACACAAGAGAAGAAAAGGACCTACAAAAACAAACCCCCCAAAATTAAGAAAATGGTAATAGGAACATAAATATCGATAATTACCTTAAACGTGAATGGATTAAATGCTCCAACCAAAAGACACAGGCTTGCTGAATGGATACAAAAACAAGACCCATATATATGCTGTCTACAAGAGAACCACTTCAGAACTAGGGACACATACAGACTGAAAGTGAGGGGATGGAAAAAGATATCCCATGCAAATGGAAATCAAAAGAAAGCTGGAGTAGCAGTACTCATATCAGATAAAATAGATTTTAAAATAAAAAATGTTACAAGAGACAAGGAAGGACACTACGTAATGATCAAGGGATCAATCCAAGAAGAAAATATAACAATTATAAATATATATGCACCCAACATAGGAGCACCTCAATACATAAGGTAACTGCTAACAGCTATGAAAGAGGAAATCAACAGTAACACAATAATAGCGGGGGACTTTAACACCTCACTTACACCAATGGACAGATCATCCAAAATGAAAATAAATAAGGAAACACAAGCTTTAAATGACACAACAGACCAGAAAGATTTAATTGATATTTATAGGGCATTCCATCCAAAAACAGCACATTACACTTCCTTCTCAAGTGTGCATGGAACATTCTCCAGGATAGATCACATCTTGGGTCACAAATCAAGTCTCAGTAAATTTAAGAAAATTGAAATCATATCAAGCATCTTTTCTGACCACAATGCTATGAGATTAGAAATCAATTACAGGGAAAATAACGTAAAAAACACAAACACATGGAGGCTAAACAATACGTTACTAAATAACCAAGAGATCACTGAAGAAATCAAAGAGGAAATCAAAAAATACCTAGAGACAAATGACAATGAAAACATGATGACCCGAAACCTATGGGATACAGCAAAAGCAGTTCTAAGAGGGAAGTTTATAGCTATACAAGCCTACCTCAAGAAACAAGAAAAATCTCAAATAAACAATCTAACCTTACACCTAAAGGAACTAGAGAAAGAAGAACAAACAAAACCCAAAGTTAGCAGAAGAAAAATCATAAAGATCAGAGCAGAAATAAATGAAATAGAAACAAAGAAAACAATAGCAAAGATCCATAAAACTAAAAGCTGGTTCTTTGAGAAGATACACAAAATTGACAAACAATTAGCCAGACTCATCAAGAAAAAGAGGGAGAGGACGCAAATCAATAAAATTAGAAATGAAAAAGGAGAAGTTACAGCAGACACCGCAGAAATACAAAGCATCCTAAGGGACTCTATGCCAATAAAATGGACAACCTGGAAGAAATGGACAAACTCTTAGAAAGGTATAACCTTCCAAGACTGAACCAGGAAGAAATAGAAAATATGAACAAACCAATCACAAGTAATGAAATTGAAACTGTGATTAAAAATCTTCCAACAAACCAAAGTCCAGGACCAGATGGCGTCACAGGTGAATTCTATCAAATATTTAGAGAAGAGCTAACACCCATCCTTCTCAAACTCTTCCAAAAAATTTCAGAGGAAGGAACACTCCCAAACTCATTCTATGAGGCCACCATCACCCTGATACCAAAACCAGACAAAGATACCACAAAAAAAGAAAATTACAGACCAATATCACTGGTGAATATAGATGCAAAAATCCTCAACAAAATACTAGCAAACAGAATCCAACAACACATTAAAAGGATCATACACCATGATCAAGTGGGATTTATCCCAGGGGTGCAAGGATTCTTCAATATACGCAAATCAGTCAATGTACTACACCATGTTAACAAACTGAAGGAGAAAAAACATATGATCATCTCAATAGATGCAGAAAAAGCTTTTGACAAAATTCAACACCCATTTATGATAAAAATTCTCCAGAAGGTGGGCATAGAGGGAACCTACTTCAACATAATAAAGGCCATACACGGCAAACCCACAGCAAACATCATTCTCAATGGTGAAAAACTGAAAGCATTTCCACTAAGATCAGGAACAAGACAAGGTTGCCTACTCTCACCACTATTATTCAACATTTGGAAGTCCTAGCCACGGCAATCAGAGAAGAAAAAGAAATAAAAGGAATACAAATCGGAAAAGAAAAAGTAAAACTGTCACTGTTTGCAAATGACATGATACTATACATAGAGAATCCTAAAGATGTCACCAGAAAACTACTAGAGCTAATCAATGAATTTGGTAAATTTGCAGGATACAAAATTAATGCACAGAAATCTCTTGCATTCCTATACACTAATGATGAAAAATCTGAAAGAGAAATTAAGGAAACACTCCCATTTACCATTGCAACAAAAAGAATAAAATACCTAGGAATAAACCTACCTAGGGAGACCAAAGACCTGTATGCAGAAGACTATAAGACACTGATGAAAGAAATTAAAGTTGATACCAACAGATGGGGAGATATACCATGTTCTTGGATTGGAAGAATCAATATTGTGAAAATGACTATACTACCCAAAGTAATCTACAGATTCAATGCAATCCCTATCAAATTATCAATGGCTTTTTTTTACAGAACTAGAACAAAAATCTTAAAATCTGTATGGAGTCACAAAAGACCCTGAATAGCCAAAGCAGTCTTGGGGGGAAAAAACGGAACTGGTGGAATCAGACTCCCTGATTATAGTTGAAAACATCGTTGACTGACTTCAGACTATACTACAAAGCTACAGTAATCAAGACAATATGGTACTGGCACAAAAACAGAAGTACAGATCAATGGAACAGGATAGAAAGCTCAGAGATAAACCCATGCACCTATGGTCAACTAATCTATGACAAAGGAGGCAAGGATATACAATGGAGAAAAGACAGTCTCTTCAATAAGTGGTGCTGGGAACACTGGACAGCTACATGTAAAAGAATGAAATTAGAACACTCCCTAACACCATACACAAAAATAAACTCAAAATGGATTAGAGACCTAAATGTAAGACTGAGCACTATAAAACTCTTAGAGGAAAACATAGGAAGAACACTCTTTGACATAAATCACAGCAAGATCTTTTTTGATCCACCTCTTAGAGTAATGGAAATAAAAACAAAAATAAACAAATGGGACCTAATGAAACTTAAAAGCTTTTGCACAGCAAAGGAAACCATAAACAAGACGAAAAGACAACCCTCAGAATGGGAGAAAATATTTGCAAATGAAGCAATGGACAAAGGATTAATCTCCAAAATATATAAATAGCTCATGCAGCTCAATATTTAAAAAAACAAACAACCCAATCCCCAAATGGGCAGAAGACCTAAATAGACATTTCTCCACAGAAGACATACAGATGGCCAAGAGGCACATGAAAAGCTGCTCAACATCACTAATAATTAGAGAAATGCAAATCAAAACTACAATGAGGTAACACCTCACACCAGTTAGAATGGGCATCATCAGAAAATCTACAAACAACAAATGCTGGAGAGGGTGTGGAGAAAAGGGAACCCTCTTGTACTGTTGGTGGGAATGTAAATTGATAGAGCCACAGTATGGAGGTTCCTTAAAGAACTAAAAATAGAATTACCATATGACCCAGCAATCCCACTACTGGACATATACCCAGAGAAACCCATAATTCAAAAAGACACATGCACCCCAATGTTCACTGCAGCACTATTTACAATAGCCAGGTCATGGAAGCAACCTAAATGCCCATCGACAGACGAATGGATAAAGAAGTTGTGGTACGTATATATGATGGAATATTACTCAGCCATAAAAACGAACGAAATTGGGTCATTTGTAGAGACGTGGATGCATCTAGAGACTGTCATACAGAGTGAAGTAAGTCAGAAAGAGAAAAACAAATATTGTATATTGACACATATATGTGGAATCTAGAAAAGTGGTACAGATGAACCAGTTTGCAGGCAGAAATTGAGACACAGATATAGAGAACAAACGTATGGACACCAAGGGGGGAAAGTGGCGGGGGTGGCGGTGTGATGAATTGGGAGATTGGGATTGACATGTATACACTAATGTGTATAAAATGGATGACTAATAAGAAAAATAAATAAACAAACATTAAAAAAAATTAAAAAAAAAAGTCAAATATGTTCCCACCAAGAAAACTCTAGGCTCTGAGGCTTCCCTATCAAGTTCCATGAAACATTTGAGGTTCAAAATGTTCCAGTTTCACACACTTTCTTCCAGGAAAGAGAACCAGAAGGTCCACTCCCTGGTTTGTTTCGTGGAATCACTTAACTTTTGCTACGAGAGCCTGGTGGTGACAACAGGGAAAGGAAAACCACAGACCAGCCTCACTCTTGAGGTGAAGTACCACCTGGCTAAAGCCAGCAACACGTAGATGACACATCACGACGAAGACGGACTTGCTTAGCATTAGAAATCAAGTCAACTCACCACACGAGCAGACCAGAGAAGAGAAATATACAATTGACTCAATGCAGGAAAAGACACTGATGAAATTCAACATCCCACTTACACTTTTGAAAAATGTAGCAAACTGGCGTTAGACTTCTTTAATGTGATAAAGAATGTTTGCCAACAATCCACAGGAAGCGTCATACTTAATCATAACATTATTAAGACTTCCCTGGCGGTCCAGCGGTTAAGACTCCGTGCTTCCACTGCAGGGGGCATGGGTTGGATCCCTGGTCGGGGAGCTAAGGTCCCTGCAAGCCGCTCGGCGTGGCCAAAAGAAAAAAAATCATAAACGTTAAAAGCATTTCCTTTAAGACTGAGAACAAAATAAGGATGCTCTCTGAAGCCACTGGGTCTCCTGACTGGAACAAGGAGAGAAGAAAGAAGTACGAGGCATGAGGAGCGGAAGGGGAGACAGTGGTTTTCAGATAACACGATTGTGCATGTAGAAAGTCCAAATGAGTACAGAGATAAATTGTTAATGTTATCGAGACAATTTAGTAATGTTGCTAGATATAAATTCGGTAATAAAAATCAATGATAGTCCTGTTTATCAGAACAAATAATGAGAAAGCAAGATTTGGAAAACTTATTTACAATTACACCAATAAATATGAAGTACTTGGGAATAAATACAAGAAAAAAGGAGTAGGACCCCCGATGAGAAAATGACGAAGCCCCGTCCCCGTCAGGCGACGTGAAGTGAGACCTAAAGAAAGGATAAGTGGAGTCAATGACCCAGGTTCTTCAACAAATGGATGCCGTGGGGGGAAAGGGAAGCGGAGCTGTTCTGAATGTAAAAGCCGTGAGAGACAAGTCAACCGCATGCAAGGGGGGGTTCTGGTTTGGAACCTGAGTCAAGCGAGAAACTGTAGAAGACATTTCTGAGGTAACGTGGGAAAATGAACACCAAGTGGTGTTAGATTTTATTAAGAAATCAATGTTAACTCGGCTGGGGTTGATAATGAATTTGTGGTTATGCTAAAAATAAGTTCTTTATCAGTTAGAATTGTGTACTAAACAGTTTACGGGTGGGGCTTCCCTGGTGGCGCAGTGGTTGAGAGTCCGCCTGCCGATGCAGGGGACGTGGGTTTGTGCCCTGGTCCGGGAAGATCCCACATGCCGCAGAGCGGCTGGGCCCATAAGCCATGGCCGCTGAGCCTGCGTGTCCGGAGCCTGTGCTCCGCAATGGGAGAGGCCACAACAGTGAGAGGCCCGCGTACCACACACACACACACAAAAAAAGAGTTTATGGGTGAACTATTACACCTGGGGTTTTCTCTGAAATCCATCAGCCAAGCGCTACAAGTGAGAAGCAGTAGAAACTCCAGGATTGACTGAAGGGCGGCTGGGCGCCCGACAGTTCATAGGACCACTACGTGGTGAGTTTGAAATTGTCCATAACAAAAACCTAAAAAAGAATAAAACCAATATAAATAAATCAATGGAGAGGTGCATGTTCACGTAATGGACACTCAATGCTGTCAGGATGCCAGTTCTCTCCAAATTGCTCCCCAGAGGCATTAAACCCCCCCCCCAAACTCCGACAGGGCAGCGTGTGCACGCGGCGGGCAGGGAATGCACATCTCAGTCCACATGCTAAGAAGCTGCGTGTCCACCCCGGAAATCAGTTCCTTGGGGGCCAAAGACTCACAGGTGAAGAGCAAAGCTGCTACGGTGAAGGCGGAGGGGCCTTCATGCCTTCAGGTTTTCTTAAACAAGACATCAAAAACATTAAGTCACAAGAGGAAAAGCTGGCAGAGTCTCGTACGCTTAAAAACTTTGGTTCAGGTGACACCCTAAGGAGAGTTTAAGAAACACTACAGATTGAAGATAAATGCAACACATTTCCCAAAAGGTTTACCATCAAGACATGTAAGGAACATCGTCGGCTCAACAGAGAAGGTGGGCAGCCCAACAGCAAAACGGCGAGACCATGACAGGCAGGTTACAATAAAGGACGTTCAGATGGCTGGATTCATGCCTGTTTTCCTGGCATTATCAATAGTGCTCCCTGTAACTCTTAACAGAGTCCTGGCCAGGTGATGACCTGTTTCTTGGTGATAAACCAAAAAGGGCTGCTCAACCTCATTTGTAATCAGGGAAATGCAGAGTAAAGCCACATACTGTTATTACACAGCCGTCAGACTCGGTAACACCTTCCGAGCCTGAGTATACCAGTGGCACCAAGGACACGAAGCAGTGGGGAGGCGCACACCCTAACGGTGGGAGGGAACACCGGGACAGGTGCTTTGAAAAGAGCTCAGCATTGTATCGTAGTTAAATATATACACGCCCTCTGCACTGGTATCCTATTGCTGCCGCAGGAAATTGCCGCACACTCGGGGACTTAGCACAGGTGTATCATCTTACAGTTCCGGAGGTCAGAAGTCTGAAATGAGCCCCACTGGGCTAAAATCAAGGTGTCGGCAGGGCTGCCTTCCTTTCCGGAGGCTCTGGGGGAGGGTCCATTTTCTTGCCTTTTCCAGTTTCTAGAGGTCACCCACGTGCCTCGGCCAAGGCCCCATCCTACCAACTTCAAAGCCACTACTGTCAGGTGGTCTTTCTCGGGCTGCTTTCTTTCTGGCTCCCCTCCGCCTCCCTCCCCACTAGGAGGGCCGTTCTAGGTGCGCTGGGCTCACCGGGATAAACCAGCACAATCTCCCATCTCAGAGTCAGCTGACTAACAACCTACCTTCCCAGTGCCTGTAACCTAACACATTCACGGGTTCCAAGGGTCAGGACACGGCGGTCTCTGGGGGCCATTATTCTGTCTACCAGGCCCTCTGACTCAGCAATTCCTCTCCTAGGCGTTTACCCTACAGAAACTTAGATGCTGTATTAGTTTCCTGGGGATGCCGTAACAAAGTACCACAAACTGGCTGTCTTAGAACAACACAGAAGTATTTTCTCATAGTTCCGGAGCCCAGAAATCTGAAATCAAGGTGCTAATTCCTACTGAAATGCTAGGGAAGGATCTATTCCAGACTTCTCTGCCAGCTTCTGGTTCCCGGGCTTGTGGCAGCGTAACTCCAATCCATGTGACAGTCTCCCTGTGTGCGTGTCTACATCCAAATTCCCGTTTATAAAGATGTCTGTCATATTGGAGGAGGGGCCACCTTCCTCCAGTATGACATCGTCTTAACCAATTACATCGCCAATGACCCAATTTCCAAATGAGGTCATACTCTGAGATACGGGCGGTTAGGATGTCAACATATCTTTTTTTTGAGGAGACACAATTCCACTCCTAACACACATAGATACCAGGAGCCATAACGAGACCCCAGAGAGCAGTGTGCATAAGAGCAGTAACTACGGAAACAACCCACAGCCATCGGCGGCAGAACAACTGTGAGATCCACACCGTGGCGAGCCAGCTGTGATGGAGGTGACGACCCACAGCTCGTGCAGCAGTGTGGATGAGTCTCTTACACACAACCGAGAGGGAGGAAGACACAAGCACAGGCTGCCTTTCTTCTCCCCCTTCCGCCCCAGGTGGGCCTGTGAAACAGGGTCCACAGTGGCCCAGACTGGGTGACAGAGCCTGAGTGGAGGAAGGCAGTCAGTCCAGTGTCGGGTATGAGAGCCCGAGCGGGGGGCGGGGGGAGGGGGTAGGTGTCCACTGTGTGCGCCACTGGCTCAAGCCTGGGAGGGATGACATAGCTTCAGAGCCTCAAAGTACTGCCCAACAAAATACTCGTCAGTTACAAAGGGCAAGGCAACTTCCCAGGCGAGACGCTGGCAGATACCACCTTCATCAAGTGATCAAAGCAAACTCGTCACTAATGTGACAAATGGACCACTGTGAGCCACCTGACGGGATGGAACGAGCAGAGAGTGACACGTGGCCTCACTTCTGTGGCTTCCCTGCCAAAGACGCATAATGGGAATCTGATCACGAGGAAACATCAGACAAACCCAAACAGAGGGGCTTTCTACAAAGTCACTGGCCTAAACCTTCAAAAGTGTCAGGGTCACGAAGCCAAGGAAAGCCTGGTGAATGTTCTGGAATGAAGGAGACTAAAGCACCACGATGACTGCTCAGTGCAGTGGGGGGTCCCAGACCGGACCCTCTCGGGTTTGTGACTTTATGGGTCTTTGATGGTCGTGTGTGGTTATGCTGGAGATTGTCCTTATGTGTAGGAAACGCACACGAAAGTATCTGGAGGTGACAGCGCATCACGCAGGCAACTTATCCTCAACTGCTCCAGGAAACACGTTTTTTATGCTGAACTTGCAACTTCTACATAAATTTGGGATTGTTTCAAAAATTAAAAAAGAATATATACAGCATTTTCCCATTTATATAAGGTTTAAAAACAGGTGAAACAATTATATTGTTTACAAACGGTAAAACTAAAGAAAATCAAGGAAATTAGAATCAGAAAGTCAGGCTATGGTCACCGGGGAAGGGTCTGCGTGGGGCAAGGGCGGGGTAGGTTGACTTGGGGTGCTGACCAGGTTCAATTTCTGGACTTGGGTAGTGACTAGTGATGCTGGCTTTATAACCAGTCCTTTAGCAGTACCTGTGAGTGTACTCGCCATCGGTCTGCAGGGATAACCAACCCATCAGGGAATTCTTTGGACTGTGGGTACCAGAGCCGGTCCGCCCATCACCTGCTTCAGTACTTGGCTCACGGCAGATGGTCAAGGAGTGTTTACCAGATACATAATGTGAGCACGTAAAACGAGTGAAACAAATAATAGAGATTTCCAGAAACAGGTAAGCATTAAAAACCAAACTGAGATGACCTCGGAATTCCTTTCCTCTGCCCGGACCCTCAGCGTCCCCTCTTCTTACCAGCCGGGCTGAGCCCTCGAGTTTTGCTCAACGGTGTCCTAGATGTGAAAGGACAACATCGCAACGTCCGCGCGGAGCCGGAGCAGAGCTCAGAACCCAAGCTTCACGGCACCCTGGGGTCCCTGAGACCGGCCAGGGGCGACCCCCACTCCCCGCACTAGCACTTATCTCTTGGGCAGAACTTCCACGATGAAGGCGCTGATTTGTGCCTGAGGGGGCGGCTAAAGTCCCCGACCCAGCCCCAGGCTCCGGGGCCAACGGACCCACCTCTCCTCAGACCCGCCGGGGTACGAAGGGCGCGCGCTCCGGGCGGGGAAGCTGCTCGGCTGCGGCTGGCTGCGCGGTTTGGAGCGGGCAGCTCCATGGCAACGGACGGCTCCACCGCGGTGTGGGGGCGCCCGCGCCCCCCTTCCCCGCTCGCGCGATGGCTCGGTCCGGCGGCGCGCCCCCGCGCAGGCGCAGTGAGGCCGAGGCGGCCACTTGCGCCCCGAGCGCGGGAGGGAGGCGGGGGCGCGCAGCTCCGGGGCGCCGGGACCCGGGCGCTGGCCGAGGCCGAGGCCGCGAGCGGAGGGTCGCGGGGGCACCCAGGCCGTGGCGGAGACCAGCGCTGCTCGGTGGACCGAACGGCGCGCCAGGCTGCCTCCCCTGGTTTGGGCCAAGCCGGTCGAATTTCGGATTAGTTGTCAATTTTAAAAACAGGAGAGTTCACATAAAATCGGGGTTCCTCACTTTTCTTTTCGAGACGAGAGACTTGGCACAATATGGCACACTGGGCTGGAGCTGAACTGAGCTTTCCCCGCGCATTCTCCAGTCCCCAGCCCTGCCCGGGCCCAGAGGGGCGTGTGTTTGCGGCTGAGATGCAGGGATGTGAAGAAGGGTCCTTCTCGCCAGTGCACTCAGTGCCGGGCCCTGGGCCCCCGAGTGAGTCCGCGTATCCCCCGTCCTTGCAGGGCCCCGCGCCTTCCAGCATCCCACCTGCATGTGACTTGCAAGGCCGCTGGCCCTGCTGGCCACTGACTGGCTTTGACTAGTGTTTCCTGATGCCGCAGTGGGGCCCAGGAAGTCCCTTAGTTTCATCCTGGGATGGTGAGATCCATCAGAGCCATCAAGCCTCGTGAAAAGCGCAGCATCTCCGAGAGCTGTGGACTTTACCCAGGTGACAGCAGTTACCTCTGCCTTCATTCCCCTGCAACGGTGCCCAGGCCTCTTCCCTTCTGGACCGAGGAACAGACCTGAGTCACCATATGAGCCCAGGGCAGTTTTTCTAAGAGAAATTATTCTTCTCTTCCCCACCCCACCCGAATTACGGAGCTTCTTCTTGTCAGCTTTGCTTCTCTGAGCCTGTCCAGATGAATGATTAAGGCACTTTCTACTAAAGAAAAGGGCAGCGGAAGACTGAAAAGAGCCCCGTGTCCACCAGTGAGAGCTGGGTGAGGTGCAGCCGCACAGCGGAAGGGCTGGGAAACCTGGAATGATTGCCAGAACATACCGTTAAGGGAAAAACATCAAGATGCAGGACAGTGGGTACAGTATTTTATCTAAGAAGGGGCAGGTGCAATAAGAATATACTTGCTTATTTTCTTACATTATAAAGTAATGTAAAAATGGTTACTGACCAGGGGCAGGAGGGTCAGTAGTAGAAACCAGATTTCTCTAAATGTGCTTGTACATTTGGCCATGGAACTGTGTAATTATAAAACCCAAAATAAGACAGAAGACAAAAAACAAAGAGGTGAAGACAAAATAATAATAAAAATAAGAACCTAACTCTATGTCAGTTTGGTGGCTTAACCAACAGAAAAGGATAATTTCAAGTGGCTTTAAAACCCAACAGTTTGTGCATACCTAGTAGACTATAAACTATACAATTGTTTGCAGTAATCCTGGTCTTTGTTATAACATTGATATTGTTATTCTGGAATTATCCAAAGTGGGGTAAAACAAATAAGTAGTATAGTAATATTAGGAACCAATATTTTTCATTTGGGCGAAGAGATAGAAATATAAAAAGTGGAAAAACCAGTAATATTGGATTTGGATGTGAAATATTAGTATGAATTAATATAAATTTTTCTTTTAAAATATATTCCTTAGCTCTGTCCACTGAGAAGGTCTAGAACTATCAATGTGGTAGCCACTGGACACATGTGGCTATTTAAATTAATTAAAATTAAATACCTGAACGAATATTCGTACACCCATGTTCACAGCAGCATTATTCACAACAGCCAGGTGGAAACAACCAAAATGTTCATCAGTGGATGAATGGATAAACAAAATGTGATAGATACATATAGTCGAGTATTATTGTGCCTTTGAAAGGGATGACATTCTGACACCTGCTACAAAATGCATGAACCTTGAAGACATGATACTGAGTGAAATAAGGCAGTCACAAAAGAACAAATATTTGATTTCAGTCAGATGAGGTACATAGTCAAATCTATAGAGGCAGAAGGTAGACTGGTGGTTGCCAGGCGCTGGGGCTGGTGTGGTGAAATTTGGGGTGAGTGTTTAGTGGGGACAGAGCTTCAGTCTGGGAAGATAAAGGAGTTCTGGAGATGGAGGGTGGTGCCCGTCGCACAGCAATGTGAACGTGTTTAACGCTGCTGAACTGTGCACTTAAAAATGGTTACAATGGTAAAATTTAACTTCTGTGTATTTTACCACAGTAAAAACATTTTAATTAGATAAAATTTAAAATTCCATTCCTCAGCGGCAGAAGCCCTGTGCGGCTCACAGCTGCTGTATTAGGTGCCACAGGCTTAGAAAGTGTCCATCACCGTCTTGGACAGCACTGGTCTCAACACAATCACCAGTCCAGCAGGGATGAGCACTCTTAGCACCCGGGCTGTTGTCCCTACACGCCGTTTCCCACGAAGAAAGAAAACAGAGCTTCCTAGAAAAAAGCGGCTGATTCCAGATCTGAGGCAGAAAACGTACAAGACGATCCTGGAGCATCTTTACCAACAGAAAGCGAGGAAATTGTCAACGATTCTAGTGCTGTGTCGGAGGATTCATTAGCCAACTTGCAGGGCTCCCGCCGGTCAAAGTAGGGACAGTTTTGAGTATCCAAGTGTAGGGGAGATCCCGCAGCAAACCAAGGCCAAAAAAGAAAAGAGAAGTAACTGTTTACAAAGGACTGAAGCACATCAAATACATTAATATCCATGAGTTCATTCTAAACATAGAGTCCTCATTGGTCATCTTTGGAGGATGCTAGGATACTAAGTTACTATTCTGACAACTTCCTAGCAGCCATGGGGGAGCACCCCTGTGATCTCCCTTCCAGAAAGGAGGTGCATGTAGCTGTGAAGAGTGGCAGCTGGCGACCCACCTCCAGTTGCAGTGCTGTAGTTGGACGGGGTTTGAGCAGATCCCACTCTCTCTCTGGCTGGCATCTGGGCCCGACACCTCCCCCGGCATGAGACTCTCTAACGCACAGCCTCTGCTCCAGAGCCCTTCCATACCCCCTCTGCGCTGGCCAAAACCTTGTCAGGTTTACATTAGAGTTCAGTTCTCCTGCTCCGTCTTGCTTTCCCCCTCTTTCCATCCACAGGTGTCAGATCAGGATTGTGGAATGAAGGCCTTCTCGGCCCAATCCCACTTCCTCCCCTTGATCTTTCATAGGCATGAGCCTCCAGTAGCTCTTTTGCATTCCTAATTCCCTCTCACGGTCTGCTTACGGGAGGACCCAGACGGACACAGCTGGTACCAGGAATGGTCTCAGAAAGCAGATGGCATGATGGGGATTTGTAACCTCATCACTCACTGTCCAGCTGGCAAGGAGGAGCCCATCCTGGGTAACATGTGGATGCCCGGAACAAGGTGGCAGTCTGCTGGTAAACTTCCACCAATAACAAATTGGGAGAAGGTGGCTGGTACAATGATTGAGGAGAGTGTGTGTTTGTGGGGGGCAACAGTACAATGATCTGGCTGTTACTGCGTGGCATTGAGGGGGTAGGAAAAGCTGGAGACGCTTAACCAACAATTGAAACTAAGTGTGTTGACACCAAAAGCAAAGGCAACAAAAGCAAAATTAAACAAAGGGGGCTACATCAAACTAAAAAGCTTCTGCACAGCAAAGGAAACTGTCAACAAAATGAAAAGGCAACCTATGGAACAGGAAAAAATATTTGTAAATCATACATTTGATAAGGGGTTAATAACCCAAAATATATAAAGAACTCATACAACTCAGTAGTAAAAAGAACCCCAGACAATCCAATTAAAAAATGGGGGGCTTCCCTGGTGGCTCAGTGGCTGAGAGTCCGCCTGCCGATGCAGGGGACATGGGTTCGTGCCCCGGTCCGGGAGGATCCCACGTGCCACGGAGCAGCTGGGCCCGTGAGCCATGGCCGCTGAGCCTGTGCGTCCGGAGCCTGTGCTCCGCAACGGGAGAGGCCACAGCAGTGAGGGGCCCGCGTACCGCAACAACAACAACAAAAAAAGGGCAGAGGATCTGAATAGACGTTTTTCCAAAGAAGACACACAATAGGCACATGAAAAGCTGCTCCACATCGATAATAATCACGGAAATGCAAATCACACCTGTTAGAATGACTGTTCTCCAAAAGACAAGAAATAACAAGTGCTGCTGAAGATGTGGAGAATAGGGAACCCTCGTGCACTGTTGGTGGGAATGTAAATTGAAACAGCTGCTGTGGAAAACAGCATGGAGTTTCCTCAAAAGATTAAAAATAGAACTACCATGTGATCCAGCAATTCCACTTCTGGGTATTTACCCAAAGAAAATGAAAACACTAACCCAAAAAGACATCTGCACCCCCATGTTCACTGCAGCATTATTCACAAGAGCTAAGACATGGAACCAACCTAAGTGTCCATCAGTGGATGAATGGATAAAGATGATGTGATGGGGGGCTTCCCTGGTGGCGCAGTGGTTAAGAATCTGCCTGCCAATGCAGGGGACACGGGTTCGGGCCCTGGTCTGGGAAGATCCCACCTGCTGCAGAGCAACTAAGCCCGTGCGCCACAACTACTGAGCCCACGTGCCTAGAGCCCGTGCTCCGCAACAAGAGAAGCCACCGCAATGAGAAGCCCGCGCATCACAATGGAGAGTAACTCCCACTCGCTGCAACTAGAGAAAGCCCGCGTGCAGCAACGAAGACCCAACTCAGCAAAAAACAAATAAATTAAAATAAATAAATTATAAAAATAAATTAAAAAATAGTAAAAAAATTTTTTTTAAGTGAAATCTTGCCATCTGCGACAACATGGAGGAGCCTTGAGGGCATTATGCTAAGTGAAATAAGTCAGACAGAGAAAGACAAATAGTGTATAATCTCACGTGTGGTAGCTAAAAAAAAAACCCCAAAAAGCAGAAAAACCCACCACCAACAACAATAAAAAAACCCAAAAAATAAAACAAAAAGCAAACAAACAACAACAACAAAACCCAAAAGACAAAGAAGGAAGCAAACAAAAAATCCAAACTCATAGATACGGAGAACAGATGGGTGGCTTCCAGAGGCGGGGGCGGGGGGTGGGTGAAATGCATAAAAGAATCAAAAGGTACAGACGTCTAGTTATAAGAGAAATAAATCGTGGGGATGTGATGCACAGCACGGCGACTATAGTTAATAACACCGTGTTGCATATGTGAAAGCTGCTAAGAGAGTAGGTCTTTGAAGTTCTCATCAGAAGAAAAAAATTCCCATAACTATGCTGTGATGGTGGTTACCTAGGTTATTGTGGTGATGATTCTGCAATACAGGCGACCCTTGAGCAACGTGGGTTTGAAGCGTTTGGCCCACTCATGCATGGATTTTTTTCAATAAATACCTGCACTCCAGTACTACAGGATCCGCGGAGCCGCGGCTGAGGTGGGGCAGCTGTAAGTTAACCCGGGGTTTCTGAGCCCCACGTTGTTCAAGGGTCTGCTGTATACACAAACACGGAATCATTATGTCGTACACCTGAAATATGTACGTATGTCAGTCATACCTCAATAAAAAACTTCAAATTGAAAGCAAAACAGTATCTAAACCATGATGATTATAACACATAATTGTATTATTTGACAGAAAAGAACTTCTCAAATTAAAAATAATGAAAAAGAAAAAAAAAAAACCAAAAAACTAAGAGTGAAGGCCGGAGCTGCTGGTAGTTTATAAAGAGACTCTTACCTCCTTCTCTGGAGAAAAGGAGGTGATGGAAGCAGGACGAGGACAGACTAGAGATGCTGAGATTCAGAGGTGTTGGAGTCCAAGCCAAGGTAGCTTCGCTGTGCCAAGATCAGGTCCTGGGACCAAGGGCAGGTCCAGGGGCCAAGGGCAGGTTCTGGGACCAAGGGCAGGTGGGAAATCTTGACACATAGGGCAGGATATCTGGGTGGAGGCCCCAGGGTTTTTGGCTTCCCAGGCTGCTCTGAAACTTCAGAGGCGGCAAAGGTGGCTCACGTCTCCCTACGGGGAGCCAGCACTCCTCGCATCTGGAAGGACACCGTGGAGGTCTCCCCAGCAAGGCAACAGGACCCTGCTCAGCCTCTGTCCCACGCCTCCCCTGGCTGCCAGGCTGGTGACTAGGGGTAAGTTGCAGCCTCATCGGGTACACGTGAGCCTGGGAGGAGAGGAAGGGGCTAAATGCCAAGGACTTGCACGAGTGAGCACCTCGACCCGGCCATGGGGAGGGGTGGCTGAGCAACGGGGCCAAACCCGAGCCTGTGACAGGGAGAGGTTACGAGGGCCTTTCTCTTGGGATGTGGGGTTTAATGCCTTGAGGAGCCAGAGGAGGCTGAAACGCACGTGAAAGCGGCTGCAAATCTTCTAAATTTGATGAAAACTCTAAGCCCACAGACCCTAGATGCTCAAGCAGAATAAATACAAGACAATTTACACCAAGACTCAAACTAATCAAATGGATGCAAATGAGAAACAGAGAAACGCTCTTCAAACCCCCAGAGAAAGACACACTTTCCCTACAGAGCAGCGGAGAAACGCCACCCAGCTTCCTGTGACAAACCAAAGACAGAGGAACTTGAAAATAAAGGAAGGAAAGAAAGAAAACTAACCCAAACCTTGTTGACCTGAACGTGTTGGAGCAAGTCTCGAGGGGCAGAGCACGTGCGGCTAGGGGGCTGCGGCAGGGGGCAGGGGTCACTGGATGGGAAGTGAGAAGGCGTCTGCACCAGCATCACCCTGTGAGACTCCAGAAAAGGCAAAACTGTAGGGATAGGAAGCAGACACCTGTGGTCACCTGGGCCCAGGGCTGGGGTGCAGTCACCTCCTCGGGGGACTGCAAAGGGGCAGGAAGGAACTTTTAAGGTGGAGCAAATGGGCAATGTCGTGATTTCAGTGGTGGTTATACAACGCTCCATGTATATCAAAGCCATCAAATTGTATAGTTAAATTAGTGAATTTTATTGTATGTAAACTGTATTTCTATAAAGCTCATTAAAAATAAGCTGGTGGCTTCCCTGGTGGCGCAGTGGTTAAGAGTCCACCTGCCAAAGCAGGGGACATGGGTTCGAGCCCTGGTCCAGCAAGATCCCACATGCCGTGGAGCAACTAAACCTGTGCGCCACAACTACTGAGCCCACATGCTGCAACTACTGAAGCCCGCGCACCTAGAGCCCGTGCTCCGCAACAAGAGAAGCCACCGCGACGAGAAGCCTGCGCACCGCGAAGAAGAGTAGCCCCACTCGCCGCAGCTAGAGAAAGCCTGTGTGCAGCAACGACGACCCAACACAGCCAATTAATTAATTAAAAATAAGCTGAACACAGACATCAGTCCGCACCTACTGGACCACACGTGACCTGGCTTCTGCCTGCCTCACTCTGCTGCCCTCCCTCCCTCCCTCACGGCCACTCGGGCCTGGCCTTGCTCCTGTCTGGACTGGCCAGTTCACTCCTGCCTCAGGGCCTTTGCACATTCCGTTCTCTGCCCTGAACACTTACCTGGCTCTTGGTGGGGCTGGCTTTTCCTCCAGAAGGGATAGAATGGAATCCAAACCTCAGCTCAGATGTTGCCCCTCACAAAGGTCTTCCCGCCCACCCTGTGTACAGTGCCCGTCCCCACAGGTATTCCCCATGATTGTTGTCTTGCTGAGGTTACACTTGAAATGGTCTCTTTTGTTTGTTTACCCACTGATTGTCCAGGATCTTCCTCCCAGAAGTTGAGGCCACTGGGGACGGGACCCTTTTATATCTTATTCACGCCCAACGTCTGGACCAGTACTTGGCACAGAGTAGGATGAATAATTCCATACATATTGGTTAAACGAATATTGACCTGTGTCGGGGCCTTTCTTAAGGAAGTTTAGTCAAAGTATCCAAATATCGAACGTGAAAAAGATTACAGCAGATCTCCTGCTCTCACTACTCCAGCATCCTGCCCAGAGGATCAGCTCATCAGACCAGAGAGAGTCTTGGGGAGCCGTGGGAGCAGGGCCGCCTGACCAGCATGGGCCTCAGCCAGCAGCCCCTTCAGGACTTTCACGTCAGTCAGTTCAGTCACGCTGGCACCTAGAGGAGAGTCTTCTGCCCTCGACAGGCGGCCCTTTGTTAGGTATGTTAATCTGCGTGTAGCATTTTCCGTCACATGAAAGAATTCAAATTGTCGCTTTAAAAAACATAAAATACGAGAATAGAATTCTGTCTTCTCCTCATTACACGTGAGCAATTGTACTTGGACGTCTATCTACCTCACGGAGAAAAAATTCTCTAAGTGGCCAAGTTCGGGTGTTTATTGGTTCTCAGGGCCTTGATTACCAAAACCAGCCTCGAGACGCGGTCCCATTTCCAGCGCATCCTTTGTTTGAGCAGACAGTTGATCTCGGCCCGCTGCAGGGATTTTGCATGTGACCCTTTCTGCTAAGTTGCCTCTGCTTCTCCAAATGAATGGATTCCATCTGGAAATCATGGGATTAATAATTACACTCTAATAAGCTGAAGAAAATTTTTCTGTGTCACTGCCGTTTTCTCTGTTTGGTGCATTTTCCCAGGAAATAATAAAACAACCTCACAAATATATGAAGCAGGGATTTTAAAATTAGCTGGTGCAGTTTCCCCTCCTGAGTCCCTGTGACTCACCTGTACCTCCTGGGGCCCGTCCTCCTGCTGCAATGGATTCAGGCCAGCTCTCTGCCCAAGCTTTGGACTCGGTGCCGTCCCTTCCCCTATGTCGTGAGCATGCGGCAAAGCATTACCCAAAGGAAACAGGCAGAAAAGACAGCAGGCTGATGATCTCAATAGTCCAGCACACGCACCAACCACACCTTGCAGCTCCCTAGGTTCTGCCTAGGGCGTTGTTACCCAGGGAAGTGTTGAGGTGGTGACTCGGGGGGACAACCACAGAAGTAGAGTGTCTGTACCTTCCGGGGCTAAATGTGCGATGGCCCTGCTCAGTGCCACATGGGGAGAGCATAACGCCTTCCTGCACTAAACAGGAGGAAGGTACAGCAGCCGCTGCCCTGAGCCCGTAACCAGAGGGCTCTGCATGGATCGTCCGCCGGAGAAGCCGTGTTACCTGTGAAATAAGAGGAAGGGGAGCCAGTGGACGAGTTAAGTAGACCTCCAGGGACCAAACGCCTCAGGGTGGAATTTCGGGCTTCCTGTTCATCCCTGTACCCAGGCTCTAGCGCCAGGTCCCCTGGCCCGTGCTCTCAGTGTCAGGCCAACGGGGTGGGGCTGTCGGGTATCTGGGTGAAGAGCACAGACCTCACCTGAAATGGACAGAGGCCCTTCATCTGATTGATTTGGAAAGTTTCAGCAAAGTCACACTTGGAGGGTGGGGTTCTGCCTTCCCCCCAAAAAAATCACAGGTGTGGAATAAAGAGGGGGAATCATCTACACTGTTTTCCACAGAAGGGGGGACCTGAGCACCTACAAGTTAGACTGTTGTCTTCAGTGAAGACAGCCCATGAGATCCTCTGTAATGGGCTTCAGCCTTGGGGACTTCCGGTACCCAGGAAACCCATCACTACTCAGTTCTCCTCTGGCGAATGCATAAAACAAAGTCAGGAGAAATTACTTCCCTGAGGCCACACGGCCAGTTAGGAGCAAGACAGGGACTGGTACCAGAGCTCTGACTCTGGGGGCATTTCCTGAGTTATCAAAGGGAGGGGAGAAGTGGACCTTCGGTGGGACTGCCCCGCATAGGCTTCTCCCCATCCTGGGACGGCTGGAGCTTGTCTGGGTGGAGCGGAAGATGAGGGCCCCGAGACCGACTAGTGACACATCAGGGGAATGCGACCGAGGCTCAGGAGTGCGACAAGCTAATTCTCAAAACACTCGAGGAAGGAAAAAGGAAAATGCCCATTCTTGAGATCCAAACTGAAGCCAACTAGCAACAAAACAGAACTAAAATAAAGCTTGCAGACTCTGGGGAAGAAATTAGGCATTTTGATTTGAGGTCAGTGAACAGCCGGGCATCCTAGAGGGAGCTGTGAAGGATGGGCGGTATCACGGGTCCCCCGGGCGTGCAGGTCGCTTCCTTACCTCTTTCTCTGTCCTGGCTTTGAAACGTGCTTCTCTCCAGGGCTCGAGGAAGGAAAGGTGATTCGATGGTACGCAGCGCCCAGAGCTGCGGCTGAGAGGCCTGTATGGGAGTCCTCCAGCGAAGCTCAGTACTAATGCTGGGCCTCAGATAGCAGACGAGGGTGTGGAAAATGGCAATAATCTGGTTCACCCTGAACCAACTGAATCAAGTGATTCAAGGTCGGCAATATTTCTCAGAGGCTATCAGCACCTGGATCTTCTCAGATCCAAGAAAAGAGTGTGACAGTGAACCCAGAGAAAGCGCTGGAGCCTGGACCAGCACAGAGACCAGAGCTTGGGCCTGAAACACAGGAGAGCGAGCGCAGTGCGTGCTCCCGAGCGCTTCGGGGTCTGACCACACCAGCTGTGCCGGCTTTTGGTGGCTCTGAGCCTACTTTCCCTGCATTTATTAAGCATCTATCGTACACCAGAGGCTGTTAGACACGAGGGCTGCTCTAGAGAAGCAGACAGACTAGATCCTAATCTAGCAGAAGAATAATGAACACAACCCTCGTGAGGCTCCGGGCCCTCACGCCGTGCCAGGCCCCACTCTCCGCACTTTCTTGTGGGTTAACTCCTCAACCTCCCATCAAGCCTGCGCAGGAGGACAAATGGGAATGTGTCCGGAGACACGCCCAGAGCACACGCTCACACACACAGCAGGACAGTGCTTCCACGTACCCAGAGGACGCACCCGAGGGGCCAGGGGACCCTCCAGGGGGGCATTTTTGCTGGGACCTGCCTGACTGTCTTAGAGCTCATTGCTGGCTCTAGGAAAGAAGGCTGAGACCCAGCCCCCTTGATCTGTGGCCCTCAGGATTGGGCTAGAAATTCCCAGCAGCAAAGCCCTTTCTTTCTTTTCTTTTCTTTTTTTGAGTATATTTATTTATTTATTTATTTATTTATTTTGCGGTACGCGGGCCTCTCACTGTTGTGGCCTCTCCCATTGCAGAGCACAGGCTCCGGACGCGCAGGCTCAGCGGCCATGGCTCACGGGCCCAGCCGCTCCGGCATGTGGGATCTTCCCGGACCGGGGCACGAACCCGTGTCCCCTGCATTGGCAGGCGGACTCTCAACCACTGCGCCACCAGGGAAGCCCTATTTGTTTATTTATTTATGGCTGCGTTGGGTCTTTGTTGCTGCGCGCGGGCTTTCTCTCTAGTTGTGGCGAGCGGGGGCTTCTCTTGTTGCGGAGCACGGGCTCTAGGTACACAGGCTTCAGTAGTTGTGGCACATGGGCTCAGTAGTTGTGGCTCGCGGGCCTAGTTGCTCCGCGGCATGTGGGATCTTCCCGGACCAGGACTCGACCCCGTGTCCCCCGCACTGGCAGGTGGATTCTTAACCACTGCGCCACCAGGGAAGCCCCAGCAAAGCTCTTTCTACACTCCCCATCGCCTGCCCCGCACCTGCTCTGGCCAGTGTCAACAGTCACGCACAGGACTCAACCCACTCCAGGACCAGTTTGCCCATCTTTAAGTGTTTTCATGAGACGTTCGTTTTCGGTCGTGAACTGGTACCGAGTCCAGAAGTGAATGAATGAGACCAAACGAGAAGAGTTTGTGGTCAGCTTTTTTGGGGAAACTGTGTAGAGTTTTATGTTCAGAGGAGTCACAGTAGAGAATACGGAGACCTTGGCTTTCTTGGTGGTTCGCTGGGGGTGGCGGTGGGGTGAGGTAGGGGTGTCGTCTCGTCAGAGCCCAGCCGTCGGCCTGCGGGCAGGTGTGATGGAGCCTGACCCGCCAGGCAGAGAAGTCACTGCGCCCCGCGACCAGAGCGGGGTTTGACCACAGACCTGCGGGCAGCGAAGCGACCACGCCTGCTCTCACCGCCCACCCGACGGAGGGTGGGCGAGGCGCAAGCGCCAGGGTCTTGGAAGGAGCTGCCGGTGCTGGGGGGGGGGCGTCTCGCCCGGTAGAAGCTGAAGGCTTCTGGGGCGCTGGCACCCTCCTCCCCCCGAACCAGCTCCCGAGGACCCGTGACCCCCACAAATAGCCCATCGCAGACTCCGCCCCAGGGACGAGGTTCTGGCGCGCCCGTCGGTCCGCAGGCGCCTGGCCGGCAGCGAGAGGCCGCGTCCACGCGGGTCCTGCGCCTGAGTCGCCTCCCGGATAGACGCGCGGAGGGACCCTTTACGGCTGGCAAGGGCAGCGGCGCTGGGACGGGGAGTGCCGGACCCCCGGCCGGGGGCGCGGGGGTGTGGCGGAGGCGGGAGGGGAGCTGCAGGCGGGGCGGCCGGAGCTGGAGGGGGAGGGCGGGAGGGGGCCGTGCCGCGCGGCGCGGGGCGGGGCGGCTCCGGGCTCGCCGCTCCGTCCGCCCTCGCGCCCGCGCCGCGCGCCCTCCCGCTCCCGCCCTCTTGTGCCGCCGCCGCCGCGGCCGCCGGCTAAGCAACTTCTCGAGCTCCCGCGACCGGCCGGACCCCGGCGCCGCCCCCGGCCCAGCGCTCAGCCGGCCGAGGCCATGGACGCGCTGGCCTGGCTGCTGCCCCCGCTTCTGCTGCTCTGCGCGCAGCAGCACCGCGGCACCAGGTGAGCGAGCGCCGGGTCCGCGCTGCGCCGGGCCGCCCTCGGTGGGGAGTCCCGCGCCGGCCAAGCCCCGGCTGCCGGGATGGAGGCCCGTGCGAACCCATGCTCTTCAGGGGCCCGCGTCTTCCCGCACCCACAGGCTCCCACCGTGTCTGTCCCCCATCCCCCCATGACTCCCCCACCCCGTCTCCCCCGCGGGCCCTCCTCTCCGAACTCGCCGCGGAGATGCCCTTGGGCGCGGGCAGCGGCGATGTTCTAGGTTCTGGCAGCCCCGCCGCCCCGGTGCTGTCCGCCGTCCCGGTGCTGAACCCGCGCCGCAGGGCCGGTCGAGGGCGTCAGAGCCGCTCGCAGTTTGCCCCGGTGCCCGGGCTCGCCTGCTGAGCTCGGGTTCCTCGCCCCAGCCGGCACTTGGCCGATCCCTGGCTGGCTGGTGCCCTTCCAGGCGCGGTCTGAGCTCTCAGCAGGGCCCCAGCTTCAGGCAGGAAGAAAGGAGGGGTCCGGAGAACACGGGAGAGGAGGCTGCTCCCCTCCCTCGGGCACCAGCTTCCGTTGCCTTTAGCAGTCTGGGGTGGACACGAAGGCGCGTCCTCATGGCAGGTGTGGCTGTGGACCTCCCTTCTGGGACCATTTCTAATGCCATCCGACTGCAGGGTATGCGAGTGGGGGAGCCAGGTGCCCCTGGCAGGGGACAGACTCCGGATTTCTTTTTAACTGTCAGGAGAGGGGATGAGGTGCCCTGTCTTCCCCCGCGAAGGCAGAGGCTAAGAAGAAAGGTGCCTGTGCCGAGGCTCCCTCGCTCTGGCTCCCAGGGGCCAGCATGGTCCCAGCTCGCTTTTCACGTCTCTGCAGACTGGACTTGAGGTGGGCCCCGGGCTGCCCAGCATCCTGACCACTGAGTCTGGTTACCAGCCATAGGAGTTGTGAGGGGCCTTTTAGAAAATCATCTTGGTGCCAGGGCTGCAGGAAAAAACAGAGCAAAAACATCTCTCCCTGCCCCTTCCCCCCAGCATTCCAGACTTTGTGGTCAACCAACTGAGGTCGAAGACTTTAAAAGCCAGAAATCATTGAACACTGGCCTGTGTTTTGGCTGTAGTCACTTGGACAATACGTAACACGGCTCTGTGTGTGTGTGGTCAGAGCTTACTTGTTGGTGGGTGGAGGGCAGAGTCTGGCTTTGGTTGTAGACCTGGCTGTCATGTCACAGTCACAGGCAGTGCCCGTGTGGCCCCTGTCCCGGGGCCTTGTCCTGTATCAAGCCCAATGGGCTGTTCTCCTCTCTCCTCTTCCTGCTTCACGGTCCCAGAAAGGGCGAAGCGTTGAGGTGTGGCTGTGGAGGGATGTGCTGGGGGCCGGGGTTCAGCCGCCGGCTCAGGCCCACAGCTGCGCGCCGCAGTTCTGAAATCCAAGTTGCTCTGAGCCCCAAGTGTTTGTCCAAGTTTGACACTCAGTTGGCGGCAAAGCCTGCCTTGCTTGTTTTGTCTGTATCCACGCTACTCATGAGGCATATTTATACATTTCCTGCTGGAAAATTCTCCAGACACACCCCTCCCCAAGTCCATGAGTGCGTTATATTGCCTTTCTAAAATCTGCAGTGTTTTGAACTCCTGCCCCATCTGGCTCCTGGGTTGTTGGGCGAGGGGCGAGCCTGTCTGCCTGTGTAGGAAGGCCGAGGCCCCGGTTGGGACGAGCGCCTCTGGGCTTTGGGGGCCTTCGGGGCCTCTTTTCCCATCTGCTCTGCGTCCCTCCGCTCAGATACCAGGGCGACAGCGGCTTCCCTTCCCTCGTGCCCACCCCGGGGCGGTGTGAGGGGACATCGGGGCGAATGGAAGGGCCTCTTTGTTGCCGCCCCTCAGCCCAGGTCCCGGGGCTGCTGGTGGGATGAGAAGGGAGTGGGCCGTGCAGCATTTGTGGGTCGGGTCAAGGCCACGCTTCCCCGAGCCTGAACATCCGCTCACGCAGCGGCCGCCCGAGCTCGCCGGCTGCCTCCCCGAGTGGGTGGCCTTCCGGGGCTGCCGGCACCCCCGTCTCCCTGGAGAAGCTGTGCCCGCGGCTCCTGCCTCGCCCTCACCTCCCGTGAGCACGATCGTCGTGGTGTTCGCCTTGGTAACTGAGGTGCCGGCGCTGCAGCGGCTGCTCTAAAAGCAGAGCTGTCAGGGATCCGTGGGCTTCGTGCGCGCAGGGTCCGGGGTGGGGGGTGGGAGGATCCTGGGGCTGGTGCCTGCTGCCTCGTTCAGCTACACCCACCTTCCCTTCCCATCCCCAGGGGCACAGGCAAGTGACAGGGGTGGGGCTTCTCTCAGGGGGGCCTGACGGCACCCAGGAGCAGCCCCGGGAGAGCGGAAGCTGCCTGTGATTTCACGGCACCTGCTTTGTCCCACGAGCTTGAGCCTGGTGTGTCTCTGAGCTTCTGTTCCTCTAGTGAAACCCCAACCCTAGACCACCGCCGGCTTCCAGGGCCATCAGAGGAGTTAGACGCTCCCTCCCGGAATGCGGGTCAGAGTCCCAACATTCTGACCCCATGCAGAGCCCCCCATGGACCAGGTACCCCGCCTGCCCCACTGACTCTACCTGAACCAGTGGAGGAGGGTAGGGCCCTCCAGGACCCAGAGCACCATATGGCCCCGTCTCCAGCCCCCGCATCCCTTCGCAGCTGCAGAAGCGGCCACCTTGTCCCAGGTGAGATGTGGCACCGCAGGAGGCTGTTCCCTTCTCCCCCCTGGAGACGGCAGAGCTGAGAACCCACCGGTGTCCTGACACTTCCAGGCGAGCTTCATGGTGGGCGCTGCCCTTGCCCTTGCCTCTGTGCCCCTGAGCGTGTGTGAGGCCCTGGCCCAGGACAGGTGTGCTCACCTGTGCCACCAGCCCAAGGCCGGGAAGGGTGGTGTCTCCTGACGGCCTGGCTGCAAGCAGGCCAGCCGCTGGGCCGGTCCGAAAGTAAAGCCTCATTCCAGCCCCTGTGTGTCTGACCTTCAGGGTGAGCTCCGTTTGCGTTTCTAATTGTGCTTTACGTGGGGCCAGGGCTGCATTTAATTCCTTCTTTGACTTTGTTACCAAAGCACCTGCCCTGTCTACACGCTCTACCCAGCCTTCACCTGGAGGGACCCCGTGGGCCCGCGGGGAGAGCGGGTTTCGCAGGCCTCACCAGCTGAGGACCTCCTGGGTCACGTTCAGCCTTCCTCATGGGCCAGTATGTGGAGCAGACGAGGGGCCCAGGTGCCCTTGCCGGCGTTTCCCAAGCCCCGGCGGCCCGAGGCCTCTTGAAGCCCCTGAGAGGACGGCGTCCCGGGGCCAGTCCAGCTGGGTGCCGAGCTCCACCAACTCAGCAGCAGAACTTGCTCCCGGCCCCTCCCTCCACTGACCCTCCCTCGGTCTGGACCAGACCCTTCTCTGTCTCCGTGGCCCGTCCAGCCCATCATCCCCCCAACCTCCACGATGGCCCCCAGTTTATCCCCCCTATTCCCTCAGGATGCTTCCCATGCCCCTCCCTCACAGGCATCCAGGTTTAATCTAATTAATCGAGCAGCTCCTTGTTCGGAGTGCTGGTTTCCCCTTGACCCCGGAGGAACCCCACGGTCCCCCCTCCACACCCTCTGCCCCATGCCTGCCACCGCCCTGCAGGCCCCTCCCAGACCCCACCGCGTGGAGCCCTCGGCTGCCTCCTGCCTCTTGCCTCGGCCCAGACTCACTTTGTCTCTCTTTGGGCTGTGATGTCACTTTCTCGGGGAGGCTGTCCCTTTCTCCCCAGCCAGAGGGCTCCTGACCTCCCCTTCCTGTGACCGTCTTCATGCTCAAAGCCCCTCGCTTTGCCACCCCTTGCAGACGCTGACCTCTGGCCGCGACTGTCCTGGCCCGGCTCGGTCACATCTCTGGAACAGGGCAGCACCAAGGGTCGCACTAGCCAGATGGAGGCGTGGATGAATAAATGCGTGATCAAGGCAGCTTCCTTCAGGGGCCCGGGGCAGGGCCAGGAGAGGGATGGGGGTTCAGGGGAGGTGGGGGGAATCAGCGTGGGGACATGGGGGGGCAGAATTAGCGCTGGAGCAAGAGGTGGGGACAGATGGCAGAGGGTCTGGAGGGTCAAGCGGGCGTCTAAGAGGGCAAGGCTGGAGTGCAGGAGTCGGGGGCAGTAGCAGCTGGAGGCAGGCAGGAGGCTGGGGCCATGGCGGCGGGGGACGCGGTCTGCGGTGGCCCAAGTGGGGGGTGGTGGGGGGGCGGGGCACAGGCTGAGCCGACAGGCTCAGCGGTAGCCGGTCCCACGTCCGGAGGGGAGGGGTGGGGTGGCCAGCGGCAGCACCGCGGGAGCCCAGAGGGGTCAGCGGTCTCGTCACGGTGGCCAAAACGGCCCAGAGTGGGGCGCCTGGGCACGCGGCCACGCCGGACTCTGGGGAGAGGAAGGAATGGCCTCAGAGCTCCCAGCTGCTCTGCACCCACACCCTGGCGCATCGGCTCCCCTGCGGGCTCTGGATGGGCTCGGGCCCCAGGTGCCCTGGAGGCCTTCTCTGCCCACTGGGGACAGCAGTGATTCAGAGGAAAACAAGAGGCTTCCTCCTGAAAGTCCCTCCTTGTTCCCTGCTGTCAGGTTTAGGAGAAATCCTGCCCGCCCCCCCCCCACCTGCCGTGGCCTGGAGGAGCAAGGGTGTGTGAGGTTCCCGGGGCTGCTGTAACAAGCGACCACAAGCTGGGGGACTTAAAACAGGGGGGGTTTATTCTCTCGTAATTCTGGAGGCCAAGGTGTCGGCAGGGTCCATGCCTCTCTGCAGCCTCCGGTGCTGCCGGAGTCCCTGGTGTCCCTCGGCTTGTGGCCGCATCACTCCATCCCTGCCTCCGTGGTCAAGTGGCTTCTCCCCGTGTGTCCATTTCCTTTTCTTCTAAGGACACCAGTCATGGATTTAGGGCCCACCCTGGTCTAGCATTTCATCTTAACTAATTACATCTGCAAAGCCCCTGTCTCCCAATAAGGTTCCATTCTGGGGTTCTGGGTGGACATGAATTTGGGGGTGCTGTTTCCCAGAGGGCGAGCAGAAGAAGGGGGATGGGCAGAGCCACTGGGGGGCTTCCAGCAGTCGGCGTGTGCAGGCCACGAGACGCCTGTGTCGTTGGGTCCCCGTGCGGCCCCACCAGGGACAAACACGACCAGCACAGGCTGTCAGTGAGGTTAATCTGAAACCAGGGTGCGTGGCCCCCAGCTGCTCCGGGGTCAGGCTAAGCCCCGGAGGCATGTGGCAATTTGGGGAGATCTGGAGACTGCTTGGGAAGGGACAGAGAGTGGGAGGCCGGCCTGCAGCCTCCCCACGGGTCCTCGGCCTGGACCTGGGTCCCGGGTTTGGGACCTCACCCTCTGTCTCCCTCTCCCCAGCCTTCAGCCTCCTGGTCACACGTCTTTTCTCCCAAGTCACCTCCTACAGGACACATTGCCCTCAGAAGCTGAAAGGGAGGCCATGTGCTCTCGTTGGGGGACCCCAGGGGTGGGGATGCTGGCTGGTTATGGAGGGAGCCGGGGGCCTCTGCCTGACCTGGGTAGCCTCCCTCAGGGCTGAGTGAATGGGATGTAAGCTGAGTATAGAGGCCAGTGGAAGACGCCCAGGAGTCCTGGGCTCTGCACCTCCCGGGGGCTCCCTGTGTCCGGCGTGAGTTCCTGGGACTGGTCAGGTCCAGCCCGCAGGGCCTCCCCCCTGTCCACCCCTGGCCTAGGTGCCCAGGACAGGCTCTGTCCCTGGCACCCTGCCTGTGACCAGAGGGCCTTGCGTTTCCAGGGCAATGAATGACATTGGCGACTATGTCGGCTCCAACCTGGAAATATCCTGGCTCCCCAACCTGGACGGCTTGATAGAGGGCTACGCCCGCAACTTCCGGCCTGGCATCGGAGGTGAGAGTGGCCGTCGGGCTCGGGCAGACCCTGGGTCCAGTGCGGGTGTGAGCCCTGCTTGGCTCTGGGCTGGCGCAGAGGCCCGCTCCCCTGAGGGGCGTGCCCGAGCTGCTGCACCAGCCCCCAGGGAAACGGCTAGGAAGGTGGATCTGCTCAGGCCGCAGGCTGGCCTTCCCTGCAAAGCCCCTGGCTGTTCCCTGTCCCGCCTTCTGGGGCATTCGCTGGCCTGGCTGAGCGGCCGGGGGTGCCGGGCCCTGGCCTCAGCCCCACGTGCCTCGGGCCTGGCTCCTTCCTCGCAGGCCCCCCTGTGAACGTGGCACTCGCCATCGAGGTGGCCAGCATCGACCACATCTCTGAGGCGAACATGGTAGGTCCCACCGGCCTCCGCCCCGCCCCCGGCCGCGTGCCCCAGGAGCGAGCGGAGGGGCTGACGGCCGGGCCTCTGCGTCGCCCCTCCCCCGCAGGAGTACACCATGACGGTGTTTCTGCATCAGAGCTGGCGCGACAGCAGGCTGTCCTACAACCACACCAACGAGACTCTGGGCCTGGACAGCCGCTTCGTGGACAAGCTGTGGCTCCCTGACACCTTCATCGTGAACGCCAAGTCCGCCTGGTTCCACGATGTGACGGTGGAGAACAAGCTCATCCGGCTGCAGCCCGACGGGGTGATTCTCTACAGCATCCGGTGAGCCCAGCCGGCTGCCTGCCCACCCACCCCCCACGGAGCGCACCGCTGGGAGCTGGGGGGATGGGGGTGGGGGGTGGCGGTATTTATATCCCCCGGCAACCAGCAGCTGCGCAGGAAGCCGAGGTTGCTGGCCGGAAGCCAGCAGAGGCCGCTATTTGGCTAACGTGTGCCCTTGTCTTTTTAAATTGAGGTGAAGTTCACATAACATCAAATCAAGCATTTAAAAGTGAACAATTCCGTGATACTTAGCACACTCCCCATGTTGTGCAAACATCACCTCTACCTACTTGCCACGTATTTCGCCCGAAAGGAGACCCTGTGCCCGTTAGCAGTCACTCCCCATCTCCCCTCTCCAGCTCTGCAAACTGCCAATCGGCTTTCTAGCTTCGTGGATTTGCCTACTCAGCACATTTCACACAAAAGTAATCATACGCTACGTGACCTCTTGAGTCTCCTTTTTTTCACTTAGCATAGGGTTTTCGAGATTCATCTATGCTGTGACATTTGTCAGAATTTCCTGCCTTTTGATGGCAGAGTGACATCCCATTGCATGGATGCGCCAGTTTTGTGTATCCGCTCCTCCATGGATGGACCGCTGTGCTGGTTCCACGTTTGACTGTTGTGAGCTGTGCTGCTGTGCACACACGTGTACGTGTATTGGTTTGAATGTGTGTTTTCTGACACATGCCTTTTAAAAGTGGACTTAATTGCCAACACTTTAAAGATCAGGAGATTTACATAAGAATCTAAATTCTCTTGGAAAACCAGCACACTCGGCAACACCAGCCTTTTCCCAGGCTGCATGGTCAGTGGGGACGCCTAGAGGCCGTCCCCAGGGGCAGACCAGGGGGCTCGGGCTGGACCCGCCTTCTTGGCCGCCGGCTTAGCCAGCCAGCTGTTCTGAAGGACGAGGAAAGTGAATGAAATCCGGTTCTTGATCCCTGAAGACTCACAGATATCTGTAACGTGGCCACAGTTTCCAGTTTCCACCCAAATGCCAGCAGCTTGCCGGCGGCAAGACCAAAGGCAGCCTGCTGCCGCCCCGTGAGGAGGCCGTACTGGCCGGTGCAGGAGCGTCTCGGCCATGTTGGGCCAGAGAGACGCCGGCTGCCGGGGGCTGGCCTCATCCTGGGGACCCACCGGTGTGTTGTCTGGGCAGAATCACCTCCACGGTGGCCTGCGACATGGACCTGGCCAAGTACCCCATGGACGAGCAGGAGTGCATGCTGCACCTGGAGAGCTGTGAGTGCGGGGCGGCGCGGGGGCGGGGTGGCAGGGCGGGGGCGGGGCAGAAACAGAAGGACGGGAAGGGAGAGAGGGGGCCGGAAGGCCCTCCTGCTGCGGGTCAACGCCCTGCCCAGGACAGCCGGCCCTGGAGCCCAGACAAGACACGTGCCTGTGTCACTGGGCCAGCATGGCGGCCCCTGCGGGTCACCCTGGCAAGGGCGACCTGCCCTTTGGCCAGCTCATCTGGCCTTGCCCACCTTTCCGAGGTGCCAGGCGTGGTCCCAGGCCTCCTTGCTCCCTGCCTCTGTGTATCGGGCTCCCAGCACAGGCAGGGCAGTCCTGCGAGGGCTGCCAGGGGCCTGGGAGGGGGCGCCAGGCTCTGCGGCCCATGTGGGCTCTCCTGCAGACGGCTACTCGTCCGAGGACATCGTCTACTACTGGTCCGAAAACCAGGGGCAGATCCACGGGCTGGACAGGCTGCAGCTGGCCCAGTTCACCATCACCAGCTACCGCTTCACCACGGAGCTGATGAACTTCAAATCGGGTAACGCGGCCTCTCGCGGCCTCTTCCCTGTGAGCCCCGCCGGTGGCTTTCTAGTGCTTTCTGCAGAGCCGCTAGCCAGCCCCGAGGGCCCCCGGAGGCTGCAACTGGAAAACCGCTGGTCGGCGCAGGCTGTGCCTGGCCGAGCCGCTCGGGACGAGCCCTAGCGCGGGCCCGGGTCAGGTTTCCTCCGCCTTACTCCTCGCTTCTTCATTGCTTCCCGGGGTTCGAGGGGTGCCGGGGGGCTCCAGGGCCAAGCCTGTGTTGGCTCCTGGCCCCTCCCGGCCCCTCCCGCCCCTGCTGCCCGGTCATCGGAGCCAGCGAGCCCAGGCTGGCTCTTTCCTCGAGCTGGGCTGTGCACAAGCAGGGCAGGAGAGGGGTGCACTGCGCTCTGGGAGGGGCCCACGGGCCAGCAGCAAGGCCGGAATCTTTCTCCTCTCCCTCCTCTGGTGGCCCTGCCGCAGGGCCGGCCCCTCTCCTGACCCATCAGGCTGTGGGGGGAGGTGGGCACAAGGGTCTTCCTCTCTTTGGAGGCCGGCAGTGGCCCCAGTTCCCGCTCAGCGCCCCTCTCCCCGAGCACTGCCCTGGGTGGTGGGCCTGGTGCTAACGGGGGTCTCCGGCAGCCGGCCAGTTCCCCCGGCTCAGCCTGCACGTCCACCTCCGGAGGAACCGGGGCGTCTACATCATCCAGTCCTACATGCCCTCCATCCTCCTGGTCGCCATGTCCTGGGTCTCCTTCTGGATTAGCCAGGCCGCAGTGCCCGCCAGGGTGTCTCTAGGTACGGGGCCCTGGCCTCTCCCCCGCGGGAGCTGGTGGAAGGAGGGAGTCTGGGAGCAGGGCCCTAACCCCACTTGTCCTGAGCACAGACCTTGCCTTGCAGTCCCTCGGGCCCACTGTCCTGGGGCAGTGGCCAGCAGGGCCGGGCCTGGTGACAGGAGCCTGACCTGCACCCGGGTGGGTTCCAGTAGTGACACCACCTGTCCCCACAGGCATCACCACGGTGCTGACCATGACCACGCTGATGGTCAGTGCCCGCTCCTCCCTGCCGCGGGCGTCGGCCATCAAGGCGCTGGACGTGTACTTCTGGATCTGCTACGTCTTTGTGTTTGCCGCCCTGGTGGAGTACGCCTTCGCCCACTTCAACGCTGACTACCGGAAGAAGCAAAAGGCCAAGGTCAAGGTCAAGGAGCAGAGGGTCGAGGTGAGGCTGGGGGTGGGCTGGGGTTCTCACGTTCAGGACGAAGGACAGCGCCCCCGCCCAGCACCAGGAAGGGTCAGCATTGCCGGCGGGGCAGGGGGCACTTTTTCCTGTGCTCAGCCTGGGACCCTCTGCCGCCTGCTCTACCAATAGAGCCGCTGGCCTGGGCTGGGGGTCCTGCCCCTCGCTCGCCAGCCACTCAGCCTGCCCCTCCCCCTCCCCACACAGATGGACGTGAAGAATGCCATCGTGCTCTTCTCCCTTTCGGCCGCGGGCGTCACCCAGGAGCTGGCCGCGTCCCGCCGGCAGTGCCGCGCGCCCGGGAACCTCATGGGTTCCTACAGGTCGGTGGAGGTGGAGACAGAGGAGACGAAGAAACAGGGGGCCCAGGGGGGCCTCCGTGCGCTTTTCAAGCCCATCGACGCGGACACCATTGACATCTACGCCCGTGCCGTGTTCCCCGCGGCCTTCGCCGCCGTCAACGTCATCTACTGGGCCGCGTACGCCATGTGAGGCCGGCTTCGCAGGTCCCATGCCCGGGACCTCCTGGGGGAAGGACCCCCGGGGGGCTCTGCGTGTTTCACAGGGGGGAGGACCACGGGCCACATAAAAGGAGAGGAAGGCCTCAGCCTCGCTCAGCACCCCCAGGCTCTGTCCCCACCCTCACCCGGACCCCTGGTCTGCAGAAGACGGCCCAGCAGCCCAGCCTCCTGACCTGGGAGCCAGGCAGGCACCGGGCCCCAGGGAGCTTTGCGTCTGACTCGGAAAAGGATCCTGATTCTGGGACTTAGCTCTGTGGGTTTGGACCACGGAGGGGGAGGAGGCCGGGCATGGAAGGTGCGCACCTTCTCGGTGAGAAAGCGGGAAGGCCTTTGGTCCCAGCATGAAATAAAACGGAGCCTTTGGCCGCTGCTTAAATTCACTGTGGCCTCCTCTGCTGGAGCCTGGAAGGCTCTCCTCCCACTAGCTCGACGGGCTCAGGACAGAGGGACTTGGGGACCGGGACTTGGGGACCGAGACTTGAGGACAGAGGGGCAGGGGGGAGGCACGGGGGCTGGAAGAGCCACTCACCCCCAGTCCCTTGGGTGCATGGCCGGGGGTGCCACCTCAGTGTCTTCTGTACGTGGTGATGGGAGAACAGAGACCACCAAGTCCCCATGAACACCCAGCCCCCTCCCACATCTGCTGCCACCACAGGGTGGTGGCACAGGGTGACGGCACAGGGTGACAGGGTCGCAGCTCTCAGCAAGGGGCCCGGGTCACCCCTGCACCAGAGCAGGGCAGGTCCTCGCACTCAGAGGGGACAGAGGCGACTAGAGGGGCGGCTGTGCAGCCGAGCTGGGTCGGGAATGCCAGGCCCAGTGCCCTGCTGTGACCAGCCAGGCCACGACCCCGCTGGCCCTGAGGTGCCCCCGCGAACCACCTCGAGGGGCGTGTGACGGTGACTTTGTGGGAATCAGGAAGCGTGCCCTGCTGGGCCACCTGCCCAGGGTGTGCTCTGTCCCCAGGCCACGGGAGCAGGCGCTGGGGATGCTCACCCACTGCAGGGCGTAGCTGGCGGAGTGACCCCTGAGGCCAGCTGGTCCAGCCAGGGCTGCAGGGCCCAGCGGCCCCCCACGGGAGCAGCCGTGTCCGAGGCCTGCCTCCCACCCAGGGCTCACACCTCGAGCTCAAAGGCCCCTTACCTCCTGAGGACGCCTCCTTGCGGCAGGCTGCCCCTTGGGCCCCTGCTCTAAAGGACTAGGCTGCAGGGCTGGGCAGGCTCATCCCAGGGGGCAGGACCGCCCAGGGAGCGGGGCCTCCGGGCCCCAGAGTGACTGACGTGGGAGCAGCAGGAAGCAGGTGGCCGAGACGCAGCAGAGCCTGGCTCTGGGTCGGCCAGGGCCCCAGGCCATGCCTGGCCAGCTCTGACAAGAGGCCAGTGACGCCTCTTTCTCCCCTTCCCAGATGGGCGCCCTCTGGCCTGTATGTCTCCAGCAGCGTCCCTGCTCCCTCCTCCTGGAACATGGAGAGTGGCCCGGGGATGGGACGTCCAGGCCCCGATGGTGTCCTGAAGCTACTGGGCTGGGCCCGAGACCGCCCACAGCACCCTCCGCCCCCCGGGGTCCTGCCCTACGGCCTGCCTTCCACTGGGGCCTCTGGCGGATGCGCGGGTGGGTTCAAGGTTCCCGGAACTGCTGTGCTCACCTGGGTCCGCTGCCAGGACCCTGCCCACCCCGGGGCCCGCCTCCCCCCACCTTCTTCACGGCTCGCGGGCTGCCCTCCTTCTGCCGCACGGTACCCACAGGGAGCTATTTCAAGCTGGGCTTTGTGGCCGCCTTGGGCACCCACGCAGCGAGGCCCGCCCGGGCAGGAGCCTTCGCTCGGTTCTGCAAGCGGCAGTCACTCCCTCTAGCCGGCAGCTGCTATTTCTGCCCGCATGTTTCCAGGGCCAGGAAGAGGGACGGGAAGGGCTGACGCTCTTTAAATGCGGGTTCTGTTCCGGTGCTGATGGCACGAGCAGACTGAAGGCCAGGGCGGATCAAGGTTTGCAGCTGAGAGGAGCTGGCTTGGGCAGGGGTGGCAGCGCTTCCTGAGCCGGGGCACCTGGGCCAGGTGGCCGGGTGGGGCGGTGGCCTGGGCTCTGCGTGCGCCTCATTCCAGCAGGGACGGTCTTTGGCGGCTGGCAGCTTCCTTGTCTGTGTTCTCCCGTGGAGGCCGGGCTGCGTGTGCTGCCCACGTAGACTCCTAAATGCTCCCCTGAGCCTGGGACAGCTTCTTCCCCGAGGCTGGAGGGGACAGGGCCCCAGGTCCCTTCCGTCCCCTGTAGCAGGGGGAAGGCCAGCACGGACCCCTCCCCCTTCCAGTGAGGCACAAGGCTCACCGTGCACAGCCCACACCTGGGGGCGCCGTTTGGGTTCCCTCAAAAGCAGAGCTCGAGACAAGGACCTGGTAGAGGGAGTTTATCTGGGGGGAAATTAGTTTCCTGGAGTGGCCGTAGCGAAGTGCCACAGACTGGGAGGCTTAAAGCAACAGAGATTCAGGGAATTCCCTGGCGGTCCAGTGGTTAGGACTCTGCACTTTCACTGCTGTGGCCCGGGTTTGATCCCTGGTTGGGGAACTAAGATCCCACAAGCCACACAGCACGGCCAAAAAAGAAAAGAAAAAGAAAAACTCATGCTCTTACAGTTCTGGAGGCCAGGAGTCCAAGATGCAGTGTGGGAAGGCTGGGCTCCTGGAGGCTCTGACGGCAAGCCTGCCCCTGGCCTCTCCCCAGTTCCTGGCACTGTTGGCAATTCCGGGCGCCCCTCGGCTTGATGGACGCATCACCCCATCTCTGCCTCTGTCATCACGTGGCTTCTCTCTGTGTGTCCCTCCTCTTCTCGTAAAGGTAACTCTCATCGGATTTGGGGCTCCGTAATCCAGGGTGACTTCACCTTAACTAATTATAGCTGCAAAGACCCTATTTCCAAATAAGGTCACATTCTGAGGTTCTGGGTGGACATGAATTGGGGGGGACACCGTTTAGCCCAGTACGGAGGGTGACACCCCAGATGCAGGAGCAGGGTGTGGGGAGCACGGAGGAGGGAGGGAAAGTCTACAGTGGGCCACCAGGTCCCATTCCACTGGGGACCCCTGCAGAGCCCTGGGGAGCGGGCCCCGAATAGTCCTTTCTTTAAAAAATTGATTTATTTATTTGTCTGAGCCGGCTCTCAGTTGTGGCACGCGGGACCTTTAGTTGCTGCATGCGGACTCTTAGTTGCAGCATGTGGGATCTAGTTCCCTGACCAGGGATCGAATCCAGGCGCCCTGCATTGGGGGTGTGGAGTCTTAGCCACTGGACCACCAGGGAAGTCCCCCAAATTGTCCTTTTGAAGAAGAAGGGTCTGGGGCTTTACCACCAACTCCCAGCCCTGACGCCCTGGAGGGCACTGGAGACGCTGCCCCTTACACTGGGGACAGTCACCCCCGCGGCACTCACGCCTGCTCAGGGTGGCACTGGTCCTTCAAGGTGGCAGCTGTCACGGCAACAGCAACAAATGACAAGGACGTTTAGTGGAGCGAGCCACAGTCGGTGCCACAGCTGTGGTCAGCCTGGGGCCGTGAGAAGAGGCCTCCTGCCCCGGCCCCGCACTGTCCCTGGCCGGCCTTCTGCTCGCTAAGGTCGCCTCTTGGTGCAGTGACCCACGCTGTATGAGGGCTGGTGCCGCCTGTCTCAGACGGTCCACCCTTAGTCACAGGTGAGCCCCCACATCAATAAACTGTCCCCTGTCCAGCCTTACGTCCACCCCCGCCCCCCAATCCAACACCTTCCAGAGCTGCTCCCACACGGCCAAGCACGCGTGAGCCGCGAGCCACAGGTTCTCCATGTATGCGCCCGCTCAGGCTGTTGCGACCCGGTCCCGGCTGTCAGTCTGGATGCAGTGAGGGAAGGCGGTGGGGGGTGGGGAAGAGTCTGAAGAGCGTGAGAGGGGGGTGGATCGTGTCCCCCGGGAGATGTGTTAAGTCCTCCTTTCTGGTACCTGTGAGTGTGATATTGGATATAGGGTCCTTGAAGATGCAGTTAAGATGTGGGTTTAAATGAAGTCCTATGGGATCAGGGTGGGCCTTAGATCCAACCCCTAGTGTCCTTATTTACAAAGAGGACACAGTGAGACAGGGAGACACCTTGTGGAGACAGAGGCAGAGAGGCGTCTACAAGCCAAGGAGCCCGAGGATGGCCAGGAAAGCAGCGGAGTCTAGGGCAGAGGCTGGCAGGGATCCTCCCCGCTGCCTGGAGAAGGAACCCGCCCTGCCCACACCCTCGTCGTGGGTTCTGGCCTCCAGACTCTGGGAAGAGATTTCTGCTGTCTGAAGCGCCCCCTCCGGTTGTGGTCCTTCGTTACAGCCTCCACAGGAAACGCATCCAACAAGCACCCTTTGGCGAAGGCATCCGCCTCAGATGTATTCTTAGGGACCCCTGACAAGGGAAGCCTCTTTCCCACAAACAAGCGGGAGACAACTCGGGGGTACGAGACCCTCAGGTGAACTCAGGCCTAAGGACCCTGCACCTCAGGCACTATTCCCCCCATCAGGGTCCTGATCTCAACTAGAGAGGCCTGGCGAGGTGCGCGGGCCGTCCTCGGGGGGTCTGTCGCCTCACCTAGGATTGGACCTGGGGCCTGACGGTCAGCACCCGCTGCCATCTTGCTGCAGGAGCCAGGGTGGCCTGGAGAACTTTCCGGCTCTCCCCGCCTGCCCTGAGGCCACAGTCGGCTCCAGAGGCAGCAGAGGGAGGTGTGCAGGCCTCCCCTCACCTCCCACGTTCCACCAGCGAAGCCAAGCTGTTCATGACACCACTGAGTGGCAACCCCACGACTCTTCCAAGACCCAAAAGCAGCATCTGTGCAAGGACTTCAGTGCCTGGGGCGACCTTGGGAAGGGACCCCAGGACACAGGAGCAAGCAAGGTGGGGAGATGGAAAAGCCAGTGGAGTGTGGTTACTGAGCTGTCTCTGCAGGGTGGGGTTTCCATCCCCGGAGCCCCTCTGAGGGGCCCCTCGCCACGGTCCCCTGAGGATGGATAAGCCGGGTCCCCTCCCCCCACACCCACCCCCGGCCGAGGGTTGCCCGCCCCCCCGGGACATTAAGCCTCCACCCTTTCGGGCTGCCCCACCCCGGGCTGAGCAGGTCAGAGGAAGTCCCAGGTGGGACAGCGGTGGAGATGGAACGCTGGCCGTGAGCTCGGGCGGGGACTGTCCCCCTGCTGCTCTGAGGTTGGAAGTGAGCTGAGGGGACCTGGCCCAGGTGTCAGGAGCCGCTACAAGGAGGTTCTGGATTCCCAGGGTAACAGGGTGATCGTTTGGGGGAAAATGAGCGCGTTCTGCCTCCCCAGGTATGGCCCCTTGGGTGAGAAGCCCTGTACACGCAGCGGCTGAGAGCATGGGCTCCGGACGTGAATGCCTGTCATGTAACCTTGGGCAAGTGACCCACCTGCCCCGGGGACCGTCACCTGTTAAATGGGGAGACGATGGTGTATGGTTGTCGTGACCATTAACTGCTATAATAATAAAAGGCACCTACAGCGGTGTCTGTACCTTGTCCCACTCAGTAGGTGCTATTGGATGGCCCAAGGCACACGTCTTCCTGGGCTGCGAGGCGATTAGCCTGGTACAGGAGACACACAAAAGGTTAGTGTTTGGGTTTAGGTACTCGAAGTAGGATTTGCAGCGAAGACAGTACACTTGCAATCCGGGCTGTAGCTTGAAAATTCCCTGCAGTCTCTTAGGTCTCATTGAGCACAGCAAGGGCACTTCTAGGAGACGCTGGGGGTGGGGAAGGGCGTGCTGCCCTGCGGAGGAGAGTCCGTCCTGAGAAATGCGAGAGACCCCTCTCCCAGCCCAGGGGGCTGCAGGAAGGAGAAGAGGATGGGGGAGGAGGAGGGGGCTCCCCCAGGCTCACGGGAGCTGATGTGTACACGTCTCCCTGACGCCAAGTTCAGTGAATTCACGCCGTGGAACTGGGCAAACACTATACCCGGGGCTTTGATTTTCGGGGAGCTGGTGTACCAGCACGGCAAGTGGCGTGTGACACACGGGAGAAGGGACACCCCTGTCCCCATTCCGGACTCAACACCATTTAGAGGTGGAGTGGCGAGGCCAGACAGTGCGATCAGACCAGGCGGGTGGTCCAGCCTCTGGGCTGCCTGCCCTGGTCCACTGAGGCTGAGTGAGGGGACCCTCGAGAGAGGCTGGGGCTCCACTGAGGCCAAGGAGCTGAAGGACAGCAAGGCAGAGGCCTGGAAGGGTCGCCAGCCGGGACACCGAGGGCAGGACACCCCTCCTGGGAGGCCTGCTGGGTCCGCCAAGGCAGGAAGCCATGTCCCAACTTCCTGCTGGGAGACTGCTCTCCACGGGACTCTGGGTCTCTGCACATCTTATGAGCAAGACGCTACCTGCCTTTTCTCCTGCACTGTCTCTCCAAGGAGGTCTGTTGCGCACACAGCTTGGACTTGTCCCCGCGGGGGAAGGGGCAGGGTTTTCTGCCTGGTATAAAATACTTGGTGACTGGACCTCAAGTTCATCTCCTATAACGGAACCTGCTGTGCACGCGGCGTCCACCTGGGCTGCCTCCCTTAAGGTGGCCCCTCCCTGGGTGGGCCCAGGTGCCTGAGCACCTGGATGGGGTAGCTGTGGGTTTAGTGTCCTCGGCCTGGGGTGCCCGCAGCCCCCCTCTCCCAGGTACCAAGGGCCCCACGCCCCAGGCCCGGCCTTCGAGCAGTCCTGGGAACCGTCTGGCCAGGCTGGGTGGCTTCCCCCCAGGGCGACCTTGAAGGCACAGCTCTCGGGACTCCCCTGAGGCACCGTGCGGATGGGGGGCAGATGGGGCACGGAGGGGCCTGCCCTGGGATCTGCGCTGGACCCTGGAAGGTGCTGCATCTCCCAGGGCTGCAGAGCCTCAGCCACCTACCCGCGGGTGGGGGCTGCAGAGATGAAGTCCCAGCCTGGAAGCAAGCGTTAACCCCACCTGCTCTTCCACGGCGAGGGTCATCGGGGGCAGAGAGGGCGGAGGGCTGCCTCTGGGTGCAGCTCGTTTTCCCTTGGGGACGGAAGCCAGGGCCCTGTGTCCACAGGAGGCTCCCGACCCTGGGTGACAGGTCCCGGTGACCTTCTCCCTGCGCGGGGAGGCAGGGACGTTTCCCTCGGGCAGAGGCGCCTGACACAGCCTCCCGCTGGACGGGGCCCTGCTTGTCCATCTGCTGGTTTCTGGGGCCACCCAGCAGGGTCCTGGCAGAGCTGCTCCCGCCTGGCCTGGGTGAGCACAAGCTCAGGTGTGCGCACGTGTCTGCACACGCATGGACTTGTGTGTTGTGTTGCATGTGTATGTGCCTATGAGTGTGCAACTTTCCATCTAAAGGTCATGCGGAGCCCGTGGCTAGGCAGGTCACCTCCCACGTTTGAGCCTGCAGCTGACACGGGGACAGCTGGTTTGCAAACGTTTGCATTTCCAGTTCTTTTCTTAAAGCAGATTCCCAGAAGTGGAATGATTGGACCCAATGATGCAGACGTGTTTTGTGCACTTGTCTCTGAAAGGTGGTCCCAGCGGCACCTCCCCCGCTGGACGGGGGCCTTCTGCGCCCCCTCCACCCCCAGGCTGGGGTTAGGGACAAGCAGTTTAGAAGCGATGCTGGGCTTCAGGCCGCGCCCACCTGGGGCCGCAGCCTCACGCTCTGATGGGCGGGCTCAGTGAGGCGGTGGCATCTCAGCCCGGTGGGTCCTGATGCAGGTGGCCTGGTGTGGACAGGCGAGGATGGGCGAGGAGCTCGGGCGGAGGGTGGGAGACCTGTCTCGGCTCTGCCACCGTGTCTCCCTGGGATGCCTCATGTGGCTAAAATAGCGCTTGCTCCGTATTGCCATGGTGACCGTTCTTTGGGTGCTGCCGGCACGGCAGGCTCGATTTGGGTTGTAAACACAATCCCAGGCCGACTTGGGGACAGGAAAGCGGGACAGACTCCATTTCCCAGCGGCCCCAGGACAGGAAGCGCCCCTCCCTCCACGGTGCTCCGACCTGCTTGTCCTAGGCCCTGCTCTGTGGGCACGCCTGGCCTGAAAGGAGAGATGTGCGCCTGTCCCCATTGGCCTGGGCAGGTCTGGTCCCAGCCCTGAGACCCTGGACAAAGCACTGGGCCACCCTCACCCTCAGTGTCCTCCAGAGAATGGGGCACGTCCTAGGGGTGATGCCTGGCGCAGGGTCTGACCCTGGGGGTGCCTTGCCTCGCGGTCCTCACCCGTTCAGCGTGAGCCATGAACGTGTGGGAAGTGCCTGGCTCTGCAGCCTCCAGCCCCTCCCAGCCGAGCAGTCGGGGTCCCGCCAGCCCCTCTCCAGCCCTGGACGCAGCAACCCCCGGTCCCTGCTTCCTGCCTGTGCGGACGCGGCCTCTCCCAGCACCTCCCCTGGCACACGCACGCCGAGACTGTCTGTCTGGGTCCAACCCGCAGACAAGCCTCGCCGTGCTTTGAAACACGGACCATCAGTGTAACTGACGGTTAAGCTGAGAATGCGCCACCGCAGGGGGAAGACAGGGCTGAGGTCCTCGGAGGGGTGACCTTGGAGCGGCCCCTCCCGGGGCTGGACTCCGGCCCCGCCCAGGACCCCGCGAGCAGCTCCGCGCCTCCGGCCGTGTCCGCGCCGCGCCCTCTGCCGGGAACGCGCAGCACTGCGCCCGCGGGAAGGCGCCTGCGGGGGGCGGGCTCCGATGCGGCTCCACACCCCGCAGGGCACGGCCCCGCCGCGGCGACGCACCTGCTCCAAATGCCGGCAGTGCCGGGGGAGAAACCGTCACCCTCTCCTGAAGGAAGCCCTTCGGGTACACACAGCTCCCGCCGCCGCCGCCGCCGGGTCTGCCCCACGCCGTAAGCCGTCCTGCTCCCTGGGCCCCCAGGGCCTTTCTCGGGCCGCCCGGACCCCTCTGCTCCTGCCCCACCCCTCCCGCCCCCAGGCCCCACAGCCAGCCTCCCTTTCCGGGCCCTCGGCAGACCTCGCTCTCTCCGACCAAGCTGCCAGGTCTGTGACCTGTCGCCCGCGGGTGCAGCGCCCAGTCGGCCCGCAGTCGACCTCCTTTGAATAAATGAAGGAGCAGGTGAAACGCATGTTGACATCGAACCCGTGTCTCCAAATCCCGAGATCCGAGACGAAGAAAGGAAACATCTGCGGCCCATCCCCCCCACAGCTGCGCGTGCCAAGCGCCTGTCCGCGGGCGTCGCGGGCTCTCCCGTGACCTGCGTGCTCCTCGCCAGGCCCCGCCCGGGTCAGTGTCACGCCTGGCGGGATGACCAAACACCCAGGCCCACCCCACGGGCCCAAGCAGATGCTGGCTCCGGCAGTCACCTCTTCCTGGGCAGCCCCAAGTGCTGAGTCGGCACAGATGCCGCCTGTGAGCTTTGATGAGGAAGGCCCCCAGGCGGGGTTCTGAGAAGGACCCCTCAGGAGGGACCACCGACCCCCACGGGAGACCTCTGCTTCTGTCCCATGAGGCTCACCGAGCGTAAACTCCACCTGCCTTTCACCTTTCACCCAGAGGAGCTCAAAGTTGTTGAAAGTACTCATAAAGAACATTTAACAAAGCAAATCAGGGGGCGAGCCACACGCTGGCGGCCCACTCTGCCCACCTCCTCCCCGCGGTCCCACAGCGGGTGGGATGCACAGGCTGCAGCCCCGCCCTGGGTCCCAGGTGACAGGTGACAGGAGGGGCAGAAGGCCCGGCTGTGTTTGGGGGGGGCCGGGTAGGGGGAAGGTCTCCTCTCCCTGCACCTGCCGTGCTGTCGGACCTCTACAGTGAGCCATTGTCACTTTTATAATCAGCTAATAACAACACACATTTGTACTTTTCGCTTTGGAAATAATAGGTGTTTGTGATCATGAAAGTATATGAGGCTTTGTGGAAAATTGGGAAATATAGAAAGTGCCCAGAGTGAAGAGGACCAGCCCTCAGCTGCCAGGCCCCTTGCGGGTCTGTCCCGCCTGTGCCTCCGTCCAAGGGTCACTGCCGCTCCGCCCCAGGTGACATCATTATGCTGCAGCCTGCCGATGGGTGGGGCCCAGAACAGGCCCGGGCCCCTAAGAGGACGACTGGTCCCAGCATTTCTGAGGGGTCTTCACCCGTGTGTTCATTCATTCATTCATTCCAGGTGTGCCAGACGCTGATGCAGTGGGGACACAGCGGTGACCCAGGCTGACGGGATCCCAGCCCCGCCAAGTTCCCAGACACCCCATGCCTGTGGCCAGGATGCAGGGCAGGAAGTGGGTGCCAGGCAGGCTCAGCTGCCTGTCGCTCAGTCGGGACCAAGCCCTCTGTCCTCGAGGCCCTGAGAGGGATGGCTCAGCGGCCCTGTCCTCTGGAGGGGGTCTGCTGGCCTGGGCAGCAGGTCGTTGTTTTGCAGAACTTGGTGGTGGGGGGAGGGTCCTTCACCCTCCCCCCTCCGGCGGCCTCAGGGAAGTGTTCTGGGCACCGCAGGCAACCATGTGCCCTCACCCGGGCCTGGGGCTAGACAAGGTGGGGGACCCCTCCCCTCCCGGAATACACCTCTCTCCTCCCCAACCCCCATGGGGAACAGAGGCCCCACTCTCCAAACCCACCTGACCCTGAGCAGGCAGCTACCGGCCCCCCCTCGGACTTCCTCACCAGTACTGGGTGACCCAGCTTCCAGACTCCAGGACAGAGGGTCCCATGTGGCACTCAGGTCTGCAGGCGGCGGCCAGCACCCACGGGGCCAGCTGGAATGCTCGGGGCTCCTACCCTGACCAGGGCTTCCCTGGTTAGAAAGGGCTCTTGTGTCCGGTGGGGCCTTGGATGGGGCATGTCCAGGAGATGGTGCCCAGAGAAGGGACCCTCGCTAGCCCGTGCTGCCAGCAGGGGGAAGAGGGCATCAAGGACTGGACCCCCTGGCCCCTCCTCCTCTGCCCTCACCACGCTCTGAGGCAGGAAGTCAGAATGTGTGTGGGGGGGGACGGAGGGCGGGGGTGGTGCTGTGGGACGTCTTGCTCTTCTCGGCCCGTCAGGACGTGCCCAAGGCCGTGTGCCAGGCTGGGCTCCCGGTGGCCCCGGGGACACAGCCACAGTGCTGGCCGTGGGGCCAGGTGAGGGGCTGGCATAGGGCGCTGCATCCCACACTCACCTCTGGGCCACAGGTTCCTGCTCCCTCCTGTGAGCGCCATGCTGCTCCCCTCACATGACAAACCCTCGGACCCCTCCCCTTCCACACGCACCTGACAGCCAGGGAACTCGGTGCCCACGCCGGGGCGTGGAGGAGTGCCCACGGGGTGGGGTCGGGAGCAGACTAACACGGACGTCAGGGATGTTGGGTAGAGACTCAAGGGAAGTGTGGGTCTGGGCAAAGGTGCCACAGCACATGCGAAGGCCCTGAGCCAGGAGGGAGCCAGGGGGCCGGTTGTGGAAAGAGCCACGTGAGGCTGGCGCGAGACCGGGCAGAAAGGCCTGGGGTCCCTGAGGACGATGCAGACCACTGCAGGTCTTGAACACCAGGGAGATGGACACAGATGGACTTAGGTTGGACCAGGTGGCAGCAGTGGAGGTGGTCGACACGGCAGGAATCTGGAGCTGCCAGGATCTGCAGATGGTGGGGGGCTGGGTGTAAGAGGGAGAGAAAGCAAAGGAAACCCCAGGAGTTTTGAGGTGAGAATGAGGAAAGAAGGGGTGGGCGCCCTGAGGTGGAGGATGGCATGTCGGGGAGCTCTGGCGGAATGAGAGGTGTGATGGTGGGGGAATCAGCCCAGCGGGGCCATCTGAGCTTGGGATGGTACTTCGAGCCCTAAGTGGACACGAGCAGCTCAAGGGCTTGAGAAGCACCCATGACTGAGGCGGGGGGCGGTGGGGACGCATTTAGAGGCTGACGAGGAAGCGGCAGAGGCACAGGGGAGAGACAGCAGCGTCCTGGGGTGAGGACACTGCCAAGGGTCAATGCAGAAAAAGCTGACAGTTGGCCACTGTACTTAAAACACAGGAGGTGGTAGTGACAGTGGCCTCAGAGAAAGTGGCAGGAAAGAGAAAGTGGAGATAAGGCTGCAGAAAGCTCTGGGCAGGAGTTTGTTGTAGAGAAGAGCAGAGAAATGGGCAGGTGGGTGGACGGCTATGGGGCGCAGAGGGCTCTGTTTTTTAGGACGGAGAGTTCACAGCACCCTAAGTAGGTGAGAGGTGGGCTGTCAACAGGTTTCTCTGTGTCCATCTCTAGGGAGAATATGGGTCCTATGACCATAGGGACTATGTCCATGTGGTTCTCCAGGGACACCAGCACCCTGTACTAGGAGGCGCCAGGAAGCTCTGTGGAATGAAAGAGTGAGTGAGAAATCCTTACAATTGTCCAGGTGAAGAGTGGTGAAGGCTTAGCCGGGACTGGAGTCGGGGGTGGGGTGGGGTGGTCAGAGGTTGCCAACGGGGTGGGGTGGGGAAGGGGAGGGAGGCAACAGGGGTGTGGCCCAGAGTAGGACAGGCCTTGGCGGGGGCGGCAGGGATGAGGGGTCTGTAGATCTCTGAGCCCGGGGTGCGCACCTGGTGCCCAGCTGAGATCCCACAGACTGCAGATTTGGGCCCCTGTGGATGCAACCAGTAAGGGATGGGCCCAGGATGCAGGCACCTGGTGGGTGCGGGCCTGGATATTATCCTAAGGCGACAGTCCGGAGCAAACGCACGGTGTTAAGAAGACCCAGAGAGGATGTGGATTCAGAAGTGAAGGTCACGGGCGAGCTGGACAAACGCAGCCTCCTTGTCCCGAACCGAGGAGTGAACTGGAGCAGAGGAGCAGGCTAGCGAGTGTAGACAAACCTTCCGCAGAAGGAGGAGGGCGGCTGCGGCCGGGAGAACCCACTGAGCCCGGACCTGCCGGCCGTGACCTTCGCTGGGTTCTCTGCTCCTCGCAGTCTGTCTCCGCAGTTGTAAGCTGGCCGGACGCGGGTCACGCGGTCCGATCGCCGTTCGGAATCCAGGGTCTGAGCGGCGGGCTGCACTCGTCACGGGCGACCCGTCCCCGCTGTCCCCTAGCCCAGCGGCTCGCAGACTCGCGCTCACCCGATTTACCCGGGCTTGTTAGCACAGACTGCTGGAGTTTCGATTCAGCGAGTCTGGGCTGGGCCGAAGGCTTGAATTTCCAACAACTTCCCGGGGCGCGCAGCGCAGGGGCCCCACCTGGGAACCCCGGCCCCGGGACCCCACTTCACCGAGGGGCCAGCGCGCGGGGCAGACAGGGGGCGTCGGTTGCCGGGCAGAGCCGGGCCGCGCGCGCCCCCATTGGCCCCAGGTGGGGCCGTGCCCCGCCCGACAGGTAGTCCGCCCCGCGCCGCGCCATTGGGCTGCGGCCGCGGGGTCCCCCGGGGATTGGCCCAGGTGGCGGCCCCGCCTCGACCTCATTGGCCGCAGGTGCCACCGCCTCCGCCCCGGGACCGCCCGCCCCGCCGATTGGCCGCCGGCTGGGCCTCGGGTCGGCCATGTTCAGACACCCCCCGCCCCCCTCGAGGCCTGACGCCGGACTCCGTGCGCGCCCCCACCGGCGCGTTCGCGCCGGCCGCGCCCCCGTCCCGCCCCGCCCCGCCCCGCCTGCCGCCAAGTTCCGCGGAGTTGGCCGGAGCGGTGCTCATCTGTCCCCGTGCCGCGCGCTCCCTTCCGCGTTCCGCCGTCTACCCCACCTGCGCCCCGGCCCGGCCGCTGGGGCCCCGCGCCATGGCCCGAGCGTCCGGGGTGCAGCGCTGACGGCGGCCGGCGGAGCGCGCCATGCCCAGCAGGACCGGCCGCAAGATGGACGGGAGCGGCGGCCGCGTCCGCCTGAAGGCGCACTACAGGGGGTGAGCGCGAGCGCCCCACGGCAGGGCCCGGCCGGGGCGGGGGGCGTGTGCGCCGAGGCGGCGGGGCCGAGGGCAGAGCCGGGCGCGGGGAGCTGCCCCCGACAGCGCCGGCCGTCGGCGACCGTGTCGTCGCAGCTTCGGGAGGCCAAGGGCTGGGGGTAGCCGGCCGTGGCGCGGGAGGGAGGGGACAGCGAGGCCCCTCCGGGCCCAGGGGCGTCCCGGGAGGTCCGGAGGCGCCAGCGCCTAGAGGCGGCCCCGGGCGAAGCGGGCGCTCCGGGCGCACTTGAACGTCACCGGCGGGAAGGTTCGCGGGCAGGGTGGGGTCGGACTGGCCCCCCGGCGCCCTAGCTCGGGGTCGCCGGGCCCAGCTCGGAGCGCGCGGCCCTGCGGGTCTCTCCCCGCCCCGACGAGATTTTCCTGGGGCTGGGACTTGCCCGGAGGGGAGGCGGGCGTCTGGCACGCCCCGCAGCCCCGGGCCTGTGTTGACACTCTCCCTGGAAAGTTGGCCGAAACATTCAGGCCACAGCCTGTAAGGACGAAAGTTTTTGTCAAATTGTGAAGATTGCTGGCAGGTTTTAAAAACCGAGGTTTTCCTAAACTTTTTCCAATGTACCCGACCAGCTCTCAGTTTCAGAACCGTTTCATGACCGGGTGAAGGGCAGGTGCGGTGAGCCGGCTGGTCGCGCGAATGGAGGGCGCCTGGAAGGGCTAGGGCCCTGCGTCCGCGCTCGGCGCCTGGATTCGACCTGCCTCCCTGTGAAATGGGGCGAGCCGGCGCCCGCAGGGGTCAGTGGCCGGAGCGCCTGGCCCGGCCCAGAGAGCGCTCGCTGGACTCTCGGTCGCGTCGGGACAGCCCTGGGGGGGGGGGCGGGGGGCCGGTGGGGAGGGGCTGCGCCCAGAGGCCGGGACCGCGCTGCGCGCTCGGTGTAGACTGAGGTTCGAGAAGTAGGAGCCTTTGCTGCTGCTTCTTTCCACTGGTGTTGGTCTCCGGGAGCCCCCAGATCGGACCTGGCTGCTCCCAAGGTCGCCTCTGCCGGGGAGTGGGGAGCGGAGCGGACCTTGGCCCCGCAGATGAACTTGGTGGTCTCGGCTGTAGTGGCACCGGAGGAGGGGCTTCGGGCTCGAGCTGGGGAGCACACCTTGTTTGGGGTGTCAGTCAGGCCTTTCCTGCCCGCTTTGGTGTCCTCAGCCTGACCACCTGGGAACGCAGTGGAGGGGGCAGCAAGGGGAATTGGTGGCAGTGCCCCAGAAGAAGGATTTCTGGGGGGGGAAAGACTGGCCAGCCCACCTGAAGAGGCTGAGGGGGTCTTGTCTTTTGGCTGGCAAGGTGGGCTGCAGACTGAAGCTGGTGAGGTGTCAGCCAGGTCCTGGGCCTCGGCTGGTCCGAGGGTCTTGGCTCACTGAGGGTAAGGAATGGCTGTCGTACAGCAGAGACAGTCCTCTTCCCTTCCTGGAACCATGGAATAGAGCAACAAGTGACTGAAAATCAGAGTTGATCCTTAGTGAGAGGAAGTCCACACCCGGAGAGGCCAGGGGGCAGGTGGGAACCAGACCCCCAGCCTTCCCCCAGGACGAGTTCAAGTAGGCACTGCGCCAGGGGTGGAAGGCGGACCAGGCAGTTGCCGTGGGCAGAGTTCAGGGAGCCCCAGGGAGTTCTGGCTGAGCTGCCTGTCCGTCCCCTCCCCGGGCTTGGGCCCCTGGAGAGCGCTTTGGTTACCGGGGGAAATGTGACCTGTTGAGTCTGGTTTCCCGGCGATGAGGCCACACCCTATACTCTTCCCTCCTCTTTCCCGTCCCAACCTCCCCTCCTTCCTCTCCCCTCCCCTCCCCTCCCCCCTCCTCCCCTTTCCTCTGCCCCTTCGCAGTCCCCCCCCCTCCTCCCTCCCCCTCCCTGCTGCGGCTTCCTCCCTCCTTGTCCCACTCTTCCTTCTCTCCCTCCCACCCTCCTCATTTCTGCCCCAGGCTGACCGTTCCTCCTCCATCCCAGCTCCTCACGCCTCCCGGTGCTTTCCCTAAAGTGCTCCGCACTGGCGCCTCCAGCCGGGACGAGAGAGTCTGGCGTCTGAGTTGGGAGACAGTCCTCGGCGGGCGCTGACCTGATGCTGGCTCCGGAAGGTGTCCGCTGCGCTCCGCGCTCACTTATCCAAACCCCGTGGGTCCGAGTGAAATTCTTTCTCTGTGCTGCCACTGCAGGTTATTTTTAACCAGCAGGGCTGGGAGCTGAGGGTCAGATACATTGGAGACACTATTCTTTTTTTTTTTTTGAAATTTTAAGATTAGCTTATTAAGTTCAGTGCTGAAAGCCATCAGAAGAATATTCTCCTGAAAATTATTTTTTCTTAGAAAAAGAGAAAGGAAACTCAGCACCCTCTTAGCATGGCCACAGATGCGATGGCAGTCAAGCCTCTCTGAAGACGAGCTAGTCCATTAGTCGGTCGAGTCCCTCTCCCGTCGGCAGGACTGCAGTCTGGATCACCCTCCAGCCCCAGGTCATCCATTTCCTGGAACAAAGACTCATCTACCTCCGCGTTGTCTCCAGCATCTTCCAAGAACTGAATATCAGATGTGGAGACACTGTTCTTAAAAATAGGGGGTCGTCAGCCGCCCCCACTGGGGGGATGCCTTCTCCCCTCACCCTTTCCCATCCCCTCCCCTCCCTGCCCCAGGCCCTCCAGAGGCTTGAGATCACCGTCTCCCCCTCGCTTGCTGGGCCTTTGGAGGGTGTGCAGTCACCAGACAATGAGGGTGGGTCCGGGGGTCCGGCAGCTTCTGTGTTTTCAGGGGGTTTCCAGGTGATGCATGCTGGGTTTGGAGACCCTGCTCTGCCCGCTTTTCTGAGATCACAGGAACACTTGGCTGGATCTTCCTTCTCTGCAGCTCAAGCTTGTCTTCCAGAACTCTTATTGAGGGCCTGCTGTGTGCAAAGCCCGGGCCTGGGTGCATGGCTTGGGCAGACCCAGGAGTCCTGGGAGGGGCCCTCCAGCAGGCTGTTGCCCCAGCCCGGGGCTCTGTCTTGGCGCCCTGAGCTGGCAGCCTCAGGATCCCGTTTGCTCAGAGATGCCGCTTGATTCGGGTTTGGGATGACATTAGGGGTGGTGGTCAGGGGTCTGGCCGGGGGTTGGGATAGTCCCTCCCCACTGGTGCCAAGGTCATGCGTTGGAGGGAAGAGCTGCAGTGCTGTCACTGGGTGATGAGCTTGGGGCCCAGGGGCGCCTCCAAACCACTGGGGAGCTGCCCACCCGAACTCTAGGCCCTGAAATGCTGGGGGGTGGGGGACTAGCTGCCACGTGGGGTTAGAACTGCGGAGGAGGGTCATGGGGCAGGGAGAGGTCAAAGGTGAAGGGATGGCAGACTGACTTCTAGAGTTCCCTGTGGCAGGGGGACTGGTGGATGCTGGGTCACTGGTGAGTGTGGGCAGCGTGGGTACCAAGTCTGGGTGACCCCAGGATGATAGGGTGGGCGCGATGGGGGCTTGGTCTCTGGGGCCCCTGCTGATGAGCCGTGTGAGCCCTCTGTGCCTTGGTTTGCCAAGACGTCGCAGGCTCTGGTGAGCTTGGGGCCCCGGGGACAGGTGCTGTGGGTCTGTGAGCAGATGGGGCCAGTTCCAACGAGAAGGGGTGGCTGGCTGGGGGCCATATCCCCCCACCCGCTAGGGTGAGCGACCCGTGGGCCGGGCCCCGGCTGTGGTGGGCGCCCAGCAGACAGGTCTTGGTGGCCCTGGATTTGTTACCTGGTGGACGGAGACTCTATAAACACACGTTTGACAGACTTCAGAAGCCAGCGGTGTTAGTGCCAAGCAGACCCTGCATTTCTCTCGTACAGGATGTTTCACGTCTTTCTTCATATGCTCCACACCCTTGTGGTGTCAGATGCTGGCAGAATTTCCCCAAAACTTGAGCGTATTCTAAAGTGGTTCTTGCTAAGAGTCTCCGTGAGCGTAGCCGAGTCAGTGCCAGCCCTGCTTTGGGTGGTGGGTGACGGGAGGGGACACTGCATGGTGGGGGGGATGCCCCTCCCCCATCCTCGGGGGGGGGGGGTCGAGCGTTTCCCTCGTGCTGACTTGCCTCACCCCCGAAGGGCCAGCCCTCAAAGGCTGACCGTGAGTCCCTGAGCTGTCTCCAGTGATCCAGCTTCTGCTTCCCTATTTTGGATGAAAAGATAAAAGGCAGTGACATTCTGGGACTGGCTTTTCCAAAAAACCGAACCTGGAATTCTGTTGTGGCCGCACCAAAGGCGGTCGAATGGTCCCTCCAGGGTTTCAAGAAGCTGCGGCCTTGGATTAATACGTTACCGCCTTCTGCCCCCACGCCCCCAGTTCCCGTCTTCTGAAGGTATATGACGTGGCCCTGTTGGCGCCGTGGAGGTTGGGGGACGGTGTGATGAGGCTGGTGGGCTTGAGCTGAACAGGCTGTGTCCAGCCGCCCCACCCTTCTTGGGTGACCGTGCTGGCAGCCTCACTCCCGGTGTCCGAGCAGGTCTGCCTGGCCTCCACGGGGGGTGGACGGTGCTTTCTGCCGCGCCCACCCTGGTCCTTCCGCCCCGCTGAGGCACATCCCCGCACCCAGATAGACCTTTCTGCACAAAGGCACTCGTGGTGGTAACTTGCGTAGACTGCAGGCAGTGGTTCTGGGGAGAGGCTGTAATATTCTCTTTGGGGACAACATTGCTTCATTTATTTGGTCAATAACTTGGTTAATCAATCATCAGTACTTCATGTGGCTTAAATGTGCGCCATGGTGAGACCTGTGCATCCTTTCTGCCCCAGGGACATCCTGATCACCAGCCTGGACTCCGCCACCACCTTCGACAAGCTCTGTGAGGAGGTGCGGGAGGTGTGCCACCTCCACCAGGGCCACCCGCTCACCCTCAAGTGGGTGGACAGTGAAGGTAGCGCCTGGGCGCGTGTCGGGCGGGTTGTGAACCTCTGAATCTGTGCGCAGCCCCTTCTGGGGGAGACGGACAACCTTGGAATTAAACCGGTTAAATTTAACCAGCTTCCCCACTGGGGTCGTTGGAAGCTGTTTCCTGGGAAGAGGCTGCGACAGGTGCGTGGACAAACTGGGCGGGGGGGTGGGGGGTGAGCTGCCCCTTGGAGGGGGAGCCACCCACCCCCGCAAGGCCAGCTCTGGTCTGGGCACCAGGGAGAGGCTGCAGGGTCTCCTGCACACCTTGCACGGCTCCTTACCCTCCTTACGTGACCTTCCTTCCCCGTATCCCGGGTTTTTCTGTTGGGTGATTTGGAAGCTGAGCTCTTCATTTTCTCGGGGAAGTGGGGAGGGTAAGGGTGGCCGGGGCCCCAGGGTCCATCTCTCCTTCCCTCTCCCTCCCTCCTCTCTACTCCCTCCCTCCTCTCTACCCCCTCCCTTCCTTCTTTCCTGCTGCTGGACACACTTCGGAGAAAGCTGAGGGTTTGGGAGACCATCCAGGATCTCCCTGGCAGCTCTCAGCCTGGACAAGGGGCAGGCAGGTCTCTGGCCGTGCCCCTTCCCGCAGGTACCTGGCCACGTGGGGCGCTGGCTGTCTGTGGATCTGTGCCCCTGTCCAGCTGCAGCGGGCAAGGAGCCCTTCCCTCCGCTCTAGGACTGGCTAAGCGTGTGCTTACTCTCACCCTGGCCGGGAAACCTAGGACGCCTTAGCTCCCCGCGTGGCCTTCTCAGGCTGTGGGTGAACTCATTGCCCTTATAGGCTTAACTGGTTCTGAGGTCGGGCCCTGGCTGGGGTGACCTGCTGGTCAGGCTGGGCAGCTGGTCACAAGCAGTGAGACTACCCTCCCAAACTCGGGTGCCCGCCACCGTGAACCCCTCTGCCTTGGGCCTGCGGTGGCCTCATCCATGTCTCTTGTCCCCCAGGTGACCCCTGCACTGTGTCCTCCCAGATGGAGCTGGAGGAGGCCTTCCGCCTGTCCTGTCAGCGCAAGGACGAAGGGCTCATCCTTCACGGTCAGTGCCGGCCAGAGGGTGGTCTGGGGAGGGTGTGTGTGCGCGTGCGTGTGTGTGTGTGCGTGTGTGTGTGCGCGCGCGCGTGTGTGTGTGTGTGTTGGGGCGGGGTGGGGGGCGGGGGGGGGCGGGGGCGCTTTGTCAGATCAGTAGCCACGTGGAGGATCGCGGTTTAAGATCTTAGGATGCCCGAGAATGTAAGGATGTGGGATGGGATGCAATGGGGTTTTTTTCTCTTACATTTTATTAACCCAGATAAAATTGGTCTTACTTGTAAGGAGAAGCCCGGGTCCTGGAGCTGGTTAGCCCTCACTGCCCTCATTTCCTGGGGGCGGCATCGCTCACCTGCCCCCACCTTTCCGGGAGCTCCGAGGGCCTGGGGCCCACGTGCCTGCTGGCAGAGCAGGGACAGTGCTGCAGCCCTGCCCCGGGGCAGATGAGACCCTCCCCGTGGCTTTCTGCAGGCTCACAGCCTCCCTCCGCTGGTTAAGCTCAGCGCGGGGTAGAAATTGAGTTGCGGGAAGTGTTCTTTGCTGTCGTCTTTAAATCGCAGGTTTTCAGGCTGTGCCCCCGGCAGTTTGGGGTTCCGCAGGGTGTCTGCCGAGAGAGCGTAGTTCTGGCAGCTGTGGCCGCCCTGCCTCTCTGCAGCCACTACTGGTGCAGCTTATAGTCAGGCGGGGGCCGCGGACGGCTGAGCCCAAGAGCCAGGACCGGCGCACGAAACCATCTATAGTGTTCTTTTTTTTTTTTTAAATTTAATTAATTTATTTTTGGCTGCGTTGGGTCTTTGTTGCTGCGTGCGGGCTCTCTCTAGTTGCAGTGAGCAGGGGCTACTCTTCGTTGCGGTGCTCAGGCTTCTCGTGGGCAGTGGCTTCTCTTGCTGCGGAGCATGGGCTCTAGGCGTGCGGGCTTCAGTAGTTGTGGCGCGCGGGCTCAGTAGTTGTGGCGCACGGGCTTAGCTGCTCCGCGGCGTGTGGGATCTTCCTGGACCAGGGCTCAAACCCGTGTCCCCTGCATTAGCAGGCGGATTCTTAACCACTGCGCCACCAGGGAAGCCCCTGTCCACGGTTTTCTGTTGGACCATCGTTCTCTCTGATGCTGGACTAGTGGTTGGTTAAAATACCTAGTTTTTGTAGTCCTTTGTATGAACGTGGATTGAACGTCAAACCTACGCTTGTCCACTGCAAGGTGGTGGTTAGCACGTCTGTGTTGACTCAACTGTGAAAGGTTTGGTACTTTCAAAATTCACTCTATTTTCTAGATTAAGAAAAAGGTCATTTGAGCTAGGTTTTAATACGTTTAACCTTTTCTAGTAACTTATTGTGGAAGCCCAGGGTATATCTTACCACGCTTAATTTTGAACTCCATTTTGAGTGTAAAGAAGTGGACCGAAATGTGCTTTCAAAAGTCAGTTTTCGAGGGAATTTCGGTTTTTTCCCATTTCCGTATGGACTTATCCATACACATCAGGAGTCCTCCTGGGACGGCTCGGCTCTCTAGACCCCTCTGGCTGCTTTTCCCCCTGAATTATTCCGTGCAGCTCCGTGTCTCGTCAAAGGGAGTTTGGCACACATCCATGTGCTGGGTTTGCCTTAATGAGCGTCTCCCAGGAGCAGGCTCTCATCGCAGCGGGGGCTCTACGGGCAGCCTGACTCCCAGCAGGACTTCTCACGAGGCCGCAGTGGGCACTGACGCTCTCTCTCTGTCTCTCTGTGCAGTTTTCCCCAGCATCCCCGAGGAGCCAGGCATGCCCTGTCCGGGAGAAGACAGTGAGTACCGCCTCTCCCATGACCTGTGTCACAGTGCTGGGTTGACGTGTCTGCTCTGCGAGGCGGGGGAGGATGGAGCTTGGTGGCCCGAGGCTTAGGTGCTCCTCGCAAACAGTCTGAAAGCAGAGTGGGCAGCGGGTGTGGCCTCGTGTGGGGTTTTCACTGGTGTCCTCGCCCTTGGCTAGGGGTGTATCCGCCATCAGACAGGGCACCGGCTTGGTCAGTGATGCCATGAGGTAAAGCCCAGGAGAAGCCCTGATGCCCCCCGGCGGGAAGGGGCCTGGCTGGGATGGCTGGACACTGCTCCCGTGTGTCTGTCCCAGCTGCGGCCACCCCCAGTCATCGGCCCCTCCCAGTCCCTACCGGGCCCCCCAGGGAGGCATCCGTTCCTCCTCCACGGCAGGTCTGTTGGTTGAAGATAGAGTCCCAGGGGCCGTGGGTCGGAGGAGAGCTTCTGACCACGCCCCGGAGGCCCCCGATGAACAGCGTGCCCTGCCTCGTCTTTCGGGGCAGGGCCCCCACTGGATGGGGCGAAGAGAAACTTTACACCAACCACCAGACCCTCCTCGGGCCCTGGCCGGCTGCTGAGGGGCTCTGGACCCCGGTGGCCGCTTGTTCGGCTAGGGGGACTTGGCTCCGCCTCCTGCCAGCAGGGGTCCCAGGGTGGGCTCCGGGTCAGGTCCCTGGGCCCGGCCTCTGGGTGCCATCAGCGTCCTGTGTGGGGTGGGCGCAGATTTGAGCAGAGGCCGGACTTGGGTGCGTGACTTGCATTTCGGGGAGCAGTCGGGGCTGAAGAGAGATTTGGGAGCCCTTAGCATAGAGGAGGTTGTTGAGGCCACGGAGGGTGTGGCCAGTGATGAGGGCCGGGCCTCGGGGTCTCCCAAAGAGAACAGGGGACCCTGGAGGAGCAGTCAGCAAGGCCATGGAGACATCCCGATCGTGGAGCCCTGGCGGGAGTGGAGCAGGCAGTCTGAAGAGGCAGCAGCAGCCCAGGGGCCGTCAGGAGGTGCTGCCCCAGGGGACGGACGTGAGGGGCAGGTCTGGGAAGGCTGGGGGGTGGGTGAGCAGTCCCAGTGCGTCCTGGCTGGGAGGCAGATATCCGCTGTGGTAGATAAAGCCAGAGGTGGGGGGCGAGCCTGGAGCTTCTGAGGCCTGGAAGCCGCCCTAAGAAGGTGGACGGGGGGGCGGGGGGGAGTCAGTCCCACGAGTAAGACTTCCTGGCCGCCGCCCGCCCCGTCCAGGACAGCAGGCTCCTGTGCGCATGTGCGGTTTCGCTGCCAGCGGCCCTTGGACCTGCCAGGACGTGGCTCAAGACCGGACACTGCGGGGGTGGGGAGCGCGGCCAGCTGGGAGCAGACCCCATGAGCAGAAGCCCAGCCGCAGGAGCCCCAGGTGGCCAGAGAGGAGCTCGGTGGTGGGGGGCTCGGAGGCGGTGGGCCTCCCATCCCCCGCGGGGCTGCCCCTCCCCGTGACCCCCCGCCCCGGGGTACCCATGTCTCATGGAAGGGGCACACTTTTGATAGTTCACGTTGTCTTTTCAGACACATAAAAGGATAAAATAAGGTAGACCTTCCAGCTGGAAGGAGGGTCCCCTCCACTGTGCTCTGTACGAGGGGTCCCCCAGCTCGTTTCTTTGCCCCCTTGATGGCTCTCAACCACAGTGACAGGCTGTCTGTCTGCCCAGAGCCGTCGCCAGCAGCCCGTGCGGCGCGGGGGTCGCCCAAGCATCTCTGCATCTCGGTCTCTGGCTGCCCGGCCATCAGCTCAGGCCAGGGCCCCAGCAGTGCCGCCCTGAGGGCCTCGGACCTGCCCGTTCTGTCCCCGACTCGGTGCCCTCCTGGCTTCATCCCCGCGTGGACGCCGCCCTATCTGGGGCCTCATGTAGGGGATGGTGATGGGGGTCGGCACAGCCGATGCTGTGCCCTCCTGGGGTCGTGGGAGTCACAGGGTCTCTGCCGGAGAGGGACGTGGGCTGGAGAGGGACGTGGGCTGACGTGTGGGCAGGGGCTGCATCACCGCGGGGGAATGCGGAGAATGTGGGGCCATCCCCACTCGCGAGCAGGTCCTTGAGATGCTCACCAGGGGCGGCTCCGAGCTCCGGGCCACTCGCTTTTGTTGGAACATTCCAGCAGCCTCTCCGCGCAGGTGGAGGATGGGGTGGACGGAGGGTGGGGGTGGCGTCCTCTCCCTGGCTCTGCTTGTCCAGCTCGGTCGTGACGCTGACCTTGGGCAGTTAGGACCGCCCTGCGCTGGTCCCCCGATGGTCTGGGTGCAGGCGTGATCCTGGCACCTGCGTGGGCGTTGGTGTTCACTGAGGCCGGGCGAGTGAGAAGGGTCAGGCTGGTGGGACAAATGGCACCCTTGACCCGGGTCAGGACCGCGTGCAGATGCTGGCGGGTCTGACGGGCGGTTGCCAGACAGGGACACGCGGCAGAGATGCAGCCTCAAGGTCATGCTGGGCATGTCCGGCGGGGCCTGTGTTCATGGCAGCAAAGCGCCTTCCAGCACCTTCTGTGCAGGTTGTCAGCCTGAGTTTAATCGGTTCTATAGGGTTTTTAAAAAATGGTGTAAAGTACACCTAATATAAAATGTGCTATTTTAACCACTTTAAACTGAACAATTCAGTGGCATTTAGTAGGTTCACCACCTCTGCCGTTTCTGAAACATGTTCAGGAAGAAAACCTCGTGCCCACGAGCAGTCACAGCTCCTCCGCTCAGCGCCTGACAGCCACCAAACTGCTCCATCTCTACGGAGGTACCTGGTGTAGACATTTCATGTCAATGGAATAGATAATATGTGGTCTTTTGTAACTGGCTTCTTAACGTGATGTTTTTGAACTTCATCCATGTTGTAACGTGTATCAGAACTTCAGTCCTTTTTTTTCCCCCAATTTTTTTTATCACGGTGAGATACACATAATATAAATTTATCATCTTAACCATTTTTAAGTGTGTAGTTCATTGATATAACCTGAATTCATGTTGTTATGCAGCCATCATCCCCATCCGTCTCCAGAACTTTCTCATCTTCCCAAACCGACACTCTGCCCCCATGAGACACTCACTGCCCACCCCTCCCCCAGCCCCGGGCCCCACCCTCCTCCTTTCTGTCTCTGTGAGTGTGACTCCTCCAGGGACCTCACAGAAGCGGGATCACACAGAATTTGTCCTTTTGTGTCTGGTTTATTTCACTCGGCATCGTGTCCTCAGGGTCCATCCATGTTGGAGCAGGTGTCAGAGTTTCCTCCCTTTCTAAGTTTGAATAATATTCCATTGTATGCATGGACTGCGTTTTGTTTATCCATCTGACATGGGGTCGCTTCTGTGTTTTAGCTACTCTGAATATTGCTGCTATGAACATGGATGTAGAAATATCTCTGAGACCCTACTTTCAGTTCTTTTGGGTATACATGCAGTCATGGAATTGCTGGGTCATAGTGTAGCTCTAGTTTTAATTTTTTGAGCAACTGCCGTGGTGCAGTGGCTGCACCATTTTACATTCCCGCCAGCAGTGCACAGTGGTTCTAATTTCCCCATATTTTCACCAATGCTTGTTGTTTTCTGGTTTTTTGATAGTAGCCATCCTGGTGGGTGTGAGGTGACATCTCACTGTGGTTTTGATTTTCGTTTCCCTGATGATTAGCGACGGTTGAGCCTCTTCATGTGCTTGTTGGCCGCGTGTATGTCTTCTTCGGAGAAATGTCTACTCAAGTTCTTTGCCCATTTTGAATTGGGTTGTTTGTTTTGTTGCTGTTGAGTTTTAGGAATTCTCTACATATCCTGATATTAACCCCATATCAGATATATGATTTGCAAACATTTTCCCCCATTCTGTGAGGTTTTTTTTGTTTGTTTAACTTTGTTTATTGTGTCTTTTGATGCACAAAATTATAAAATTTTCATGAAGTGCAGTTCGTCTGTGTATGCTTTTGTTGCCTGTGCCTTGGTGTCATGTCCAAGAGATCATTGCCAAATCCCATGTTGGGAAGCTTTTGTCCTTTGTTCTCTTCTAAGAGTTGTATAGTTTCAGATCTTACGTTTAGGGTCTTTGCTGCATTTTGAGTTAACTTTTGCATATGATGTTAGATGAGGGTCCAACTCTGTTCTTTTGCATGTGAATATCCAGTTTTCCCAACACCATTTGTTGAAAAGACTGTCGTTTCCCCATTGAATGGTCTTGGCACCCTTGCTGGAAATCATTTGACCATATGTGTGAGGGTTTATTTCTGGGCTCTCTCTTCTATCCCATTGGTCTATATGTCTGTCTTTATGCCAGTACCACAGTTTTGATTACTGTAGCTTTGCAGTGTGTTTTGAAATCAGGGAGTGTGAGTCCTCCAGCTTTGTTCTTTTTCAAGATTGTTTTGGCTCTTCTGGGTCCCTTGAGATTCCATAAGAATTTTAGGATGTTTTTCTGCCAAAAACATCATTGGGATTTTGGTAGTGATTGCATTGACTCTTCAGAACACTTTGGGTAGTATTGATATCTTAACTATATTAACTCTCCTAATCCATAGACACGAGATGTCATTCTACTGATTTATGTCTTGTTTAATTTCTTTCAGCACTGTTTTATAGTTTTCAGTGTACAAGTCTATCACTTCCTTGTTAGATATATGCTTAAGTATTTTATTCTTGATGCTAATGTAACTGGAACTGTGTTTGTAATTTCCTTTTTGGGTTGCTCACTGTGAGGATATAGAAATGCAACTGAGTTTTATGTGTTGACTTGCTATCCTGCTATTTTGCTGACTTTGTTCTCACATCGTTTCTGTGGAATCAGTTTTCTATGTCATCTGTGAACAGAGATAATTTATTTATTCCTTTTCAATTTATATGCTTTTCATTTCTTTTTCTTGCCTAATTGCTCTGGTTAGAACCTCTAGTACTCTGTTGAATAGAAATGGTGATAGTGGGCATCCTCGTCTGTTCTTGATCTTGAAAGAAAAGCTTTCAGTCTTTCACCGTTGAGTGTGATGTTTGCCGTGGGTTTTTCCTGTATGGCTTTTCTTGTACTGAAGTGGTTTCCTGGTTTCTAGGGTATGAGAAATGTACTTGGTCCTTGTCCCTAGTTTACGGCAAGGAGCTCCTAAAACCCTAGGAATTTCCTGAGTGATAGGAGTGTCTTGTCATTCATTAGGACGTGATTTAGGGTGGGGGCCCTGATAGCCTCAGGATGGGGCTGGTCACTGGAAAGACAAAGAGATTAGGGGCTTGGAACTTTCAGTCCCACCCCCTGACCTTAAGGGAGTGGTGAGGGGCAGGAAGTTGAACTAATGTCCAACAACTGCCAATGATTTAATCAACTGTGCCTATGCAATGAAGCCTCCATAAAACCCCGAAAGGATGGGGTTCAGAGAGCTCTCAGATCAGATTTGGGGGAGCGGCTCCTGGAGAGCGCGGAAGCTCCGCACCCCTTCCCCGTGCCTCGCCCTGTGCATCCTTCTGGCTGTTCCTGAATTAATCTGGGAAGTTAAATGTTTCTCTGAGTTCTGTGAGCTGCTGTAGCAAATTGATTGAATTGAGGAGGGGGTTGTGAGCCTCGTCTATAGCCGTGGGTCAGAAGCAGGTGTCAACCTGGACTGGCAACTGGCATTGAAGTGGGGTGGTGGGCAGTCTTGTAGGACTGAGCCCTTACCCTGTGGGGTCTGACGCTACCTGCAGGGAGATGGTGTCAGAATTGAGTTCATAGCTTGGTAGTATGGGAAAAAACATGCCAGGTATCTCCTGTTCCTAGTTTGTTGAATATATTTATGGTAAAGGATTTTCTACTTTGTCAGATGCCTTTTCTGCATCCACTGATATGACCGCATGTCTTTCTTTTGTTCTGTTAATGTGGTTCACATTGATTGATTGTTCATCTTTTTATTCCAAGAATAACTCCCACTTGGTCATGGTGCATAAGCCTTTTAATATGCTGCTGAATTTGGTTTGCTAGTATTTCGTTGAGGAGTTTTGTGTCAGTATTCTTAGGGGACGTTGGTCCTTCGTCTTCTTTTCTTGTAGTCTCTTTGCCTTGCTTTGGCGTTAGGGTAAGTTGACCTCCTAGAACGAGTTAGGAAATGTTCCCTCTTCAGTTTTTTGGAAAAGTTGGGGAAGGATTGGTGTTAGTTCTTCTTTAAATATTTGGTAGAATTCACCAGCGAAGCTGTCGGGTCCAGGACTGTTCTTTGTCGGGGAGCTTTTTTTTTTTTATTACTGATTCACTGTCCTTACTAGTTATAGGTCTATTCAGATTGTCTGTTTCTTAGTGACTTAGTCTTGGTAGATTCTGTGTTTCTAGGAATTTGTGCGTTTCGTCTAGGTTATCCAGTTTGTTGGTGTACAGTGGTTTATAGTAGTCTCTTACTGACTTCTGTGAAATCAGTGGTAATGCTCCCACTCCCATGTCTGATTTTAGTAACTTGAGCCTTTCCTTTTTCCTTAGTCCATCTATAGCTAAAAGTTTGTCAGTTTTGTTGATCTTTTCAACAAAAATGGTTTCCCTGATTTTTCTCTATTGTTTTTCTATTCTCTGTTTTATCTCTACTTTAATCTTTATTATTTCCTTCTGCTAGCTTTGGGTTTTATTTGTTTTTCTAGTTTCTTAAGTCGTATAGTTAGGCTGTTGATTTGAGATCTTTCTTTTTTAAAAAAAATTTATTTTATTTATTTATTTTTGGCTGCGTTGGGTCTTTCTTGTTGAACGCGGGCTTTCTCTAGTTGTGTTGAGCAGGGGCTACTCTTCGTTGTGGCGCACGTGCTTCTCATGGCGGTGGCTTCTCTTGTTGCGGAGCACAGGCTCTAGGTGCGCGGGCTTCAGTAGTTGAGACACGTGGGCTCAGTAGTTGAGACACGTGGGCTCAGTAGTTGTGGCTCACAGGCTCTGGAGCGCAGGCTCAGTAGTTGTGGCACACGGGCTTAGTTGCTCCGTGGCATGTGGGATCTTCCCAGACAAGAGCCAGAATCCGTGTCCCCTGCGTTGGCAGGCAGATTCTTAACCACTGCACCGCCAGGGAAGCCCCGAGATCTTTCTTCCTTTTTTTTTTTTTTTTTTCTTTCTTCCTTTTTAAGGGAAGCATTTATAGCTGTAAATTTCTCCCTTAGCTTCGCTTTCTCTACATCCCTTAGGTCTTGGTATGTTGGTCTTTGTTTGTCTTTAAGTATTTTCTAATTTACATTGTGATTTCTTCTTTGATACACTGTTTAAGAGTGTGTTGTTGAATTTCCACACATTTGTGAATTTTCCAGTTTTCCTCCTCTTGTAATTTCTAACTTGATCGTGCTGTGGTCGCAGAAGATATTTTGTATGATATCTGTCCTTTAAAATCGATCGAGACTTACCGTGGGGCCTGATGGTTGGGAGGGCAGAGTTTTAACCACTGCGGCACCAGGGACGTCCCCCCTTGGGTGTTTCGTCACATCTTATGTATCCGTTCACCTGTTGTTGGACGTTGGGTTGTTTCTGCGTCTTGGCTATCGTGGACATTCATGCACAGGTTATAGGTTTTGAAGATACTGAATTGGTCATTTTGTTCTGGCCACAGCACAGAGAAGTTTTCAAGTCTGTGTATGTTGAAGCATCATCAGAATAAACTGTCAGCAGGGCCCGGGAGACGCCCCACCTTAAAGGGTTCTGGCTTCTGTCGGTTCCGCGTCCTGCGCAAGCAGAGCTTGGTTGCCCTGCATTGCCCGCGAGGTGCAGGCGATGGGGGTGAATGTGCCGTCGGCTCAGCTGGGAGGATGTGCGCCCTGCTGTCGGCAGCAGGGTCCTGATGGCAGCTGGGAGACCGGGAGGCTCCCTCCCACCAAGCGGAAGCACCTTTCCAGGGTGTTCCGGGGCGCTGTGTGTGGGGAGAGCTGGGCTGGCTGGTGACGTGCCCGGGGGAGGTGGGACCTGCAGGTGGTGGCTCTGGGTGGCTTATTGGAGTCCAGGAATGACGTGGCAGCACTGGGGCCCGAGGGAGGGCCACCTGCTGGCTCTGGCAAGGGCGCCGGGCAGCCCAGGGCCAAGCGCGGGGTGGTGGCAGCACAGAGGGGCTCTGTGACCTCACGGTGCCCTCTGTGCGTCATCCATCCCGCTGGGGGTCCTCCTCTGCTCACACGGAAGTGTTCATGTTGGATTTTTGTGCGTTTCAACCTGTTTCACATTTTCCTTTCTGGCTCCCCCAAATGGAAGAAATATTTCGTTTCTTGCATTCTGGTCTTTGATTCATCTAGAACGTACAGCTGTGTCCCCGGTGGTGTTGGCCTGGGTGTCTGGCTGGACGCGTCTCCCGTCTCAGATGTGAGTGGCCAAAGCTCTCGGGCCCGAGATGCAGCAAACCCAGGTCTCTGCTCTGCCCCTCGGGCAGCGGGACTCGGGGAGCCTGTGAGATGCAGCAGATGTCGTACCTGGGGGCGGCGGGGATGTGGAGGATGCGCCGCACACGGGCCTGGGTCGCGGCTCCTCCGGAGCATACAGTCACGGTGACAGACGGCAGGCCGGTCCCCGCCGGGATTGCCGCAGTGAGCATCAGGGTCGCACCCGGGCGCTGCGGGGATCCCGTCAGGGACCCTCCTCGCCTCCCCTTTGCCGTCCCACCCCCATCAGGAAGGGAGGGCGCAGGGCCAGCAGGCGGCCGGGCCCCTTCCGGGCAGGGTCCCTGAGTGCCCACTGGGTGGCCTGTTCTAGGCTCTGCTGGGCCACTTGTCCTTGCAGCCACGAGGCCCGACGGGAGGGAGAGGCCTGGCGCAGGGCAACGGGGACTTGGGGGTGTGCGGTGCTGCTGGGCATGTTAGGTCCTGGGGCTGCGCGACCTGGTACCCCGAGCTCAGAACAGCTGGAGACGGAGTCTGCAGTGGGATCTCTGGGGGAGAAAGGTCTGGGTCTTCTGGCCGCACACTCCTCCCTCCGGCTTCATGGGCACCTCCCCTCTGTGTCCGCCTGTCTTTCCTCCTCTTCTTACAAGGACATGTCATTGGATATAGGGCCACTCTCGAGCCCCTTACTTCCTCACGTCTGTGAAGACCCTTTTCTGGGTAAGGTCCCATCTGCAGATTCCAGGGTCTAGGCGTGGACATGTCTCGGGCCAGCACCCAGCCCCCTACAGTCGACTACACTCAGGTCCGATTGCCCAGTCTCCTCGTGGGGCGGTGGGTGGTCCGATCCCCCCGCACCCTGTGGGTGTGGTCTGCCCCCGGGAGGTACCCTCTGCACAGGGTCCCTGCGGGCCTCTGGCGTGGAGCTTTGCGGCAGACGCTGTGCAGGTTTGCAGGGAGCCCAGGGCCCTCGCAGTGTTCGGGTCGGGGTCCCGTGCGGAGCTCTGAGGGGTGGGACCGTGGATCGGACGGTGGAAGGCGGGTTCACACCAGGCCCCACGCAGAGGTGTGGGGACGGGGACCTGGGGGCTGAAGCTTGTGCTGCGGCCAGGTTGGCGGCCAGGGGCATCGCCTGGGCCGGCTGCTCGCGCACAGACTGCGGGTCTGGGTGGCACGTCCGTGGGTCTTCCCGCAGGGAGCAGGCCCAGCAGGGGCTAAGCATGGTCGAGACCTTCAGCCCTCCCGAGGACAGTGGGGTCCTGTTGCCCACTGCCCCGTCGGCCCCCTCTGACGGCCGCTGTCCTTAACATCTGGCCGCACTCCCCTCAGTGTGACCGGACCCCTGTCGGCCACTCCTGCCGGCCCCTCCTCCACAGGGGCTCTTCCCAGGGACCCGACTCCAGCCTGGGGGCTGGGGGTGGTTGTCAGCTGGAGCGAGCCCCCAGCAGGGCGGCCTCCCTGGGAATGTTGGGTAGTGACTGTGTGCCTGGCTGGGAATCAGGCAGGTGTCCAGGCAGCAGCCGCAGCTCTGCCAGTGGAGCAGATGACAGACCCATTAGCTACTGCCTTTCCTTACCTGTAAAACGGGGTAATGGGACTGTGAATCAGACACTGTTTGTAAAGCGCTGAGACCTCCGTGGAGCGAGTGGTTATTCAGCGTGTTTTAAAGGACAGTTGGGGGCACTTACAGGGCAGAATAAATGCAATAAACGAAGCCCTCTCGGTCACTCGGGAGTGTCCCTGTGGGTGGTGAAGTTGGCCCCAGGAGGGCTTCCTGGAGGAGGAGTCTCGTTGAAGGCCCTGTCACACGGAGTTAGCCGTGGACACTGCGGGTGCTCGAGTGACCCCCGGGAAGGGGTGTGGGAAGGAGGGCTGCAGCGTCAACACCAGGAGCCGGCCGGGGCAGGGCTGGCGGGTCTGGACTCAGCCGGGCTTCTCAGTCCTTAAAGGCCTCGGAGAAAATGCAAATCTGGGGGTTTGTTGCTGGATCCCGTCTTAAAAGCCGCCAGTGTCCTGCAAGGTCCTGGGAACCTGGCGCTGGCAGGCTGTGTGCTTCGTGTCATTGGTCCCGGCCTGTCCACACGCTCAAGCGACAGAGGTGTCCCTGGACTGTTGGGTGGGCTGGCTGGTGTAGGAACCCCGCTCCAGCCTGCTCCCAGGGAGAGGCGTCCCACATTCAGGGGGGCAGGCAGTGCTGCAGAGGACCCTGCTTGTCACCTGGGTGGCCCTTGTGTGGCTCTGGGGCCGAGCCTGGCACCCAGGGCAGGACCCCCAGGGTCGGGGAGATTGTATCTGGGCCAGGACCCTTCAGGTCTGGAGGTGGAGTCTGGCTAGGAGGATGACGGCTGGCTTTGTCTGCAGCTGTGCCCCCTGCCAGCCCCTGTGGGCTGGGCCAGGCTTCCTCACCTGTCAGGAGCCCCAGGCCTTTGGGGGCTTCCGACGCCCTCTTACTCCCAATCAGTGGCAGTGGCGTGGGGGTGGCAGCCTGGCCCTGCTCTCCCGGCAGCTGGGCCCCAAGCCATTTCCTCTCCTGTTCTGGGGCCAGAAAGCTCTCACAGCCTGAGGTGTTAAAGGCAAGTACCTGGATACACGCGAGTCAGCCTATGGGAGAGTGAGCGGAAGGGAGACTCACCTGGGCTCTCACCTGGGCATGTACGTCCGGAAGCCCAGAGGAGTGGTGACCACGGAGTGGGGCCGGGTTGGGGCTGGTGGGGACAGCCAGGGGCTGCAGGGGCCACGGTGGGTTGCGGGGGAAGGGGCATCCCCGCCAGTGGCTGTGGGAGAGGAGGGGGCTCAGGCTGGGCCCCCTGCCCACCCGCCTCTCTCGTTCACGCTCCCACCCGCTGTGCCCGGAGCTGCTGTCCCGCCTGTTCTCTGGCTCTGAAGCTTCGCGTGCCTCCCGGACACACGCTGGGCGACCACCCAGAAGCAGAGCTGGTCCTGGAGGGGCCTTGGCTGGGGCACGTCTCCCGCGGCCACGACCCACCAGGGAAACCAGGGGTCGCTCCGTGCGATGGTGGCGGCTCCTGAACGCGCGTGTTTGTGAGAGCCCAGAGGGCGGTGCCGCCATGCTGCCGGGTCCAAACCCCGGCTCCGGGCAGGTGAGGCAGCTTCCTGTGCCTTGGTTTCCCCTGCTGTGAAAGGGGTCTGGAGTGACCGCCCCCTTGGGTGCTGTGTGGGCACTAGCAGAGCTAGAAGGGCCCCGGGAACAGGCCGAGTACCCAGCTCGCCACCTCCCCTGCCCCCGCTGGTGGATCAAGGGCGAGGAAGTTGCCCCCGTCGTGCGCTCACGGCCACCCAGCGTCCTCAGAGTGAGAGGACGAGAACGAGGCCCAGCGTGGGTGGGGGGCTGGGGGTGGGCCAGGCGGTCGAGCAGGTGTGGGTGGACCGGTTACCACCGAATCCTTCCAGGAGGACGGACGCCTGCTATTTCCTGGTGTTTACAGGTGTGCGTACTGTTTTATTAACAATCCAGTTTCAGGAAATTCTGTGGCGGTCCAGTGGTTAGGACTCTGCGCTTTCACTGCCGGGGCCCGGATTTGATCCCTGATCGGGGAACTAGGATCCAGCAAGCCCTGCAGAATGACCAAAAAAAAAAGAAAAAAGAAAAAAATCCAGTTCCGTTCAGCTTTGTCTCAAATTATCTGCAATAACCCGGAACAGCTACTTTTCCACCTAAAATGGACTTCCGGTGAAATGCACAGTCTCCTGGTTCAGCTTGGGTTTTCTAGAGTTCTGCAAAGCTGGGTGTTTGGAATGACTGGAGGAGAGATGGCTGAAGGGCAGCAGCGGTGACACCAACGCGTCTTTTGCGGGTTCTCCCCTTGGACTCAGGATAAATCTGCATTTCCCATCGAAGCCCACTGTGGATGTGATGGTTCCGCGATTTTATAGTCTTAGGGTTATGCCAGCTTCTCCTGTAAAAGCCAAACGATAAATATTTGGGGCTCTTTGGGCCATTTAGCCTCTGTCTTGGGCTCTCGGCTGCCGTGTGGTGTCGAAGCAGCCCCAGTACGGCAGCGGGGGAGCAGGGCTGTGCTACCGCGAGGTGTTCTCGATGGGTACTTTCACAGCTTCTGGGGACTTTCTACTCCATTGGCGCTTCTGGAGTTGTACTGAGTTTCAAACACCCTCGCACGGTCACTCGATGCGGGTCAGAGAAGCTCCACAGTGACTTCCGCCCGGAGCAAGGGAAGGAGCTGGAGTCCAGACCCAGAGCTTTGGCGCGGACTCTGTCGGGAACACAGGTAAGCGTAGACTCCTGAGCCGGCTGCCTGCCTAGAATCGATCAGAGGAGGGAGGCCTGAGGGTGGGGGAGAGAAGTTTCCAGCATGTTCCGTGCCCCCAGCGTGAAGCCTGGCCACACAGCCTGAGCACAAGCCCTAGGGGCTCCAGGGAGGGGAGCCGAGTCCCCTCGTGATTTTGGAATTGGAGGGAAGCCTAAAGCCGGCCAAGGCCGGATGCCGGGTGTAGTGGGTCCTGGGGCAGGTGTCGGAGGTCCGGGGTCCACTCTGGCCACGGCCGGCACGACACAGGCCGCGTGGGGGGCCCACCTCCCACCTCAGCCTGGAGCAGGTGCGGTTCCAGGCTGGTCACCCCGATACTTGCCTCCTTGGGAGCTCGGTTCCCCCATTTCTGCCCTTCCCGCTGGCCCCCCACCCCCCCGAGTAGCAGCAGCATCAAGACACACCTCCTGACCTGGGTTCGCTGCCTCATTGACCGGAGCCAGGCCTCTCTCCTTCCCCTCCCCCCGGGCCACAGTGCCCAGGCCTTGGGACCCGTGAGCATTCACGTTGGACCCATTCTTGGCCTCAGCGATGCAGGTCGGAGGTCACCCGCATGGTGGCCGCGGCATCCCCGCATCCCGGCCGGTAAGCCTGATGTGGTGGCCCCAGGCCCCGCCGGGCTCCGTTCCCCATGGACGCTGCGTTTGAGCAGCTCCGGGAGGCCGAGCCGCTGCCCTGGGCTCCCTTCAGGTCCATTTCAATGCAGAGATGCTTGTGGTCCTGTGACGTCAGCTCCTCGACATCCAGGCCGTGTTTTAGCTGGTGCCTCAGCTGCCGGCTCCAGCTTCCCAGGGCAGCCGGGTACCACCCGGGCCTGGAGACATGAGGAGGCAGGGATGTGAGAGGCGGGGGACAGGCCGGCCAGCCTTCCTTTAAATATCTCCCCTGGTGTGTGAGCCCCCCTTGCCTGTTGTCGGGTCCAAGGGGAGCAGGGGGCAGCGTCAGCACGTTCAGGGAAGGAGGATGCCTCCTTTCGTGCCCACTGCTCCGTAGAGCATAAAGGATCCGCCGAGGAGGCAGTGGAAGAAAGCCCGGTAAGTGATGCGCATCTCCCGGCGGGGCAGCCGCGGTGGTCCGCGTCCCGGCTGTGTGGCACCCGGCCTGCAGCCTCCCTGCTGCACAGATGCTGCAAACACAGGCGCGCTGGTGCCACTGGCCCCGGGCGGGGTTTGGCCGCAGCAGCTCCGGGTGCGCAGGGGGCACAGCGCCGAGGGGTGACAGGTTTTAGGAAAGCAAGCCCCAGGGGAGCGTGCCCAGCCAGGGATGCGGCTGACGCGGGGGGAGGGGGTGGGTGGGGAGGAAACCTGCCCCTGGAATCGGACGGTATGTGACCGAGGCCCGGCCGCGCGGCTGGTTGGCTCTGGGAGCAGCCTCGTTTTCATGTGGCAGCCTGGCCGGGGGGCCCTGCTCTCCCCCTGGGAGTTTTGCTGCCGGGGCTTAGCGGCGAAGGGTCTGGAGTGAGCGTGCATGTGTGTTGCCTGCTCTCCGCTCCGCGTTGCTGCCGCCTGCGTGTGGGCAGCGCCACGATGGGGCCGCCCGGGGCCCCCGGCTGCCCAGGCTGCCCGCGGCCGGCACCTGTTTCCCAGCCCTGAGCCCCATGCGCAGAGCGGCTGTGCTCCCGCAGCCCCGGCGGTCCTGGCTCTGGCTCCGGCTCCGCGTTGAGGGCAGGCAGGTCGTGTCGGCGTCTGGCTTCTCCGCCCGGGCCTGGGAGGTCGGCGGCCGGGTCCCTGTTCTGACATGACTGGAGGTAGACTCGGACGCTCCGGGGCTGCACGTAGCTCGCGGGGAGGTGGGGATGTGGGTGCTTTTCTGACGTCCATTTTGCAGAAGGTGTTTTTGTAAAAATCAAAAACACCAGCAGGCAGCCCCCGCCCACCCAAGGCTGGTGGGGAGCAGGGCGGGTGGGCTGCTGGGTGGTGGGTTCCCCCCCATGTGGACGGTGCTGGGGTGACGGGGAGGCTGTTCTGCCAGAGCCACCCCTCCCCCAGGAGCAGAAGGACTGTGTACCGGCCACCCTGCAGCCAGCCCGGGATGCGGGGGTGACTCATTTGTTTTGGATCCTAGAATCAGAACGTAGGGTGCATTGGAGGGGTGCATGGGAAAGGGAGATGGAGCGGGTGTTGGCGCACACGTGCACCGGCCAAGGAGCAGAAATTAGCTGTGTCATAGTTTCTTCAGGATGTCTTGGCCTCTTTCCTTTCACGCGATCACACGCTGCCCGTGCAGGGCTGGTGGGACCCTCAGGGCAGACACGCTGCCCAAAGACCCAGGACATGACTTCCAGGCCTCAGGGTCTCGGCTGGGTTTAGTCAAAGCCGTGAATGGGGGACAGGTGGGAGGAGTGAACGCCCCCAAAGCCACAGCCATCCTGTGTTGATGCTGCCAGGTGGGGCAGTGGCAGGGCCCACCTGTATCCATGTGGCTTCACCACTCTCCTGTCTCTGCTGCGTCAGCCACGACGGGCCGCCTTCACAAAGTTCAGAGCTGCTGACAGTTACGTAAGGAGTGTGAGCTCCGTAACCTTCCAGACTTTACTTCCAGGGCTGCCTATTTATCAGTCGGTCACACGGAGCGGCCGGGAGCCCCTCCGGGTGGATGTCACCCTCCGCCCCCCGTCCCTGGGCACCGACCTGGGGGCCCCGTCAGGGTCGTCTGTCGTCCCTGCGGAGACGTCCTGCTTCAGAAGCTCCCCGTGTTCCCGTCTTGTTCCCTTTAACATTTGAGCAGTGGGGGGGGGGTTGTGTTTACCCCCCAGGACGGAGCGGATCCCATGCAGTCCAGCCCCCGGGAGGCCCATCCTCCTCGGAGCTCTGGTCGGAGAGTGTGCCTGGCTCAGGCTCCAGGCCCCACTGAGCATCCGACGGCCTGGGGAGCAGTTGTTTCCTGCTGTCTTGGGGCTGTCATGGGGCTGTCGTGGCGGGCGGAGGATGCCCTAAGCGCTGCCCGCCAGAGCCAGGGCCCAGCGACGCCCAGCCCCGCGGAGGACCAGTCCTCTTTCCGGGTGTCGTGTCTCTGTTTACATCACAGAACAGAGAACGATTCTTTTCCATGTTTCCCTGCCTCGCTCTCTGGGAAAGGCGCGTTTGGGGGCTGGCGGGGCTGGCCGCCCCCTTGGTGGATCCCTGCTGCCGCTGGGCCTTTGCTCGTCTTTTCCCTCCACTCTTGCAGGGCAGGCGGGGCTTGGGGCTACGGCTCCACAAGGGTCGGATGGGCGTTTCATGTTCTAGTGGGGTCCCCGGCTCCCAGCCCAGGGGTGGGCACCAAGCAGGCTCTCTGTCCATAAGAGCTTGTTGCTTTGTGGGAGGGGCAGGAAAAGCTTTGTCCAGAATCAGCCATCTGCACCAGTTACCCAGTGTTTGAGTTGTTTTGGTCACGAAATCATGGCTGACATCATCCGATCGGGAGGTGGCGCCACAAAGTCCCCGCCGTGTGTGTGGACGTGGCGGTTTATTTTAGGATCGTCCTGAAATGTAGAGTAGGCCACCTCGTTGGTGCCTGGCTGCTTCTCCTCCGTGTCTCTGAGGCCTCCACCCAGGCCCAGCCGGATTCTGATCCCCCTCAGATAGCCGAACCATGAGCCGGTGGGTCCCCGTTTCCTCCAAGAGAGATTCCAGATCAGGAGAGGCAAGGACGCCGAGTTGACAACTAACGAGCCTTTCTCGGTAGTTATTTCAAAGGTGCCGAACCGTGGTCTGACAGCTGTGGAGGCTGTTTCAGCTTCATTTCAGTCCATGATCATTTATTGGGTGAACAGGAGATTGTACACGCGATGCTGGGGTGGGGTGGGGTGGAGGGGACCCTGAATTTGCATTTTATTGTTTAGTTTGCATGTGTCTGGTCTTTTTAATTAACAAGTTTATTTATTTATTTATTTATGGCTGCATTGAGTCTTCATTGCTGTACATGGGCTCTCTCTAGTTACGGCGAGTGGGGGCTACTCTTCGTGGGGGCGTGGGGGCTTTTCATTGTGGTGGCTTCTCTTGTTGCGGAACACGGCCTCTAGGTGCGTGGGCTTCAGTAGTTGTGGTGCGTGGGCTCAGTAGTTGTGGCTCGTGGGCTCTAGAGCTCAGGCTCAGTAGTTGTGGTGCACGGGATTATTTGCTCCGCAGCATGTGGGATCTTCCCGGACCAGGGCTCGAACCCATGTGCCCTGCATTGGCAGGCGGATCCTTAACCACTGTGCCACCAGGGAAGTCCCTGGTCTTTTTTTTTTTTTTTTAAAGTTTATTTATTTATTTGTTTTTGGCTGAGTTGGGTCTTTGTTGCGGTGCGCGGGCTTCTCATTGCAGCGGCTTCTCTTGTTGCGGAGCACAGACTCTAGGCATGCGGGCTCAGTAGCTGTGGCTCGCGGGCTGTAGAGCGCAGGCTCCGTAGTTGGGGCGCATGGGCTTAGTTGCTCCGCGGCATGTGGGGTCTTCCCGGACCAGGGCTCGAACCCGTGTGCCCTGCATTGGCAGGCGGATTCTTAACCACTGTGCCACCAGGGAAGCCCTCCCTGGTCTTTTCAAAGTCTGCTTTTTTGCCTGTGTCTTCTGTGGGAAGTTTAAGAAGAGTTGACTTGTGGCAGTGGGGAGCATCTGTGTGTGGGTGCGGCGAAGAGCGCCTGGGAGGGAGAGCTGGGGTCAGCACCCCAGGGCTGCCCTGGTCAAGTGGCCCCGTGGCCCCCTGCCCTGCGCCTGTTTCCTTTTCTGTGATGTGGGCTTGTTGAGAGGATGGAACAAGGTTGTGTCAAACGTGGAGGAGCTGGGCATCCCGTCCTGGTCAGGAGATGCGCATGTGTACAGTTTGCGTTGTATATTGTTTTCATACCTTGCATTTAATTTTGAGTTTTATGTTTCTATTTTAATGTGTTGAATAGTCCGTGTGGTTTAAAGGGAGAGAACAGGTGTCGCCACCCCTCTGCCACCCTTGGCATGTATTTCCAGATTTCCAGATCACACTTTTCCGTTGGGGGTGTTACTTGTTCCGCTCTGCCTCTGGACACGTCAGCTCAGCTCTCCCTCCCTCCCTCTACCCCCAGTAGGGTTGTTTTGTCATTGACTGTATCTCGTGGTCATGAGCCACCAGCATTAGACTTCCTGTCTTGTACAACTTGTAGTTTTTCTTGCTGTTAATACTTGTCTTGATTTTCGTCCTTGCAGTTTTCTAGAAGTCCTGCCTCATATTTGCCCATTATCTTCCCAGCGCAGGGACAGCCCTCCCGGGGCCCCCCAGGCCCTGAACAGCATGCCCAGGACCTCCCTTTGCCTTCATCCCGCAATCTCCTGCCACTCTGCTCTGCCCGCCGCCTCCATCCCTGGCTCCCCTGTTCCCTTTCTTGGCTTCATCTCTGGTTAAGACGTCCTCCAGAGATGTTCTGAAAGAGGGGCCCCGGGGTTGGGGGTGGGAGGTAAGGCTTTAGAGACCTGGAGTGGAAGTGCTTTTACTTGAGTGGAACATGGGTGATAGTTTAGCTGGGTATGGAAGCCTGTTAGAATCGCCCCCCTCAGCACCTTGGAGGAACCGACTGTGGTCCACTAGTTTCTGGTCTGATGGCAAAGTCAGAGGCCATTTTGATTGTTGTGTGTCTTTTTGTTTTGTTTTGTTTTTCTGCTGAAAGTTTCTAGGATCTTTTGTCTTCTGTATTCTCAGGTTTCACGATGATGTGCCTGGATGTGGGCCTTTTTGTCTCTTGTGCTGGAACTTTCAACGTGGAAACTCAAGGCATTCCTGATGGGAAGGTTCTGTTCAGTTATTTCTTTCTTTTTTTTTTTTTTGCGGTACGTGGGCCTCTCACTGTTGTGGCCTCTCCCGTTGCAGAGCACAGGCCCCGGATGTGCAGGCTCAGCGGCCGTGGCTCACGGGCCCAGCCGCTCCGCAGCACGTGGGATCTTCCCAGACCGGGGCACGAACCCGTGTCCCCTGCATCGGCAGGCAGACTCAACCACTGCGCCACCAGGGAAGCCCTGTTCAGTTATTTCTTTGATGGTTCACTTTTGACGGTTCTGTTACCTTCTCTTCCCACTGATGGTTAGTTGGAACTCCTGGACTGGTTCTCTGATTTTCTATTTTCCACTTCTTCTATTTTATTTTCTAGGTGATATCTTTAATTTTTCTTGTCCAAACCATCTACTAAGTGTGTTGTCTTGTCCTTGTTTTTTAACTTCCAAGAGCTCTGTTTTGTTCTCTGAAGGTTGCTTTCTAGAATAGACTGTCCTGCTCTTGTTTCAGAGCTGGAAGATCAGTGTTTCTTTGAGGTTATAATTGTGGCAAGAGGCCGCATCATGTGAAGTGATTACGTGAGTCACTGAGCACTTCTCTGGCTTTAAGGCTTCCCAGGCATGAATCCTTTAATCCTCGTGCTGCCCTATGGGTACCTGCTATTATTGTTTGTGTCCCGTGGAGAGAATGCCACCCAAGGCACGGAGAGGTCAGGTCATTTTCCCACAGCACACAGCTGTGCCTGGTGGAGCTGGGGTCCATCCCCCGCAGGCTGGGCCCAAGTCCAGGCCCCTGCTCAGACCCTCGTAAATGGAGCGTGACTGTGGGTGAGAGTCCCCGCCACTTTGAGAATCAGGTGCGTGAATGAGGTCCAAGCAGAGTAGGGCAGGTGCAGGAGGAGCTGGTGTCTTCCTTCTCCACGCGTTCTTCTGCCCTTCCCACTGCGTGTCCACCCAGCTGCTTCTTCTTGGCTTGTATTGCTAGGAGGTTTCCCCCGGCCCCCATGACCCGTGCTCATCTGCCCATGGGGATGACTGGTGCAGTGTCCTGGCTGGGCTGCTCCCGGGAGGCCGGGGGTCTCAAGCTGGGTGACCAGGCTGCGGTCATCCCCCCCAGGCTGGGCCCTCATTCTGCCCGCCTCCAGGGTGAGGCCAGGGGTCTCCTCCTCAGAGACCAGGAGCCTCTGAGTTGAGGCCTTGGGGGGCTCCGCCCTGCCCCGTCTCCTGTGACCCCCGGTCGGCCGCCCATCTCCCAGGGTGCCACGCGGTGCCCCTCTTCCCACCCCCCCCACCCCCGCTCCTCTGCTGTGACGGGTTTATCGGTGCTTTCCTTCCTTCCACTGTGGTCTTGGGAGGGAGCGTAGGAAAATGATTGTGTTCCTGCTGCTGTGTTTACCTGGATACCACGTAGGTGATTCTTTCCCGAGGCTAAATTATGCAGGAGAACCAGCGCTGGGACAGGCCTTCGCGGGTGGGTGTGGGCGAGCGTGGGCATCTGGAATCAGCCTGTCCGAGGGCCCGCATGACCGTGGGACGGAGGATGTGGGGCTGACGGCGGTGTGGGGTGGTGTGGCCCCCCGGCGAGGGGCAGCGGGAGGCGGCAGGGCTGGCGCGTCGCGGGCGCTTCCCAGCAGTGGTCTGTGCGTGTGAGTTGATAGACGTTATGTTTTAGAACAGGCTTGGGGTTAGGGAGAATTGGGACGGCGGCACGGGAGCCAGTAGCACCAGTGTACACGTCAGTCACAGCTAAAGATCCCACGTAGGCACGTTTCCACGAGCTCGAGCCCCACCTCACTCGGGATTCCTCAGTTTCCCCTCGTGTCCTCGTCATCCTGGACCCCACATGACATTCAGTCGTCACGTGTCCTCGGGCTCCTCTGGCTGCGACAGGCCTCAGATGCCTTTGGTTTCTGTGACCTTGGCCGTGTGCAGGAGTGCTGGCCAGGTGTGGGTCGACTGCCCCTCTTGTCTGATGTTTGTCTCATGTTTTTCTCACACTTCGACTGGGGTCAGGGGCTTGGGGAGGAGGCGCCGCCCTTCTCATCACATCACGTCGGGGCACCTGCTCTCACATCACCAGGTGACATGGCCTCGCTCACCTGGCTGAGGTGTGTCTGCCAGGCGCCCCCTGCAGAATCCCTCTTTCTCCCTTTGCATCCTCTCCTCTGAGGAAGGTTGTCAGCACAGCCCATCAGGAGGGGAGGGGGCGTCCCTGCGGATTACCTGGACTCTTCTGCTCGGGGTGTTTGATGTCCCTTCCATTGCTTTCTTTCTTCATATCAGTCTGGACTCACAGCTGGTGGTTTTGTACCCGGGATTCTCATCCAATATGACTTTCTTCTTCTGTTGCCCACATTGTTCCAGCTTCGGCCACTGGGAGCTCCTCAGGTGGGTCTGGGGAGTGTGAGGGCCAGACCGCTCCCCAAGAGGGTGGTGCTGGGGGCTCAGGGGTGTGAGGTGGACCTGGAGCCCCCGTGGGTGGTGAGGCAGGGGGATCTCTGACCCCCATAGGTGGGGACACAGGCTTTCCCTCCGTCCCTTCACCCAGGAGAGACGGTGAGGGCAGGAGGGCACGAAGGGCAGCATGCTGGTTGGCCTGCTACGGTGGCTCAGCTGCCGCTGTCGGACGCGGGATCTTCCCGGCGAGCATGGTCTGTTCTCTTCCGTCCTGTCCTTCCGTAAAGCAGTGATGGTGACACAGGCCGAGCCCCAGCCATTGCGGCTCCAGGTGAGGCCCCAGGACGGACGCCATGGCAGTGCTGCCCTGGGAGAGCCCAGGCGTGTTTCTGGCTGCTGACCCGACGGGCCTGGCCCGGAGCAGCTGGAAGCGGCTCCAGTCGACGTTGGTGGCCGCGCGCCCCGCTCTGGCGCTGTTTGGGGAGGGGCCCCGTGCGGGTGACCATGCGGGGGGCCTGGGGCTGCCGAGCGGCCGTTCAGGACGGACCCGGCAGATGGCATCTCTCCAGGAGCAGGTCCGTCGGTGCCGTGTGTACCTTGGCCGCTGCGGAAGGTGGATTCACGTGGAGGCTGTAACTAACCGACCCGTGAGTGTGAGGTTCGCTGGTTGAGCGTCCGGTGACTGTTTTGTGATGTCAGCAGCTGAGCGCTGGGAAAGGCTACGTTCATGCTGGTGTCCCTTCTGCCAGTCTGCCTGGTGTCAGCGCTCCCACTGCGGCCGATCCCCCGCCGCCCAGCGACCCGACCGCAGGCAGAGCTGGGGGAGACACGCGGTCATCTGAGAAGGTCAGCAGGGAGACACGGACACCGGGTCCCAGCTGGTTGATGACCGTAGCTCAGGAAGTGCTACCTGTCCCCGGGCCGGCCTCCTTCAGAGTGGCACCCGTGGCCTTTCACAGTCGGCGGGGGAGCCAAGCAGCGAGCGGCTCCCGGGAGCGGCCCCGCAGACAGCTGGCAGGGGCAGCACGCCCACCATGGCGACAGGACCGGATGTGAAGCCGCTGTGAGGGTTGTCACACTATGGACACTGGTCTTAAGCACCTCCTTCCTGGGTTAGCATTTCATGTCTCGCCTGAAAGCATCTGGGTCTCAGAACGGACCCCTGGACCACGCACACCCTCGCCTCTCACCAAGCTGTGCTCTCGTTGATCACGTTCTTTCCAAATCCTTTGTCATCGGAGCTGCCTCTCCGAGCCGGTGTCACCCACCAGCGGTCCTGCTTCCAGCACGGGCGCCTCTCAGGTCCACGGAACGAGAGGAGGTCCGCGGTGGAGCCTGTGGCCTGTGTCCCCCCATGTGGTGTCGGCGTCCGTGGGAGGGTTGTTACTGTTGTGGCGCTCCCGAGGCCGTTTTCTCTTTCCATCGCTCCCTCTACCGATATCAGTAGGCATTTTATGCTGTAAGGAAGAGCCGTCCCTGCTCCCCTCCCTGTTTAAAAACAATTTCGTACCCGCATGGGGTATGACATTGAGGGGTTTTCTAAATTGTGAGTTTATTAAAATCCATTTCTGTCATTTCTTTTGAGGCTCTATTTGGCCGGCAGAGCCTGGGGAAGCGGCTCCCGCCGGCTTGGGGCGCGTTCCCACCAGCGTTTGAGGGCGTCCCCGCTTTCTGGTATAGTCGCCTCTGGGGTCAGCAAGCACGGTCCCGGTTCCAGCCCGGAGCTTCTGTTGCCCTGAGGACCCAGCCTCCCCGGGGTGGGGGAGGGCCTTTAGAAGCAGGGCTGGGTTCCATGCGCCCCTCACCCCCGGGAGTAGGACCCGAGCTCGCGCTCTGACCCTCGAGCTCCCACCAGGACTGGAGCTGCTGCGGCTCCGCCCGCCTCCGTGCCTCTCGGGCTCTCTGCCCACGCACCGACCCGGTTCCCTGGCAGCCTGGGTCCTTGGCCTCTGCTCCCCCGACACTGGTTCAGTTCGAGCGCGGCTCCCAGGGGTTTACCGAGGTTCCGTTGTCATCGTCCCTATGGCTGTGTCTATGCCGTACTCAGTCGGGTTTATTTATTTCTGTCTGCACTCAGTTCTAGGGTGTGTTCCTCATCCCTATTTGTTTATTTTATAGAAGGGTTGTGTAACACATGAACATGATTCAAAAATAAAAACAGTGTGCAGGGGCTTCCCTGGTGGCGCAGTGATTGAGAGTCCGCCTGCCGATGCAGGGGACACAGGTTCGTGCCCTGGTCCGGGAAGATCCCACATGCCGCGGAGCGGCTGGGCCCGTGAGCCATGGCCGCTGAGCCTGCGCGTCTGGAGCCTGTGCTCCACAGCGAGAGAGGCCACAGCAGTGAGAGGCCCGCGTACCGCAAAAAAACCCAAACAAACAAAAAACTGTGTGCAAATATTCCTTTTTGCTGCCCGCGTACAGCAAAAAACCCAAACAAACAAAAAACTGTGTGCAAAGATTCCTGTTCATGTACCTTCGACCCATGTGCACCCAACTTCAGTAATTTTTTTGGCGTGTTCCTGTGTTTCTTTTTGTAAAAATAGGTGTGTGTGTGTGTGTTATTTACCCTTTTTCGTCGCACAGAGAGTAACCTAGTACACGTACTCTTCTCTGCTCGTGCTTTCTTACTCTTGTCTGCTATTATACACACATGTGTATATGTATTTAGAATGAGAATAGAAATATAAATAAATGATAACTCCTAAAATACTGACAGCATCGCAAAATCTAGAAAAATCACTAATTAGACTCACCATTAAATATCTGCTTGGCATGATTCTATAATACGTTTCTCCCAATATGTTCTAGCTGCAAACATTGTGATTGCCTTCTCAAGTGACAATTTTGCAATATTCCCTATAGAGAAACCTCAAAGATAATTACCTCCGTCCTTCCTGTCATACAGTTGACAAAATTTTACTTTTCGGCCATTTAGAAAATCTTCTTTTTGGCCTCACAAATTATTATTGGAAACATCACGTCAATTTTTAGGATTGTTTTCAAATTTGGGAGAGACCTCAGTTTCTTTCACTTAAGGTCTGTAAGACTTCAGAACAGTTCAGATTTTCTTGTACAGTGACTCATCTTACAGATTCTTCGAGATGATAATCACGCATTTACCGTTTTGCTGTCCAGGTCCTCGCTGTAGACACACGTTGTATGAATTCTGTGTAATCTTCATTCACGTTGTAGTTTTTAGAGACGCTTGAAACGTGTGACTTGACTCAGTATTTCTGTAAACGCGTGAAGCACAGCGCGTCACCCAGAACTACCGGCAGCCCCCAGTCCTGCCACAGGTTTGTACCCACAAACGTGATGATGCTTTAAAGCTATGACGGGGGCGCTGGCCATTGTCCTGCAAAGCATCTGGGACCAGTCAGACCCCTGAGCATCAGACACCCCACGTCCACCCACATTCCTGATACATCTTCTTCAGTTAGCCGTGGCCAAATAACACATGGTATAAAAATTACCATCTCAACCCTCTCTCTGATTCTCTTTATTAAGATTTTATGTTCTAGAGCAGTTCTGGGTTCACAGCAAAATTGAGAGGAAGACACAGAGTTGCCACACCCGCCCTGCCCCCAGGCACGGCCTCCTTGTTACCAGCACCCCACCAGAGGGTACACTTGTTACAACCCACGAACCCACGTCATCACCCGGAGCCCGTGGTTTACACTGGGGGTCACTCGTGGTGGTGTGCGTTCTGTGTGTCTGGACAAATGTATGATGACGTGTACCCACCATGACGGTATCATACAGAGCAGTTTCCCTGCCCTAAAAATCCTCTGTGCTCCCCCGTTCCCCTCTCCCTCCCTCCAGCCTCTGGCAGCCGCTGATCCTTTTACTGTCTCCATAGTTTTGCCTTTTCCAGAACATCTTATTGTTGGAATCATGTCATGTGTAGCCCTTTCAGATTGGCTTCTCTTCTTGAGTAATATGCATTTAAGATTCCTCCATGCCTTAGGGCTTCCCTGGCGGTCCAGGGGTTACGACGCCATGCTTCCAATGCAGGGGGCACGGGTTCGATCTCTGGTTGGGGGTCTAAGATCCCACATGCCACGTGGCATGGCCAAAGTAAATAAATAATTAATTGATTAATTTAAAAGAAAAGACTCCTCTATGTATTTTCATGACTTGAAAGCTCATTTCTTTTTAGTGCTGAATAATATTCTACTGTCTCGAAGGACCACAGTTTATTTATCCATCACCTGCTGAAGGACACCTTGGTTGCTTTCACGTTTTGACAGTTATGAATAAAGCCGCCAGAAACGTCTGTGTGCAGGTTTTTGTGTGAACGTAGTTTTCAGCTCCTCTGGGTACATACCAAGGAGCATGACTGCTGAATTGTCCGGTAAGACTATGTTTAATTTTGTAAGAAATCACCAAAACTGTCTTCCAGGGTGGCTGGTCCATTTTGAACTCCCACCAGCAACGAATGCGAGTTCCTCATCCGTTGGTGCACATCCTCACCAGTGTTCGGTGGTGTCGTGTTCTGGATTTTGGTCATCCTGACAGGGCCATCTTGACCATTTTTAGCGTGTGGTTCAGAAGTGTTAACCGTATTCTCATGTTCTACAGCAGATCTTGAGAACTCTCTCATCTTCTGCTTTTAAACAAAGAATTCTGTGAGAAACAGGAGATGACAGATAGGTTTGGAGCATCGTGGCTTATAGGGTTAAGACCTTGTCATGGGCCAACCGTGTCCACAGCTGGGAAGGGCCCCACGACCAAGAGAGCGGTGACATTAGCACCTTTGGACAGTGGCCTGAAATGCCAGGTGGTCCTTGCAGCTTATATGCCACCAATAAGACCTTTGCTCCGAGGGATTTTAATGATTCCCTTATTTTTGCATAGTTTTTGTTTGTTCATTTTGTTCTGTTTTGGTCTCATCATCCAGAAAATGTTGGTGTCGTTACCAAAGGACTATGAAAAGATATGCGAGCAATATGTCTATTATGTCATCAGACAGATTTACTGTGGGCAGAGTGAGTAACTCAGAGGTGCTTTTTCCTCTGAAGCTGGCATTTTGGGGAGTCGGGGGTACCATCTTTCTGCTCCTGTGTGGGGAGGGCGTGGCTGCTGGAAGTGACCTGCCACGGAAAAACGTCTGACCTAGCGGGGTGGGCACCCGTCCCGTCCGGCCGCCGAGGAGCTGGCACTGGTGTGGAGGCAGTGAGGACGGCGTCTGGGCGGCCGCAGCAGCGGGCGGTCTGGCCTCGAGGTGGGGCTACGGGGACAGCGGTGAGGGGCGGGCTGCTTGGTGGCTCGCACGTGCTGGCCGCCTGGACACGTGGCTTGAAGGCGTCCTTTGTTCTGATGGGGCGGAGCCAGTGCTGAATAGCGGCTTTCTGTGCGGCCGCCGCGGCAGTGAGGGCTCTGCCTTGGATGCCCCCCCATTCGAATTCCAGTTCTGCTGCTTCCCTCCTGTGTGACCTTAGGAAGGTCGCAGCCTTTCCTATGGACCTGGTGCAGCCTCCGCCTCCCTCACCTGGATAACCCTGCCCCCTGCAGGCGGAAGGGGCCTGTAAAAGGGGTCTCACTGGGCCGTAACCCCCTGTCACCACCCCACCCCGTCTAGCCGGGCTGAGGGGGCCCTCGCTGTGGGAGTCCCACCTCCCTCTGCAAAGGCAGCTCACGTCAGGAGGGCTGCAGGCCTCCGCCCTCCCAGCCCCGTCTCCTTCCCCATCCCATTGCACACCATCCTTCCCCCCCGCCACGAAAACTCACACCCCCCCCCACCGTTTGTCTTCTCCCCCGGCACCCAGGCTTTTGTGCTGCCCCCCACCCAACCACCAGGGTGTGGCCTCTGAGGGTGGGGTCCGCCTGCTTCCACCTCAGGTGTGTCCTCCCTGGGCATTCACTGAACAGGCTCCCACGGAGATGTCCCCGCCTTAAACCAGAGGTCCCCAGACCCTGGGACCAGTCAGCGATGGGCTGCACAGCGCTGCCCACTGCCCGGGAGCACTGTCAGCCCCGCCACGTGGCTCAGGCCGCCGGAACCTTGAGCCAGCCCGAGGCCGGGTCACGTGTGCCGCTCGGCGTCTCGGGAGGGTCGCTGGTGACTGAGTGGACGGGAAGGCAGCACTGTGAAGACAGGACTGTCCACTTTGTATTTAAAACAGCATTTCTGGTTGACAAGCAACACGTGTTGAGTACAGAAAATTTGAGACACGCAATGAAATGGAAGGGGAAAATTTTGAATTGCCCCTTATGTCGCTCCCTGGCGAGCGTACCATTTTAAATTCTATTCTAGCCTCGCGTGCTTACTAATATTAAGGAAATACGGAGGCGTCAGGTTAGTTAAAATTCCTCCCTGTCTTCAGCTCACGGTTCGGGACTTGGCCGTGGGCGGGCAGGCGCTGGGGTTCGGGCTGTGCATGTGGTGACCCCGGGGGCGGCGGGTTCCCCTCGGCCGCTGCGCCGCGCCGGCCCCTCTGGTCCACTCTTGGTTTCCTGGGTGCAGAATCCCAGATGAGCAATCATGCCGTCAAAGAACATAAATACGTTTTTATCATTTAAAGTCTTGTGAACCGGCAACTTCCCTGGCGGCCCGGTGGTTAAGGCTTCGCCTTGCAATGCAGGGGTGCGGGTTGGATCCCTGGTCAGGGAGCTGGGGTCCCACGTGCCTTGGGGCCAGAGAAGCAACACATCAGACAGGAGCAATATGGTAACAAATTCAATATAGACTTTAAAAATGGTCCACACCAAAAAAAAACATCTTTCGACATAAGTAAATAAAAATCCTGTGAGCTGCTGGCGTCTGTCACTGTGTGTTCGGGTGCGCTGTCACCTGAGCGCGGGCATCCGCCTCCCGGCGTGGGAGATGGGACACAGCGATGGTGGTCCCTGGGTGCCACCCCCCACATTACCTTTCCAGTTTTTATTCCCTTCCTGAACTTTCTGCATGGCGAAGAGTTGACTCTCCAGCCGGGCAGTTGGAGAGTCCATCGCGCGTTGGCGTCCTCATGTGGGTGAGGGGCTGGGCGGGTGTCTGTACTGCCGTCCATCATCTGACCGACCCCCGGGGACTGTCCTGTCGCAGGGGCCTTCGAGCTGCAGCCTGGCCGGGGGAGGCCAGTGTTCCCCTTTCGTCCCGGGCCTGCCCCGGCCAGGGGAGGAATTTAGCCACTTTGTCCTGACCTTTCTGAGACGTGGCTTCTACGTGTGAACTGCGTGTGGACCCTGGGACTCACGGGTGTGTGTGGGAAGGGGCGAGAGGCGGGTGGTGGGAAGAGGACCCACGTTGCTGAGTTGATTATGTAAGACCCTGTTTCAGCCCTGTGGGGAGAGGGGCCGGGGAGGCTGAGGGCGAGTCTAGGGATTTGGGGCCTGTCTCTGTCAGCTCAGCTGCTGTAACAAACATACCCCAGGCTGGGTGGCTCAAGCAACAGGAATTCCTCACGTTTCTGGAGGCTGGGCGTTGGAGACCTGGGTCAGTTCCCGGCGAGGTCCTGCTTCCTGGGCTCCCGCTGTGTCCTCATGGGGCCGAGAGGGCTAACTGGTGAATCTTCCTCGAGTTTTAAGGGCGCTAATCCCATCATGGGCCCCACCCTCATGACTTCATCTCACCCTAATCGCCTCCCAAAGGCCCTGCATCCAAATACCACTGCACTGGGGGTCGGGCCCCCCCCAGATGGGTTTGGGGGACATGGACATTCTGCTCATGGCAGGCGTCCAACCCAAAGGCACCGGGAGGGTGTGGAGGGTCCAGGCGGTATGTCTACAAGGAGCAGGGATGGGAGGGAGGGGCCTTGGAGAGCAGAGAGGTCACCAGGACACGTGCTCAGAGGGGCTGCGTTTTGTGCAGTGTTGGAATGAGGATGTGAGTGTGAGGATGCCCAGGGGTTGAGGTCAGCCGTGGAGACTCCAGGCTCCGGGGGTTGCCTCCTGTCCTGCAGCCCCTCCCCCTGTCAGGGTCTGCTTCCTGTCCCCCCGCTGCTGGGGTGGGGTGACTTAAGCCGCCCAAGTTTATTCTGTCTCAGTCTAGAGCCTGGTGTGGGCAGGCTGGCTCCCTCTGAGGCTGAGGGAGGGTCCATCCGGCCCCTCCTGGGCTTGGAGACGTCGTCACGCCCACGTGGTGAGCTCCCCCTGCGCCTGTGTCTGAATTTGCCCTTTTTATAAAACCACCCGCCATTTTGAGTCAGAGCCCACCCTGTGACCTCATTCTAACTTCAGACACCTGCAATGACCCTATTTCCAAATAAGGGCACATTCTGAGGTGCTGGGGTCAGGACTTAGCATTTGGATTTGGCCTGAACAGTCCCCGCAGAGGTTGAATCCTGGGGTCCCCGTAGGCTCACAGCCTGGCAGGTCTGCAGTCTTCATGGCCAGCTGTCCTTGGTGTCCTCTTCTAGTTGGGAACCAGAAGACTGCCTGAGGATTTCTAGTGGGTGGTTTGTGACCAACCATAGAGGACCCCGCTGACCAGGCCCCAAGCCCGGTGTCCCCACAGGATCCGTCACGCCACCCGGAGGACACGGCGTGGCTGTGGCATCCTCCCCTGCGGCCACCCCTTCCCGGACAGGAGGCCCTGGTCGCTGGGCAGAGTCCTGAGCTCACGTGGTCTTGAAGAAACACCCAGGGCTTCGCTAAGGAGGCCCTTGCACATGTAGGAATGAAGCTTCCAGCCCCGTTTCATGTGCACAGTGTGTGGTTTGCTCTCTGGACCTCACGCAGCCTAAATGTCCAAGGTAGAACCCACCCAAATATTTCCACGATATTAATTTGACTTTCTGTATAAGTTACAGAACCTCGTTTTTCTTGACGTTATGATCTAAGCAGATTATTGAATACACCTTGTAAATACCGCTTTTAAAGACCACCCAATGTACCATCACCTGGATACACTTTAATAAAAGGGTCGGAGAACTATGGGCCACACACCAAATCCAGCCCACCGTTGTTTTTTGTTGTTTTTTTAAAATTGTAGCAAAGTACACTTAAAACTTACCATATTAACCATTTCTGAGTGTATAGTTCAGTAGCGCGTTCACACTGTTGTGTAACCATCACCACCATCTGTCTGCAGAACTTTTTCATCTTCCCAAACTGACACTCTGCCCCCGTTAAACACTCTTCACCCCCTCTCCCAGCCCCTGGCCCCCCCCCACTTCTGGCAGCCACCATGTGAATCTGAGTCCTCTGGGTCCTCTAAAAGTGGCATCATACAGGACATGTCCTTTCGTGTCTGTCTTGTTTCAGCATTGTGTCCTCAAGGCTCATCCACATTGCAGCGGGTGTTGGAATTTCCTCCTTTTTAAGGTTGAATAATACTCCCTCCTGTGCATGGACCACATTTCGCTTATCCGTCATCCACTGATGGACACTTGGGTTGCGTCCATCTTTTGACTGCTGTGAATAATGCTGCTCTGAAAATGGGTGTACAAATACCTTTTCGAGTCCCTGTTTTCAGTTCTTTGGGGAATATATGCACAAGTGGAATTGCTGGATTGTATGGTATTCTATTGTTAGGTTTTTGAGGAACCACCAGACCATTTTCCGTAGGAGCTGCGCCATTTTACGTTCCCACCGGCGTGTACAGGGTTCCAGCTTCTTCACATCCCCACCAACACTTGGTATTTTCTGGGTTTGTTTGATAGGAGCCACCCTGTTGGGTGTGAGGTGGTGTCTCACTGTGGTTTTGACTTCGTTTCCCTGGTGATCAGTGACGCTGAGCATCTTTCCTCGGGTTTGTTGGCCATCAGTCTACTGTATCCTCTTCGGAGACATGTCTGTGCAAGTCCTTTACCCATTTTAGAGTCAGGTTGTCCGCCTGTGTGGTGTTGGGTTGTCCTGGTAAGTGTGCAATGACAGACCACAAGCGTGCACATCAGGCCCCGCCTTCTCCTGACCAGTCACCTGAGCAGAGCAGGGGCGGTCCGAGGCGTTGGCTTCAGGGTGGAGAGCAGACGTGCGCCTGCGATGTCAGCGCGAAGGTGCACCGTTGTTTTCCTTCTCTTTTACGTCTTCTGATATTTTCCAAGTCTTTCATCAGCTTATTTTTATAGCATACAAGTTCATTAAGAAGGAAAAAGACTTGTGTGGAGGAGGAAGTCTTGAATCAGGAGGCAACGGAGGGCCTGTGAGTCACTCCATCCCCACGAGGACGTGGGTCTGGGGCAGCATGGCTGCAGTAAGACATTTCCCTGCTGCCGCAGACCCTTGCCTCCCGGGGGGTCCGCCCGTGGCAGCTACACCGTCTGTGTCCAGCCCTCCCCGGATGCCCCATCATTTCAGCACTCCCCCGCTCCAGCATGTTTTCCTATGTGCGGCGACTCCTGGGAGAACAGAACGAGATGCAGTGAGCCTGGGACTCTGGGCCGTCTGTGGGGTGATGGGGGAGCCTGGGGGGCTCGCTCAGCTGCGAGGAAGGCAGGCAGCGGGGTCCCACTTCGGGGCCAGCCCAGGGGGACAGAGCACAGGGCGGCCAGCACCTCCCTCTGCTCCCGGCCTCCCTGGGGGCGCCTGCTGGTAAGTGCAAACCACCTCCTCTGCTTTGGGGCCTTAAGAAGCACTAGGGTCCCGTGCACCTGAAGGTCACGGGCTCCTTTAGGACGGAAACTTCCCTGAGCTCCACGTTGATGTTCTTGGAAGTGAACAGAACAAGCATAAATTATTCACGGGTTTTAGCTGATCCGTTTTTGTACAAAGGGAGCTTTTAAATTTAAATTTTTTTTTTTTTTTTTTTTGTGGTACGCGGGCTTTTCACTGTTGTGGCCTCTCCCATTGCGGAGCACAGGCTCCGGACGTGCAGGCTCAGCGGCCATGGCTCACTGGCCCAGCCGCTTCGCGGCACGTGGGATCTTCCCGGACCGGGGCACGAACCCGTGTCCCCTGCATCGGCAGGCGGACTCTCAACCACTGCGCCACCAGGGAAGCCCTGATTTAATTATTTTTAAGCACTAAAGAATGGTTTAGCTGGAGGTGAGCAAGGTGAGCGGAGGGCGAGGGCAGTGGGGGGCGGGTCGCGGGCCGGGGGTCCAGGCCCCTGTGCTCAGAAAGGAGGGGCCGGGCCGGCTGGCGGAGTCAGGCGGTGGCTCTGAGTGTCAGTCCCAGCAGCTCCAGTATCATAAACCTCATGGGCCTCAGATGCACTTGCTCCCCACATGGGTGGGGGAAACACCTGCTGCTCCAGGTACAGACCCGGCCCAGGACGCACAGGGATGCCGTGTGACGGATCATTGGAAACAGACGCACAGAGAAGTTGCAGCGCCTGCGACGGGTCTCCTGCTATGAGGGAGGCTGCAGCTCGAGGCCCGGGACCCCCAGCCTGTGAGGAGGAGGCGGACGGCCCATGGGCTAAGCTGGCAGCAGCTGTTCCCTTGCAAAGTGTCTCCTCCTGGGGATGGACAGGCACGGGCGGGTGTGGACACCGCGCGCACATGGCGTGGTCGGGCCTGGATGCTGTGTAGACAGGTGTGGGTGAGTGTGGACACACTGTGGTTGTGGATAGACAGACGTGGATGCCATGGACAGAGGGACCTGCGGTACTTGGGCCCCCTGTTCCGGAGACCTCCCCACGCTTGGAACTGCACTGGGCACGGCTGCCTTGGTGGGGGTGGGGGGTGCCAGGTAATCGCAGGTGTGGACACGGATGCTCACCTGCAGGCAGGGTTGTGGGCACGAGGTAGAGAGGCCTCGGTGCTGGGTCCTGGTCCACGTGTCCCTCTCCCAGTCTGACTTTGGGAACCACATGGACACCTCTTTGTCCCCAGCCCCTCGGGTGACCTCCCAGCTTGTCACATCGGTGCAGCCACGTTCCCTGGGAGCCCACGCGTCCTCCGGAATGTTCCCTCCGATGCGCGGTGTTGGGGTTTTCCTTTGCCATCACCTCCCCCACCTCCAGGGGCAGCACCTGTCTCTGTCTCTGGACCCCGTCTTTGGCAAGAGATGGAAGAAACCTGGTTCCAGTCCGAGCTGCGCATCCCAGGCCCGTGGCCTCATCCTTGTGTGTGAAGGTGCAGGCCCACGGTGTGGACAGCAGTCGCCGCGGGGTATGGGGTCTTTTCTGAGGCTCCTGCCGCGGCCTCCTTTCCCACCCTCGGCCCCTGTCTCCCGTCTTGGCTGTTCTTGGCCTTGAATTAATTTCTTGCTTTCCAGTCATTTTTCTGAAAGCTCGGTTTTGAGCTCTTTCCCTCTCGTGTCTATAACAAGCTCTGCCTGGATCCCCCCGGGCCCCCCACCCGTTTGCATATCTCCCCAGGCCACCACCGAGCAGGGCCAGGGACCCCGGCCGTCAGCATCTGACTGCCTGTTGGCGGCTGTGGAGAAGTGGCTCCTCTGTGCCTTCGAGCCTGGGGCTTCAGCCCTCGGATGGGGCGGGCTTTCCGGGTGCCTGGGCCACTCACGCGAGATCATAGGTCCCTGAGGGCCAGGGCAGCACCAGAGGCCCAACCACCAGGAGGCCCAGAGCGCGGGCCTTGGCATCCAGCCGCCCCTACTTCCCACTCCGGTCTTGGGTGGGCCACCTCTTCTCTGGGCCTCCATTTCATCTCCAGGTGGTAGATGTGGACACAAGGCACTGAATCACGTGGATTTTGTGGGGATTAAATGAAACAGTGTGTAAACATGCCTGGCACCAAGCTTGTCTTCAGTAGGTGCCGGAGCCCGTGTGCTGATGTTGATGTATTCCTGAGTGGTAGGTGACAGTTCTGGAGGAAGCGGCTTCGGTGCACTGCTGCCGTGGTGGTTCCACGGGAATCAGAACGGTCCTGGGCTGTAAGTCGCAAGTCAGGGAACGTGGAGCAGCGTCCCCTGCGGACGTCAGGTTTGCTCCTGACTCATGGCTTCTCGCAGACACCCAGGGGTCCACTATGACCTCAGTCTCTGCTGAATCCTCAGCCGCGCGCGCGCGCGCGCACACGCGCACGCACACACGCGCACGCACACGCACACACGCACGCACACACACACACACACACACACACACACACACACGCACACACACACACACCCGGGGTCCTCACACAGACGGGCTTCCTTCCTTCCACGTACCTGAGTGGCGGCCCCCGGATGCCGGGTCGGGCAGATGCTGGGAAAACCAGTGACCTGGAGGATACACTCCCGGTCTCGCCTGGTTAATGAGCAGATGTGCAAAATGATAATTTAAAGTTCCAGCTTGTAATTAATGTAAGTGGCACCAAGGCGGAAACACTGGGTGGTGGGGCTGGTGCGGGGGCGAAGGAGGTGCCGGGGCGGGGCGTGGTGTGACCCCTGAGGCGAAGTGCAGAGGACCACTGACATGGCCGTGGGGCGGGGGTTCCTGGGGGGGCAGAGGGCGGGGAACATGGCTGGTCAGAGGAACTGGGAAGACCTGCTGGTGGAACCACCCAGAGAGGTGAGGGTGAGGGTGGGGGCCACACAGGAGCCTCCGGTCACCCCTTAGTTGTGCATTTTGTGAGCCTGTAAGGCATTTGTTCAACAAAACTGCATCCTGGGTGTGACCAGTTTGCTGTTCCAGTTAAGGTGGACGTCACTTGTCCACATCCAGCTAAATCAGATGACTTGCAAGGAGCAGAAAAAACTTGAACTGCATTTTCGAAGTAACGAAAGTGAGATGAGGATGCTCTCTGTGGGAAGAGACAGCCCTCGGATTCCGCACCCTGGTGGCAGTGAGCTGCGTGCACTGCGTGCTCTGAACCAGCTGGTTCAGACCCCGAGTTATTTCTCTTCTTCGCGAAGCACGTAGGTATCCCCGGGGTCTTCCTGACCCCGTGATCATGGCCCAAGGGCAAAGGAGGAGCCGGTCTCAGCCCAACTGCAGGCTGCAGTCTTCTCTTTGGTTTCATTTTATTTTGCAGTGGTAGATGCTGTTTTGCTACAGTTATTTCAAAATCTTCCACCTGGAAAAACACGTCCCTTGGGGGACCATCTGCAGGGACCCAGGATTCCACAGAGGCTGCAGCTTTTGTGCTGACATCTAGCTTTGTCACCCCGTTCGCCCGAAGGTCACCCGCTGCCACCAGGACGTCTCCTCTGTCCCCAGCCCCGTGGCCCTGAGCTGCCCTGTCCTGCTGGTTGCCTTCCTGGTTTCCGAGCTCCGAGGTTTGCTCCCAGGGCTCTGCCCCTGGATCTGAAGGCTGTGTCCCGTCCTCTCCGTGGACAACCTCGTGTGGTCACTGTCACGAGGGTCAGCTCCTGTGGACGAGGATACCTTTGTGTCACGTTTTGGCAACTCTCACAATATTGGAGACTTCATTATTATTGCGTTGGTTACGGTGATCTGTGATCGGTGACCTGTGTAATTGTTTTGGGGGCACCACGAACCACACCCTTATGAGACGGTGAACTTAATCCACGAGTGTCGTGTGCGTTCTTACTGCTCCACCCCCCAGCCGTTCCCCCCTCCCTCCCCCTCCTTGGGTCCCCGTATTCCCTGACACGACAGCACTGAAATTAGGCCAGTTAATAACCCTGCAGTGGCCTCTGAGTACTCAGGTGAGAGGGAGAGGTGCACGTCTCTCCCTGTGAATCGAAAGCTGGAAATGATTGCGCTTAACGAGGAAAGCGTGTCAGAAGCTGAGACAGGCCGAGAGCTAGGCCTCTTGCACCAAACAGCCGGGTTGTGAATGCAAAGGAAAAGTTCTTGAAGGAAATTAGAAGTGCTGCTCCAGTGAACACATGAATGATAAGAAAGCGAAACAGCCTTACTGCTGATATGGAGAAAGTTTGTTTTTTCTTTGTTTTGGGTTTTTTTTGGCTGTGCCGTGCGGCATGCGGGATCTTAGTTCCCCAACCAGGGATGGAACCCGTGCCCCCTGCATTGGGAGCGCGGAGTCTTAACCACTGGACCGCTAGGGAAGTCCCTGATGTGGAAAATGTTTTGAGTGGTCTGGGTATAAGATCAAACCAGCCACAATATTCTTTTAGGTCAAAGTCTAATCCAGAGCAAGGCCCACACCCTCTTCAGTCCTGTGAAGGCTGAGAGAGGGGAGGAGGCTGCAGGAGAGAAGTTTGAAGCCAGCAGAGGCTGGTTCATGAGGTTTAAGGAAAGAAGCTGTGTCTCCCTAACAACAGCAAAGTGCAAGGGGAGGAAGCAGCAAGTGCTGATGGAGAAGCTGCAGCAAGTTATCCAAGAGATCCAGCTCGGGCCGTTCATGGAGGCGGCTACACCACACAACCAAGAGATCCAGCTAAGCTCATTCATGGAGGTGGCTACACTACACAACAGATGTTCAGTGTAGACAGAACTGCCTTCTATTGGAAGAAGATGCCGTCCAGGACTTACAAAGCAAGAGAGGAGAAGCCAATGCCTGGTCTCAAAGCTTCAGAGGACAGGCTGACTCGCTTGTTAGGGGCTAAGGCAGCTGGTGACTTAAAGTCGAAGCCAATGCTCACCTACCGTCTGAAAATCCTAGAGTGCTGAAGAATTTGGCCAAGTCTACTCTGCCTGTGCTCTGTAAATGCAACAAAGCCTGGATGACAGCACATCTGTTTACAACATGGTTTACTGAATATTTTAAGTCCACTGTTGAGACCTATTGCTCAAAAAAAAAAAAAATTCCTTTCAAAATATTACTGCTCGTTGACAATGTACCTGGTCACCCCAGAGCGCGAGATGAATGTTGTTTCCATGCCTGCTAACACAACTTCCATTCTGCAGCCTGTGGATCAAGGAGGAATTTCAACTTTCAAGTCTTAATATTTAAGAAATACATTTTGATCAACTATACTTCAATAAAAGTAATTTTTACAAAAATCAACTGTACTTCAATTAAAAAAAAATTTAAAAAGCAAACAAACAAGAAACACATTTTGTGGAGCTTCCCTGGTGGCGCAGTGGTTGAGAATCCGCCTGCCAATGCAGGGGACACGGGTTCGAGCCCTGGTCTGGGAAGATCCCACGTGCCGCGGAGCAAGTAAGCCCGTGCGCTGCAACTACTGAGCCTGCGCTCTAGAGCCCACGAGCCACAAGTACTGAAGCCCACACACCTAGAGCCCGCGCGCCGCAACCAGAGAAAGCCCGCGTGCAGCACTGAAGACCCAATGCAGCCAAAAATAAATAAATTTTAAAAAAGAAAGAAAGAACTTGCTGCAGCCGCCCCAGCCTTCAGCAGCCACCACCCTGGTCAGTCAGCAGCCGTCAACATCAAGGCAAGACCCTCGCCAGCAATAAATAAACAAGTGATAAAAAGATTTGCCGCAGGCTCAGATGATGGTTAGCATTTTTTAGCAATAAAGTCGTTTTTACTTAAGGTATGTACATTTTTTGAGACATATGCTACTGCACGCTTAATACACTACAGTCTAGTGTAGACATAGCTTCATATGTGCTGAGAAACCGGAAAATGCGTGCAACTCGCTTTATAGCGATCTTTGCTTTCTCTTTGCTGGAACCAAACCCACTATCCCTGAGGTATGCCTGTACTGACGTGCAGTCTTGACTCCATGATTTCCTGGGGGGCTGTCCTGCGATGCCGTCCCACCCCCTGGAGGCCTAGGGCTCCTGACTTCCTTGTGTCTGACTTTCTAAGATGAGCGGCACAATGAGATAGCTACTTTTAGTAACTAGTAAAAAGACATTAAAAGATTCTCCGTTGTGGAGGGATCCCGAGGGGGCTCCCCTGGTGCTGGCCCTGCCCCCCTCATTCTCGACCTTTGAGTCTCCTCTCCATATGTAAATCCCGCATCAGAATTTAGTTGTGACAACGTGGGCTTCCCCCCAGTAAATTCTTAAAGCCTTTCAAAAGCTTAATCTCAAGGAGAATCAGGCCCTTTTGTGTGTTTAATTAGCAAAGCTGTTTTGAATCTCAAACATGGTTTAAGAGACCTAAGAAACTGCACCAGCTGAGTCCTCTAACTGGCAGGAGGCCGGTGGGCATCCTCCCTCCCCCGCTTCTCAGGGTGGCCCTGGCCGTGAAACCCCAGGGACAGCCTCCAGTGCGGGTCTGAGGCTGATTTCCAGGACAAGGCTCCCTAACCTCAGTTTCCCTTCTTGTGAAATGGGGGGTAGGAGTGGCTGCCTTGCAGGGCTGCCATGCGGGTCCAGCACCTGCTGCCCTGCTCGAAAGCTCCTTTCCCTGCTCTCTGCCCTTCTTCCCCAGCCGTGGCCACAACTCCCCGACTATCCCTCACCCACTAGAACGGGGCGCTAGGACAAGAGCTGTGCACGGGGATGCAGGCCTCGCCCAGGTTCGTGGGACTTCTGCCATGAGCATGTGTTTTCCTATCAACTTTGTGGCCCTCGTGTCTGTTGCTCTGTTACTTAGGAGTTTAGGATCAAAAGCTTTGGAAATACTGAAACGACCTGCAGTCCAGATGCTGCCTCGTAGGCCTGCCTGTGAAACGGAGATGTCAGTGCCTGCCTCTAGGAGGCCTGTGAGGGGACAGGATTCAGCATCTCCTCGGCGTGGACCAGCATCCGGTACAGAGTGGACACGGGGTAGATATGTGGTGGACATGTTCCGTATTATGTGTAGCAGAGACAGAACAGATACACCATAGACACATAGTAGATAGGTAATAGATACATAATAGATACAGAACAGATACACAGCAGAAATTCACATGTAACAGACAAGTAGTGGGTACACCATAGGATCAACACATGCTAATGGTGTATCATGAGTGTCCCACCTGGGGTTCACTTAGCTGTCTGTGGGATCCTTTTCACAAGGGAGGACTGTTATGGGGGTTTGGAAAAACAGTCCAGTTTTCTTTCCCTCTCTCCCCCTTTTCCTTTTTACCAGACACAGCAGAGCAGCGTTTCCTGTCTGGTGGGTGGAGGAGTGTCCTTCTGGGTTGGGCCCTAAGGTCAGGAGGGCGATGGGCTAGGGGAGGGGGTGGGAGGGTGGTCCTGGAGCCAGTCCCCCCCGCCCCCGACCCCTTGCTCTGCCCCAGGAATCTTCTGAATTTATATTTTTTCCTCAGAGTCCGGTGTGGGCTTTTCGAGGTCTGCTTACAAGTTTTTGTTCTGTTTTTGTTGGTTTCTTTCTAGAGTCCTAGAAATTTCTTGTATTTTGTTCTCTTCTTTTTTTTGTTCTCTTCTTCTTTGAAGAAGTCTAAAGATGCCCCCACTGCCTCACTAAAGGGTCCCGAAGCAAAGACGTGCAGTCAACTGCGAGGCACACAGCCCGCAACGACCCTACCCTTACTTTTTCGTTTCCTGTTTTTCTCATAATTAGGCCTCTCCCTCTGGGGAAGGGGCAGTGCTTCTCTTGAGGGAAGGTGGGATGCACTGCTGAGATGTGGAGGAGAAGCAGGTGTGTCTGCCGGGCCTTGGAGATGCTCTCAGACCCGCTGGGGGAGGGCGCCCCCCCCCCGCCCCAGCCTCGCTTTTCTGCCCCTCCCCCCATGTGCGAGACCTTTACGAACACGTGGCCCCTGCACTCTTTCTAACCATCTCTCTAATCGATTCATATCAACGTGACAAATCTTTTTTAATTTTATTTATTTATTTATTTATTTATGTTTGGCTGTGTTGGGTCTTCGTTGCTGTGCGCAGGCTTTCTCTGGTTGCGACGAGCGGGGGCTACTCTTCGTTGTAGTGTGCGGGCTTCTCTTGTTGCAGAGCACGGCTCTAGGCGCACGGGCTCAGTAGTTGTGGCACGCAGGCTCAGTAGTTGTGGCTCGCGGGCTCTAGAGTGCAGGCTTAGTAGTTGTGGTGCACGGGCTTAGCTGCTCCGTGGCATGTGGGATCTTCCCGGACCAGGGCTCGAACCCTTGTCCCCTGCATTGGCAGGCGGATTCTTAACCACTGCGCCACCAGGGAAGCCCGCCAAATCTTTAACATCATGAAGAAGTCGAATAAGCCGCTTTCTCTGGGAAGCCTTCCCCAGCGGTGGGGCTGCACTTTGTTTCTTAGTCCCTCTTAGAATGGGGCGGGGGGGGGGGGCGTATGGGTACTTGAACATCAGCCGCTTTGTCCGTTTAGCCGTTGCTCCTCGAGACCCACCGTGAAGAGATGTGAAGACGGTCCTCGGGAAGCTCACGGTCCGGGACGAGGGTAACTGACGGGGCTGCATGGGACGTGGGACTTGGGGCAACACCACCCGCTCCTCGCCGTGTGGCTGCCAGCGTTTCCCGGCGTCTGCGTTCGGGCAGCGGTGGGCGGCTGGGGGGAGACTGGCATCTCCCCGTGACCTGGACTGTGTGGGGTTCCTTTCCTGTTGGCGTCACGAGGCTCTCGGGGGAGCAGGGTGGGCCCCCGAGGCGGTCCCAGGCGACTTGAGAGAGCAGCTTGGGTTTCGGGGGGCGTGGGGGAGCAGGGCCAGGGCGTTTGGGCTGTGACCCCCGGTGCCACAGGAGGTGGCTTTGGGGCTTTCTCGTCCGCTCCCTCAGCTGTGGAGGCAAGGGAAGGGAATGGGGTGCTCGAAGGTTGTCAGCAGCTGAAAATCAAAACTGGGGTCACACGGCTACGTTCCCTTTGGCTGAAACCCAGACTCGGGGCCCGTGGAGCTGCGAGGCTGGCCCGGCGGCCAGGCGGACGCTGGGCGCTTCCCCTGGAGCAGCGAGAAGAGGGTAGACCTGGCTGACCACAGACCGCCCGCACCTCGCGGCCTTCTGTGTACAAGGCCCCTGGTGACCTGGTCTGCTTCAGGGACTGGGATGGTGCCGCCTGTCCGCGTGGAGTTTGTGCCCTAGAGGGAGGGAGGGCACAGGCGCGTGGCTGGAAGGGCCCTGGGAGGGCTGCTTCCACCAGGAGACGCTGTTTCAGCTGCGATAAGGGGTAGGGGAGCTGGCTCTGCCCAGGTGGGAGGGGGAGGGGTGGGACGGGACTGGGCCCTGGTGTGGGCGGAGCTCGGACACTGAGGGTACCTGGCCTGGCTGGAGGTGGGGGGAGGAGAGGGAAGCCGGGGCCTGTCCTGGAGCTGTTGTGAGGCGGGAGCTGCGTGCTCAGAGCGTGGACCAGGCAGGTGCCCCATGCTGAGTGGGGTGGGTCAGGGCCAGCAGGCCTGTGCGGCCCGCTGCTGCCCACGAGGCCAAAGACACGGCAGCAGAGGGTCAGGGAAAGGGGGCCGGAGTCCAGCGCTGGGAGAAGATTGGCAGGACCTGGAAGGACCAGGAAAGAGGGAACTGGAGGGTGGGTCCCACGTGAACCGTGCAGGTAAGTGTGGGCAGGTGAGTGCAGAGAGATGAGTGTGGACAGGTGGACGCAGGCAGGTTAACATGCATGTGGACAGGTGGACGCGGTAGGTGCACGGACACCATCTTCCGAGCGAGGGGAGCAGCCTTCAGGACTGGAAGTGTGTACTCTCCACTAAGTCTCCGTTCGTGGTCAGACACGTCCAGGTACTTAGTCAGCCCAGGACGCCGCCAGCTGCTCAGCTGACCCCGGTTCACTGCTGTGCATTCGTGCAGCCTCGGCGGGCGTTCGAGCATCGTGGTGCGGTTCCGGCGAGGAGGCTCAGGTCACGGAGGACACGGCCCTCATGGGGAGGTGGTCTCATCACGGTGCCGGCCTCTCAGGCGCTGAGGCCACGTCCTGTCGCGTGGCTGCAAAGGGCGTGCGGTTGTGTGTCGTGGCCTCGCTGCCCTTCTCCCAGGTCTGGTGCTTCGATCCCAGAAAGGAGGCGGCACTCTGGCCTTGTGCTCGCAGACGACCAGGAGCTGGCTTGTCCCTGGCCAGCAGGAGGGGCCCGCAGGCTGCTTGCAGACAGGGACCCGAAAGGAGCTGAGGGGCGGTGAGGGGAGCCGTGGGCGCGCCCGGGGCTTGTGGTTGATAGGACGGGGATCGTGCTGGCGTGTGCGGGTCTCGCTAAACGGCCATCCGAGCGGAGTGGATTTGGAACGAGGTGATCACGTGGCCGAGAGCCGCGAGGAAGAGCTGGCCGGCTGCTTCGAGACGTGCTGTAGGGACAGGAATCCTTCGTCCAGGGTGGATAGGGCTGGCCACGAGGACCGGGGTGAGTCCAGGGCAGGGGGAGGGCCCTGCCTGGTCCCCAGCGTGGTCCCAGGACAGCAGCAGGATGAGGGAAGGGAGGCCCCGCCTTAGTCATCTCTCTGTCTCTGTCTGTCTGTCTCTCTCTCTCTCTCTCTGTCTCTGTGTCTCTCAGAGACCTCTCTCTTGTTCCTCATTGGACCAAAGATGGTTGGGGCAGGTGAGCCGCTGGGGGCCGGGCTGCGTGAGAGGCACACCTGAGGGCTTCCGTCATCACATCTTGTCTCTGACTCTGACCCTCCTGCCTCCCCTTCACAAGGACCTCGTGATGACACTGGCCCCCAGATAATCCAGGATCATCCCCTCCCAGGGTCCTTACCTTAATCGCGCCAGTGGAGTCCCTGTTTTCGTGTCAGGTGACACAGGCACAGGCTCGGGGACTAGGATGGATCATCCCTGGGGCTGGATACTCAGCCGGGCACAGGGGCTTCCCGGCCCCCCACTGTGGGCGGTTTCTGGCCCCCTCTAGAGGGATTCCTGGAGTGAGGGCGAGACCCAGACGGAAGGCACTGGCGGGCTCACTGGGGCTGGGGCGGGGGCAGCCTGGGAGCCCCCTCCAGCTCTCTCCGGGACCCCTGGCCTTGGATGGCCTCAGTTTGCTCATCTGTAAAGTGGAGTCCACGGTACCTGCCCCTTTGTCCTCTGATGATCAGAGGTTGTAACGGGTATTAAAACACTCATTACAACCGCTGACCTGAGCTTCATCAGAATGCCCGTGGAGGGGGCCGGGCGTGGGACAGGGAGAGGGTGCTGGCAGCAGCTGTGACGCGGGGGCTGATACCGGCTCACCCTCGGAGCTGCACCTGGGCTCGGCCTCTCAGCAGCCCTGTTCACGGACCTTCTTACAGACCCGCCTGAGGAGGCAGGGGGAGCCCAGATCACGGCCTGCGCGACGTGTGTGTCCCTGAGATTTGATCGTGTCGGTGTTGGGAGCCACACGGGAAAGGTGATGGCTTCCCAGGGCCTGGGCTGGGGACGGGGCAGGGAGGCTGTGGCCAGGCGCAGGCAGGAGGCGTGGGGAGAGTCCAGCCTCAGCCACAGGAAAAATGTGTGGACTTGGTCGCTGGCTGGGCATTGAGGGAGCGCAGGTTTCTTTCTGCCAGGGGGGCCCCGAGAGGGGGAAGAGCCGGACAGGAGGGGGCGTTTCCTAAGGGCTTCCGTGAGTGACCAACAACTGAAAACAGATTCTCTAAAACTGAGGCAGGAGACCCAACAGCCAGGACTGACCCCGGCTCTTCCTTGGGCGGCCGGACCTCTGCAGTGCTGTTTCCGCAGAGGGGCTTACCCTCTGTCAGGCGCCTCATCAGGGTCCCCGGCTGCTGGGTCACACCGACGCCTCGTGCCCTTGGTCACTCGCCCACCTTCAAATCATCACTGGTGGAAAGCCCTGCACATGGCCTGGCCTGGGCTGGTGGGCATGGAGCCCTGCAGGGCGGGGGTGTAAGGAGAGGGACCCCGCCCCTCGCCCACCTCTTTCATCTGGTTTCCGATCTGCTCCTAAGGGCTGGTTTATCCAAGAGAACCACCCTCCGTGCCGCTCGCTGCTGCCACTGTGGGTGGCCACCGGCCTGCATTTGGGGGCACTCACTCTTGAGCGCTGCCCCCGGCGCCCCGCCAGCTCACCGCTTGGACCTCAGCCCTGCCTGGGACGGATCCCACCCTCGCCAGAGCCCCTCTGAGCTCCTGCTTCAGGGGGTCCAGATCCTTTCCGCCGTCCTCGTTCCTTACGATCCGATCCTCAAGCTCAGGCTTCACAAGAACTTGGCACGTGTGTGTGTCCAGCCTCCTGTCCAACCATCTGTCCATCGAGGCTCCCAGATAGCCACCCAAGTGGAAGAGATGAGCGCAGGGTGAAGGGCAGGCTGGCTTCCTTTCAGGAGGGCGGGAGCCGCCCCCACACACCGCGTTCTGTCAGTTCTGGGACCAGCCTCCCGCTTCCTAACATGGCTGAAATCGGAGAGCATCGTGCAGGTCTGGGTGTCCCCGTTTAGCCGGCAACGTTTTCTTTCTTTCTGGTGCATAAAATCACGGTGTTTCTGACAGTTGATGGCCTCTTAGGTTGGATGAGGAATGTCACAGAGGTGGGCTGGCATCAGGCAGAGAGAAGGTTGGGTGCGGGCACGGACGCAGGCCTGCAGGTGGGTGATCCTGAGGGATGTAGGTCTGCGGTGTTGATGAGGGCAGGGAAGGTTAAGGTCATTGGTGTTGAGCTAAAGAGATGGGGACCTGTGGCTCGAATCTTTGAGGACAGGGCAGATGGTGTTGAAGTGTGGAGAGAGGGGAGGGAAATGGCTGGGGGGGCAGCCCACCTCCCGTCCCTCTCCCCTCCCCAGAGGGCGGGTGTAGGGCCGAAAGTTCCAGCCGTCTAATTATGCCTTGGACCGTGACGACAGCCCCCAACCTGAAGCCAATCTCATCAGCTTACAGAAGACACTCAGGACTCCTAGGGTTTTAGGAGGCGTGAGCCGGGAGCACAGTCATGATAACTTTGCGTTTCCACCCTCTTCTCGGGCTGTAGGGGTCCCGCTCACACGTCCTGCAGCACACGGGCTTGTCGGAAGCTCTTTGCAAGAGAGCACGTGTGAATGGTCCCACGTCGTGGCCGTGGTCCGACCTCCTCTTTACCCCTGAGGCTGAGTAAGCATCTCACTAACGGGCTGTGTAGGACCCACTGCTGTCGGGTGCCCGTCCAAGTCTTTTGCTTAGTTTCAAAATCAGGTTGTTTAAAAACAACTTAATCGGCTGTGCGTCTGTTCTCCTGCTTTGCAGGAGCTCTTTGTGTGTGGTGGATGCGACGCTGCCAACACCTCCCCTCACTCAGCGGCTTGCCTTTCCACTCTTGATGAACAAAAACTGGACGCTCACTCTACAATTAGTGCTTTTTGTATCCTGTTAAAGAAATATCCCCTTAACCCCAGGTCCTGAGTATTTTCTCTCCTGCCCAAATTGCAGCTTTTCATTTGTCCTACATCACCTGGGGGTGAGTTTTGTGTATGGCGTGAGGTCGGGGCAGAGGTTATCCGTGCCCCCCCCCGCCCCCTGCCGTGGTGATAACCAGTTGATCCAGAACCACTTATCGGAAAACCCATCCTTTTCTCACCCCGGTTCAGTGACATCCTTATCATACATTGTCGGGGGTGGGGGCGGGCTGTCTCTGGACTTGTTCTGTCCTGTTGGCCTTTTACACCAATATCACACAGTTTTAACTCAGCTTTTTTTTATTATTATTAATTTGTTTACTTATTTTAATTTTTTTTGTCTATGTTGGGTCTTCATTGCTGTGCGCAGGCTTTCTCTAGTTGCGGCGAGCAGGGGCTACTCGTCATTGCGGTGCACGGGCTTCTTATGCAGTGGCTTCTCTTGTGGCGGATCACGGGCTCTAGGCACACAGGCATCAGTAGTTGCAGCACGTGGGCTCAGTAGTTGTGGCTCATGGGCTCTAGAGCATAGGCTCAGTAGTTGTGGCACACGGGCTCGGTAGTTATGGCTTGCGGGCTCTAGAGCACAGGCTCAGTAGTTGTGGCACACGGGCTCAGTTGCTCCGTGATATGTGGGATCTTCCCGGACCAGGGATCGAACCTGTGTTCCCTGCATTAGCAGGTGATTCTTAACCGCTGTGCCACCAGGGAAGTCCCCTAACTCAGCGTTACAATAACTCTTAATATCATTGTGTTTTAAGTCCTGCGATTTTGTTTTTCTTCAAGAGTATCTTGGTTGTTTTTTACTTTTTCTATTTCTATACGAATTTTACAGTTGGTTATAAGTTTCCCAAAACCCAATGAGATTTTTTATTTGGATTACATTTGAGTTCATAGATCAACATGGGAGAATTGACATCTTTACAGCACTGAGGTTTCCAATCCATGAGAATAGATTTAACCCTTCTTTAAATTCTTTCAGTAACGTTTGTGGTCTCCTATGTAGCAGTCCTGCACAGTTTTTGTTAGATCATGTCACTGCCGTTTACTTTTTTGTTTTTAAAGAATTTATTAGTGTTTGTTTGCTTCTGGGTGATTTTTTAAATTATTATTATTTATCTATTTTATTTTATTTTTGGCTGCATCGGGTCTTAGTTCCCCTGCAGCATGTGGGATCTTAGTTCCCCAACCAGGGATCGACCCCGCGTCCCCTACATTGGAAGGCAGATTCTTAACCACTGGACCACCAGGGAAGTCTCTGCCATTTACTTTTTAATGCTGCTTTAAGTGGTGTTCCTTTTATAATTTTGTTTTCTATTTGTTTGCTTATAAAAATGTATGGAGAAATGCAGATGATTGTTGAACTCTTGTCCAGCAACCTTGTTAATTCACATATTAATCCTAGTATTTTGGGACTTCCCTGGTGGCACAGTGGTTAAGAATCCACCTGCCAATGCAGGGCACACAGGTTTGATCCCTGGTCCAGGAAGATCCCACATGCTGTGGAGCAACTAAGCCCTTGCGCCACAACTACTGAGCCTGTGCTCTAGAGCCCATGAGCCACAACTCCTGAGCCCACATGCCACAACTACTGAAGCCTGCGTGCCTAGAGCCCGTGCTCCACAACAAGAGAAGCCACCTCAATGAGAAGCCCCCGCGCACTGCAACGAAGAGTATCCCCCGCTCGCCGCAACTAGAGAAAGCCCGTGTGCAGCAACGAAGACCCAACGCAGCCAAAAGTAAATAAAATAAAATAAATTAAAAAAAATAAAGTAGTCATATTAAATATGAAAAACAGCTTTTAAAATTTATCTCCATGGTGTATTTTGTGACAATGGCGAATCAACGAACCCGACGCAGCCATAAATAAATAAATTATTTAATTAATAAATTTTTTTAAAATCCTAGTATTTTATCTGCGGGTCCCTTTGGGTTTCCTATATACACTACCATTTCGCCAGTGAGTTTTATTTCTATTTCCAAACCTTCAGCTGTTGCCTTGTGGCACTGGCACTGTTTATCTTTCCAAAACATTGAGCCTGTGTCCAAAACATTATGGAACAGAAATGCTGACAACAGGCATCCTGTCGTTCTAGATTTCAGTGGAAAGTTTTCACAATTTTACCATTAAGGATGTTGTCTGCTGAGTGACTTTTCTTTCTTTTGTACATTCCCATCATCAAATTAAGGAGGTTCTATTTTATTCCTAGTTGAGGGTTTTATCCTGAATAACATAGAATTTTACCAGCTGGATTTTTTTTTCATCTGTTGACATACTTTTCTCTTTTATTCTGTTAATAAAGTGAATTACATTATTTGGCTTTGAATGTTAAACCAACCTTGCATTCACTTAGTTCACCCTGTTTGGCTATAATGTGTTATCCTTTCTGTATTTTGCTGGATTCAGTTTGCAAATATTTGTTTGGCATTTTTGCAAACTATGTTTACAAGAGAAATTGACCTATAATTTTCTTTTTCTGTAACGTTGTCAGAGTTAAACATGGAGGTATATTGGCCTTAAAAAATTAATTGAGCTTTTTAAAAAAATATTTATGTATCTTATTTAATTTATTTTGGCTGTGCCAGGTCTTAGTTGCAGCTCACGGGCTCTTAGTTGCAGCATGCGAACTCTTAGTTGCACCATGCGTGTGGATCTAGTTCCCCGACCACGATCAAACCTGGGCCCCACACATTGGAAGGCAGATTCTTAACTACTGGACCACCAGGGAAGTCCCTGAGCTTTTTTTTTAATTCTTGGGAAGATTTACATTAAGAATGATGTTATTTCTAAATTAATTATTTAGAAGAATTTATAGCAGAGCTCCATGAGCCTGGAGTTTTCCTCGTGGGAACATTTTAAATTCTAGGTTTAATTTTTAAAATACAAATTAACTATTCAGATTTTGTATTTCTTCTTTTGTCACCTTTAGTAAGTTGTGTTTTTAAGGATATTTTAAAGTCTAAATCATACTTATTGACATCGTACATATTTTCATTATCCTTTAAAATATCTTTAATATCTATAGGTATTAAATTATTGGAAATTTGACTTCTTTTGGTTTTCCTTCATGTATTTTGTGCTATATTATGTGCGTACAGATTTAGGATCATTCTATCTTCCTTTTGAATTGACACTTTTATCATCATGAAATGTTGCTCTTTTAGATGAAAAATATTATTAGCATTTATGTCTCCTGTGTCTGACATCAGTATAACTATGCGTGTGTGTGTTGGGGGGGAACGGGGGGATCTTAGTGTTTATGTGGTATATTTTTTCCATCTTTATACTCAACTTTTCTGTATCATATTTTGGAAACAGCTCTTATAAGCAGAAGTTAGTTGTTGTTTTTGACCTAGTGTGAAATCCATGTCTTTTACTGAAGCATTTAGTTCATTTACATTTAATGTCATACTGATAAGTTACAGTTTAAATCAATCATCTTACTATTAATTTTGTAACTGACCTATGTGTGCTTTCTTTTGGCCTTCCTTTCCTGCCTTCTTTTGGTTTAATCAAGTGTTATTTTTTTTATCACCCCACCCCGCTTTTTATTAGCTTTGTTAAGTAATACTTTTAAAATATATACTTAAAAAAATATTCTAGGGACTTCCCTGGTGGCACAGTGGTTAAGAATCCACCTGCCAATACAGGGGACACAGGTTCGATCCCTGGTCCAGGAAGATCCCACATGCTGCGGAGTAACTAAGCCCGTGCACCACAACTACTGAGCCTGCGCTCAAGAGCCTACTACTGAGGCTGTGTGCTGCAGCTACTGAAGCCCGTGCACCTAGAGCCCGTGCTCTGCAACAAGAGAAGCCACGACAATGAGAAGCCCACACACCACAACAAAGGGTAGCCCCTGCTCGCCAAAACTAGAGAAAGCCCACTTGCAGCAGCGAAGACCCAATGCAGCCAAAAAAAAAAAAATTCTAGCGGGACTTCCCTGGTGGTCCAGTGGTTAAGACTCCGCCTTCCAATGCAGGGGACACGGGTTCGAGCCCTGGTTGGGGAACTAAGATCCCACATGCCATGGGGCAACTAAGCCTGCGTGCCGCAACTACTGACCATGCAGCCCACAACTAGAGAGGCCACGTGCCACAACTACAGAGCCCACACGCTTTGGAGCCTGCGTGCCACAACTAGAGAGAAGCCTGCACGCTGCAACAAGGAGCCTGCGTGCGCAACTAAGACCCGACACAGCCAAAAATAAAATAAATAAATATTTTTAAAAATAATAGGGACTTCCTTGGTGGCGCAGTGGTTAAGAATCCACCTGCCAATGCAGGGGACACGGGTTCGAGCCCTGGTCCGGGAAGATCCCACATGCCTCGGAGCAACTAAGCCCGTGCACCACAACTACTGAGCCTACGCTCTAGAGCCTGTGAGCCACAACTACTGAAGCCTGTGCGCCTAGAGCCTGTGCTCTACAGCAAGAGAAGCCACTGCAACGAGAAGCCCGCACACAGCCATGAAGAGTAGCCCCCGCTCGCCACAACTAGAGAAAGCCCGTGCAGCAACAAAGACCCAACGCAGCCAAAATAAATAATAAATTATTTTTAAAAAATAATAATATAATAAAATAAAAAATATTCTGGCTACCTTAGGAATTTTAAGAAACATTGTTGGAATGCACCTTAAGTTACTATTTTTGCTATTTCTGGGTAAGGCAAGAACCTTACAACGCTTTAGTCTTATTTATCCCCTTATCAATTTTTATGCTATTGTTGTCATGTGTGTACATTTTACTTCTATTTTAAACTGCACAATCATTGTTAGTGTTGTTGGAAATAGCGTGCGTTCAGATTCCCCTTCGGATGCACACATTTCTTCCTGCAGCATGTGCTTACGTCCGAGACCATCTTCCTTCCCGAAAAACTCCCTTTAGTATTTCTTCTAGCAGAGATTTGCTGACAACTAATTGGTTTTTGTTTCTGTGCAAACATCTTTCTGTTGCCTTCTTTCTGAGGCCATTTTCTCTGGGTGTGGAGCCCAGGTGGGCAGCGTTGCTCTTTCAGCACGTCTGGTGCATCATCTGGCCTCAGCCGTTTCTGTTGGAGACTCGCCTGTTCCCCCGTTACTCCCTTGGTTGCTTCTCTTTCCTCTTTGGCTGCCTTAAAATGGTCTTTGTTCTTCTGTTTTAGCAGACTTGCAAAAGAGGGGGAATATTGAATTTATCCTGAGGTTTGTAGAGTTTTTGGGATCTGCGGCACAGTGTCTTTTGTCTCTGCTGTAATATATCAGCCGTGTCCTTTCAGATGGTGCCCGTCCCCTCTCCCTTTGTCCCCCAGGCTCCACATCCATGTCTTTTCACCGTGTCCCATATGCCCTCTTCCTCTTTCCTGCACTTTCTTCCGTCCCGGTTTTCCCCCCACTGTGTTGCAATCTGGATCTTTTCTACTACTATGTCTTATTTTGTCTAACCTGCTCTTAAATCTGTCTCCTGAATTATTCATTTCAATCATTGTATTTTCACTTTGAGAATTTCTAAAATGCTTGGGTTTTTAGAATGTGATTCCTTTTTTCATAGACCCAGTTCACAGGTGAAATTCTCTCATTTTACCTTTTTCAATATACGTAGAATATCGGAATCTCCTGGGAGGCCATTTTTATTGACTGTTTGGTCAAATGCTCCTATTTCTTGACCTTCCTGGTAACTTTTTACTGAATATCAGATACTGTGTTTGAAAAAGTGTAGGAGCTCTGAGTGAGGTTATTTTCCTCTTGAAAGGATTTGACTTTATCCCAGCAGATGGAGTGTGGGTGAGTCACCTTGATTCTGTTGAGGCTGGTCTGTTTCTCATTTTCCTTTAATATCTTTTAGTAATTGCAGCTGGAAAAGCCTGGGGGGTCACCAGGACCCCAATCTCCAGCTTTTGTCTCCCCAGCGCTGTGAGTCAGCCAGAAATCTCCACCGAGCTTTTTTTTTTTTTTTTTAACCTTTTAGCAGCTCTTTCTGCTTGATTTCTTGGCCTTTTGCCCTGGATTCGTGCGGCGTAGGACTCAGCAAATGCCTTGAAGGGCAGCCTGGATTTTTGGTTCATTGCTCCACACTCCCCTTTCCTCTGGGACTTTGAGAGAGCCTCGTAGTGGGGGGTCACCCCGCCACTCCAGTGAGGTTGGGGGGCAGAACGTGAAACCAAAGAGGTTACTCTAGAGCCTTAAAGATCTGGCGAATTTGTCTGGCCAAGTCTGGGGCTTGCTGGGGACCTGTTGCTTTCGCTCCTTTTCTCTTTCTCCTTTTGGAGTGGGACTGACCGACCTGTGCCTGTCCCAACATTGCATTTTGGTTTTGTTTTTGTTTTTTGTTTTCTGGCCACTCCATGTGGTTGCAGGATCTTAGTTCCCCGACCAGGGATTGAACCTGCACCCTCGGCAGTGAGAGCCCCGAGTCTTAACCACTGGACCACCAGGGAAGTCCCCCAACATTGCATTTTGGAAACACACAACTTCCCCAGGTCCAGGCCGGGGCGCCTTGAGTGTCATTCCCCGCCCCCCAGGTTTAGATGATGTTTCAGTGAGACCTTGGACGTCAGTGTTGCTGCAGGAGTGAAGGCTTCGGGGCTGTTGATGGAGTGGGTGTGTTTTGCGTGTGAGAGGGGCACGAATCTGGGGGGGCCAGGAGCAGATTGTTTTGGACCAAGCGTGCCCCCCAAATTCCTGTGTGGAGGCCCCGACCCCAGGTGTATGTGGCGATGGGGTCGTGGGGAGGGGTGCTTGTGCCGTAGGAGAAGAGACCCTGGGAGCCCCTCTGCCGAGTAAGCTGGCCGAGGCCGTCGCCAGAACCCGGACCTCCAGCCCCCAGACTCTGCTGCCGCCCAGCTGTGGGTCCCGGGAGGACCCAGGCGGCCCCTGGGGCGGGCTTGTCTCGGCTGCCCTGAACCCCAGTTTTCATCTGCAGCTGGATCCCACGAGCGCCGGGCCTCGCTCTCCGCTTGGCCTCCCAGGAACCAGCCTTGTCTCCCATTCTGACCCGCACGTCTGGCCGTGATGCTGGCCCGTCCTTGTTGTGGTCCAGCTGCCACTGGCTGTCTTTGGAGGGGCTGTGTCCTCAGTCCCCTCCCATCGTTTCCCCCGGCACACTCGGGGTGCCCGTGTTCCCGGCCCAAGGCCTTCTCCCGTCGGCCTGGCCCTGTGCTCCGGGCCGCAGGTGCAGCGGGTCTGGGGGGAACGCGGGCCCCTGCAGCACAGGTGGGCTCTGAGCAGCTCCAGGACTCGTGCTGTTTATAAGAAGTGAGTCCATAAAGGAGGACACCTGCATGGAAGGGAGGTGGTTCGGCGGAACTCATCTGCAACAGATCGCTTGCAAGTTGGTGTACGTTTTTCCAGAGAATCTTTCTGAAAACATTGGTCAGACATGTCATCAAAACTCAACTCATTTCATGACAAATTTGTATCTTTGTGATAAAAACTGTGAGAACGTTGAACTGTTCTAATATCCCCCCCTCCCCTCAAAGCACCTCTTAGGATTGGGTTTCTCAACTGATGGTGTTTGGTGACAAAGGGACAGCTCTGAGGAGCCCTGGGAGGCCTGCCCTTTCTGGGAACCCCTAGGGTGTGGCCCTGGCCTTGCGCCCCCTGTGCCTCGTCAAGGTCTGTTCTTTAATGGGGCGTCTGGGGCCCTGTGACAGCAGCTCGAGCCAACAGGAATGGGCCCTTGGGTCTGTCTGGATGGCTTGGTCGCCCTGAACCCCGGTGTTGGGCGCTGGCCGGGCCCCTGCTGTACACGGAGGACGCCGTCCGGTCCTCACAGCTCCTGTCCTGGGGAGCAGAAGACCTTTCTTTTCGTAAGCGTTTCTCTTTACAAACATCAGGAACCTGGTCCTTCGCTGGATCTCTCGCATGTGCCGGCCCCCCCGTCCCTCGGAGCCTTCGTGGGAGTGAATCCGCCACTCGGGGCTCCAGCGCTGGCTCAGGGTGCGTCCGTCAGCCGCTCCTCGAGGGAGGTGCCCCTTTCCCCTCCCCACCCCCGACGGCTGCTCCATGGCGCCCGTGGCCACTCTCCTGTCCACGGAGCCTAGCGTCCTGACCTTCAGCCGCTGTGTCCTCACGGGCACAGCTCAGATGTCCATCTTGGCCACCAGGGAAGGTGTCCGGCAGGTGGACTCCTGCAGGTGTCGCCGAGCCTCGGGACGTGTGTCTGCCCCGCCGCTTTGCACACAGCGCGTCACACTGGGGGGACCCTCGCGCCTCTTCTCCCTGCCATGCATCAGGCTCAGGGAAACGAACCGCATGCTGGCCCCGGTCCCCAGCTTCCTCTCCGCGGGAGGCCCCACCGGTGCTGCCGGCCCACGGCGCTGGCATGTGCTCCAGATAGCTGGTGGTCTGTGCCCCCAAGAGACATCCCACAGCACGTGTCCAGAGGCGGCAGTGTGGGGTGGCAAGCCTGGCCCTGGTCACTCTGTCTTCCCGTGGCCATACCCTGGGGCTGGCCCCACCTCGTCCACACAGCCAACCACGCCCGGGCCCTGTGTCCCTGCTCCACTGCCCAGGGAGGGGCAACCTGGCCTCAGAGGGAAGCCCCTCTCTGCAGCCTGATTGGGTGGTTTCAGTCACGTGACGGCCCTGGACCCATGACATCCCTGGGGTCACCCTTCTTGGATTGCTTTAGACCCAGATGGTCAGCTCCGCGCCAGCAATGCCAAGGCTTGGGGGCCACGTCAGGACCACGTGCGGAAGGCAGGCTTCTGTGGGAGCCGGGCCGCTGAGAGGACCAAACTGCCGCTGTGCCCACGTGGCTGGCTTCCTGCCAGGGTGGCTCTGAGACCCTTCCCAGGTCTGCACTGTAGCCTCTCAGAGGTGAACCGCCTCTCAGAGCAGCGGATTTTAAGTTGCGTCTTCTGCTGGGACACATCAGAGTGAGGGGCAGGAAGCCACGAGGGAAAGGGCCCTGGAGGGGGCGACCCCACCAGCACTGCTGTATCCTGCTCACTGCTGCTTCGGCCCCAGCATGACCCGCAGAGCCACAGGAGGACACGGCTCTGGGGACAGTGCCCGGTCCCTCCTGAGACACAGCGACCATCTGGTGTGCGTAGCAGTGGGCTGCCGGGTCCACGGTCGGGTGACACCAGCCACTGGGAAATGCAGGCGAGCTGTGTGGCTCCGTGGGCTTTCTGGGACTGTTTGTCCACACTGGCCACCGTCCCTCAGGACCCCCAGCCTGTGCGGCCACCAGGCTTCTCAGCAGCACCAGATACGTGGCCCATGGCCAGGCCAGCGTCCCATGTAAAGCCCAGACTCCTGCTTCTAGATGGTCACGTGCAGCCTGCAGTAGGAGCCTTCTGGTGGAATGTGTGGTCGGTGAGGACAGGGTGGCCTGAGTGAGTGCGCTGCGCACTGGACACGGGCCCCGCCCTCCTGAGCATGGACCCCAGGGGACGCCACTCGCCCGGAGGGAGCTGGGCCTGGGGGCAGCAGCGCGCGCTCTGCTGAGGACCCCACCCCCAGCCTGAGGGACGAGGGCCCCTCACCAGCTCCCTGGCCTTGCCTCGGGCTGGTCACCAACCCGGAACCACCAGGAAGGCTCTCGGCTGACCCACATGCCCCGTCGCCGGAGCACTCCCGCCACAGTTTCGAGGTGCTCTAGGGCTGTCCGGGGGTTGTGCTGGGCTGGTCACCTGGGCGGTGGGTCCATGTCCAGCAAACAGTCAGAGAGGCTTCCAGTAGCATCGTGATCTGCCCTGAAAATTCGGAGCACCCCATGCTCCCCCCAAAATCTGGGGGCTGCCTGGTTTGTTTCAAGGTCTGTTGCTCTAAGCTCCCTTTTTAAAGTGTATTTTCTTCGCCTTGTCAGAGCCCTCAAGATGCTCCATTGCCATAGAAACTGAGCTCATTAAAGTTCCCTGCAGCCGTCCTAATTATAGAACTCCAAAGACAAGCGGAGAGCTGCTTTGAGGGTGTCGTTCAGGCTGAGAAGGTATAGGAGCGGCTGAGCAGACGGGGCCACGAGGGCCCACTGTCGTTGCCGCTCTGTGTCCGTCCAGAGCACAGGCACCGTGGAGGCGACCGGACACCTCAAGGTGCCCAGCAGGCTCTGACTTCGAGCAGCTCTGACTCCGAAGTCGGCCTTGACGTGGTGACCGAGTTGGAGCCTCCTGACCCACCAGGATACCGGGCGGAGCAGCTGTGGGGTCAGCCGGAGCCACCCCCCAGGGCCCGCTTCCCATGGAGGCCTTGCCAGCCCACCCGGCTGGGCTTCTGGACCGTTTACCACCGAGATCAGCCGAATGGGAAGGGGGACACTCAGGGCCCGCGGTGGGTGCAGCGGGCGGTGGGACGGGTCATCCCCAGAGCGCCCGCCCCGGGATGCGCTCTGCACATGCGTGTTCCCTGAGAACGTGTGTCCTTTTCTTTTTCACACTGTGTCGGAGCAATGCCACCCGAGGGGAAACTGCAGGCAGGTTACACAGGAGCTCTCTGAACTGTCTGCGACTTTCTGTACGTCTGAAATTACTTCAGAACAAAAATTCTGTTTAAAAAAATAGATATTTTTTTAAATGCAGGATGCCCTGCTGTCCCTTGTGGTTCCTTGTGAGTCACCTGGGCACTGCTTTCCAGGTGGCAACATGGGTGTGGATTGGACACCACAGGGGCTCCCCTGCCTCTGCCGGAAGTGATGCCAGGGTGTGGAGCCGGGCTGTGCGCTGCCAGGGTCTCTGACGGCACCTTCCTGTCTCTGCCTGGGGTGGGGAGTGATGGAAAGTCCACCTGAGAGTTCATGTGAGTCAGTTCTCCAGACGAGAATAAACAGGACGTGTGTGTAGAGAGAGTTCACTGTGAGGGATTCGTTCACGTGTCACGGAGGCTGCAGGCTGGGTGCAGGAAGAGCCACTGCCGTAGTTCGGGTCCGAAGTCCATCTGCTGCAGGACTTCCTCTCGCTGGGGGACGTCAGCCTTGGGGTCTCTTCAGGCCTTCGCCTGATCGGACGAGGCCCACCCTCATTGGTTTAAGCGTTCATTTCATCCAGAAACACCCTCACAGAAACATCCAGAATAATGTTTGACCACAGATCTGGGCACCGTGGCCCAACGCAGCTGACACATGAAATTAACCACCACATTCCCCTCCTTGCCAAGAGGCACCTCCGGAAACCATGCTCAGTCTCTAGTTAAAGACAACCGCACGGTCACACCTCTGCCCGACATTGCACGGCGGTCCTGTGTGCGCAGGACATGCACTGACCCTTCCCCCAGGAGGGCTGGTCATCGGGAGGGGCCTGGAGGATGTGGCCCCCTCCTGCCTGCTCACCACCTTACTCCCTGGTTCCCCTCCCTTAACTTGCACATCTGCAACTTCTGTGGCCTGGGAGCAGTGTCACGTCAGTGCCGTGGCTCTCTGAGGCAGCCCTGCTGGTCGGTGTTCTGCCGTGGGTGTGAAGCGCACGTCCACAGGCGCTGCTCCCCGCTGGTCAGGGTGCGAGCCGGTGGGGGCGTGGATGTGGGCCCCTGCGGCGGGATCGCATGCAGCGGCCGGGGCCTTTCTGTGCAGACTCAGAGCTCTGTGTTTCTATTAAAATCTGAAACTAGTTTATAACCATGTCGTTGTTGCTGCCTCGGGCCCCTCCCTCTGTGTTTCTACAGTTCTGATTGTACATTGTTCACTGCAGCACTCGAGGCACTTCAAGAGCATGGGACTCACGTGTGTTATAAAACACAACGGAGTGGACACGCGTGCCCTTAGCAGCCGACCCGCCCAGCGCAGACCCACTGCTTCTGGTCTTCCACGGACCAGAAGGATTTCATCTCATACCTGCGCATCCTGAAACGACACATTGTCCGTTTTGCTTATTTTTTAGTTTGGTAACAAGGGCATCATTTCACAGAGCCCGCTTTATGGACGTCAGTACGTCACTTCATATTGATTTCTTATTTGGTTTGATTTTGGGAGATGCGTCTGTGCTGCTGAGCACAGCTCAAGTCAGGTTACGGCCGACGGGTCCTCCTGAACGGCCACGCCCGCAGGTCACTTGTCCTCTTGCCGATGGGCCTGGGCGTCCGCAAACACCCTTTGCCGGCTGCGAGCCCACGTGTGAGGTCCCTCGGGCCTTGGTCTCGGAGCAGTGCAATTGCTGGGTCCCGGGGAAGCACGCGTGCTCTCGACAGTCAGTTTTGGCCCCGGTTTCGCCCGTCTCGGAGGACAGGCGACTTCCGATGGCTCTGGTCCTTGACGGTATTTGCCGTTGCGGAGGCTTGTCTTTCGTTGACGCTTCTGTTGCTTTTTCCTCGCTGATCTGTGGAAGCACCTCCCGCATCCCGAATCGCTAACCTGTCTCTTGGTGCGGCTGATGATGGAGACGGGTTTGTCGGCCTCTCGGGCGGCCTCTGGATGGACATGCGTCCTCCCCTCACGGTACTCAGGTGTGTCCCTCTCCTCTTTGGGCCGGTGCTTTTTTGTCGCTTTGCCTCTCGTGGTGAGTCCTTATCTTCTGAGGCCGCGGCTTGTGTGTGGAGTGAGGCAGGCGTCCGGTCTGCATGGGCTGCCCTCACGATACCTGGATGGGGGCGGAGACCACAGGAGCTCACTTCCCAGGGTCTGGAGGCTGGACGGCTGAGGCCCAGGTGCCAACAGGGTCGGTGCCTGGTGAGGACACTTGGCTCGCTCACCACATCCCCGGTGTCCTACCGCCCTGGAGACCGAGCTCGAGTGTCTCTTCTTGCGAGGATGCTAATCCCGTCAGGGGCCCTACGCTCTGACCACTAACCTCCATTGCTTCCTTAGGGGCCCCACCTCCAAATACAGTCACATGGGGGCTGGGGGTAGGGCTTCCACGTGTGATCTGGGAGGGCGCGTAGCAGCAGGGCTCCAGGCTTCTCTCTGTGGACGGCGGGACATCGCCCGCCTTCCTTCAGTCCTGCTCCGTGCCCAGGGGTCAGCAGGGCTCCATCCTGTCCCCTCGCTGAGCTTTCCGGCCTGCTGGGGGCTCCCTGGTACCCTTGGCCTCTGCTAGGACGTCCTTGAGTCTCTTATTTTGGGTGGCTTTGCTCAGATTTGAAGGGTATCCGGTGGGCTGCATTTTCAGGCTTTCACACGGCGCGTGTGTGAGCGCAGGAAGGAGCCGGAGTCTCGTGCCACCGCGTCCCCGGCTGAGAGCCCAGCTCCCTCTGTGTGTCTGTGTCACTCTGTGCCTCATGCCTCCGTCTGCGGGGACAGCCGGGGGGTGTGTGCGCCACACGCGGGGACGTTAGCGGGAACCTGCGGGGGGCCAGGCTTCCCCCAAATCAGGCCGGGAGGGCCGCGCCCTGTCACCCGGGCAGGGGTCCTGGGGCATCACCAGGGACCCCTCGGAGCCCAGGGCAGATGGGCTGGGGGGTGAGGACGCTACCTCTGGCCGGCCCTGTTCTGTCTGGGTGTCGGCTTCTCGGTTTCCCACTTCGTCTCCCATGTAACGGGAGAGAAGCCGGTTTTGCAGTCACTGTGACCTGGTTTCGGCAGGTTCCAGCCAGAGCTGTAATTTGCTTGTTTTAAAAACATTCTGTTACGGTTTCCACGTCAGTATATTCCTGGCACTTCCCTGACTTCTCATGAAAGTCGCCTTCACTACAGAGCTTTGTAAAGGCACAAAGCTTCCCGTTGTATCCTGAGTATTTTGTTTTCACATACTTTCAAAGTGTTTTGAAGGAGCAAAGTTGGAAACGTTTTTGAGGAAGAGTAAAACCAACGGTTCTGGTTATACGTTCAGCTCCACGTTTTTAACGAGCAGCCCCCTTCCTCAGGAGTTTGAATTATCGAATGCAGGTTGTGAAAGCGACGGTTTGGGTAACTTTCAATTCAACATTAGTGTCCGGTTGGTTTGGCTTTACTTCTGTCCCTAGATTTGCTCTTCAAACGGGAGCCCGGGACGGAGGGGGCGGGATGGTGCTGGCTGGACGGACGCCCGTCTCGGGCTGACCGTGGACTCCCCAGCGGCCAGGGTCCCTCTGAGGACGGTTGGGCGTGCATGTCCAGGGGGCCCTCGGCCCGTCGGAGCCTGTCCCTGTGTGGAGAGGGGCCTGGTTTTCACGCCCGGAGGGAAGGGGGTGGAAAGGAAACACGTGGGAGGCCACACGGGCCCCGATGTCTTCACAGCCTGACCCTCCACGGAGGGCAGCTCTCGCGGCACATCCAGGGGCATCGAGGGGAGGTCGACCCCGGGATCGCGTGAGGAGTGGCTGTGGGGACGCAGGCGTGTCAGCTCGGCGGGTGGCCTGTCCCCACCGCACCGCACGTGGCGGAGCTGGGCTCGTGGGCCACTAGGCTGTTGCTTTACCCCTTTCTGCTGTTCTTTCCAGAATCCATCTACCGCCGTGGAGCCAGAAGATGGCGGAAGCTGTACCGCGCCAACGGCCACCTCTTCCAAGCCAAGCGCTTTAACAGGGTGAGTTGCTGTCGAGGCCGCCGAGATGCCCCCACTCCGCCCCGCCAGAGGAGGTGCCGGGCTCTGCCCTGCGCACAGGCGAGGCTCGAGCCGCTTCCACAGCCGCTGTCCCTGGGTGGCGACGAGCCCTTTACGAGACTCCCTGAGCCCGGGAAGGTGCCAGCCTGGGCCTTTCTGATGAGCTCGGCCCGTGTGTCCCTGTTACGGGGTCCCCTGTCCAGGCGCTGTGGCTCCGTGGTCCCGCCTGCCTGCGTGCATTCAGAAGGGACGCAGATTTGTCCCGCTACCGGGATGCGTGTGTTACCCCACAGTGTCCCCGTTGGTCCCAGGGGTGTCCTGCGAAGCCCAGAGCCCGAGACAGCCCTCCAGCCCCCGGCCCGCGGGCCCCGCTGTCCGGCCCGCTCCGAAGGCACTTTAGCCGAGCATCTGGTGTTTCTCCTCGTGCTGCCCTGTGTCCTGTGGAAACCATGGGGTTCGTGAGGCTGTGTAGCCGTCCCGCTGGCAGGTGGGTGGGGAGGCACCTGCAGGTGTCCCCATGGCCGGCGACCACGCGCGCCGGGGCTGCCGGCACAAAGCACCACAAACTGGATGCTTCGCCGTCCGTTCTCCCGCCGTCTGGAGCGCAAGCCAAGGTGGGGTGGGGCCGCTCGCCTCCCGCCGCTCTAGGAGGGTCCTTCTTCCTGTGTAGCTTCTGGGGTTGCTGGCGGTCCTCGGAGCTCCTGGGCTGGGAGCTCAGCCCTCCAGCCTCTGCCGCCTGCTCTCTGTCTCTGCTCCCCAAGGACGCCCGTCACGATTAGGACCCAGTCTGACCTCATTTTAACTTAACTAACTGCACCTACAAAGATACTTTTCCACCTAAGGTTCTGGGTGGACCTGAGTCTGGGGGGACACCACGGAGTCCAGCACAGCAGCCGAGCGCCCGCTGACCTGGGGACCCCCGCACGCGCTGAGCGCTCTGCCCCCCCGCCCCCCCCCACGTGGCGCGCCCCCTCCGTGCCCCTCACAGCCCCGTGTGTGCCACCTCCCGCCGGGCACAGCACTCTGCCCTGAAGGTTGTGCCCGCACCTGGCACACGGGAGGCGCACACGACACAGTGGTTTATCATTTACTGTAGTGGATGACTGGGGAAGAGGCAGCGGGGGAGCCCTGGGCGCCATGTTGGGTGTAAAGAAGGGACGTGGCGTGTCTGTCGGGAGTGAGAAGGGCCCCGGGAGCCTTGGCAACGTTGGGAGGGCACGGGGTCCTCGGGACAACGGATGCTGGGGGGAGGTCGGGCGTCGCCGAGTGCTGGCAGAGGGCTGGGGTGCGGGAGTGATGGGCCTGGCCGACAGGTGTGGACGTGAGACTTTGCAGTGAACCACCCAGATGGACCGGGTGAAGCCTGGAGAAATGGGAACGTCCAGCCCCGTGACGCGAGGCCCCATTGCTCACCCTCCCGTGTTTATTTAAAAAACGGACGACCAGCCAGCTTGTGGCCGGTGGCTTCTCTTCCTGTGCATCTGGGCACCAGCTTGGTTCTGCCAGAGAGGGTCTCAGGCAGACGGGATGGGCCACCCTTCAGGACATCAGAGAACTGCTTCCCTTCATGACAAATTGACTCACGGGCCCAGGACGAAACCCACCCACCCGGCAAGGCCGCCAGAGGGGCCTGGCCGCTACCTCCCTGCAGGTTCTCCGAGGAAAACCCATTTCTCTGATGGCAGGGTGCAGAGCCTGGCACTCCTCCTGCCACACCCTCCCCAAACTCTGTGGGCAAAGGCTTCTCCTCAAGGAGGAGGGGAACTCGGCAGCTGGGGGGCGGTACCCACTCCAGCCCCGTCCCCACCCGCTCTCCCCGAGCGCCAAGCGGCTTTTCACAGACCCCAGGAGGCCGAGGAGGGAGCCGACCCCGAGACCCCCGACAACTCTTAACCAGCCCCGCCATTCACAGATGGGGAGGCGGGCGTGTCGCCGTTTGTCACCAGGCACAGTTCCCACCAGGGTCCTTGGGCTGCACGTCTGAGGCCGCACCATCCACCAGTGTTCATTACGGGGCTGCGAGGCTACCCCGCGTGTCTCAGGAGCTCCACGCCTGGCTCTGCGGGCTCAGCCAGATTCCCAGGGACAAGCCCACAGAGGAGGCCACTGCCCTCCTTTGCTGGTGACCCAGGGACGGAGGCAAGGGCTGTCGGCCTCACTGGTGACCCAGGGACGGAGGCAAGGGCTGTCGGCCTCACTGGCCCGAGCTCCCTGCCTGGAGCTGTCTCTGCACTGGACACAACTGAGCTTCTCCAGCAGAGAGGAAGGCTCCGCTGGGAACTCACGGGGGCGCGGGGGCAGCGTCCAGCCCACAACGGGAGGCCCTGAGGCCCTCAGCCCCGGGGCCGTTGGTCTGAGCAGCTGGAACAGGGCTGAGGCAGCGAGCAGGTATTTCAGGCTTTATGGGCCGTGCAGCCTCTGTCACGACAGCCGGGCCCTGACTCGGCCATTGCTGTTGCCGTGTGAAAGCAGCCCCGGACGCCAGTGACTGACGCCTGAGCGAGGAGCGCCTCGGCAGCGTGTAAGGGGCTTAAAATACTTGCACCCATTAGTCTACTAAGTCACGTGATCTTTCTGAGAAGTGAAGCTTGGGTTTTAAGTTTTATTTATTATCATTATTGGGTTTTTTTGGCCGCAGCTCGCGGGATCTTAGTTCCCCGACCAGGGATTGAACCCGGGCCATGGCAGTGAAAGCACCAAGTCAACCACGGGACCACCAGGGAAGTCCCTAAGTTTTATTATTTAGTGGCACGTTTCTTGAAACGTTGATAATTCAAATCTAGTTTTGAAATAAAGAGCCTTTGGCAACATTGTGGCTGCCCCTCCTGGGGGGATGCCTGCACGTGGCCTCGGTGCGACTGACGGGTGCTGAAACCCGGCAAACTCAGCTGCCCTTGATCCCCCGTTGTCCTGGCCTGGACCCTGGCGAGGGTGGCTCTGTAGGAAGAGGGATCTTGGTTAATTTGCGAAGATACCAGGTGGCTGTGGGTTTGCCCCTTAATATGATGCAAGCATTGTTCGATGGTGTTCTGGAGAAAGCGAAACACATTTAGCACATGGTATAAAAAGACGTGGATTTTTGTAATGGTTCCATGAATGGTGAGCGGTCCTCAGAGATGCCGCCCCTTCCCTGAACCCCAAGTCTACTCACCAGCACTCACCCTCCTCGGGCAGAGGTGCCAAGGCCGGCGTTAAACTGGATTGGCCCGAGTCGGAGGTCGGGGGGGGAGTTGGCCCTCTGTCCAGCCCCCCGTCTGGCCCTTGCTGCCGCATCTCAGGCCGTTCCCAGAGGGAGTCCCACAGCCCGTGTTGGCCTCCTTGTGGGAGGGATGGTTCCAGCAACGTGGGGGACTTGGGTACATCCTTCTCTTTCCTGTTACCGTCGTTGAAAGCGGGGGGGGGGGCGCGGGCGCACGCATGTGGACTTGTCTTCAGCAAACCTTTATTGGGCACCCACTGTGTGCTGGGCACTGTCCCAGGTGCTGACCACGTGGCCGTGACTGAGACGTATGCGCTCTGTGTATGGGGAGGGGGCTCCTTCCTGGTGGGAGATCGGCTTCTCGGTGCCCGCTGGCCGCCAGCAGCCCGTCCTGCGCCTCAGGCCCCCACCTCGTGAGGGTTCGCTCTGTTTCCTAAATGAGCTGCATTGCGCGGCTGGTACCGTGTATCCTTTCTGTTCTCCAGGAGTAATTTGAGACTCTCTCAAAAGAAAGAAATTTGTTAAAAAAAAAAAAAAAAGCAAAAGAGGGTAAAACGCGAAAACGAGTTATGGCTGGAAAAAAACTAAATGGGGAGCCTGTCGACGTGCGGACACCACGGAATTGCGAAGATGACTTTGGACGCCGAGTGGTGGGCGGGTGACCAGACTTCTGCACACGCTCACCTCCACGCATTTTGTGACATTCCAAAAACTTCTCCAAACAAGCCAAAAATGATCATGAATTTCAGGTGTTCAGAACCAAGAAGAATAAAAATTGATCATTTAAAATCTTTTAAAACGCTGAGAAAAATACCAAGATAATTGCACGGAGCCCCAGAGCAGCTCAGAATCCTGACACGTCCTGATGCCAGGCAGGGTCGCTCCTGTGGTCGTCGTGTAGGTGGGTGTTTGGACGAGGGTCAGGCAGCCGGCTCTCCCACCCGCTTCTCACCTGGGTCCCTCCACCCACAGGGGGCTCCTCGGCTGTTCTGAGCGCAGCCTGGGAGGAGCTACGACTCCCACTCCAGGCCCTGCAAGCAGGGGGGGCGCTGCCCGTGGAGGGGTCTCCTCACCCCTGCCTGCCGGGGCCTCCCCTTTTCCCTCACAAGGAGCAGAGCCCCAGCGCCCTCCTTGGGGCCCTCGGTTCCCCCAACCTTGGGACGGAGCTGCCGAGCCTGGGCGGGGGCCTGGTCCCGGTTGGATGAGGCGACGGGGCCACCTCCCGCCCCAGCTGCGCGTCGTGACGGTGCAGCATGTCTGCGCGGCGCGGCGGGGCCCCCGGGGGCACCGGGCCCGGCTGACAGCGGCTGTTCTCGTCCCGTGCAGAGAGCGTACTGTGGCCAGTGCAGTGAAAGGATATGGGGCCTCGCCAGGCAGGGCTACAGGTGCATCAACTGCAAACTGCTGGTCCATAAGCGCTGCCACGTCCTCGTCCCGCTGAGCTGCGACAGGCATATGGTGAGTGGGGGCCGGCACAGCCTGTGCGGGTGTCCACACTGCCCCAGGGGCCCTCGGCCTCCTTCTGTCCAGGCGGGGCCCTGACATCGTCCCTGCCACCCGCGAGAGAGAGGAGGGGGCTCCCGTGGGATTCAGGATGACGGCCCAGGCCAGCGGTCCGGGTCGGGCCCTCTTCCTGAGCCCTGGGAGCCCCCGGCACTCTTGGGGGCCGCAGGGTCCACCAGTAGGGAGCCTCCTCGATTGTGACGTCAGCCGTGGAACCTGGAGCTGGGGCCTGGCTGCAGCCGACGCGTGATGGGGGCTGGGGGCGGGAGAGAGGAGTCAGCGTCACTGTGTAAATACACGCGCTTTCTAAAGCACCTGCCGGGAAGCTCGCGGCCCGAGGGGCTGAGCGGTCACCTCGGCCTGTGGACTCACAGGTGACTTCAGTGCTCGTCCTCCCGTGTTCAGTGCGATGATGTAACAGTTGAGTGATACGTGTGTTACAGTGTGTGTTACATAACAGGTGACTCACAAGTCTCCGGAAGCCCCGTCGTGGCGCCCGCCGGGTCACTGTGTTGCCGTCTCTCTGCAGGATTCTGTCATGCCTTCCCAGGAGCCTGCAGTGGACGACAAGAGTGACGACGTGGACCTTCCTTCTGAGGAGACGGATGGAAGTAGGGGCTGCTCGCCCCGCCCCCCGGGAACACCCGCCCGCCTCCCCTTCCCCCGGGGCACCCTTTTAGATCCTCTCCTCTCACCAGGGGCCAGTACCTGGGAGCATGTCCCGTGCTCGCTGCGGGACTGGGGAGGGCTCTCAGGGCCCCCCTCGTCCGGTCAGAAGTGGGCGGGGTGGCCTTCCCTGGGCGCCCACGTCTCTGTGTGCTGCTGCCTGGGGAGCCCGGGGCGGGGTTGCCCTCTGTGCCGACTTCGGACGTTCTAAGAGGCACGTAGCACAGCGGGCACCATGGATACCCGTGTCTGTGGAAAGGCCTGCAGTGCGCACGGCAGGCTACTGTGTAGTTCTTGAGTTTTAGTGGATTGTTTTTTTTCTTTCTTTCTCTCTTTTTTTTTTGGTTGGGGAGAGACTTTTTTTAATGCTAAGAAGCATTCAGAGAGTGACTCTGAATACCTGTTGGACTGATGGCCCAGCTCTGAGCTTCTGCAGTTCTGTGCACCGTTACAGGGTGTGCAAGGGCCCTAGCCCTCGTTTGATAAATGAGTTCCATCCCCTGGGATGACAGGAGGCCACGGAGCATAAAACCCTTAGCACAGCACCTCATGTAAAGGAGACCCGTAACAAGTACCCGTCCACCAGCCAGCCATCTGCGTACCATGAGAACAAAGACCGGAAGGCTAGACACCAGAATCTTACGATCCGTCACTTCAGAAGAATCACTAGGGAAACTTGTCACAGAGGCAGGTTCCCAGCCCCAGAGGTTCAGAGTCAGCAGGTCTGGGTGGGGCCCAGGAAGCTGCATTTTCTTAAGTCTCTAGTTGAGTCAGAGTGGCTGCCAGGCCTTCACCCTGAGCACTGGCTGGCCTGGCGGCCTGGCCTGGGCCACTGTGTCTCCACAGAGGGGCAAGGGCCGTGGGGGTCTCGGGCCGCGTCCCCGACGACGCCTGTAACACCGCTTTCTTCTTCCTTTCTTCACTAGTTGCTTATATTTCTTCAACCCGGAAACATGATAACATTGAAGATGAACCTGAGGTGAGTGCAGACGGCTCGTCGGTATTTCCAGCGTCCTGTTTGCAGGTGCTTTAGCTCATTTCTGGGGCAGTCGTGGAAACTCGAATATGAACGAGGAGGGCTGGGGGGAGCACGGCCTTGCGGCATCGGGGATCGCGCACACTGAGGCTTCCAGGGCAGAGGACTGGGAGGTCTTCCAGACATGTAGCACAGAGGTGCTCTCTGTACAGCCGAATGGGCAGAGAGCAAGTGAACGTGGCAGCACGTGAGCCGTTGCTGAATCTGAGGTGAGCATATGATGCTCATTGTACGTACTCTTTCACCCACGCAGAACTGGGCGTGAGGGGTCACTGGCTGAGTCTGTGTGAGCCCAAGCTGCAGGCCTGGTCTGAGCCCGGGTCAGGGGACCCCTCTGACCTCAGGATCCTCTTCTGTCAAGTGTGGATAATGATTGCGCCTTTCCGTGAGGGTAAACTGAGAGCATTGTGTAAACGCTTAGCACCATGCCCGGCGCACGGGAAGCTTTCCACGGCACTGACTGCCGGCGTGGCCGTTTCCACATCAGTACCGGTGGCTCAGGCCATCACGGTGGGCCACAAGGGGCACCCGTGACCTCCACAAAGGAAACCCCGTGTTCTTGTGCTTTGAGAGAAAGCGGGAAGGCTGGCCTCTGGGGCGTGGGCTCACTCTGACCTGGCTGTCACGCCCACTCCAGCACCCAGGTTCTTACATTTTCTGCGGCCGTCCCCCTCCCCTGTGGCGGGAGTCCCCGTCTCTGGGACTCAGTGCCTTGTGTGGCAGGGACGTTGGCGCCCACAGGCAGCTCCCACGGGCCCTCTGGTTTGGGGGGGATGGGGTGTCTGGGGTGGGGGAGTCGGCCTGTTGGGCGGCAGTGAAGGAGAGGTGGCGAGGAGCGGGGAGATGACAGCTCCGGGAACAGGCCCTGCCGCCTCCACAGCTGGGTCTCACCAGGGGCACATCCGTTATGAAGCCCCAGAGGCTGCTGCCCCAGAGGTTCTTGGGGGCCCAATCCTGGCACCGTCTTCTGCTGCGGGTGAGGCCTTCCCACGTCCTCTCCACCCAGACAGCACAGCGGGTCCAGGGCTGCAGTTTTAGTCAAAGTTTATTTGCATAAAAGCCTGCCTTTATTTTCTGTGTGTGCTTTCCACACTACCCAGCAGCTCTGCAATTCTCAGCAGACGCTGAGTGTCCTACAGTGTAACCCGGCTCTGACACCATCAACCGGGGAACAGATCCCCCAGGTCGGGGGCTCAGTCCCACGAGACAGACCCCTCCTCCCAATTTAGATGCCAGTTGCAAGTGCTTCTGAGCAACTGGCTACAGATTGGAGGGTCTCACGACCCCCTCCTCAGGTTCAATTAATTTGTGAGAACGGCCCACGGGACTCAGAAACATTTTACTCACCAGATCACCGGGTTATTTTAAAGAGTTGTAACTCGGGAGCAGCCATCTGTAGGAGGCTCACAGGGCAAGGAGTGGGGAAGGGGCGAGGGCTTCCATGGTCTCTGAGCGAGGGCCACTCCCAGATCTCCACGTCACCAGCCCAGAAGCTCTCCAAACCTCTCCTTTTGGGGGTTTTACGGAAGCTTCATTACACAGGTGCGATGATTAAATCATTGGCCATTGGCGCTGGAGTCGGGCTGTAGCCCCTCTCCCCTCCTGGGAGGTCAGGGGATGGGACTGACCTTCTGATCCCTGAGTTGGTTCCCCTGGCAGCCAGCTGCATCCTTAGGTGACCTAGAGGTTTCCCTGTAGTTGCCTCATTAACATAACAAAACACACCTTGCTGGCTCTCGGCACTTAGGAAATCCCCCCAGGTTTTAGGAGCTGTGTGCCAGGAATGGGGCCCTAGAACAGAGAGGAACTTGGTTTACAAATCACAGCATCACTACTGGGCTCTGGGTGATAAGTGAGGCTCAGGAAGTTGTGGTTCTGAGCAAGGACATTTCCAGCTGGAGCTCAACCTCTGTGCACAGGACCTCAGGGAACAGCAACACCTCGAGAGGCCACACCTTTCCCAAGGTCAGTGTCCCCGCCTGGACGTCTAGGTCTTTCTCCCTGGTATTCTGTGTCTGGAGTGAGTCAGGAACACTTAGTTACCTAACTCCCTCCACCAGAGAATCCTTGCCAGAGATAATTCTCAGGAGGGGAGCTTGTGCCCTTAATCACGGTGCCTTTCTCTTTCATCGTATATAGTTTCTAGTGGTACTTGCTTTGGAAGGTCTTTCCAGACATTAGCAAGTTATGCTTTGCAACCCCCCAGGGAGGGCCAGGGGGCCTTCCGGCCGCGGCACCGATGGCCCCTGGGTGTGTGAGCCTGCGGCCACCTGCTCGGCCTGTCCAGGCGGGGCTGGCCCCGAGCATCCTTCCTTGCTTGCAGAGGGCCCACCGGTGGCTGATGACGGCTCTCGGATTTCCGGCCCCTTCCACCAGAAGCTCTTGGGGTTTGCTCCTGGGTGGCGCGGAGGTGGCGGCCTTTGGGACAGAGAGTCAGGACTCGTGAGCAGGATGGGGCTCTGGGCTCCGGGGCGCGGACGCCACGTCTTCCCCCATCGCGCACGAGTCTCCTTCCCGCTTCCTCCCGTTTTGTCCTCCCTCCCTCAGGACCTCAAGCCGGTCATCGATGGGATGGACGGGATCAAAATATCTCAGGGGCTCGGGCTGCAGGACTTCGACCTGCTCAGGGTCATCGGACGCGGGAGCTATGCCAAGGTCCTGCTGGTACGGCTGAAGAAGAACGATCAGGTCTACGCCATGAAGGTGGTGAAGAAGGAGCTGGTCCACGACGACGAGGTGAGGGCCCGCCTGCTCGCTCCTTCGGATGGAAGTCAGCGCACGTAACCGAGTTTGCCAGCTGACCGCTTTCAAGCGCGCAGTTCAGTGGCGTTTAGTGCATTCACAGTGTCGGGCCACCCTCGCCAGCACCCCGCCCCGTCCCCGTGAGCAGTGCCCCCCGGCCCCCTCCCCGGCCCCTACGGCCGCCCACTGTCTCCATGGATTTGCCTGTTCTGGACGCTCTGTGTAAGTGGAACCGTGCGTTATGGGACCTTCTGCGTCCGGCCTCTCTCACGGAGCGTCGTGTTCTCAAGGTCCATCCACGTGGTAGCGGGTATCTGCGCGTCCTTCCTTCCTTTTAGGCCTCGGCCACGTTGCGTTTTATGGATCCACCCCCTCGGGCCTCTCTGTTCACCCGCTGACGGGCCCTGGGCTTGTCTCTGCGTCCGCTGCTGACGGGCCCTGGGCTTGTCTCTGCGTCCGCTGCTGACGGGCGCTGGGCTTGTCTCTGCGTCGCTGCTTCAGTCGCGCTGCCGTGAACGGCTCCGTGCGGTTATTTGTCGAGTCCCTATTTCCACTCGTCCTGGGTGTTTACCCAGGAGGCAAACTGCTGGGTCATAGGGTCGTTCTATGTTTACCTTTCTGAGGAACTGTTTTCCACGGCCAGCTGTGCCATTTTACATTCCCAACAGCAACGCGTGAGGTTCCCAATTTCTGCGCGTTCTTGCTGACGCTTTTGCTATTTGCTGTTTTTTGACCATTGCTGTCCTGGTGGGTGTGAAGTGACTTTCATTGGCATTCCCATAGTGACAACGTGTTGAGCTCCTTTTCATGGGCTTCTTGGCCTGACGTACTTTTGACCTGTTTCTTTGACCCCTGAACTGGGGTGACGTCCCTAAGAAGCAGAGAACTGGTTTCACGGGGAGCAGACACTCTGTTCCGGTGCAGCCGCTGCTGACCCGTGAGGCCGCTTGGCGCCCGTGGAGCGGGGGCCACGGGCGGGCTCCCCAGCCCAGGCTCGCAGTTCAGAGGGCAGAGCGGGGCTGCGCCGAGTCCCGACCTGTCCTCCCAGCAAGTGCGTTTGTGCAGTGCTCACAGCGCCCAGCTGGCCCCTCAGCCCTGGGTGCTGAGCTCACAAGTGAGTTGGGACATCCGTGCCTCACAGCTGAGGCAGCGGAGGCCCCGGGAAGTGCGGGGTCCGGCCGGTGTCTTCACTGCCGGTTGCAGCCCGCAAGAGGATTCCAAGCCCCTTCCCAGCCTGCGGCCGGCTGGAGGGTTGATGGTGTGTGAGGGCCGGTTTCTAGAACACTGAGAGGAGAGGCCTCCAGAGAGAGTTACTGCTGTGGTCGCTCTCGGCATCTTCGCACGTGGCGGGGACTGGAGCTCGGACTCGGAGGTGCTCTCAGGGGAGCGAGACCCTAGGATGTGGCGCGCGGGCCAACTGTGCGTTTGTGAGAGGCGCTGCCGTCCCGTGGCCCCCGTCCCAATCCCAGGAACCTGGGAACAGGACCTTATTTGGGGAGATGTAATCACAGATCCTGCGGCAGTCATGCTGGATCAGCTGGGGGGCCCTAAATCCAGTGACGAGTGTCCTTTTAGAGAAGGGCAGGGAAAGATTTGAGACAGGAAGGAAGGAAAACACACACAGAGAAGTCACTGTGAAGACAGAGGCGGAGAAGGGCCAGAGTCCCCTGGAGGTGCAGGAAGGACCCTCCGCGGGGCCCTGCCCACACCCTGAGCCCAGAGGCTTCTGCCTCAGAGCAGCGAGAGGATACAGTTTGGAGGATTTGAGTCTCGAGGTCTGTGGCGTTTTGTTAAACTAGCGTGGGGAGTCCGGCAGGCGGGAGGCGGGTGGACCCGGGGGCGTGGGGGAGGAGGCATCACCCACCCAACGGCGTTTCCTTCCTGGGCACCCGGGTGGCCCCGGTGCCTGCGAGAACAGACGCAGGGACAGTCAAGGGCTCTGTTTGAGGCCGGCTCTGCACATGAGACGCTGAGTGCCGACACCAGGTGGCCATTGCACGAGCGAGTGGAGCTGGGGGAGGTGGGGCTGGTCAGACGGAGCCTGCCGGCCAGGGCGTCCCCGGGAGCGAGGGGCAGAGGGGTCAGGATGCAGCCCCAGGACGAGGAACCCAGACGGTCTTTGGCCACCAAAGGGATGCTCACTGAGAGTCTGCTCGTTTTTCCAGAAACCTTCAGGGGAAGGCAGGCATCCCGTTCCCTCTCGCTTCCCAACCCTGAGACAAGAGGTCTAACCCGGGGAATTCGGGGACTCTCGTCCGACTCTGCTTTCTGGGGTTGTAATGGAACCAAAGCTGAGACTCTCAAGCTGAGTTTTCCCCAAGTTCCAGGGTGGATTGGGAGGGAGATAGCCCTGCCGTGGGAGCTGGTGCTTGGGAGGTGGGTGTGGGGTGTTGGAGAAACCTCCATTCTCTGTTTCCTCCTGTCTTAAGTGGAGATGATAATACAGACTTTACAAGGCTGCCACGGGCAGCACACGGGGCAGTGCGGGAGAGCCTGTAGCCCAGAGGCCAGTGCACAGCTGGTGATGGTGGCTTTGGTGATGGTGGTAGAAACAGTGAGAAATGTGAACGGTGATAGATGACAGGTAACGATGCTGATGGTGGTGGAGATGCTGATGGTGGTGATGGTGAAGGTGAAGGTGACGGATGGTAGTGGGTGACAGTGGTGGGGTGGCGATGGTGGTGGGGAGAATTTCTCAGCGGGCGTTTTCTTCTCCTCTCTGCATGGTCTCCCCTCAAGCAGAGCTGACATTCCTCTCTTGCCTCCCCTTCTCCAGGATATGCCCGTGAAGTGTTCACACTCCCTGGCTTCTATTTCAGGACATTGACTGGGTACAGACAGAGAAGCACGTGTTTGAGCAGGCATCCAGCAACCCTTTCCTGGTCGGCTTACACTCCTGCTTCCAGACAACAAGTCGGTAAGAGGAAGGGGGCGCTTCCGGGATTCTGCTGCTTTCTGACCTGAACCGTGTGGAGGCTGTGTCGTCACGAGGTTTCTGCCGTCGTCTGTAGGGTCCTCCTGTCTGCAAGTGTGGGGGCTTTTTGGTTACTCAGACTAGCTTCGTTGGTCTCATTGGCCGGTGTCATATTAAGTAAATTTCATACAAATGAAGCTCAATTCTTCAATTCTGTTTACAAATTATTTATTGAACGCATCCCACTGGTACAAGCATGGGGTCGGGTATTGGGACGCCACTGTGAGCGGGAGGCCTGTCTATCTGCTTATGGATCTCACTGGTTAGTGGGATAAATGAATAAATACTAACCAGCCTCACTTAGAAGCTTTGTACATATTAGAATTCTACCTTAAAAAGGTTTGGAACTGCTGGTCCAGGATAGTCAACGTACACTCAGTTTGGAATTTTCTCGGCCAGATGACTTGAACTCACACAGTTTGTTTACTTGAAAAGTTACTGTGTTCTGGGTCGGGTGCTCAGGGCCCACCCCCAGGTTCGGTGACTTAGGAGAACTTGCAGGACACGGCACATCGTCAGACTCAGGGCTAAGGCTTACTGCTGTGGAAGGACGTAAAGGGAAACGACGCACGGGGTGAAGTCGGGAGGAAACCGGGCGTGAGCTCCCGGAGTCCCTCCCTGTGGAGTCCCACAGGACACCCTGAATCCCTCCACAGGGAATTGTGAAACTCGGGGTTTACTGGGGGCGGGTCACGCAGGCACCTCTACCTAACACATGCCCAAGTCCCACACTCCCAGCCAGCAGCAGGTGTTCCGTGTAAACCGTGTTGTTCGTGCAGTGTGATCACGGTGAGATACGCTTATCTCTTGGGGAAGGTTTATATCAGCGCAGGGAGCCAGTGATCGAGCGAGGGCCCGACTCTGCCAGGGCCCAGCGTGCAGCAAGCCTCTCTGCACGACGGTCTCGGTCCTGCGCTGCCCACTCTCTGCTCGGGGCTTCGTTGTGGTCAGAGCAGTGACTCACCCCCCGACACCCCCCGCACCCACCCCCACCTCTCTCGATCTTCAGTCCCCTGTTCCCACCGGAACTGGCGTTGCCACCTTCCCAGATCTCAGTGCTTCTGCCTCCTGAGTGGGTCTCAGACCCTCCCTTTCCCCCTGAGCCCCAGCTGCAGCCTCCTCGGGGCGTCCGGTCCCTGGGGCACCAGGCTGTCAGTTCCCCCACGTTGGAACTGAGCCATGTTTCGAGAACATAGATCTGAAGTATCCATCACCTGCTTCAGAGCCCCCCGACCACTTTCCCAATTGCTTCTGGGAGACGGTCCAGGCCCCTAGGCGTGTGGACGAGGCCCCTGCAACCAGGCTGCCCCTGGGTCCCTCTGTCCGTCTTTGCCGCCCTGCCTGCCGGGCCTCTTCCCCCGCCCGGGGCTCCGGGAGGGCCCAGCATAGTGTCCGGTGCGCGTTCCTCACCTCTCTTTGGCTGTGACCAGTCTCTTGGGATTATGGGGCCCGCCCGAGGGTGTCCCCCCAACCCCACGCTTCCTAAACGTATTGTGAAACGAGTCTTGCTGTGTTTTTCAGTTAACTTCACTGTATGAACTTGTAGGGCGTGGATGTACAAGGGTCAGGTGTTTCAGCCTCACTTCCAGCCCTGTTACAGGAGCACAGCGCTTTCTGCACTCACGTCCCGGAAATCCGCCGGCTCACGTGTTCCCAGGTGCGTTAAGGTTAGAATTGGAAACAAAAACCATCCCGCAGGTGTTTCTGTGTGAGCCCCACGATGCAGGTGCGCACGGTAGCGCCTTTCCAAACTGACGTGAGAAGCTGTGTACGGCCTTCGCACTCACAGCCGGGAGGCATCCCCGGAGCCATTAGCATCCGCGTCTAGTTCCTTTGCCTCCCACTTCTGTGGAATCCGTCAGTGACGTCTAGAAGCACCTGAGACCTGGTTAGTCCGGATAGGTGTCTTTCCGGGCTGTTTCCACGCGCCTGCTTTGACGCCGGTTTATGATATACGCCTGTCCCCCACCACCCACGGTGTGAGCTCCCTGAGAGCAGGGCCGGGTGGGGTGTTTCGTGCTCCCAGCAGTTGGTTCATACCTGGCACCTCACAGGCAGTTGTGGTGTTGAAGGATAATTTTCTTAAGGTACAGTCATGTCCTTGGTACAGATATAAAGTGAGCGTGTGTCAGCGTTTATGTGACTCACTGATTAATGAGGGACTCGTCAGAGGTTACAGCCCGCTCACAGGAGAATTCAAGTTCCTGCACACGTCGGGTGACGGGGACCCTGGGACTGGCCGATGCCTGGTGCCGAGCCGGCCGGGAGGCCGGGAGGGGCCCCACCAGGCAGACTTCCTTTGCGAGTCTGTGGATGGCACTGTTGGTGTAGAACGCACCCGGTTGGAAAGTGGCTCAGAGACGGAGGGAGAGCCCGGAAGCCGTGCCCTAGGCGGGAGGTGGCAGCAGAGCCTGGCTCCCCCGGAGACCCCGTCCTCATTTCGGTCCTTCAAAGCCTTTCGTGGTTCTCCTGACAGTGGTACCAGCAGAGGCTTGGAGCCGACGGCTGGGCTTCGCTTGCCAGCCCCCCTTACTGTTCGGGCGACCTCGCACAGGGCACCCCCTCTGGGCCCCGTCTCAGCCCTGGGACAGGGAATGGCAGGGATGCCCACCTCAGGGGCTGTGGCTGTGGGTCCGTCAGTGGAACGTTTACAGCCAGGAAGGCCCCGCTCCCGGGGAACCGTGAATGATGTAAGCTTCGGCTGAAAGGGCCTCTCTTCTTGGGGGTGCTGGGCCTTGGAACAAACAGACGGAACCTCGTGTCTGAGCCCGCGAGGACATAGGAGCCAGCAGCTGCCCCGCCCCACGTTGGGCGGCTCTCAGCACCGCGCCCACTGCTGCTGGAGAATGAGGAGCGAGGCCACTGGAGTCGGGAACTGGGAGGTGGGTGGGCGGGGTGGCAGTGGGGACGTGGCTGGGATGGGCGTGCGGGCCACCTCGACTCTTCCCGTGGGCTCCTCGCCGAGCTGCCGCCCCGAGGGCCTGCCGTGGTGCCGGGAGCCGGCGGAGCCCTTGCAGCGCCACTGAACACAGCGGACACCCGCTCCACTCCGGAGCTGCGCCCGCGGGCCGCCACCAGCAAAACTCTGGTAAATAAGACACAGTTTCTCACGAGCAGTTATCAGAAGGGGGTCTCCGGATGGGAAGAAAACAAGCATTTCTTTTTTCTCCCCAAATCCAGTAGTGCCATCCGGCTCTGCCATGTTCCATGTTCACTCATGGACGTGGAGCCCCGAGCATTACAGTCATTAATGTCGCCACGTGTATACACAGGGTACAGAGCACCACGCGTGTACAAACGTATGCAGATGGTACAGTGGGGTTTTATTTTTAATTTTTTTATAAATGTATTTATTTATGTATGTATTTATTTATTTATTTTTGGCCGCGTTGGGTCTTCGTTGCTGCGCACGGGCTTTCTCTAGTTGCGGCAGGCGGGGGCTGCTCTTCGTTTTGGTGCCGCGGGCTTCTCATTGCGGTGGCTTCTCTTGTTGCGGAGCACGGGCTCTAGGCGCACGGGCTTCAGTAGCTGTGGCGCGTGGGCTCAGTAGTTGTGGCTCGCGGGCTGTAGAGCGCAGGCTCAGTAGCTGTGGCGCACGGGCTTAGTTGCTCTGCGGCATGTGGGATCTTCCCGGACCTGGGCTTGAACCCATGACCTCTGCGTTGGCAGGTGGATTCCTAACCACTGCGCCACCAGGGAAGTCCCACAGTGGGGTTTTAGTGTAAAATAAACGTCTGTGTTATGGAAAAACCATTGTTCGTATCCACACAGCCCATCTTTTCTACACAACAGCCAAAATTAACTCCGAAATGGCCAAAACAGGGGAAACGGCTTCAGTTTACGCTATTGTGGGGAAAATGGGTGATCGAGAGATGGTGGCTGGAAATCTATTTCTCCCTCCCCCAGCCCCCCACGTTAGATTGTAGTTTGGGGACCTTTTTCTCGCTTCTGCGTGATCTCAGATCACAGATGAGCAAGCCACCAGTAAAGTGCTTGCAGTCAACTTGCTGTTCCAACGTAAAGCCTTTTAACCGTTGGCCGATTGGTTGTCTATGTTCACGCGCGGCCGCGGGCGCTTCTTACCCTTTAAAGAACGCAGCGGCTGTGCCTTGTTTGCGGTGCCCGCTTAGACGCTAAGCTCGGTTCTTCCTGGTTCCCGGTGGCTTCGAGATGTGAAACGCCTTGCGTGTTGGCCTTTGTAAATCGCACCTGAGGACTCACCTGCAGCTCTGGAGAGACCTCAGCCTGGACGGGGTCCCGGGGCCCCATACAGGGGGGCCACAACGCACACGTGTACCCTGGGAACGCCGCCAAGGCGGGGTGGGGTGGGGGCAGAACCCACGAGGGACGGCCGCACGGGTGTGTCCCAGGGGAGGCGGCTGTGCCGGGGAAGGATGAGGAAAGGCTTGACGGTGGGACGGCTTCTGAAAGCACCACGATCCTCAGCGGGGGACGCAGGACTTGCTGGGCCAGGAGGCCTGAGGGAGGCCTAGAGGGAGACGAGGATGGTGAGTTCGCCCAATGCCAGGGAGAGCGTGGCAGGACTGACGAACGCTTGGCGCTGCTGGGGCGGCAGGCGGGGTCTGACGTGGAGAGCTGGGGGCGCGGGGCAAGCACGTGTCCAGTGGGCGGTGTGGACGTGGGGCTGGGAAGCGGGAGCCGAGGGGGAGCCGGGGCCACGTGTGTTGTCGCCACGGTGAGGAGCTGGCGGGCCCGCGGTGAGCAGACCCCGGGCCCAGTCTGACCTCCGCCCGCTCCTGATGGAGGGTCAGGGAGATCCGGTTCCCGGGGGCCCTGGTGGTGGTCACGGGACACCTGTGACATCTGCGTGAGGATGCGCCCACAGGGCCGTGCACGCGGCAGGAGTCATCCGCGACCTTGAGGGGCAGGTGCTCCCTCCTTGGGAACGTGAGTCACTGTACTTTCCAAAGGCAGTACGTGTGTTCCAGTCATAGTTTAAACCCGGAATAGAAAGCGCGGCGCTGAGTGGCAGCGGGCGTGGGTGGAGCCACGTCAGCCTCTGTTCTCCACCTGGATCCCCTGCATCCCCTAAAACGGTCCGGACGCAGCCCTGACCCCTCAGGCTACCAAGCAGGGCCCCTCGGGCTAGACTGCCCGGCACGAGGGCGCACGTGGGGAGAAGTGAGTCGAGACTCCCCGGAACACTCAGGAGGTTCAGGACTTCGCTGTATTTTTCCGTCGTTTCCATCTCTGGAACACTGTGGGTAGCTGTTGTGGATCACGCCACAACCCCGGACAGTGAGGGACCCTTGGGGCCTGGCCTCCGTCCGCCTAGCGCAGGGGCCTGAGTCCTCCTGCCGCTGTGCCCACACACGGCCTTCACTGAGTGTGATTCCTTCTTTCTTCCTAATCTGGTGGCGACTGGCTGCTTTCAGACCAGGGCAGGTGGGTGGTGGGGACGTGTTACTACCGCGTGCTTGGGGACGGGCGTGCACGGGCGTGGGACGTGCTCTCTCCGTGAGCGGGCGTCCTCGGACCATCCCGTTAGGATGCGGTGACTCCGGTGCCCCACGCAGCCGCTGCCTGACTGAGATGACGTCCTGTCCAGCTGCACGCCTCCCCTGGACGGGGCCTCGCTAGAGTCGGGCGTGGGGGCTCCTTTGGTCGAAGTAACTGTCAGGACCAGGCCTGAAACTGCGCTTTTGCCAACTATTAAATGACATCAGAAACCACGTAAAAGGGTAGCTCCTTTTTTAAAAAAAACTTGACGCCATTTCAAAACGCAGGAGAGTGGAGGAGGAAGTAGCTTTGTGTGCACTCCCTGGCCTTGTCACCGGCACGTTCTGCTGCTTGTTTTCCCTTCTGCTGTTTATTTCTCGGTGTCCCCGTCTGTAAAGTAGGGAAACTCCTAGAACCTACCGCACGGTTCTCAGGTTAAGTTTTATACACAGATGTGCTTGGAACAGTGCCTGACGTTTTGTGAGGGCTGTAAAGTCTGCTGTTCTTGTTATTTTTGACACCAGCGGGGTCGACACTTTTTTTCAAAAGACCAGATAGTAAGTATTTTCACCTTTGAGGGCCACAGGGTCTCTGTGGCAGCTACTCACTGGGGTTCAGACAGACAAAGACAGTGTTCCGATAAAGCTTTATTGACAGACATGGGTGGGGGGCCAGCTGCAGCCAGCTGCTGGTGTCCATGTGGCATTACCTCTTGATCTCAGCACACTGTCCCATGCCATCGGTGTCCCCTCTGAGCGAGGTATGGGGCTGGTGGCTTTTTTTATATATATATAAATTTGTTTATTTATTTTTGGCTGCATTGGGTCTTCGTTGCTGCACGCGGGCATTCTCTAGTTGCGGCAAGTGGGGGCTACTCTTCATTGCAGTGCACGGGCTTCTCATTGCAGTGGCTTCTCATTTTGCGGAGCACGGGCTCTAGGTGCACGGGCTTCAGTAGTTGTGGCACACAGGCTCAGTAGTTGTGGCACGTGGGCTCAGTAGTTGTGGTGCACGTGGCATGTGGGATCTTACCAGACCAGGGCTTGAACCCATGTCCCCTGAATTGGCGGGCGGATTCTTAACCACTGCACCACCAGGGAAGCCTGGGGCTGGTGTTTTATCCCATGGGGGCTGTGGGGAGGTAGGGGCCTGGCCTGACTCATCCCCGAGCTGAGGAGAGCATCTCCCATGCAGACGGGGCCACAGTCCCCTCTTCCCCTGCCCCCGGCGCCCTCAGCCATCGGACGGGCCCCACATCCCAGGTTTGCCTCGGGTGATGGGGGTCAGGCAGGTAGGGCCGGCCTCTGGCCTCTGCTCCTGCCCTGGTCCCAGCCTGTGAGTTGACTGTGGTGTTTACTCCCCTTTCTGTCTCCAGCTCTTGATGAATCCTGTTTTGCGAGGTTTTACTATATTTTGCACATTTTGTGAAGTACCGAGGAAACGTAAGCTGCTGTCTCGGCCCCAGGGGTGGCTTCTTTCCCATCCTGGCATCACACACGTGCCAACTCTGCCTGCGCCATGGCAGAGCCCCGGGCGTGAAGCCCAGAGACGGCCTTCGGCTGCGCTTGGCCGTGGACATCGGGGCGTTTTGTCATAGCAGCCAGCTTGTCTGAGTCACACAAAGCCTTGTCATCAGAGTGAATCAGCCCCTGGCGGCTCTGGTGGGGTTCTGCGCTAAAGAAATGCTGAAAGTGGTACACCTGAAACTAACACAACATTGTAAATCCAGTGTACTCCTGTAAAAGCCAAAAAGGAAAAAGAAAAAGTGAAACGTTGGAAGTAGTATTAAGATTTATTTGTAGAACGAAAAAAACTTCAGATACAGTTGCTTTAAGAAAAAAAACATCCTGCTCTGTTCTTGTAGCTGATCAGTTTCACAAATGAAATAAATTCCTTGATCGGCAAGTTACCTGAGACCCGGGGCCCCAGGTGACAGCCACAGACCAGCTGAACGTGTCCCCGCGTCCACGCGTCGAGATGCGGCTTCTCTTGAAACTCCCTTGACGGTCTTTCCCCTGATACAGAAGGGAAACTACCATTGCCTCTTCTTCTCTGGGTTCTTAAGTGTCCCCTTAAATCTCCTCTGCTCCCTAAGCCTTCCTGCTGGTGTCTGTCTCCAGAATTGGTGTATTTCTTTCTGTCCCTGTGTGGGCGGCCACATCCATTTCCTGGGGAGCACCCACGCTGGGGTGAACACACCTCCTGGGGCTGCATGATTCCGGGTCCTGGTGGCAAATACCGTCCTGTGCTTTGATGTCACAGAGTTGTTAGTAAATGGTTTTTTTTTAAAACCATTCGGTCTTCGGCCTCTCCCCAGGGGTCGAGGACCTGCATAGCACTTCCCTCAGGGTAGCTGCCAGGATCAGACGTGCACACACGTTGGAATAGTGCCCGACGGTCAGCGGGGGCTGTACAGCTGTCGTTTGTCCTTGCTGTTTGTAGCCGGTCGGCAAGCTTTTCCCGTCTCTCACCTCTGTTGTAGTGTGAAAGCGGCCACAGGCAAGATGTGCGTGAGCACAAATGTGTCTGCAAAGCGGGCGGACCCGTGTCAGGGCCAGGGTTCCCGGACCCTTTCCGGGAGCATCCTTTGGAGGCAGGGGAGCCGCCCTGGCCCCACAGAGGAGCTGGGTTTTCTCCGGGATGACAGGGAAGGCTCTGGCTACCCACCCAGTGTTCAGGCTTTTGTCTCCATTTCTGCTATTTATGTATTTAGGAGTTGTTTCTAGTCTAAACATGTAATCAGAGACTTGGAAGGCGATTTGCAGCTCGTTCACTTGCCCCGTGTTAGAGGACGTCATCACTGAATCAGGGATGCAGACAGGCTGGGGGGCCGGCGGGTTTGCTCCCCTCCGTCTGTGCTCCCAGAGGAGCCGTTGACCTAAAAATCCGCGAGCTGCCCTCAGCAGGGTATTTCTGGAGAATCGTGTGGGAATTTAATTTTGAAAATGGAACCTTATTAAATGTGAGAAGGATCTTATCAGAAAAGCAACCACATGGTAAATGGTAAATCTGGAGACTTGAAGGGCCCTGCCTGCATCCAGAGGACGGATCTGTCAATCCCAGGGATCCTCCCGCCGGCAGCTCCGACCCCGCTGCCCCCAACTCCCCTCCTGGAGGGCAGCCGGCATCGCTCCCTGTGGCCAGGTCAGAGAGCCTGACCCTCCCCCTTGGGACCTGCTGTTCAGGGAGGGCCCCACCCACTCCTTCCCCTCCTGGCTGCCCAGCCCACTGGCAGTCTTGCGGCCTCTGCCTCAGGCCCTCCTGGCCAGCGCACCTGTGCTCTCACCTGGGCACCTCCTCCCCCTTCCGCCTGCCCGTCCGCCCTCCCTGGGGTGCATCCAGACGGCGGCCAGAGGGTCCTTCGCATCACCTGGTTTGTGCATCTGCCCTCTGGCTTGCCCTTGGCCTACAGGGTGGTCCCTCAGCTCTCCGCCCTCCCCCGTGGCCCCTCCCGTCCCCCCACCGGCCGGGCTTCTGCTCCCTGGGGAGGCCTTCTGCGGCCACCCAGACACATGGTGCCCTCCCTGCCCCAGTGGGCCTCCGGCCACCAGCCCTGCCTTATTTTTACCTTTTTTAACCAAAGGCAGGCCTGGCACCCCTGGGAGAACAAATAACTGTGTTGGACGCAGCGAGTGGCGAGTTCCTCTCCTGAGTTTTACTGCATCGGGGTCAGAGCTGAGCGGCTCCCCTCTGACCCCAGAGCGGGGCGGGCAGCCCCGGTCACCGCCTTCCCTGGGCCTCTCAGGAGGGTGACCGGCCAGAGAGGGGGACCCCTGGGGGTCCCGGCCGCGCCTGTGACCCTGGCCTCCACGCCACGTGTCCCACAGGTTGTTCCTGGTCATCGAGTACGTCAACGGGGGCGACCTCATGTTTCACATGCAGAGGCAGAGGAAGCTGCCCGAGGAGCACGCCAGGTGGGTGCAGCCGGGGGCCGGGGGGAGCCTGGGGGGTCGGGAGGAGGGAAGTGGATTTGGGGAAGGGGCACAGGGGGTCACTGCCTCCCGCCAGGGGCCAGGCCAGAGCCGGGAGGGTCCTGGGAGTGGCCGACCCCCCGGAGCGCTGCGTGTGCGGTGGCGCCGTGCTTTCCCCCGTTTCTGAAACGGGGTGAACGTCCCGACCATCAGCTTAGCCGCCTGGACAGCAGGGCCGCTCCCCGCCATCTGCACGGATGCACAGCAGGGGCTCTCCTGGAAGAGGAAGACCATCTCCATTTCTTTCTAAATGACTCTCAGGGACACTGACCCCATCACCGCCGCGCAGCCTTGGCCTCACGGGCGGGTGGGGCGTTTATTTCCACCCCGTACGTAGCTCTTTCCTGTTTTCCATATTTTTCTCTTTTCCTCATTTCCTCACTGGAAAATAATTCCACGCGGCATCATGAGTCACCATAGATCCTTTTGGGGGGAGGCGGGTAGTCATTGGAGAAGAGCGAGCCCCACACGCTCATGTCCTCTTTTCCTAATTGCGGTAAAATACACATAATATAAAATTACTGTCTCCGTGCATTTAGTTGTAAGTTCACAGCTCAGTGGCGTTAAGCACATTCATGGTGTTTACAACCATCACCACCGTCATCTCCAGAACTTTCTCATCTTCCCAAACCGACGCTCTGGCCCCATGAGGCACTCACTCCCCACCCCTCCCCCAGCCCCGGCCGCCACCCTCCTACTTTCTGTCTCTATGAATCGCCTCCAGGGACCTCGTAGAAGCGGGATCACGTAGGATGTGGCCTTTCGTGCCTGGCTTATTTCACTCAGCATCGTGGCCTCAAGGTCCACGCACGCCAGAGCAGGTGTCAGAATCTCCTCCCTTTTTAGGGCTGAATAATACTGCATTGTATCAATGGACCACATTTTGTTTATCCATCATCTGACAATGGACACTTGTGTTGCTTCTGTGTTTTAGCCACAGTGAATAGTGCTGCTGTGAACATGGGGGTACAAATAACCATTCGAGTCCCTGTTTTCAGTTCTTTTGGATATATACGCAGAAGCAGTATTGCTGGGTCACATGGCAATTCAATTTTAATTTTTTTGAGGAGGCTCCGTAGTGTCTTCCACGGCAGCTGCACCATTTTACATCTCCACCAGCAGTGCACAAGGCTTCCAGTTTCTGCACATCCTCACCAGCACTTGTTCTTTTCTGTCTGGGGGGTTTGGAGAGTGGCTGTCCTGTTGGGCGCGAGGTGACGTCTCATGGTGGGTTTGGTGTGCGTCTCCCTGACCACGAGGACGCTGCGTGCCTTGTCCTGTCCTGTCGGCCCACGTGCTCTTCAGCGGAGGATACGGGGCGTCTGTGCGCTTGGGCCCCCGTCCCGGTTCCTGGTTGGCTTCTCTCTGCTGATGACGGGTGTCACGCCCTCCCCAGGTTCTACGCTGCTGAGATTTGTATCGCGCTCAACTTCCTACACGAGAGAGGGATCATCTATCGGGACCTGAAGCTGGACAACGTCCTCCTCGACGCTGACGGTCACATCAAGCTGACGGACTACGGCATGTGCAAGGTGGGCTCCCAGCCCGCTGCCCCCGCCTGCCTCTGGGGGGTCCCGGGCAACCCAGCGCCCCTCCGTCTCGTCCTGGCTGCCGGGCTCCGGCCGCCCCCATGTCACCGGTCCTCTGTTGGTTCTCTCGCCGGCAGGCCCCTCCCTCCTGGTAACTGGCTTTATCCCTACAGGAAGGCCTGGGCCCCGGTGACACGACGAGCACTTTCTGCGGGACCCCGAACTACATCGCCCCGGAAATCCTGCGGGGAGAGGAGTACGGTGAGCGTGGGCGGGGCGCTAGGGCGCTGGGCGCAGCGGAGGCGGGGGAGCGCGCCCCAAGCCCTGGGAGTTTCCTCTCCCTGGGGACTCGGCCACGGAGCAGAGAGAGAGGGAGGTGGGCCTGCCTGGGGCCAACCCTGCGGGGGCTCCCAACCAGGGGCTCTGGGGCCGTGGCCCAGCAGCCGGGGCTTCCTAACCAAATGGCACTAAAACGCACACCTTACCTCGTCCCAGCCCCAAGCCACTAACTGGCCTCAGTCCCCAGCTGTTGTCCTGTGTGTCCACCTGAGTGTCCCCTGGCGAGGTCGCTGGACAGGATCCCTCTGGTCAAGGCGCCCGAAGGGCTTGGGCAGGAGAAGACAAAGTAAAGACAGAGCTGAGGCGGGTGTCCCGAGTCAGTGGGCGCCGCCCTCTGGAGGGGGTTCCCACAGCCGCTAGAGCCACGCACAGCCCCCATGGACACTGGAGCTTGTCACCCCTTCCTTGGGTTCTGCTGTTTTCACATCCCAAATATACCATCGAATATTTCCACACATTTCCCTTGCTGTTAACAGTCGGGGGGCGGGTAGGCAGGGTGGGCAGTTCTCGCACCCTCAGATACCTGGGCACCCAGGAGGCTGATAGGGTTGAAGTCACTTAGTAGCCAGAGAAGGACAGACGGCAGCTGTGGACCAGAGCAGGGAGTCTAGAACCTGGCCCGGGATGGCTGCAGACCCTGGGAGCAGCTGGCCGTCCGTGGACTGCCTCGATGTGGAGACAGCTTTGCAGCTAGTAAGGGGGGGAGCCGAGCGTCCCGGGGACAGTGGACAGAGGGGAGGCCAGGCTGCCTGGGAGACGCTGGGGACACGCATCCTCAGCTGTGGTTCAGGAAACGCAAACTGTCATGACTGTCGCCCCGTGACGGGACAGCACAACTGGAGAGGCCCGGCCTGACAGGCCTGCGCTCTCCCCCAGGGTTCAGCGTGGACTGGTGGGCGCTGGGCGTCCTGATGTTCGAGATGATGGCTGGCCGCTCCCCCTTCGACATCATCACCGACAACCCCGACATGAACACCGAGGACTACCTTTTCCAAGGTGCGCGGGCCGTGCGTCCAGCTGACTCCACACCCTGCGGGTTTTCCCCTTTCAGAGGTGCAGGTCCCCAGGCTGGTCCCCGCGGCTGCCACAGACTAGGTGGGGCCACCCGTCCACGACCGGCTCTCAGGGAGCAAAGCCCGGGCCGTGGGTGTGGGAACGGCCGTGGCTGGGGGGACACGGCACTCTCACGCCCACGGGAAAGAGAATCTGTCCCGATTTAGCCCAAACTCCCTTCCAACCAGGCCAGGTGTGCACATGAGTCCCGGGCAGCGGCTGTGCTCAGCCCCAGTGCTGCCCCTTCCAGCCACGGCTCCTTGCAATCTGGGCCCCGGGCCAGAACCGACAGCCCCGGCATGCTGGGGCTCAGGGCTGAGGCTGTCCCCACGGTGGCCTCTGGCACCCGTGGACGTGGGGGCGCAGGGCCAGCTGAGCCACCGTTGGTTCGTATGTGATCGTGAGCACGTGTGACCGTGGGCCCTAGGGCCCTTTGCGGCCTCGAGACCCTGCTGGGGTGTAGGAGGGGGCCCAGGGCACCACGAGTGCCCCGAACCGCCTGCTCAGGAGGGTTCCCAGTGCCCTGCAGGCCGCCGGCTCCCTGGCTGCTGGGCAGAGCTGACATGGCGGGCGGGGGCCGGGCACAGAGAGGGAGCTGGCTCTCACCTCCCGGTCCGGGTCGTTGCAGTCATCCTGGAGAAGCCCATCCGGATCCCCCGGTTCCTCTCGGTCAAGGCCTCCCACGTGTTGAAAGGATTTTTAAACAAGGTACGCTCGTGGCCACGTGGCGGCCGAGCCAGCCGTGGCTGCGGCCCTTTCTGTTACTGGGGCCATGGCTCCACCGGCTGGTTGGCATTTTCAGTGTCGGGCGTGGGTGTGGCTCTCTGCGTGCGTCCTTCCTTGGTCCTACGGATGCTTGTTCACACTTGACAAAATGTAACGACGAGGAACGATGCCAAAGAGGAACTTCCCGGAGGAGCTTAACCTGCCGGGAGGAAGCGTTTCCAATGAAGGGAACGTCTGGCCTTCGCCTGGGTGCTGGGCCGGCGGGGGGTGGTCCCAGGGAGGGCAGGCCCGTTCCCCTGCTGGGCACGGGGATCAGGGGCCGCCTTGCTCTGTGCTGACTTGTCCTCCTTTGAACTCTGACCCCCAGGACCCTAAGGAGAGGCTCGGCTGCCGGCCGCAGACTGGATTTTCCGACATCAAGTCTCACGCTTTCTTCCGTAGTATAGACTGGGACCTGGTAAAGCAGCGCGGAATATGATACCGCCCCCCGCCCCGTGCGGTGGGCGGCCCTCGAGGGGGGGTGCGATGGGTGGAGATGGGCGGGGAGCCATCTGGAAACTCCTGAAGAACAAGGAGGGGGCCTGGCGAGCCCCTGGGGGCGGGGGCTGCTTCTTGAAGGTCCTGGGAACAGCCTTGCCTGGGCGCCCATGCCATGCTGGGGGGTCCCGTGGCGGGGTGCCCGGTCTGTGACCGCTGCCATCCGCCTGAGTTGATTCAGCTCCCGGATGTTTCCGCTTGGCTGGCTAGCTAGTTCCAATAGGACATCCCGGTGCACCGTGGCCCCTCCCCCCTGCAGTGGACCTTGACCCACCCAGGCCTCAGGGACTCAACCTCCAGGGCCTGGACCTTCTCCCACCCCCACTGCAGCCACCTGGGTCTGAGCCACCCTCATCCGGGCTGGTCCCCGGCTTCGCGCGTGGCCCCTAGCAGCAACGGCCTCCTCTGCTGGGCCTTCGTGATCCCCTCGACGCCCGACATACCAGGTCCGCTCCTGTCTTTGCACAGCTGTGCCCCTCCCCGACCTCCACCGCTCCCTCACCTCTTTCAGGCCATCTCCTCAGAACTGGAGCCGCCACCCCTCACCCCCGTCCTCTGCCAGCCTCCTCTTTCCCATAACACCGCAGGGCTAAGTGGTGGGATGCACAGGACATCGCTCGGGTGGCACCGTTCTCGTCCACTGTTTGTTTTTGTTTTTTTTATTTGGTTGCGATGGGTCTTAGTTGTGGGGGTAGGCTCCTTAGTTGTGGCTTGCCAGATCCTTAGTTGCAGCTCGTGGGGTCCTTAGTTGTGGCATGCGAACTCTTAGTTGCGGCATGAGTGTGGGATCTAGTTCTCTGACCAGAGATCAAACCTGGGCCCCCTGCACTGGGAGGGCAGAGTTTTATCAACAGCACCAGCAGGGAAGTCCCTCGTCCACTGCTTTTGACTGAGGGAAGAGGAGGTGACATTGTGTATGGGATACTCCGGGGGGCTTTGCCACGGACTGAGGCAGCCTTGGCCCCCAGAGCAGGGGCAGGGGTGGGGCTGGGCTCAGAGGACCCCAGGCCAGCACCCAGCTGTGCTTGCCTCGTAGTCTTTCTGACTCTTGCTGTTTAAATGTTTCTAAAGCAGCCTGAGACCTGAGGGAGGGAAAATCGTGTAAGAAATGCCCCCTTTTTTCACTTTTTACCAGAATGTATTTCATACATACAGAAGAATACGGAAACTTGCACATGAGAGGAAGTCAGGGAAGAAGGGAAGGCCTTGTGTCCCCGTAACAGTGCCCAGGGCGTGGCCCAACCCTACTAGCTGCCGGGGCCTTGTGACTGCAGTGTGTGCACGGGTGTGCAGACACACGCACGCACACGAACACTGGTGACCCCGCTCTGCCTGCGGGTCGGCCCGTTCCCTCTGCTCCTGCATCCCCTGGGTGACAGACACAGGCGTTCCTCTGCCGGGGCTCTGGCAGGTGCGCTGGCCTCAGCCCTGACACCTGGGCATTACTGGGAAGGATTCGTCTGTTTCTGTGGCATCCTCATTTCATGCACCAACTTCGCCAGCAGAACCTGCGTTCATCCTTCCCAAGTCCCCAGACTTATGGAACATGTTTCAGCATTCCAGGCCCAGTTTGTTTCTCTTGCTATAACTGGAGTTCCTGATGGCTCTGGGTCCCACAGTGCAAAGAGCCGGTGTGAGCTGAGCTGGGCTGGGGCTTATTTTTGACTCAGCTGTCGCTCGCTCCCCACACGGGGCCTTGGGACAGTTCCACATCTTGGACGGGGTCCCACGGAGGCCCCACCCAGGGGGAGGTTTCCAGGCTCAGCACTCACGCAGACCCTCCAAGGGAAGGGGGCAGCCCGTCCCGAAAGGCTTGGGGCATCCTCTTCCTGAGTCAAGCTGCTCTGGGCCTTGAGAGCTGAGGGCTCCGGGCTGCAGGGCTGGCTGCTGGCTCACAAGTGGCTGGTGTGGGTGGGCGCAGACCCCGCGGGGCAGGACCTTACCTCTCACTTACGACTCGATCTGTGTTCTTAGGAGTGCGCCTGGCCCAGCACAGGTGCGCAGCGCACACCTGGGTGGGTTATGTCACCGAGTGTGTGAACGTGGGGGCCGCTCCATCCTCGCCGTTCTCCGTCCACACTGTGAGCGGTGTGGCGCTGAGTTGCTCTGCCCCAGAGCGCGACTCACCCTCTCTAGGCATGAGCATGTCTCATCCTCCTAAATGTCGAGTAGGAAGCAGAGTCTGGGTCCTGAGACGCCCCATTTCCCACCTGACAAGCGTTTTACTGCCTTGCATCCCATTGGGATTAGAAATACATAGAGGGCTTCCCTGGTGGCACAGTGGTTAAGAATCCGCCTGCCAATCCAGGGGACACAGGTTCGAGCCCTGGTCCAGGAAGATCCCACAAGCCGCGGAGCAACTAAGCCCGTGCGCCAACAGCTACTGAGCCTGAGCTCTAGAGCCCGTGAGCCATGACCACTGAGCCCACGTGCCACAACTACTGAAGCCCGTGCTCCGCAGCAAGAGAAGCCACCGCAATGAGAAGCCCGCGCACTGCAACGAGGAGTAGCCCCCGCCCGCCACAACTAGAGAAAGCCCTTGCAAGGCAATGAAGACCCAATGCAGCCAAAAATAAATTTACATATAAAAAGAAAACCATAGAAATGGCCACTTAAGGCTTTTCTGGGAGAAGGGGTTCCAGTGTGGGCGTCCCTGCCAGGTCCCAGCTCCTTTATGATCTGGGTTCCCAGATTAAGAAAGGAAGAAACTTCCCCAAACTAGCCTCCTTTGGTTTAAGTGGTGGGGCTGCCGAGGGGGGCGCAAACCCCAGATGGCGTGGGATCCCGCGTGGGTGGCCGGACCTTGCGCTCCATCCCAGGTACATCCCGCACGGCCTGCGCTGCCAGCATTTTTCAGCTCAAGTAGGGTTTTTATGACTGGAAAATTTTCCTGCTGGACTTTAAGAGAAAAACAATCGGTCTTTAAACATGAGGCATATTTAAAGGCGGTCTCTTCTGTTCGATTCCGTGGTTTATGTTTGTGCAAACTCCAAGCGGGCGCTGAGCCGGCGCGCGTGGGTCTGACCGCGTGTCTTCTTGCAGCTGGGGAAGAAGCAGGCCCTGCCGCCCTTCCAGCCGCAGATAACGGACGACTACGGCCTGGACAACTTCGACACGCAGTTCACCAGCGAGCCGGTGCAGCTGACCCCGGACGACGAGTAAGACCTGCCGGACGGGCGGGGCGTCCTGAGTGGCGGGGGCGTGGCCGTGGGCGGGTCTCGCGTGGGGGGCGGGGGCGGGGCATCCCGAGCTGCGGGCCGGGGTCTCGCGCGGCCCGTCGAGCCTGCCCTGTCCGGTACCCACAGGGACGTCCTCAAGAGGATCGACCAGTCGGAGTTTGAAGGGTTTGAATACACCCACCCGCTGCTCCTGTCCGCCGAGGAGTCCGCGTGAGGCGCCGCGTTCTCGTCGTGGACGCGGGCAGCCGGTGCGGGCCTGTCCCCGACCACCGCGCATGCATGCATGCCGGGCTGGGTGCTGGCGGCCCGGGCAGAACAGCCCCTCCATGCGGCCCGCGGCCGCCTGCACCAGAGGAACTTGCTTCTTGGGCCTGCGCCGCGGAGGCCGCGGTGCCCGTGTCCGAGGGAGGAAGTGTCCCCGACTTCGAAGGTGCACACTTTCCACAGAAACAGAACTGACCTGCTCCGCCGGGAGAGTTAGCCTGTAACGTCCTGAGGAATAAAGTGTCCCGATGATGTTGAAGCTTCCCTCTGATGCCTTTTTTTCGCGGGTGGCACCCGCCCAGCGTCGCAGGCACAGCCCCACCCGGAGGAGGCGCGGGCCGGGGACGGGAGTGCAAGTGCCTGCGGGGACCCACTGCAATGGAGCATTTTTACAAATTCGGAACATTTTCTAAATCCTGGTAAGTTCCTGTTGTTAATATTTAACAAGTATTTTCATACCGAGCACGTCAGTAGCCCCTGTGGTCTGACGCCCAGGTCCCCCCTTCACCAGGTGGGCACCGCTGGTCCCGACCCAGGCATTAGACTGACCAGGAAAATTGGATCATAGAGGTTCTAAAACACGGCTCACCAAAGCACCCGTAGACCAAAAAACAAAAAAAATCTGAAAACTAAATCCGCACAAAATATATTTCTGGAAACACTAAGCAGTGCCTATGTGACGTCTTGTGTTACGTATCAGATTTTGGGAAAATATTTTTATCAGAAATAATGATGCTCAGAATTAGAAATTTTAAAAGATATATGTATGATGGTCCTAAGCCTTAAAGTGAAACAGTAAATCTGGAATACCCTCACACACGCATCCCTGGGCACGGCTCACCCCACTTCCCATAATCTGCAAAGGGGGCGCGTGTCACTCGGCCACCCTCGTAAGTGAAAAGCCAAACCCGAGGTTTTCTAGAACGAGGTAGATCGTGGGTTTGCAAGTCCCTGACATGTCAGGTGTGGCTCAGGGACAGGCAGAGTGTTGGGGGGGGGGCAGGGGCCTTGCCCGCCCTCGGGGACAGCAGTCCCCGGATGTCCCACATCGCCACACACCCCTAGGCCTTGCTTCTCTCCATGTGTCTGCGGCCTCGGGCGGATCACGGTAATTAAAGGATAACAGAGAAGCCGCGGCCTCACCGTGACCCTCCGCAGACACGCCAGCCTCCCCAGGCCCCTGACCCCAGTGGCAGAGCAGTGTCCATGGAACGTGTAGGTTTGTCCCAACCAGCACCCCAGTTGTGACCAGGACCCACCTCCAGAGACGGAAATGAGGGACCACGGACCAGAGTCAGCTGCCTGGGCCTGAGGGGCGTGGCAGCCCCGCGGTCATGTCGTCCTGGAGCCATGCGTGAGGGCTGCGAGGTCGCCTGGGCGGGGGAGACCCCACCTGCCCAGGACAGGGTCATGGACAGCCTCAGGAGCCCCCTTCCTCCCAACAGGGGTCGCGTGCTGCATCGGGTATGGTGACATCTTTGCTCAGACAGCACAGGGGCCACGGATCTGTTCAAACTTAAGGCATTTATATCAAGGTTGCGGTGCTGCCAAACAGCTTCCCGGTCACCAGTGCGGTTGCTCGTGTCCAGGACGTGTGCGTGACCTGTGCTCCTGGGGAGGGGAGATATTGTGCACAGTCACTTGTTTTTATAAATTGAAGGTGAAGGGTGTGCTGAGGCGGGGTTTGGAAACAAATCATTAACATTTTCCAGCGGCTCCAGTCACAATACGGTGTCCTTTTGATACGGTTCTTGGAAACTGGGGCCGTCAGAACTGTAAAGAGGTAACCGCGTCCCTGTGGTTTGTACAGTGAATGGCGGCGCACGTGGCCATGGCTTTCCTCCTGCAGAGGGGGTGCCCACCAAGGCCACACCCGCTCGTGTCTTGCACATTATTAAAGACGTTAATGACAGTGCGTGCTGTTGTCGTTTTCATTAGAAGTAGGCGTCTCCAGGAGCAAAGGCTTCTGAAGCCATTTTTGAAAAACAGATTTTATTTTTCAGAGCAGTTTTAGGTTCGCAGCAAGAGTGAGGGTACGGTACAGAGTTCCCACGTGCCCCCCCCCGCCCCGCTGCCGCCTCCGTCTCCCAGCATCCCCGTAGGGGGTGCATTTGCTACCAGGGAAGAACCTGCTCTGCTGCATCACCCGGGAGCAGTACATTCTGTGGGTTTGGACCCAGGCTCGATACACGTATTGCGTAACCACCCTTGTAGTTCAGAGTATTTTCCTGCCCTAAACTCCTCTGTGCTCTGCCTGTCTCTGCCCTCTCCCCGCCAGCCCCTGGGGACCACTGGTCTTTTCACCGTCTCCATGGCTTTTGCCTGTCCCAGAAGGTCCTAGAGTTGGAACCACACGTGTAGCCTTTTCACATCGGCGTCTTTCACTGAGAAACGTGCACTGACGCTTCCTCTGTGTCTTTTCATGGCTCGTCTGAAGCCCTTTTTGAAAGGAAAATACCAACTTCTGGGGGTTAACCCTAGGCTTCCACATCCTACCCCCTCCCTCCCGCCGGTGCTGCAGCCGCTGTGGCTGTGCTGGAGACGAGGCTCTTCCAGAACCTGTGGGCCAACAGCACCGAAGGAAAACTACCCGCACCCGCTCCCTGGCCCTGCTTCCCGTGGGCACTGAGAGCACGAACGAGACACAGCTCACACAAGAGGCCGGCAGGCGGGCCTGTCCCTCCCCGTGAATTCCCGACTTGAGGGGAGCTGCTCTGAACCCCTGCGGGTGGTGACAGGCACCAGTGACAGTGCCTTCCTTGCTGGCAGTAACCTACAGCTGCAGAAGGAGCAGGTTCACCCGGGGGTTAAAACACGGTCGTGAAACGTGAGCCAGTCGGAGGTGAGCAAAGCATCCGTTCTGCCAACTTGGGTACAAACACCCGAACCACTGGTGACACTGTCTGTCCCCTGCCTGGGCTGCTCTGTCCACTTCAGTCACCACGCTGCTCAGCATCACCCCAAAAGGAAAAAGGACCCAATGTTCTGGCCTCAACACAGACGCGGGACGTGAACGCCCCACGCTGACGCGCTCTAATACACAGCTTTGGGGGACGCAGGGCGGAGGGGCGGTGGCCCAGCCGGTGGAGGGGGAGCCGTGGGCCGGGCTGCTCACCACACCACATCGTCCGTGCTCTCCGCCAGGCACTGGGCCAGGTGGCTCTCAATGTCCAGCTGGGTCAGCCTGCGAGGAGAGGAGAGGGTCACGGGCAGGGAGGGCGCCCAGCCAGAGCACGCGACACCCGCTTCATGCCCTTCCTGGGTGCTCACCACGCACCAAAGAGTAGCTGGAGAGAAACCGGGGACGGTGCCCTCGGCTGGCAGAACCAAGGAGGCGGCCCCCCAACCAGAAAGGGCCTTTCCAAACTCTGCTCCTGGGTCCAAGGTCCCCAGGGCGCCCAGAAGGCTTGTTGGATGCCCGTTCCCAGGCTCACCTGGCACCTGCGTCTGAGACTGAGGGGAACCCTGTGTCAGAAAGTCCCAAGTAAAGGGCGTGGGCAAGACACGGGGTCCCCCAGGTGGAGGGCGGGGTCCCCACCCCCCATGACAGGGGCTCTGTCTCATCAGTCAGACAAGCCCACCAGGTGTGTCCACACCAACAAATGCCCCATGCGTCCCTTCCCTCCTTCCCTCCGAAGTTTTCCTTCGAAAACTACCCGCTTGGCAACCAGAAAAGAAAAGGCGTGAGCGCTGGTGACTAGGAGGGCGGTCACTACGAAGGTGGGTGTGCACCTCAGACCTGAGAATGTATCTTCTTCACTCAGGGACTCGGCCCCTCTGGGGAAGAGGACTTAGTGGGGCTCCACGGCCCACGGGTCAGCCCCTCGGCATTGGGTGGGGGAGGGGAGAGTGGGCGCCGGTCACAGCGGGCGCCTCCCATCCCTGACCTTGTCTGATGCCATCAAGGAGGAGAGGCCGGGAATGACCGTCCCGCATGTGCTGGTGGCCCGTGTACGGTCAGCTTGCAGCCACGGGGCGCAGAGGGTGGCAGAGCCAGGCGTTCGGCAGACCAAGCTGGTCACCTGGCCAGAGCAGACAGGCCCTTCCCTGCACCACTGCGTCCCGGCGCCCAGCCTGAAATGACCTCCTTTCACCGCGTGGCTCGGCGAGCCCGAGGGCCACGGCCTCTCCCCTGATGCACGCCCACGGCGGCCTCTGCTGCTCGCGGGAGCCCCTGCCAGTCCGGGTGGCCTTCTGCTCCCTCCTGGGGATTTGAGGCCCCCGGTCAGTGCCTCCTTGAGTCCCTAGAGGCCCCTCAGCCCGTCCTGGGAAGCAGCCCCTCCACGTGCCTTCTCCGAGGCCATCAGAAGACCCTAAGATCTGGACCGGGTCACCTCGTCCGGGGGCTGCCCGGCACTGTCCCTCGGTGGGGACACAGTCTGGGATTCCCTCACATACCCCAACAGGAGCCTCGTGGCGGGTCCACTTTGCACACTGAGCTTCTGCCTCTGTCTCCCACTCGTGCCCGGTGCGTGGACGGGAGGCCCAGCACAGGAAGGGGCTCTGCTCCGACCCTCCAGGGGCCTCGGAGCGCGTGAGACCCCACGGGCTGGCCTGGGTCTCATCACGCGGACACGGTGCCCATCTGGTTTCCTGTCCTCACGTCAGGTGGCGGGTGAGAGCCAATCTCCGGAACCAGCCCCGAGCTCACAGACCCCGAGGGGCTTTCACACACACGTGGTACATGACGGCCCTCAGGTCAGAGAAGAATCTCAGAAAACAAACGGTTCTGAGTGACCCGGAACGCGCGAGGCTCCGAGAAAGACAAGCACCGTCTCACTGCCCGTGGCGCCCAGGCCGCCCGCACCTCCCGCGGCCCAGCAGCCCATCCCTCTGCTCCGAGGGGCGGCAGGGCCTCCATCTCTGCCCAAAAACAGTCCCCAGAATCACTGAAAGCAAGCGTGGGACAGTCCCATTTCTGTCCCCTAATGGCCTGACCTGTCCCCTTGCCCCAGGGGTGGAGGGGCGCGGGGGGGGGGGCTTTCCACTGTCACCCTGCAGGCTCGGGGTGTGGCCCGGCAAGGGCCCGCTCTCTCCTTCTTAATCAGAGGGAAGAACGTGCTAGAAGCATTCCAGACACGCGGCGGCCTGGACCCAACCGCACTGACACCTACTCTGCAATCCTGAGGCATTCTGCCCAGCCTCAGTCTAACTGCTTAAAGAGCTCAGACTAGAACTTTCTTTCTAACATATCTGGGAGTCCTTTTTTAGACTGTGTAGAAAAACAAGTAATCCAAGAACAAAAGCCACCCCTAGACTGGGACGGAGGGGCTGGGCCGCACGTCTGCTGCCAAGAAGACGTTCTTTCAACGGGAACGAATCAAGAGGACTTCGTATTTTAAAAAGCGTTCATGACTTCATCAGGACTCGTAGGCAGGGTTGGGGGGACGACTTCCCTGGTGGCGCAGTGGTTAAGAATCCTCTTTCCAATGCTGGGGACACGGGTTCGAGCCCTGGTCGGGGAACTACGATCCCACATGCTGCAGGGCAACTAAGCCCGCGCGCCGCAACAAAAAATCCCATGTGCTGCAACTAAGACCCGATGCACCAAAAATAAACAAATGTTTAAAAAAAAAAAAAAATTGGTGAGAGAGCTGGTGTTTGCAGCCCACAACTGTCCTGAAGCATCAGTACAGGCAACAGACATATTCGGTGAGACACTGGGTCTGGGAAAAATTTTCCAGCGCTACGAGGAGCACGGGCATCTCAGCACGGCTGCCACACCCACTGCACCCCCCCCCGCCCCCGCCATGCCAGACCTGTGCCGGCTGGGGGGCCTCGCCCACAGGCCCCCCTGGGGACAGCCACTTCCTCACCCCTCGCCCTCACTCTCCGCACCCCAAGCCGTCCAGGCCCCCAAAAGCTTGGCTCCAGTGAAGTGTCGCCACTGGAGGAGCCTGGATGTTTGACTGCAGACCTGTGCAGTTTTGTGCCACACATTTTGATCACTGGTTTGATGACTTTTGTCTGTCATCAGCTGCTAGTTCTATAAGCCACTCCCTTCACCCCCCAGGGCTGGTTTTACTTCTGGAAAACCAAAGACAAGGCACGTAACTGAACCCACTCTCCAGGCCACGGGACACGCAGAGCACGTCCAGCTACCGAAACCGGCCGTCCACCCCCTTCATCCGACCAAACTCCTTCCCACCGTCCTGACCCCCATGACCCCCCACACACACCTGTGTCCTCGGCTTTGTGACATGTGGCCCACAAGCTGGGCAGTTGGGACTTCTTAGCAAAGTCCAATTCCACCACCCTTACTTTTAAAAAGGTATAAAAGTATACATTAGACTTTTAAAAAGAGATAAGTATCTCTAGACACAGAAATGAAATCTTGTTTTTAAAACTGGCAATCCACCCACGGGGGAAGGTGCCCGAGGGGCTGTAACAGAAAACTGCTCAGTGACCCACAGCCTGGACTGGCTCTGGAGGCAGTCCACCTGGGGATGCCAGTCACTTCCCGGTTCCCGGATGTCAGGGTGGACCCGGTTGGAGCCAGAGCCTCCCTGCCCTCATGCTGCAGAGTCTCAGAGGCCCCGTCCAGGAGGCTGCAGCCTGTCAGCAGGGCCCCAGGCCGGTGGACCAGGAAGTAGACCCCCAGACCTGCACCCCTGTGCCCTCTGGCTCATCAGCACCGTCTCTGTGCTTTGCCCACTTCTTCTGCGTGAAATATCACTTTAGAATGCCAAAGTCGCACTCAGTTACCCTAGCTTTCTGAAACTGCCTGTGGTTTCCAGAGAAAGAGCCACCGGGTGGCAGCAGAGGGGAGGGAAGGCCCAGGGGGGCCACTCACCTGGGGGCGAAGACGGCCTGGCACATGGGGCAGCTCTGCAGTGTCGGCAACTCCTCTACGGACGGCTGCTCCTTAGCGCTGGAGGTCCCGCGGGGCTCGGGCGCGGGGTGTCGTTGGGGGGACCAGGCGGAGGACCCCGTGCGCCCCAGGGCCTCGCGGAGCACCCGGTCGCAGTCGCTTGGGTCCCCGCCTCGCCGCGGGGCCGGCGGGAAGGGCGTCCAGGAGAAGGTCTCGGTTCCCACGATGAAGCTTTCCGGGGGCGCGCGCTCAGGGCTGCGCCTGGGCTCCTACAAGACGGGGTCGTCGGACCGCGCCCGCCCCGCCCCGCCCCAGCCCGAGACCCGGGGCCACGCGGGGACCACTGCACACGCACCTGGCCGGGGAACGCGGGCAGCGGCGGCGGCTCGCCGTCCACGTTCAGCTCCGCATACGCGGCGCGCAGCAGCTCAGCCCACGGCCGCGCACACTCGCCGCCGTCCGGAGGGGAACCGGGGGGGTTGCTCGGGGACCTGGGGCGACGGGGCGGTGAGAACTCAGCCGGCGGGGAGGGCACAGGAGAGAGGACTCAGCGGGGGGGACAGGTGTGCAGCTCGGCGTGGGGAGGTGAGAATTCCGCGGGTGGGGGTCGGGTGGGAAGAGCTGGGGGGGCGGGGCAGGTCCGAGGCGGGCTCGGGGAAGCACGTGGGGACGTGACACCCGGCCACTGCTCGGCCGGGGACACTAGCCTCCCCATTCTCCCTGCTGCCCCCAGCCCCGGCCTCACCGGACCCCCGAGGGTGGCCTCCGGCGGCTCAGTCTCAGTCTCGACCTCTTCGCCGCCTCCATCCGCCCGGAGCCAGCGCGTCCGGCGGAAATGAGCGGCCCGCGCGCCGGACCCCGCCCCCAGCACAGACCCCGCCCCCGGCACAGACCCCGCCCCGGGCACTCCCGGCTCGCCAGGGCGGAACCCAACCCAGGACCCCCCTAGTCAATCCCCGCACGGCCAGACGTGAGCTGTGGACCCCAACTCCCACCCCCACGTGGGCGCTTGACCCGACCCTGGGGACCCCACGACCTGCTCCGCAGGCCATGAGGTGACCTCCCCTTTGTGGCACTATCGGAGGGTGGTATCCTGACCCCAACCTTTGGGGAGACGGAGGCCAGGGTTCCTCCGTCCACCGCGGAGGCGGCACTGAGGTCGGGAGGCTGCCTTGCCCTGAGGGAGTCATTTTCCAGCTGAGCCGACGGATGCCGCCCTCACCCCTCAGGCCTGGGGTCTGCAGCGGCTTCTAGGAGGAGGAACTGCGCGGGAAGACAGCTGGGGGTCCTGGCGTCCCCACCCGCCGCTTCCAGGCCTGATCTAGCTCTGCCACCTCCCTTTGCATCGGCAGCCCTGAGCCTGGGCGTCCAGCTCTGACGACCCGGGCGATCCTTCCCCGTTTCCTTACAAAAGGGAGGAGCTTCGTTCCCTTAATTAAGAAATAGAGGGACTTCCCTGGTGGTCCAACGGTTAAGACTCCGCGCTCCCAATGCGGGGTGGGGGGGTGGGGGTGGGGTGGGGCCTGGGTTCGATCCCTGGTCAGGGACCTAGAGCCCGTGTGCCGCAACTAAGACCCGGTGCAGCCAAATAAGTAAATAAATAAAAAGCAATGTGAGACGACCAAGTGCAGCGCCCGAGTCCTGGGCCAGGGGCGGGGGCCTGGAGGTGGAGGGCCTTTGAGGGGGCTTCTGTGACACCCCGGGCGCCAGGCATTCTCGTCCAGTGACCTTGCAATCCGCCACGTGGTGGCAGCAGACGCCCAGGCACCCTCGGCCACTCCTGTCGGTGCAGAGTTTGTGCCCTGGGGGCCCCAGGATGGGACTGAGGTGTGCAGGACGAGCCGGGTGGTGGTGGGGTTCCCGGACACGGCACCACTGGCTCTGGCTTCAGCTTCCGCTGCTTCAGAGCCTCTCCCGGAACTGTCACCGCGCCTCTGAGCGCCAGCCGTGGGGACTTCCAGGAGGAACGCAGGCAGACGGGGCCCCAGCAGGCCTCGACGGCCGGCGCGTGCCCCACTGTCGGGCCGTTCTGGGAAGCCGCATGGGGACATCTGTGTGAGCAGCTGCTCCTCCCCCGCAGGGCTCTGGGAACTGAGCCCTGGGGTCTTCAGCCTCCTGGCCTCTGCCTGTACAGACCTCACACAGCCGACGCCCCAGCCCAAGACAGACAGCTTGAGGCAGGAGCAGGGAGGGTCTCAGGTGCCCCGAGGAGGTGCAGGCCCCGGTGGCTGTCAGGGCCTGGCTGAGCCTGGCTCTGGCCTTCAGCACAGCGGGTGGGGGGCACTCATGCTCCTTTGGCCTTAACCACGCCAAAGGGCCTCATTTACCCTGGGCTGCTGGGGGGTGCATGGGATCTAGACCCCAGGCCAGGCAGAACAGAGGCCCTCGGGATCCATGCTCTGGGGATGGCAGAGCCAGAGCGACATGTCAAAGCTGTCTCCTGGGGGCTTCTCCTCTCTGGTTTCATCCGGCTGCTGGGGATTAAGTCCCCCATCGCCACTGAGACCTACAGCCGGGGACACTTCCACCGAGAACAGAGCCGGGGTGACCCGTATGCCTGCTCGCGGCAGGTGCCGGCACCCGGCAGGAGCCCCGTCCCCTTGGCTGCCGCTTTCCCGACAGCTGCCCGCTGCCTGCCCAGCCCGCACGAGGACCTTCTGGAGGTGGACGGGGACCCACCTTGCCCCAGCTGTCCTGGCGTTATCAGCAAGACACGGTGGCGGGGGGGGGAGGGGGGGCTGGAGGAAGTTTAAAAGTTGAACGTGATTAAAAGGCTCCCGTTTTCTGAGCCACCTGCTGCAGTGACAGGCCGCGGGCTTGGCTGGAGAAGCATTTCTGATCGGGACGGAGGCTGGCACCGCGGGACAAGATTTTTACAAGCCAAGTTTATGTTTACAGAGAATATTTCACGTTCTGGAGGAGGCAGCCATCCAGCGAAGCAGGAAGGGCGCCAGTGGGCAGGGGTGGCGGCCCCACCAGCTGTGAGGCCACCTCCCCCCACGCTCTCTGGCTTTGTCCACGATGGCGCGCCAGGTACGCCCTCCCCTCCCAGAATCAGGGTAACATCTGTGGCCAGCTGGTCGGGGGCCCAGCCCTCCCCAGCACCTTCCGATACCTCTGGGCTCCTGGTGTCCTTAGAGCCAGGGTGACTGTGCTCTGTCCTCCCCCCCAACGGAGTGGAGTTTGCCGCTGACTGACTGGCGCTGATGCCTCTACTCCACGGTGGGCCGGCCGGGCGAGACCTGTCAGCTGGACCCCGGCCCAGGGCCGGCTGGCGAGGTCTGAGCCCCACTTGGCTTCCCCACACCCTCCTTTGGGACCAGCTCTGCCATCGGGGCAGCCAAGACGGCACAGGCGGGCAGGGCAGGGCCTGAGGCCGGCGGGCACGACCAGCCCCAGAGAACACCGCACCCTCCAATTTCCAAGTGGAACAGGGCGCCGGGGCACGTGCTCCGTGTGGGTGCCCTGTCGGTGCCCACGCCAGCCAGGATGGCCTCAAGGGCTGGGCCGCCCCCTCCCTGAAGCCCGGCCTCCTGACGCGGCCACACCTGCTGGCCTGTGGGTGCCAAGAGGGCAAGCCTGCTGGAGCCGGGCAGTGCACTCGTGGGCACGCAAAGCGCCGGACAGACAGGCTGGATTGAAACAGCTGCCGGGAAACATCGCAGGATCCGTCGGGCAGCGGAGCGCGCGCAGGGCCCACTCACCGGTGCAGGAGTTAGGGCACCCTTGGCCTCCTCAGGGACCCTCGTCACGGCTGCAGAGGGGTGGGCGTCCATGGTTGGGACCTGCCACGGTCAGCAGGCTAAAGCCAAGGGCCAGCTCGGCCTCCAGCCTCCACTTTAAGAGCCTGAAAGTCACGGGGCAGCCGGGGACCCTTCCACCGAGAACAGAGCCGGGGTGACCTGGCGTGGCAGAGACAGCAGCCTGCGGCCGAGCACCCATCCTGGCCACCACCTCTCCCTGGACAGCCACCTTCTCCCAGCATGCATAGCGAACCTTGTCACTCCCTCAAGGTCCCCACTGTTCCCGACCCACCCCCCTCCTCTGCTGCTGCCCTGCGTGCAGCAACACCGGCTCTGCCTGTCCCCATGTCTCCACTCCTGCCAACCCTTGGGCTCTCCTCTGGGGCCCCCTCCGCAGAGAAGCCCTCTGGACTCTCCCTGCCCCTGTCGCCTGCCTGGGTTTCCCTGCCGTCCCCGCCCCCTCAGTGGGACTTGTAGGGCTAGGGTACTGTGTGCCTTCCTGGGTAGGCGAGCCTGCACTCTGCCCCCCACGGTGTCCCCGGAGCCTCGGGGGTGCCGGAATCCGAGGATGAGTGGGGCCGGCGAGAGGGCGCCATGTCAGCTCTCCTGTGGGGAACGGAAGTCCAGCAGGGACCAAGCTTTGAGGGTACTGGGCGGCTGAACAGTGTCCCCGGGGAACCTGTGAGTGTGACGTTGTTTGGAAATAGGGTCTTTGCAGCTAGAATCAAGTTAAGATGATGCCGTACTAGGTCAGGGTGGGCCCTGAATCCAGCATCACCGGTGTCCTCACAAGAAGAGGGGTGTTTGGACACAGCCGCACAGGACAAGCCACGTGACGGCAGAGGCAGCGATTGGAGGGATGTGGCCACGAGCCCTGGAGCACCTGGAACCCCAGGAGGCCAGAAGAGGCAGGAAGGAGTCTCCCCGGCACCTCCAGAGGGCGCGGGGCCCTACGACACCTTGAGTGTGGAGTCCTGGCCTCCAGACTGTGAGAGAGTGGATCCCGTTGTTTGAGGCCAGGTGGGTCATTTGTACAGTAGCCACAGGACACTGGCACGGAGACTCGGGCCTCTCCAAGCTGTCGGCATCGCCCCTCCCCTCCCCTCCCCCTCCCCTCCCCTCCCCCTCCCCCTCCCCTCCCCCTCCCCCTCCCTCCCCTTCCCTCCTCTCCCCTCCCCTCCCCCTTCCTCCCTCCCCCCTCCCCTCCCCTCCCCCCTCCCCCCTCCCCTCCCCTCCCCTCCCCTCCCCTCCCCTCCCCTCCCCTCCCCCTCCCTCCCCTTCCCTCCTCTCCCCTCCCCTCCCCTCCCTCTCTCCCTTCTCCTCCTCCTCCCCTCCCCTCCCCCCTTCCTCCTCCCCCCTCCCCCTCCCCTCCCCCCTCCCCCCTCCCCTCCCCTCCCCTCTCCCTCCCCTCCCCTCCCCTCCCCCTCCCCCCTCCCCTGCCCTCCCCCCTCCCCCCTCCCCTCCCCCTCCCCTCCCCTCCCCTCCCCCCTCCCCCCTCCCCTCCCCCTCTGGGTGGAGAGGGTGGGCCAGTGCTGCTTGTTGTCCCACTCGGGCCAGCTCCTCGCTCCAGTGGTCTCTTGCCTGCTTACAGCAGATCTGCTGGCCAGAGCCTGGCCTTCTAGGCCCCCACCGCGTCACCCCCATTTCTGTGTGAGCCATTTCTGACCACCTGCTGTGAGGGAAGCCTGATACAGAAAGCTCTGACCGCCTCCCTGGAGACCTCCTCAGGCAGGGGCTGTCCTCAGGCTGGCCTGGGTGTCCCGGTGTGGCTCATGGGGTGGGCATCCCCATCAGAGGTGTTGCTGGGCCTCAGCTGGGTCCTCCCCCTGCTCCCCCCGCCCCCCGCCCCGGCCCGCCTGTTATCCTCCTCTTTTCCCTCCCCCTTCAGCCCCCTCCTCTCTTCACAAGGACACAAAGGCTTTAGCTCCTCCCCGTGTGGACACAGAGGCTTGGTCAGGGCTCAGCAGACAGGTGTCTGACCTCCCTGCAAGAACGAGTAGGGATCTGTTGGGGCAGGGTGGGCACAGGCAGGAAGCTGCTTCCTCCCTCCCACCCCCGCCCCCAGGGGCCTTGCACCTGGAGTTATTTTACCTGAGTCTTACTGGGATCCAGGACTATGGCCACCAGAGGTCCCAGCAGCAACCCCAGGTCACGGGGCGTCAGCCTGAGGCAGCTCGAGGGACGCCAGCCCCTGGCAGAGGGCCTGTGTCTTCTTTCCACTGCCACGTTTGGGGCAGCAGCTGCTCAGGGCACAGCTGTCTGTTGTCTGGCCCAGGGGGGCAGGAGGGGGCCGGGCCACCTCTCTGACGTGAGACCCCTGGGCTTCACCATCCAAGAGGCAGGAGCAGCAGGGACGCCCCCCCCCCAGGCCCCACCCACTCCCGTTGCCCTGGGTGCTGAGCTGCTTCTGCCTTGGGTGTCGCAGGGCCCTCAGGGGCCTGGCAACCCCCCAGGCCAGAGGGCAGCCCCGGGTCCTGAGTGTCCCCTTTGAGGCCTGCAGGGGACTGTCCGGCCAGTGGGGCCTGTGGCCCCGTAGAATCACTTCTCTGAACTGGCCTTACTCCCACCTGTAGCCCAGCTTCCTGCCTGTGCCCACCACCCCTGCCCCAACAGACCCCTACCCGTTCTTGCAGGGAGGTCAAACACCCGTCTGCGGAGCCCTGACCGAGCCTCTGTGTCCACACGGGGCGGGCTAAAGCCAAGCTGGGGCCCAGCAGGACGTGGCTGGAAGCCGGCTGGTGGCCGGTCGGTATCCACCCAGGCTGCTGCCTCAGCCCCTGGGGCCACTGAGGCTAGCCTGCCTCCACTCCTGCCGCCTCCATCTCCCCTCCTTGGGCCTCACCCCCTGGGCCACTCCGCAGGCCCCGGGCTGGGATGCTGGCAGGAGGGTGGGAGGGCCCTGGCTGGGGCAACAGCCCAGGGAGAGAGCTGGCCGCTCACAGCTCCGGAGGCGGCTTCTGGCCCATCTGGCCGCTCAGAAGGAGAAGGTGGGGGGAGGGGTGGGGGAGGGGGAGAGTGCAGGAATTTAGGGACCCCCCCCAGGTGAGGGGGGGCGGGAAGGGGACCAGGAGTCAGGGACACGGGACCTGTTTGGGGTCATTCTCAGGCAGTGGGCACCTCCCAGGCTGCTGCCGCCCACCTGCCCAGACAGCGGCACCGGGCCCTGACACGACTGAGCCCCAGTCGGGCATCCAGGGCCTGGGGGCGGCTCAGCAGGCCCTGGAGAAGGGGCGCAGCCCGGCTCCTCCCCCGCTGCTTCCTCCCTCCCCCTCGGGAGTGCCTGGGACCCCTCCGTGGCCAAGCCACCCTGACCACATTGCCGGTCACCCCACCCAGGCCAGGCACGGCTGAGCTGGCCTTCCCGGCAACCCCCGTGCACAGGGGTCTCCCTCTCTGGGGCCAGCCGAGCCCACGCCATCCTCCTCCCAGCTCAGCCCTGCGTTGACTGTCACCCGTCCAGGAGCGGGGTGGGGGGGTGGGGGGGGCGGCTCTGAGGCCGAGGTTGGGGGGGTGGGGGGTGGGGGGGGTGGGCGGCTCTGAGGCCGAGGTGGGGCAGGTTCCTGACGATTCATGCGGAGGCTGCGTCAGCGCCTGGGTGGTGGAGCTGCCAGGATGGGCTCCCTGAGCTGCTTCCCCCGTGTCTGGCCCATGCGGGGCTCACTTCCGGGCACCAGCCCCGCATCGGAGGACAGACGGGCCGTCCAGCCCCTGTCATCGGCTGCGTGACAGTGAGCTCCGAGCAGGGACTTGAACCCAGGTCTCCTGTGCTGCTGCCCGGCTGGTGGACTTCCCGATTTAGTGGCACTGAGTGGCCTTGAGCGGGGAGTTGGGGTCAGGGGGTGAAGGTGGTGCTGGAGCTCCAAGCCCTGGGGCAGGGACAAGGGGCAGCTTCTCTGGCCTGGGAGACCCAGGCCCGGCCTAGGCAGACGGTGGAGCCAGCTCCCCTCCTGGGTGCCCACGTGCCCCACGGGCTGCTCCTGGGCTGGGGAGGGGCCCCCGAGACCCTCAGGGAGAGGAATATGCCCCCGACTCTGCACCCACGCCCAGCGACCCCAGCTGCCCGGGGTCTGCTGTCCTGCGGCTGGTGAGTGTGGCCAGTGTCCCTCTGGCGTCCCCAGGCCTGGGCGCCCGGCCTGCCCCTCGATTGGTAAGGACTGCCCCAAATCTTCTGGACCACAGCCTCCTTTGAGGGACCCATCCGCTGCTGGGTGCCCCGGGGTGGCCGGTCCCCCCGAATAGCAGCCTCTCTTCCCCACGCGATGAGAGCGGCTGGCCAGCTGGGCAGGGAGGACGCTGCCGAGACCCGGGGCCGCGCAGGGCTTCAGGCAACTGTGGGCGATGGGCCTTCGCAAAGCTGCCCGAGGACGCCCTGCAGCACGGGGTCCCGGGAGCCGACCTCCAGGGAGAGAACCTTCCAATGCTGCCCCAGGTCTACGGTCGGTTGTCCCCGCCACACCCTCCTCCGACCTGCCCTCGCCCTCCCAGCCTTTGTCTGTCTGCCTGCCCGCCCCTACTCGGGTCGTTGAGAATGTACAGTAGCCACCTCTGAAAAGGTGAAAGAGGCAGGTGCAGTTAATCATGAAAATATATTTCATTTCAACCCAGCATATCTGACATATTACGTTTCACCGTGGAATCGTATGTCAGTTATTAGCACGTTTCCACACATTCTTGTCTTCAGGCTGGGCCTTTGCACGCAGAGTACGGCTCCTGTCGGCCACGTTCCAGGAGCTCGGGGGGGGGGGGGGGGCACGTGTGGCCGTGTGACCGTGTCGGGGGGAGGGGCCTGGGAGCACAGGAAGCTCCTGCCACGTGCCCACTGGAGCCCGGGGTCATGCTCTGGGCCCTATCTGCCACGTCGAGGCCGCGGGCTCCAAGGACGCGCTCCTGACCGCCCCTCACATACCACATCAGGGTGCCGGGGGATGCCGAGAAGCAGGGCCCCCCGGAGGTCTGCTGCCCTCCCACCCTGGGCCCGGCCTTCTGCACCTCACCTGTGGGCCGACCTGGGCCCCGAGCCCTGGAAACACCCTCCATGGGCCTCAGTTACCCTGTTTCTTTTCAGCCTGGTCTGAGAGCTGATGCCTCTGGCAGGCCCGGTGTCTTAGTCCGTTTGGGGTCTGCTGTGAGAAAACATCAACACCATAGATGGTGGCTATAGACAGCAGAAATTTCTCTCTCACAGCTCTGGAGGCTGGAAGTCTGAGATCAGGGTGGCAGCATGGTTGGGTTCTAATGAGGGCCCACATCCAGGTTCTGTGTCCTCACACGGTGGGACACAGCTCTGTGCCGTCCCTTTTATGAGGGCACTGATCCCATTCACCAGGGCTGCACCCTGGTGACCCAATCACCTCCCAAAGGCCCCACCTCCCTAATTGGGGTTAGGCCTCAACATACGAATTTGGGGGCCACAAGCATTCAGGCCACAGCATCTGCGTGGCTCCCACGTGGTCCGTAGCCACGGCTCCCGGTGGGGGTAGGGCACCCCCCGGTCCAGATGCTTTCATCACAGGCACCGTCTGGCGTGGGCCAGGAACAGGGGCCCCTGTGGATTCACTCACTGGCCTATCTGCGGAAGATGGGTGATAGTTGATTTTCCTCCAGAGAAGCAAAGCAGGGAGAAAGAATTGGCGTGGGAGATCTCCTGTCGCAGAGACCCGGGTCCCCCTGCAGCCCTGCATGTCACAAGCAAACACACGCACTGGAGGGAAGCTCCTTACTCTGTCCAGGCTCCTTGCCAAGCCTGCAAGACGGGCCATGAATCCTAAAGCTCTGACAGAGACGCTGCTGTCCCGGCTGCTGTCAGGGCTGGGACTCTGATTCCCAAGAGGAAGTCCAAAATGAAACAGTTTCACTAGTGAAAGGAGAGCCGCGGAGCAGAGGGCAGTTACCAGAAGTGGGAAAGCTTCGCTCTGAGCTCTTCCACCAGATGGTGTGACTCGGTGAGGGTCCCCTCCCCCGGGCGAGGCGCCCCACTCCACCTGGTGCCAGGGTGCCCACCCAGCCAGCTTTGGTGGCCCGTCCTCTAGGGTGGGTGATACAGGGCCCCACCCCCCAAGGGCAGACGTTTTGCCTGAGAGCAAATCAGGACAAACTACAAGGTCGGAGAGGGGTGCATTTTTCCCTGGGAAAATGCATGCTTGCGGAAAATAAATCATTTAACAACTTAGATTTGCTACATTCCAGAATAGAGGCGAGTCGGTGAAGGGTGGGTGCAGCTTCTCACCTGGCACCGTGGAGCCGAGCCCCAGGCTCAGGGGCTGCTGGCAGGGCCGGGTCCCAGTAGAGGAGGGTGGGCCCCACGTGGCATGGAGACCCGGGGTGACCTGTCCCCAAGGCAGGGGGAGCCGGGGCTTCTCCCCTTGGGCCTCTGGAGCGGGGCCCTCCCAAGTTCCGCTCAGCCTTCTTAGGTGTGGGCTGGGGACACCTGGAGCTGGGAGAGGCTGGCAGCCAGCAGAGGCTCCATGTTCCTGAATACCCTGGGGCGGCCGCTGCCCGGAAGTGGCCGCACTTCCCATGGAGGAGGGCACACTGGCTGGGGCCCTTCCCAGCTAGGCGCTGGGTGGGCAAGCCTGCGGGCACAGACCTCTGGGAGGGCCCTGGCCTGCCTGCTCTCTGCCCCGGCTTGCTCCTGCCCCGAGGGCTTTTCCATTCTTGTGCTGAAGACTCAGAGATGCAGGCAGGCCTTTCTGCTCACAATCTCGAGCTCTGTGTCTGTGTGTGTCTGTGTGTCTGTCTCTGTGTGTGTCTGTCTCTGTGTCTGTGTCTGTGTGTGTGTGTCTGTCTCTGTGTGCGTCTGTGTGTGTGTGTGTGTGTCTGTGCGTGTCTGTGTGTGTGTCTGTCTCTGTGTGTGTCTGTATGTGTCTGGGTCTCTGTGTGTGTGTGTGTGTGTGTCTGTCTGTCTCTGCTTGTGTCTGTGTGTGTATGGGTCTGTGTGTCTGTGTATCTGTCTCTGTGTGTGTCTGTGTGTCTGTCTCTGTGTGTGTGTGTGTGTCTATCTCTGTGTGTGTCTGTGTCAGTGTGTGTGTATCTGTGTGTCGGTCTCTGTGTGTGTCTGTGTGTGTCTGGGTCTCTGTGTCTGTGTCTGTCTGTGTGTCTGTCTCTGTGTGTGTCTGTGTCTGTGTGTGTCTGTGTGTCTGTCTCCGTGTGTGTGTGTCTGTGTGTGTCTGGGTCTCTGTGTGTCTGTCTCTGTGTGTGTCTGTCTCTGTGTGTGTCTATGTGTGTGTGTGTCTGTCTGTCTCCGTGTGTGTGTGTCTGTGTGTGTGTGTCTCTGTGTGTGTCTGTGTGTGTCTGGGTCTCTGTGTCTGTGTGTGTCTGTGTGTGTGTGTCTCTGTGTGTGTCTGTGTGTGTCTGGGTCTCTGTGTCTGTGTGTGTCTGTGTGTGTGTGTCTCTGTGTGTGTCTGTGTGTGTCTGGGTCTCTGTGTCTGTGTGTGTCTGTGTGTCTGTCTCTGTGTGTGTCTGTGTGTCTGTCTCTGTGTGTCTCTGTGTGTATGTCTGTCTCCGTGTGTGTGTGTCTGTCTCTGTGTCTGGGTCTCTGTGTGTCTGTGTGTGTGTCTCTGTGTGTGTCTGTGTGTGTCTCTGTGTGTGTCTGGGTCTCCGTGTGTGTGTGTCTGTCTCCGTGTGTATCTGTCTCTGTGTGTGTCTGTGTCTCTGTGTCTGTGTGTGTCTGTGTGTCTGTCTCTGTGTGTGTCTGTCTCTGTGTGTCTCTGTGTGTGTCTCTGTGTGTGTGTCTGTGTGTGTCTGTGTGTCTGTCTCTGTGTGTGTGTGTCTGTCTCTGGGTCTCTGTGTGTCTGTGTGTGTGTCTCTGTGTGTGTCTGTGTGTGTCTGGGTCTCCGTGTGTGTCTGTCTCCGTGTGTGTGTATCTGTCTCCGTGTGTGTCTGTGTGTGTATGGATCTCTATGTCTGTGTGTGTCTGTGTGTCTGTGTCTGTGTCTCTGTGTGTGTGTCTGTCTCCGTGTGTGTGGGCACACACGTCTTGTGTTCTCTGCCCCAGAGCTGAATCCTGAGGCTCCTCCTGACCGGGGTGTTTCCTGCCAGGAGGCCGAGGCTGGAGGGGCTGCCGGCTGTGCTGGGCGGTGCTGGGCCCCGTCCTTCGAGCTTCCCTGGGGTGCTGGTCTCTCAGGCCCGCCTCCTGCCCTCCTTTCTTCCTCTCAACTTTGCCCTCCCTCCCTCCCCCTCTCCTTCCTGGCAAGCGGATCGAAATCCAAACTTGTTGTGAACTTCTCCCCTGCAGTTGTCCGCTGGCCCTTCCAAGTTAAATATTACTCACGGAGATGAGAGCCCGCTGGGCAGCGCTGGCCTGGAGGTGGACCGGTCTGGAGAAGGTGCTGGGCGGAGGCCAATGCCAGGCCTGCGGCGGCTGTGGGACTGGGGGTGGGGCTGGGGTGGCAGCCGGGAGCCCCACCCTTTGAAGTGGGCTGTTCCTTAACCCCTGCGCTGTGCCCAGAACAGCGGGCAGCGGGGCCCTGGGCGGGGTGGGGAGGGGCCGCCCAGGGGCTGAGAGGGGCTTGGCCTGGGCCTGGCAAGGGCCCTCCCATTGGCCGGTGGCTCCTGCCCTGTGCCAGGCTGGGGGCGGGACTGGGAACAAATGTTCCGAGAAGTAGCCTGTGTCTTTCGAATCGATTCCCCTTCTCTCGCTCTCAGTTTTCCCAGCAGCGAAGTGGAGGCACAGGGGTGCTGGGTACAGGACGTCCCTTCCTCCTCTGCTCACCCGGCAGCTGCTCCACCCCACCTGCCAGCGAGGGGCTGTGGCTCTGGGGGCCTCCCAGGCCAGCTCAGAGCAGGGTTCCCCAAACCCCCATCCCCGGGGAGCAGCAAAGCTGGGTTTGCCCACACTCCTCTCACTACCTTCTCCACCCCTCTGCGTGGACCCCAGTGGGACCCAAGCGTGCCCTCGCCTTAGGGCCTTTGCACCTACTGCGCACGCCCCTCTGCTTGGTATCCCACCCCCCTCACCCTAGTCTTTATTTATTTATTTATTTTTTGCTGCGCCAGGTCTTAGTTGCGGCACACGTGATCTCTTTAGTTGTGGCATGCGGACTCCTAGTTGCAGCACACGGACTCTTAGTTGCGGCACATGGACTCTTAGTTGCGGCACATGGGCTCTTAGTTGCGGCACACGGACTCTTAGTTGCGGCACATGGACTCTTAGTTGCGGCGTGCATGCGGAATCTTGTTCCCCGACCAGGAATCAAACCTGGCCCCCCTGCATTGGGAGCACAAAGCCTTACCCACTGGACCACACCCTGGTCTATTCTTAAGAGCATATACTCCCGGCTAACATAGAACATATGGAAATTTAATTTTTCATTGTCTCCCATGAAACTGTAAGCACTTGAGAACAGGAATTCTTTTCTGCTTGTCACAGTTTGGCCCTTGATAAACCTGGTGGAAGAAATCAATTTCACAGTCACGCCTGGCATGGGATCTCACCCATAAGCACTCACTGCCCCTCAGGGCCTGAGCCCCCGGCCTGCACTTGGGTCCTAGCCTGGGCAGGATGCGTCTGGCTGACCAGAGCTCAGACCAGGGCCCCCTGTGCGGGGGTCCAAAGGGTGCAAAGGCAAGGGCGGGGCAGTGGCTGTCCCAGGAGTCTGAGCCTTACATAAAAGCCCCGAGGGAGGAGGTCCCTGGTGGCCTCGTGGTTAGGATTGCGGCTGTCACCGCTGTGGCCCGGGTTCAATCCCTGATCTGGGATCTGAGATCCCAGAAACCATGCAGCGCGGCCAAAAAAAGTTAAAATAAAATAAAATATTAAAAAAAAATCCAAGGGAGAAGGGTGGAAGGACAGAGGCACACAGCGTCCCGCGCGGGCGCCTGCGCTAACGGTGGGGCGGCCACCTGACCTGCTCTGAGGCCACAGGTCTTCCATCCTTCACCTTCACGCCCCTCAGTGTGAAGCCTGCCCCCTGCCCCTCACTGTCCCACAGCTCCCAGACCCTGTGTCTCTGGTCCAGACGGAGCTTGTTGGGGTAGGTGCTTAACTGGACAGGCCACATGTGCATCCCTGCCCGAGCCACCTCCGCTCAGGGCCCGGGTCTGCTCCGGCCTGGGCCCTCTCTCTCAGGGCCTCCTCCAGGCCTGAGGACACAGCCTCAGGGTGGAGAGGCTCCTGGGGGAGCAGTGGAAAGGCCCACCTGTGGGCCCCAGGAAAGTGCTCTGCACAGCTTTTCGTGAACATGTCTGTGTGGGGCTCTGGAGACGGGGCCGCCCACCGGCCTGCCTCCTGTCCAGACCTGTGAGTGTGCCTGCCTGTGTCAGACGGAGGCGCGTTGGGACTTCGTACCTGAAATGCAGCCAGGAGGGCAGGAATGTGAGCCTTGAAACCACCTTCCTGCGATGTTGTTTCTGGGAGCAGGGACGGCAGCTAATGAGCTATCGAAGTGTCTTCTTTGCCCTTCTGGGTGCTGGCGGCACAGAGTGTGGCCCCAACTCTCGGCCTGGCCCGTGCCAGTGGCTCTGACCCCCCACGACGCCCCCGCAGCCCTGCCTGCTCCCCTTCTCCTCGGCCCCAGACCCAGTGTCTGCTTTCTGGCTGGGGCTGGGGTTCATACCATCCGTCCCAGGCCCTGTGGGGCAATGGGGAGGCAGAGGCCCTGCTTAGGGGAGGGGACCCCGGCATCCCACCAGGCAAGGTAGCCTCTGCAGGCCCAGGGGCTGGGGGGCCTGGCTCTTTGGGACTCCTCCGCCGGAGGAAGAACTCCTTCTTCTGACCGTGGCAGGGACGCGGGGCTCTCCACGCCGAACTCGCCCGTCCTGCGAGGCCCGGCCAAGACTTCTCAGCCGTTTCGGCAAGCGTCTGGGTCCACGACAGGGCAAGTGCCCAGGAGTGGTGTGGACCTGCAGTCCTGAGTGTCCCTACCCTCGGTCTGGGCTGAGGGCAGCCCTCAGGCTGGGCTTCGAAGGGACAGCTGGGTAAAGTGTAGCCCAGATAGAGACACAGCCTGGAGACCAACTGCAGGACACCTCAGCCCAGGAGGAGGGACCAAGGCGCCCCAGTCCTGCAGCCAGACCAGGACCAAGGTGTGGAGCCTGAGGCCCGTGGGCCACACAGCCGGGAGGGCAGTAGCCCCGGGGCCGGGCAGTGTGACAGCCTCGCCCAGGGGACCAACACGCACGGGCAGCTGGTACTTAAGAGACCAGGCCCAGGGCCCCCAGCGCCCCTGCTGCCTGCACGGCCCCAGCACGGTCACCACAGGGGCCGCCGGGGCGAGGCAGCTCCCACAGGGCAGCGGCGTGGCAGGGAGCCCGGGGCGGAGGGGCCCGGGGAAGGGCCTGGCCAGCGGGCAGCGGGCGCGGGGAGGCGGCGGGGCCCACGGGGGCTCAGCCGGGCGGCCCCGCGTGGCGGCAGCGGCGGGAGGCCTGGGCGGCAGGAAAGGGAAAGGTGACGTCATTGCCGCCTGGAATCTGCTGTTTGGAGGCGTCGCCATGGAGACCGGAAGGCTCAGGGTGGGTAAAAATAGCAAACCCAAGAGGGTGTAAGTTCCAAGAACGCGAGTCTCTGAAAAGAAAGGAAAACACGGTCTCGTTCGTTCTCCGTTTCTCGAGGAGGACAGAGGCCGGGGGCTGGGAGCCGGGGGAGGGGCCGCGGGGCTTCCGGCTTGGCCGCCACCCGCCGGCCCGCGGTCCCCAGGGTCCCTTCTGCCCGCCCGCCGGGAGCTTTGTCCCCAAGCAGGGCGTGGTGCACGCCGGACTCCCGGCGGGGGCGTCTGGAGTCCGCTTCCTCCGGGCGGGGCTGGCGGGAGGCGGCGCCGGGGCCACTTTCCCCCGAGGCGGGGCCCGAGCGCGGGCCACCGAGCGGCCTCGAGGGGCGGACAGCTCAGGGCCCCAAGCTTGGCCGCCGGGCCCAGAGGAGCGGGAAAGGGGCATCCCGTGGGAGAAGCTCGCGATGGGCCCGGCCCCGCCGGCCCCACGGCCGCCCCTCCCGGAGCTTCCTTCCAGGCAACGAGGGGGCCTGTCTTGCTCCTCTCCAGGCCAGGAGCCGGCTCGGCCCTCTGAAATGCCCAGCACACGCTGTCTGGACACCCCTTCAGCTGTGTCCTCTGGGGGCCCACTGCGTCCGCGTGGTACCCGGCCACAGAAATGAGGCAGGAGGTCTGAGGTCCCCGGGCCCTTCTGCCCCTGGGAGGACCCCTGCAGCCTCAAGGGGCTCCTGGGCCGGTGCCCCCCTCTGGAAAGCAGGGCTGTGCTGCTGGGGCCTCCAGTGGCACTTAGCCAGGCATCCTCTGTCCTGACCTAAGGGAAATGCTGCAGCTCCTCTGGAGACGCAAGTCCTGGCGGACATGTTGCTGGGATCGGGGCCCACGGATGACCCAGGTGCCCCAGACCCAGAGGGAGGCAAGCCCATCCCCATCCCTGGGACAGTGACTGGTGATGGCAGAACCCTCGTGCCCTGGGGAAATCCCTTCCTTCCTCCCCCTCACGCCTGAGGCTGGGGGTGGGGCTGCGTCTCTGCCCACAGCCCTCCCAGGGAATCTGGAAGGAGCTGCCCTCTCTTCTCTCCCACCCTTGTTCTGCGGGGTGGGGGGAGCCCCCTCCCCACGCAGGGTCGCGGGGGCGCCCTGGGAGCCTGGGGTTTTTGCCTCTCATGCCCAGGTGCCCTTGGCTGGTGATGGCTGATGGTTGGAGAGGGAAGGGGGGAATGGAGCCCCGTGTAGGGGGAGCTCAGTCCCCCAAGAAATAGCTCGGATGCCTTATGTAATGAGTGAGCTCACTGCAGCGCCTGCCAGGAGTGACGGCAGGAGGGCGGGAGGGGCCTGCTCTGGAACGGAGCGCGGCTCCGACGTTTTACGAGGAGAGAGGGGCCCAGGGCCTGTGCAGCAGGAGGGGACTGCAGAGGCTGGGCCTGGGGTCTCCTGGGGCGGCAGGGGCCAGGGAGGGAGCAGGGCCCGGGTGCCGTGGATGGGCCTGGGGTCCGTAGGCCGAGACCCACCCTACTCCTCCTGAGCCCCCAAGTCTCTCTGGGAAGCCGCGTGGGGGGCCTTAGAGGGGTGGGCACCAGCTGCCCTCTGTCCTCCTTCCCTCTCCCCTTCCCGTGACGTTCACCCGGGGCGGACACTGCTCTGAGGACGGCCTCTCCATCCTTTCTTCCCTGCCGGAGGCCTGGGCCGCCGCCCTTCGTGCCCCCTCCCCTCCGGGGTGTGCAGCGACCCCTGACCTCCTGTGCGACAGGCTGAAAGCCCAGAGCCAGCCCAGCTATCCTCTGTCTCCTGGAGACGCAGGCTCAGGCCCAGAGAGGGGAAGGGGCTCAGGGCGGCTGCAGCGGCCGTGTGTGGTGCCCCTCGGCCATAGGAGCGGCTCCCACGGCACCGGCCCGGGCATACGTGCCCCCGCGCCGGTGGCTGGGCCTGGCGTGAGGTGCCTCGTGTCAAGAGACCTCCCTCAGACCGTCCACCAAGATTTACTGAGAGTCTGCCCACCACTCACTGCCTGGGGTTCCTAATGGGGAAGCGACAGGTCCCAGGCAAAAGGAGGCAGACCCCAGGGCCTGGGCAGGGGCTCAGGGTGGGGCAGGCCCTGCTCCTAGAGAGTGTGTTTGGGGAGGCCGTGGGCCCAGGACAGGGGGATGGGGCCTGTCCTGGTGCTGTAGGGGCGAACATCCCCGGTGGGGCGGAGCAGGACGTGGGGGTCCCTCTGGATCTCAGGGTCACCGGGCTGCTGGGAGGTCGAGTGGGCGTGTTCCAAAGGCAGGCTCCCTTGTTGCTCCACCTCTCCACTGAGGTCTCTGGGGTCTGGCCCTCAGAGCCCTCACCTGTTCCCGGCCCCCCACCCCGACGGCTCATCACAGCCACCTGCCCACACCCTGCTGCGGGCGGCTGGGTCTCACCCGGGCTCCCACATCCTTACCGCACGGCGCGCTGGGCAGGTCCCGGGCCACCCCGGCCTTGGTGTGCCCTGCCGTGACACGGGATGGTGACCCCGTGCCCTCAGAGCCACCTGTGCACGTGAGTGTGTCTCATGGGCCCTGGGCCCCGAAGAGGTCCTACTGTCATTACCGGCAGCTTGGGCCCCTGGAGGATGTCTTTAGAAGGTGCTGGTGGGACCTTCCTGCAGGCGAGGACCTGCCTTTCTGCCCCCATCCTGTCCCTTGTGCCCAGCTGGTGCCTCTCAGCAGCGTCTGCTGGGCAAGGGCACGTTAGGGGGTCCCCGAAGGGGCCCAGCTCCCCCTCACACCCGGCTCGGCAGCCCTGCCCCTCATCCCGGGGCCCAGGGCCCAGCTCCCCCTCACACCCAGCTCGGCAGCCCCGCCCCTCGTCCCGGGGCCCAGGGCCACCCTATGATCGGCGGGTTGTGGCCAGCAAGGGGCACGTTCTGTCCGGAGCAGCACAGGACGCTTCGGGGCCAGGGTCCTGCGGGCTGGGGCGGGTCTCAGGGCAGGTGCCCACAGCACGCCCTCCAGGCTGAGGACGTGTCCCCAGAGGCAGGGGCTTGGAGCCTGTGGCGGGATGGGGGGGGGCTGGCGGTGGCGGCAGCCTACGAGTCCCTCCCTCATTCCTGCTCTTTCTTCCTGCTGCTTCTGGGCCTCCAGGGCTTGTGCTGAGTAGGGCCTGGCGGGGTCTCCCTCCCCCCAGGGGCAGGGGCTCCAGAGCCAGCCTTGTCTCCCCGGCCTGGGGTCAGGGCCTAGACGTGGGCCTGAGCAACCGCCTGGCTCCTGGGACTGCCCACTGCCCTGCTCGGGCCCCCAGAGGCCAGGCGGCCTCAATGTTGCCCCACAGGGCTTCGTCCGCGGCTGAGGCTGGGCCTGCTGTGTCGGGGCGGGCGGGGGTCTGGCAGTGCCTCGGGGCCATGGGGTGGGCATCTGGGTGGCTCTGGTTGGCACAGGAAAGGGGCCCACTCTTCCCTTCCCTCCAGGAAGACAAGGGCAGCTCCTGGACAGGGGCAGGACTTTGGGGCTGCTGCCCGCAGTGGGAGATGGGCAGGACTTGGGGGCCCTAGGTGAGGCAGCCAGCCCACCCTCATGGCCAGTAGCGACTCCCACGCACCATGGCCAGGTCCTTTGCTCAGCTCCCCAAGCACCAGCTCAGCTGACCCCCACGAGGCAGGTCTGGGCTGAGTGCTGGGTGCGGGAGCCACGTGTGACCCGGCCCAGGCCTTGGTCCCCAACCACCTCAGGGGAGGCACACACACACCCTTGGCCCCTGGATGAGTAGCCCTTATATGGGCCACGAGGCTGACCCCACAGAAGGTTCCATGAGGGAAGGGGGTCCCTCCCAGACAGAATGGTCCAGGGGAAACAACAGGGAAGGTCAACAAGACTGAAGCAGATTCTTTGGAAAACTAGAAAATGCAGGTCAGCACGAGGAAGAAATTAAAAATATTTGTCGTTCCCTCGCTTGGCAAAAACCACTTTCTTGTCTCTGATGTAGAAACTGAAGACCATAAATGTCTGAGCACCACGTTGGCTGTGCCGATGATTGACGGCGCTCCGTCATCATTCAGTTTAAAACTTTTTGGGGGCTTCCCTGGTGGTGCAGTGGTTGAGAGTCCGCCTGCCGATGCAGCGGACGCGGGTTCGTGCCCCGGTCCGGGAAGATCCCACATGCCGCGGAGCGGCTGGGCCCGTGAGCCATGGCCGCTGAGCCTGCGTGTCCGGAGCCTGTGCTCCACAACGGGAGAGGCCACAACAGTGAGAGGCCCGCGTACCGCAAAAAAAAAAAACAACTTCTTGGGACTTCCCTGGCAGTCCAGCCGTTAAGACTCTGCACTTCCACTGCAGGGCCACGGGTTCGATCCCTGGTCCGGGAACTAAGATCCCACATGCCGTGCAGTGCGGCAAAATAAACTTTTTGTGATTCCCATTTTATTCCTTCTTTAACTGATGACTTATTCAAAGTGCGTTCTTTAATGTCCCAAACTGTGGCATTTGGGGGGGGCAGAATGTGAGTGCGTCTTTTTGTTGTTACTTATTTTTAGTTTAGAGTTATGATTCGTTCGTTTTAATTCTTACCAAAGAAAGCTACATAGATGAAAGGAACAAAAAGAACCCAAAGGGTTAAGACTCTTTGGACGAGTCTGGTGGTCACTAAGCCATCTCCGTCCGCCCCTGGGTCCGGTGGCCTGGCCTCAGCCTCTCCCAATTCTTTCAGCCGTTTCTTGTCTCATTTTTCTCCGTTTTTCTAAATTGTGCTCTCTTGCTGCTTCTTTCTTCGTTTACGAGTTTTGGACCTTGTGAGACGGAGCAGCGATGGCCCAGCACCTCTGCCCTCACCTGACTTTCTCTTTTCTCTTCCTAAATGACCTGAGTTGTTTACACTATTATAACCGTGTCAACACTGTTCACGGCTAGGCCAAGTGGTGAACTCTGCTGAGGTTTTCTCTTTGTCTTTCCTGGAGTTAATATTTGCTTTGCTTTCTTTTTCATCTGCTGAGTTTGTTCCTACAGCTAATATCTCCTACCTCATCCAGGAGGCTCTCCAGTTTTGAATCTAGTCAGATACATCCTATATTCCATCAGATCCTCGTTTCCCTGTCACCCTCTGCCCTCTTGTCCTATTCTGGGCTGGTTGCTTTCTGGGCTCCTCCTCCAGGCTGCTGGGCAGAGTCTCTACGTCCCCTTCATGGACCAGACAGCCCCTTCTCAGCCTGGATGGTCATGGCGGAAGCCTGGCTCCAGCTCCCGTTTGAGAAATGGCCTGTGGCCTCAACTCCTTCCCACCGTGGCCTTAACTCCCTGACCTCGGTGGCGTGAGGCCAACTCCAAGCCCCGTGTAGGCTGCATGGTCTCCGCCCCGCTCACCCCGGGGCCTTGCCTTCCGCCTTGTCTCCAGCTCTGCGGAGCTCCCTCCCTTCTGAATTTTCACATTTGTACATTTAAGGAGCGACCTGTATTCCCTGGCTTGTGCCCGTGTTGGACCAGGAAGGGGGTCCAGCTCCTCCGCCATCTTGGCCGGAGTTGCAGCAGACACTCTTGGGGTTCTGCTTGTACCCCCCAGGCCTGGCCTGCCTTGCCCAGCGGCAGGGCTTTCAGCGGCCCCAGGCTGGAGCCTGCTCCGCTGGCAGCTCAGGCTCAGGAGGCCGCACAGAGAATCCATGCCTCCTCCCCGTGACGTTCTTAAAGATAAACTTTGTGTTTTCTAGCAATCTCAAGCTTAGAGAGAAGGTAGAAGTTGCAAGAGTGGTACAGGAACACCACCACTCCCGCCCCACAAACCATTTGAGAGTGAATTGCTGACATGGGGCTCTATCCATCACACCCCACAGCACCAAGTCCCAGGTAGGGCTGCTGCCCTCTGAGCCTCAGGCCACATCCGAGGCTTCCTGGTCCCTCCAATAACATTGTTTCTAGTAACGAGATCCAGCCAGGGACCACATGTTGCCCTGAGCCGTCGTATCTTTCGTCTCCATCAGTCCGGAATATTCCTCAGCCTTTCCCTGACTGTCATGAGCCTGACACCTTTGAAGGTTCCAGGGCCATCTTTCTGTACAAAGTCCCTCTGTGTGGGTGTCGGAGGTTTCGTCACGGTCAGGTGCAGGTTATGCCTCTTTGGCAGGAGAGTCACAGACGTGAGCAAGCATCCCACCCTGTCAGGTGGTGCAGGGTTACGACTGATCTGATGACCGCTGGTGTCCACGGATGGGTCGGTTTGGGTGGTACTTGACAGAGTCCCCCGGGAACTCACTGTTCTTCCTTTCGCAGTTGACGGGAGCCTTGTGGGGAAGAGCTGTAAAACCATGCAAATAGCCCATTTCTCATCAAACTTTCCAGTTACGAATACATTTTATTTTAATAAATATTTAAATACGCATGGCCCTGTGGTCTAATACTTTACTTCACGGTTATAATCCACGGCCATCATGATGGTCTCCGACTTGCCGTTGGGGGCCCTTCGAGCCAGCTACGCGGCTTTCAGCGTGTCCCTGTTATGCTCTGGGCTCTCCTACTTCCCCACACAGTAAGATGTTCCGGCCTCGTCCTGTACTCTCTCTGCCCAAGCCCTACGACTAGCCATTTCTCCAAAGGCCCCTGCTTCCTTTGAGTGGAAGATGGCACTTAGAAGCCAAGACACAGGTTCTCGGGGTGCCTGCCGCTGTTGGGGTGTCATTCCTCTAAGGGCCTCTCACTGCATTTATTTATCTCTTTCCATTTTTTGTTTCTTTTTTTTTTTAAACATCTTTATTGGAGTATAATTGCTTCACAATGGTGTGTTAGTTTCTGCATTACAACAGAGTGAATCAGCTATACATATACAGATATCCTCATACCTTTCCGTTTTTTAATTCCCATCTCTAACAGCGAGAGACCTGAAGTGTCACCAGTAATTTGTTTCCTTATTTGCTCAATCCCATGTGTAATCAATTTCCCTGCTCCAGTGGATGTCCCCTCCCCTCCTTGGGCTCTGACCTCAATCAGGACGGCCCCCGGGGATGGCTCTGCACCCCAGGATCCAGTTCCAGGAGCCTGGGGTGACAGGCTGGTAACACACTCAGGTGTCCTGCCTTCCTTCCCTCCCTCCCTTCCTCTCACCCTGATTTGTGTGTCCTGGAAACACCTCCCAAACACATATTTTCACTCAAATCTTTGTCTCAGGGTCTGCTTTTGGTGGAACTCAAAATAACATAAAAGTCTTTTCTAAATTTTTATCAAGCTCATGTTACTTGAGTAATTTTGTTTTTCAAACTTCAAGTTTTAAAACAGTATCTCAGCACTTTCCTGACGATGGTAGTTTGTGCTTGTCTGAGACCAGGTGTTTTCTTCCCATGGAGCAGGGAGGAGGGAACAGGTGGGACCAAGGAGGGCAGAGCTGTCTGTGGGGGTCGCCGTCAGGACCTGCTGATCTGAGCCTCCCAGTCCGCTTCCCTAGCTGGGCCTCTGACCTGCCCCTGAGGCCAGGGGCAGCTCGTCACTGCCAGCACCCTCTTCTCTCAGGTCTCGGGGTGCTGCTGGCTGCAAAGCCCGCCCCCAGCTCCTCAATAATCTTGATCCTTTACGAGCAGTTTGCCGATCCTTGGCCTCCTTGGCCCCAGGACACGGAAGCACACGGGGCAGAACTTGGTCTCCTTCGCCACTGGTCCCAGAGCCTGGCTTGTGCCCATGGGGGTACGAGCTCCACAAATGTGTATTTATCTCGCAAGTGAACACGCAGACGACCAGCTGCCCATACCCGTCAGTGCAGCAAGGGCTGGAGAGTGAGCTGGGCGGGCCTGGTGCAGCAGGTTCCTGCCCCTGTCCCCCAACGTGGCTGTGCCCGTGGCCTGGGCCCTCCACCTCACAGTGTGGTGCGTGGCCTGTGGCAGGGGTCAGTGGGGGGAGCAGGCCACTGGCCAGGGCAGCTGCTGCAATGAGTTGAAAGGAGGAAGGCCAGACACTGGGGGCCCCCAACTGGGCTCATGGAGAAGACAGGGCCTGGCTGACTCTCTCTAGGTACAGCCATCCTGGCCCTCGGTGGGTAGGACGGCCTCAGCTGCTCCAGAAACTCCAACATCTTTCGGGGAAGGAGACCTCAAGGTCCACCGAGGCAGAGAAGTTTTAGTGACCAGTCCAGGCCCTCCCTGAATCTCAGGGCCCTTCACCCCTCACCTGTCCCCCACCCTACACCCACCCACTTTGGCTTCAATCTGGGTTCTGAATCTCTGGGAGTGTTGGTCCTTCCACCTGGCCCCTTCCCAAGACCCCTTCCGGGAGCCCTGCAAAGCCAGAGGACAGGGGGTGGGTGGGGTAGGGGGACACTGGGAGGCAGGCACTACCTGTCCAGGGGGCCTCAGGCTCGGGGCTCTCCCGGGAGTGCCCACTTCGCCGAACGAGGAGGAATTGTGCGTTTGGCTGGAAACCCTCCCTGGCCAGCCCTCTGGTGCTCCAACATCTCCTGTCAACTACAGGTTGCCTGACTGTATGGGAGTCAAAGCCACGTGGAAGGAACGGACTCAGGTACAACGGAAATTTTTTTGGTCCAAATGGGACCAAGAAAACAGCCTCCGAAAGCAAAGAAGCCCCTTTTTTGGTTTTGTAAGGGCCCCTTTCCTAGTTTTCCTGTGGCAGCGTTCGGGGCACTGGAGTGAAGAGTGGAAGACACAGCGCCCAGGGCGCAGGCGAGGGTGGGAGAGGGTTCACGTCCCTGGTGGGGCGTGGTCAGGCCTTCAGACGTGCAGCACTGCACCCTGAATCTCAGGCCTCCCTTGAGACTCTGCAGCCATGCATGTGTGGGGTCACTGCGCATCCTAGCTGCATCTCCAGACACCTGCCCGTGCCTGAGGGGCGACAGAGGCCGGCAGAGACACCGGGTCGGCCCCCCCGGGGGCAGACACAACCCTGGGGAGTGCTGGTTTGGGGCCAGTTCCAGCTTCCACTGGGGAGGCAGGAGCAATAGGTAACAAGCTGAAGGTCACACAGGCTGAAGTGGGCATGGCCCTCTCGCCTCTGCCTAGCACTGTGCCCCCCCCAACGTGTCCCCCAGTGCCCAGAACAGCTTGGGTGCCCTTGTCCTGTGGAGGAAGAGATGCCACTGCCCAGCTTGGCTGGACTGTCCTTCTGCCCCTGGCTTGAGCACCACCAGAATCGTCCCCCTGATCTCAAGTCCCCACCCCCCAGGCCTCTGCCGGATGCTGATTCCTCTGGGGGCTGCCCGGCCAGCCTGTCCAACTTCAGGCCCCGTTCTTGTCCCACCCCGCACTTTCTGGTTTGTCTGGTTTGTCTCTCCCTCGTGATAGAGCCACGACAGACAGTGGGGTCTCCCACTGGCCATGCCCTGGGCGCCCTGCAGATGTATAAATGGCTCTCTGGGCCCGGGGGCTATAGGGTAAGGGTCGTGCCAGCTTGCCGGGGGCAGGAAGGAGCCAGGTTCCTGCAGACCCACCCTGGGCCTGGGCCTGGGCCTGGCCGCGACCTGGATGCAAGCCCTGCCCTGGAACTGGTGGGAGGCCCAGCCGCTGGCTGTGTGGGGGGACCACCTTGCAGGGTCATGGGGTGGCCGGCCCTGCGGCCAGTCATCCCTTGGGGGTGTTGTGTCGCGCCTGCATCGCTTGGGGGTCCCCAGAACAGGCTGCATGATGTCTGTGTCCCGTGTGGGGTCTCCAGGGTGCTGTAATCCCAACGTGTGTAGTAACCCACATCGTGCTGCTCGGTGTCCCTGTCCTATGTGGGACGTGGATCGTCTGGCCTGGCGTCCCCGTCGCCTATGTGGGGACCCCGGGGGCTGGGAGGTGGGCGGTGGAGGGTGTGCCGCCCCGTCCCGTCTGCCACTCAGCTGGTTTGCGGTTGTAGTGGGGACCTTGTGTGGGTTTCTGACGGCGATGCGGGGAGTGGTCATCGCTCTGGCGGCGATGCGGCGGCGGGCCGGGCGCCTTCGCAGCCTCGCAGGAAGCTGCCGCCACCGGATGGGGGACCCGGGGCGCAGCCGCCGCCCCGCCCCCGCCCCCGCCGAGTGGCCTTCCGGCGGGCGGGCCCGAACGGAGCCGAACGGGGCTGAGTCCCGGACGGGCGGGGCCGAGCGGAGCCGAGCGGAGCCGAGTAGCGGCCGGGCGTGCCCGAGCACAGCCGAGCGGGCCCGAGTCCCGGGCCGGCGGGCGGGCCCAAGCACGGCCGAGTGCGGCGGAGCGCCGAGCGCGGGCGGGGGGAGCGCGCGTTCCTGGAAGAGCCGGACCGGGGGGCGGGCGCATTCCTGGCCGGCGCTCGGCTGAGGCGGGCGCGCGGCCCCAGACGACGCGCGGGGCGGGGCGGCGGCGCGGGGCGGGGCGGGGCGCGGGGCGGGGCGGCGGCGTGAGCTCAGCGCCCGGCGCTCAGTCCGAGCTGGAGCGAGCCGCCGGGAGGATGTACGCCGAGCCCCGCGCCGCCGCCGCCGCCGCGGTCTGAGGCCGCCCCACAGGCGCTCCGCCGTCCCGGAAGCCGCGCGCGCGCGCGCGGGCGGGCGGGCAGGCCGCGGAGCCGGGCGCGGGCGGCGGGGTGGGCGCGGGCCGGGCCGGGAGGCCGGCGGCGGGCGCGACGCGGCCGGCCAGCGCCGCCGGGACGAGCCGGGCGGGCGCCGCGCGGTGGGAGGAGCGGGGCGGCGGCGGCGGCGGCGGCGCGCCGCGCGAGGACGGCCCGGCGGGCCCCGCGCCCGCGCCCCCGCTCCTCCCGGGCCCCTCGGCCTCGGTCGCCGCGGCGATTCGCGCCTCGCGGCGCCGGCACCTGCCTGCGCGCCCCCCGCGAGCCCCGGGCCCGCGAGCGTTGGCGTTGGCGTTGGCGGCGCGCGCTGGGGCATGCCCCGCGCCTAGGGCCCGGGGGGCGCGCGGGGGGCGCGCGGGGGGCCCGGGCGGCGGCGGCGGCGGCGGGCGCGGCGCGGGGCGCGTGGATGTGGCGCCGGGCCCGGGCGGCGGCGGGCTCCAGCGGCGGGACCCCTTCGCCCCGCCCGCCTTCCCCTTCGCTCCGCCGGGCGAGGCCGAGGCCGCGGCCGTGATCGGCCGGGAGCCGGCGGCGGGGGGAGGCCGGGGCCGGGGCCGGGGGCGCCGCCGGGGCGCGCGGGGCAGCGGCGGGGGCCGCGGGGGCCCGGGCGCGCGGGAGCGGGAGCGGCCTGGGGAGCCGGAGCGCACCATGGAGGCGGCGGCGGGCGGCCGCGGCGGCTTCCAGCCGCACCCGGGGCTGCAGAAGACGCTGGAGCAGTTCCACCTGAGCTCCATGAGCTCGCTGGGCGGCCCGGCCGCCTTCTCGGCGCGCTGGGCGCAGGAGGCCTACAAGAAGGAGAGCTCCAAGGAGGCGGGCGCGGCTGCGGTGCCGGCGCCGGTGCCCGCGGCTGCCGAGCCGCCGCCGGTGCTGCACCTGCCCGCCATCCAGCCGCCGCCGCCCGTCCTGCCCGGGCCCTTCTTCATGCCGTCCGACCGCTCCACAGAGCGCTGCGAGACCGTGCTGGAGGGCGAGACCATCTCGTGCTTCGTGGTGGGCGGCGAGAAGCGCCTCTGTCTGCCGCAGATCCTCAACTCGGTGCTGCGCGACTTCTCGCTGCAGCAGATCAACTCGGTGTGCGACGAGCTGCACATCTACTGCTCGCGCTGCACGGCCGACCAGCTGGAGATCCTCAAAGTCATGGGCATCCTGCCCTTCTCGGCGCCCTCGTGCGGGCTCATCACCAAGACGGACGCTGAGCGCCTGTGCAACGCGCTGCTGTACGGCGGCGCCTACCCGCCGCCCTGCAAGAAGGAGCTGGCGGCCAGCCTGGCGCTGGGCCTGGAGCTCAGCGAGCGCAGCGTGCGCGTGTACCACGAGTGCTTCGGCAAGTGCAAGGGGCTGCTGGTGCCCGAGCTCTACAACAGCCCGAGCGCCGCCTGCATCCAGTGCCTCGACTGCCGCCTCATGTACCCACCGCACAAGTTCGTGGTGCACTCGCACAAGGCCCTGGAGAACCGGACCTGCCACTGGGGCTTCGACTCGGCTAACTGGCGGGCCTACATCCTGCTCAGCCAGGACTACACGGGCAAGGAGGAGCAGGCGCGCCTCGGCCGCTGTCTGGACGACGTCAAGGAGAAGTTCGACTACGGCAACAAGTACAAGCGGCGGGTGCCCCGGGTGAGTGTCCCGCGCCACGGCCGGGCCCGGGGAGTGAGTAGGAGGGCGGGCTGCGGAGAGTGTGGGGGTTCCTCCTGGGTCAGGGGCTCTGCCTCCCCTACACGTCTCAGGGTTTGGTTTGGTTTTAAGGAAATTTGGGGTGGCGCTGGCGTCCCCGTAGATGGCCATGTATCTGGGAGGAAGGTCCTCCCGTCCGACTCCTAGGACAAGCAGCTTGCCTGGTTGGGGGCCTCGAGGGCTGGCCAGGGTGGGTGAAGCCTTCCTGAGGCCCATAGCCGGTGCCCAGCTGGGCCGGCAGGGGCAGGCTTCAGACCTCGGACTCTTCTGCCCTGAGTCCCGGGAAGTTTGATACCGGCCGCGTCCAGGCTGAGCCGGGAGCCCAGGCCTTCCTGGGGCCCAAGGAGGTGTCCAGGCCGAGTTGGCGGAAGGGACCCGCCCTGGCTCTAGCTCCCGGGCTGGCACATGGAGGGGCGCCTGCCCCCGTGTCCTAGCAGACAGAACTTGGCCGGCAGGGCCTGTTTGTGCCTTGAAGGTTTGGGAGACAGACACTAAACCGAGGCCAGGTGTTCGGGCCGTGGTGGCAGGGGGCCGAGACTCGGCGACTCCAGCTCTGTGTGTCTGCCCTGGCCTGCCAGGGAGTGAATCCCAGAGTCCCCCGTGCGGGGGCGAGGGCCCCTTGGCACTGGGCTCAGGGACTGGTCAGCGGGCACCCGGGGCCCCGAGTGTCAGGGTGACCGCCGGCCTGCGATTTGTTTTGGATGTGCACGTTTCCTTCTCTCCTTCTCTCTGAAACGCTGAAGGGCGCCGCGGGGAAGGGCCGCTGGCCTAGTCCCTGTTGTTTGCCAGACGGAGGATCTGTGTGATCCAGCCTGGCAGCTCCCGGGCCACTCGACGCCGAAACCATTCAGTGGGGTCCACGCTAACTTTCTGTGACATCTTCCCCCTCTCCCCGAGTATTTGTAACTTTTCTTTTAAATATCCAGGCTTATTAAATTGCACACACAGAATGCTGCATTGGCTCAGCTATTCTTGGGAGGCCTAATTAATTCAGCTATTGCATCAAACTTTTTTTTTTCCAAATCTGTGAATAGATGCTCCCGCCCGGTTTTCTCTGGGCGCCCCTCCAGCGGAGTGTCAGAGTCTCAGGGAGCGGAGGAGGGGAGGGGAAGTGAGGGCCTGTCGCCTGCGCTCAGAGGGGCCACCGTGTGCGTTTGTGGATTTGTGGTGTTTCTGCCCTTGGCTAGGCTGGCGCCCAGGTGGCAGCTGTCTGCAGACTATGGGGCTGGGATTGGGCGGGAGGGACAGTCTGAGTGGGCAGCGCTGGTGGGGGAGTATGCTGTTGGGAACGGCCGGCTGGCCGGGCCCTTCGTTTTAGACTGGGAGCTGGCTCTGGGTGGCATGGTGGGCGCTCCCTGCACACTGGGGGCCTTTCTGTTTGGGGTGCCTGCCCCCTTGACAGCCATCGTGGCCCGAGGGAGCCCCGTGTGCAAGGTGGTGCTGGGTTCTGGCCGACAGGGGAAGCCCGTGGTGGGTCGCTTACCCCGGGGTGGAACGCAGAGGGGCTTGTCTCACAGGGTGTGTGTCTGTGTCTGTGTCCGAATCTGGGTCGTGTATGTTTGTGGCTGTCTTCCTGGGGTGGGCTCTTTGTTGCAGCTGCAGACCCGGGCCTCAGCCCTCTTGCAGCAGGCTCCGCTCTTCTGGACATGGGTGTCCGTAGGCTCAGCTTGTGGGCCCAGGGACTGCCAGGTGAGAAGGCAGGACCGTCCCCTGAGCCACAGTCCCAGAGAAGAGGTCAGAGGGGGCTTTCGTGCCTGGTGATTTCAACAGATGGTCAGCACCACCCTTCCTCCTCCTGTGCTCCCCCCAGCGCCGCTCAGAAAGCTCATTCACCCGTTAAAAAAATCTCCCCCGTGATGACGAAGATGTGGTCGCTGTAAGTGGTTGTTGGGGTCCCCAGGCCGAAGTGTCAGCGCGGCCTATCCTCGCAGTGGGGGTATGGGCCGGCGGTCCGGTGTCCCTCCTTCCGGGCCTCGGCCGTGTGGCTGGCTGGCCGCTCACACGCTCCTGTGCCTTCCTGCCACTCCTGTACCTCGGGGGGCACTCCTCCCGCCGGCCTCGCCGCCTATCCTGTTCCCGGGACTGTGCTCACTGCCTTCTCTCTGTGACTATGCGGTTGGGAATTCTGGGGTGCGTGGTCCTTTCCAGAAGTCGCCAGCACAGCCTGTCTACATGCCAGGGACACCCCACCCGTGAGAAGGGGGGGTCTGAGCCTCAGGATCAGGGGGACCCATGGCTGCCCAGACCCTGCTTGTTCTGGAAGAAGCTGCCTGGGAAGACCCCCTCCCGGCGCCCTGCCCGCCTCTGTTCACCCCTCCCACTCCCTGCTCGACAAATTATTCACGGGTTGTGTTTCGATTTCTTCACTTTTCTCGTAGTTTAGTTTACTGTTTTTGGTCTCCCAAGGCTGAGGGCAGAGAGGAACAGAGTGTGCTGGCAGCACTCTTTGTGGGGGCCTTGGGTGCCGGGGCCATGAAGTGAGCCGAAGTGTGTTCCAGGTGCCGGGGGCCTAGGGGTCGCCCGGGTCCTCTGCCGTCAGCAGCGGGCGGGGGCCAGGGACTCTCGTGGGGCCCTGGTGCCCAGTGGCCTTCTCTTGCCCTGCCGTGCCTGCGGCCTGAGTGCGGTGGGGCGGCGATCCCAGCGTGGGACCGAGTGGGGGGGCGGGGCTCCAGCCTGAGCTGGAGACCCTTGAAGGTGGCGCGCCCATGTGTGCCAGCCGGGGCCCTTCTCAGTGGCGCCCCCCACGCCACGGGGGCCCGAGGATGTGCTCTCGGCCGTCCTACGGCCGTTGGGGCTGCCGGGGCCCCGGCTGCTGTCCTTGGTGTCCCGCGCTGGGCGGGTCTGAACGTGGAGCCCCACGGGGCTGCTCCCATGTCCTCGCCCTGTCCCTTGCTCCGTTCCTCACTAGCTGCCTGACCTTGAGCAAGTTTGCCTCAGTTTCCTCACTTGTGAAAGGGGGACTGTAGTAAGTAGCGGCCGTTGGCAGTGTTTTTTCGGGGGTGTTTAAGTGATGAGGTCATAGGCGGGGCGAGGACGTGTCCTTTTGCTGCTGGGAACGTGTGGCGAGGAGATGGGGGCCTCAGAGCCTTCCCATGGCCCCCTCCCCTTTTCTTCTGCCCAGTCGGCTCTGTCCCTTATCTGATGGCGTGTGAACCAAACTGGACTGGTGTTTTAACGGTACGGCTGCTATCAGTCATGGCGGGACGTTGGTGCTGCCAGCCTGGCTGCTGCCTGGGACGCACCCCTCGTTCCGCGGGAGGGCTCCTCGCGGGCCGAGCAGGCGGCGGGGCGGGGGTGTGCTGTCTCCCCAGGGCTGGAGCCTGGCCGTTCCTTGTGTGGTTAAGAAACGGGCTCCTGGGAACTGCTGTGCCTTCGGAGGGTCCCGCTTCTCAGACCGGAGACCGGGGATGGTGTCGCTCGCTGGCCCCTGTCCTTCAGACGCTGAGTCCTCGCAGGAGTCTTCTTTGTAGAATTGCCTGCACACCAGGGGCTCGTGGGCCGATGGTCGCCGTGGTGTGTGGTGTGAGCGTCCATGGTGCGGTCTGTCTGAATTCCTAGCGCTGGAACGGTTTCCCTGCGTCACCTGATGACGGCTCTCTAGTCAGAGAGCAGTGCTTCCTCAAAGTAGAGACCCGGCCGGGCTGTTGGCGTGGAGGAGCGTTGAGTCTCTTGGTGTCTGTTGCGGATCGGCTGTGGCTGTGGTGGAGGGAGATCTGGGCCTCTAAGCGGGCTGCGTGTTGTGCGTTCAAGCCGAAATGGCCACGGGAGGGCATGGAGTCAGGAGCGTGCGACAGGCTGGAAGGGACTCTGGCCAGCATGCCTTTCCCGGCACTCCCTCTCTCATGGGGGGGCTGTGCTCACCGGATGCCGTCAGGTTTGGCCCTAGATGTGAGGTTTGGCTGTCCGGTTTTTTGTCTAAGATATTTATTTCTCTACCTGTGTATGTATCTGTTTATCTATCTGTTTTTCTTGGCCGCGCCGGGTCTTAGTTGCGGCACGCGTGCGGGAGCTAGTCCCCCAACCAGGGATCGAACCTGGGCCGCCTGCATTGGGAGCGGGTATCTTAGCCCCTGGGCTGCCGGGGAAGTCCCTCGGCTGTCCCTTTGTCCACTTGTTTTGCTCGAGGTTTTCATGGGGCTCCATGGTGATTCCCTGGCCTTGGACGCTCAGCTGAGAAGGCGGGGTGCCATCGGGCGATGATGCGAGGCCAGGCTCCTGGATGGGCCCCGCCCCTTGTGCAGGAGGACAGGGTCTGCGGGTCCGTCTGGTCCTCAGCGCGAAGGCCCCAGAGTGAGGCCGGGGCCTTGTCAGAAGGGAAACAGCAGCTTGAGGAGCCTCTGGTTGCTGCCCTGAGCCCTGTGGTCAGCCGTGTGTGAGGGAGGGAAGGCGTGGGGGGCTGGCCCTCAGTCTCTGTGCAGTGAGCGGGCCACGTCTGCCCGTCTTCAGCCATCCTGCCGATGTCCAGGACGTCTCCTTGGAGCTGGGCGGGGCCCTCGTCTCTCCGGGGGCAGCAGGGTCCTTGAGTGGCCCTCGCCTCCGACCCTCCTGCCCCCCGGGACCCCTCAGTCGGCGCGGGGCTTCGAGAGTAGGGCCAGTGGCTCCCACGCTTCGTTGCAGCGCGTCTGGGTACCGTCTGTCTGAGATGCCAGGCGAGGCCCACGAGGAAGTCTGGGGAGGGTGACCGCCGGGCGCCGGGAGGGCCTGGGGGAGGCGGTGCTTCCGGGCCCTGCGCCCCGGCTGTCTGGCGGGAGGTGTCCGTGGCCAGCGGCCGGACTCTCTGTGGCCCGGAGACTGTTACACAAGCAGCAATAATGTGTCTCTTTCTAAGGATTGCGAAAGTTGGGGAGGATTTCTCCACTGGAAGAATTATGCAAGTTTCAACTGAAATGTTTTTTAGAAGTTTCTTTGTTTTGAGTTAAAATACAGAGGCTGAATTATTTCCTTAAGGTCTGCGAGAGCTGCGGGAGAGGGAGAAGGCTCCATTCCTCCAAGGGCCCTTCCTTCCCTCCTGCCCACTGGTCATGGGGCGATGGGGCGAGTCCAGGGGGGCTGGGCCCTGAGATGGCGGGGCGGGGGCTCTGGGCCACACGCATCCGTGGGTTAATGAGGGCTGATCCGAGCCTCAGAGAAGGGACGGGAAGTCGTTTCCGGGAGTGTGGGGCCCACGCGGTGGGGTCTGAAGCTGGTTTTGGTCGGAGTTGGGTTAGCACTGCGAACGGTGTCCGTGTGTCCGTGTGAGTGGAGTGGGGCGGGCGGGGCCTTGGGCTGCATGTGTGTCCACGGTGTGACCTGTGCCAGGGTGGCCCGGGCCCCCATGCAGCCTCAGGGCAGGGGGGGAGCAGAGCACAGCTCTGATGCTGCCGTCTGTGAACGCAGGGCTGGCTTCCAGAAGCCCCTGCTTCAGCGCAGTGGGGCGGCCGGGGGAGCAGACAGGACGCTGTCGGGTATTTGGCGTTTGCGTCTCCTCTGATTTTACATTTTTGATTTAGAAAGACTCAAAGAACACTGCGACTTCTTGATTTTGCAGCTACAGATAATTCAGGAAGTTGGCGTGGCTCTGTGGGCCGCGCAGCCCGCAGCGGTCAGGCCTGCCCCGCGGTCTGGGCTCTCCGGGGAGCCCTTGTTGCGGCCGGCTCTGGGGTTGTGTGTTTGTGGTGGTGTTGTCGGCTTCATGGGGGGGGTGTTGGTCTCGGCTGGGTCCCCAGTTCCGGGCCTGGAATAAATACTCGTTGAATGACTCATAGAGGCATGAAATCACTAAGCGTCAAGGTTTACTGGCAGCTTGGCTGTGGATGGCTAGAAAAGGAGAGAGCGGGGAGCTTTCCCGGGAGTGGACAGAGCTGTCCTGTAGGTGTCGGGCGTCCTCGCCCTGCTTCACATTTGCTTGGGTCTGCATGGGGGGTTCGAGGGACGCTCTCCCTGGACAGGTCTCGTGTGGCGTCGGCCCCGACGTGTCTTCCGCTGGGATGCTGGTGGGCTACTTCGAAAGGAACATCTCTTGTTGAAAGTAGGCTCCCCGCGACGTGGCCAGCAGCATGGAACTGGGTTGAATGTCAGGACTGTAGGTGGGGGCGATGGATGCATTTTGGGGTCAGCCACTGGATGTCAGGTGGTCCTGTGTGCCCGCGCTGGCCTCCCTCAGCCCCCGAGGAGCTGTTGGCCACGTCGTCACAGGAGCCAGGTGGTTGTGATTGGTGCCTGGGGACCTGCCCAAAACCTGGGCCTGGCGGCACGGTCTTCTCCGCACCCCACTCTTCCCAGCTGGGCAGGGGCGCCCCCGTGCCTCTCCTGCGCCACATAGCGTGTTCCGGGAGGGCCGAGGGTCTGTCCCGCTTCGTGTGCAGGAAACCACCCCAGCATGGGAGCCCACCTCCACATCATGGGCTGTCCCAGCCACACCCACTGCCAACAGCCCTGGGGAGGCCGGCAGCCCACCTGGCTCTGAGGCCGGGGGTATCTGGACGGCCTGTGGGGCTGTGACTGGGCCTGTGAGTGGCCTGCTTTCTGGGTCCACATCTGTTCTCTGACACCTCAGGGTTCTTTCATGTTGCCGTGGCCCTGGTTCGTGGCTCAGGCCCGGTGGGTGGGCGAGGCATCCACGTGGCAGCGGCAGTGACAGGCGAGCTGGCCAGTGGCCGCGTGTGCTGCCTTCACACCCGACCTCCTCGCTCTCCGGGGTCGCGGCTGTGCTCACGGTTCCTCCGGCCCGTCCTGGTGGACGCGTTCCTGTTTGCCCGGCGTTCTCCTCTTGGATCAACTCACTGCTGCCCTTCCACCCTTGGAACAAGAGGGGCGGGCCGTTGGCCCTGCAGAGCCCCTCTCACCCTGCGTGCGGCTGGGGTGCCTCACACGGGGACCCACGGGTCCAGCCGTGGACGGCAAGGTGCACAGTCTTCATGTGGACCCGCTGGGCGCGGGCCGGGCCCTAGAGACGGTGGGGCCTCGGCGCCCCGGTGCTTCGTGTTCCAGCCGCCGCGAGTGAGGCTGGGCTGGGAGGCGGGTGTGGGCGGGTGTGGTTGTCTGACTCCAAGACGTCGCCCCCTGTGGGGCGGGTGTGTCTCTGGAACCGTGGGCTGGTGCTCCGTGAGCCCCTGGCGGAGTTGGGGCAGATGGGGCGGGGGGGCCGCCGTGCTGCCCCTGGAGGAGGGGCAGGTGCATGTGTCCCATGGGTAGTTCTGGAATCCCCTGGCCCCTCCCCGCCGGAGGTCAAGGCAAGGTAGAGGTGCTGGGCTGCAAGGGGGAGCCTTGGGGGCGGGGGGTCTCTGCTGGCCTTGACTTCCTTCTGCACCTGGGGTGGGGACCCCAGGCCTGGTGTGAAGCCCCGGGGGTCCCAGCCCTGCCCTCCCTGGTCTCGCCTGGGGCTGCTGGCTCCCCCTCACCTGCCGCCTCCCGCTTCCTGGCGTTCGAACCACGTTGCCCAAACCGTTAAAAAAATTATACTCCCAAGTTGAATGATATGCAAATGTAGTCAATTAAGCGAGGGGATTTTAATTAGCAGTTTAAGTTCATGTGTGAAGTGCCTAGCCTTAATTACTTGACAGTTTTGTTGTAAATTTGCTAAGTTTTTTTTTGCAGAACTATCAAAACTGTGATTTTTTTTTAACATCCTTGTATGTAATAAGTGTCGCCTAGCTTGCCTGACCCTAGTGGGTCTTTTCTGCATTTATAAAGCTCTTTAGGCTGTGAGACCAAGGTGGGCCCTGGGCTGGCCCCGCGTCACTCCAGGAGGTAAGCTGTGCTCCACGTGGCCTGAGCGGCCGTGCGGGGTCCTGGGCTCCCTGGTGGGGGACGCTCAGGACCCTCCTCCCAGCCGGGGTCCGGCCACCTGCAGTGGAGCTGGGGCTGGGCCCTGTGCCGACGGGTGCGACTGCAGAGGACCGAGAACGCGGCCCCTGCCCTGCCCGGCGCTGGGTCCCCGGCATCCCCGCCTGCTGTGAGGGCCCGGGGATTCCGAATCGCGCTCCCTCCCCACGGCGAGGAAGAAGGCCTCCACTCCTGCCGCCCCCCACCGAGCCGACAGTGCGGCCCGAGGCCGGCCCTGTGTCCAGTCTCTGCCGCGGGGCGGGTGTCCTGCAGGGGAGGTTGGAGTCTCCTGTTTGGGGAGAACTTGCTTTCATTTTCCTGTTGCTGCTGTTGAGGTGGTCTTGAGTCACTTGGGGGGGTCTCCCGTGGTTTTTAGTGCCCCTCGGGATTTAACTACCTGAGCTGGAGGCCTCTCACGCATCACGTACGTAATTAGGCTTTTAAACGTTCTGTTAAACACTTACACTTGTGTTGCGATTTCTCTCATGCGTCCCCGTGCCAGAGGCCCTGGGGTCCCCGGGACTGAGGAGTGTGGCCGGGACTCCACAAGGCAGCCCTGCAGCGTGGCCCCGCGGCGGCTGTAAGCGAGCGGAGGGATGGGGGCGCAGGCCGTGCCTGGGGCTCGCGAGAGTCGCAGACGCTCCGGAGCCGCCTGGGCCTGTGCCTTTGCTGCTATGGGGTGAGTGGAACAGAATCCTGCCCAGCAGAGCCCACCGCCTGAAGGGACCAGCGCTTGTCTCTCAGTGCCATGGTGACATGTCTGTGACTTATAAACTGGGAGATTCAAGAGTGCCCCGAAGTCGGGAGGTCAGTTCACGCAGCCACACACCCGGTTCCACACGTGCCATCGTGTTACTCGTTTCTTTTCATCTAGCTCCTTCCTCCTTTTTATTTGTTTTTGTTTTGTTTTTTTTTTGGCGGTACGCCGGCCTCTCACTGTTGTGGCCTCTCCCGTTGCGGAGCACAGGCTCCGGACGCGCAGGCTCAGCGGCCATGGCTCATGGGCCCAGCCGCTCCGCGGCATGTGGGATCTTCCCGGACCGGGGCACGAACCCACATCCCCTGCATCGGCAGGCGGACTCTCAACCACTGCGCCACCAGGGAAGCCCTCCTTCCTCCTCTTTAAAAGCAGACCCCAGGCATTATCTCACTTCATGTTTAAGTGTTTCAAGATCCGTCTAACAGATACAGAATTGGAGAAAATCACCACCACTCTGCCATTAGCGCGTCTGACAAAATCGTCGAGAATGTCTTAGTGCCAGCCGGTCCCCGGCCTGTGTTTGGATCCCCGCCGTCTCAGACACAGTCCCCTGCGGGGGCCTTGTAGGATCCGGGGCACACGCCCTTGGGCACTCCCTTGGGCACACGCCCCTGTGTGCACGTATCTCTGTGCACGTCTGTGCGTGTTTACAGCCACGTAGCATTTTTGCGAGTAATCTGTGGTATTGAGGGTCCTGGCGTTTATTCTGCATCCGAGGGTTGGGCCACGTTTTTGTTATTACAAGTGAGGCTTCAGGGAGCATCTTACCACGGATCCCTCGCAGAAGCCTCAGCACAGCCGCGCGTGGTAGCACGGAAAGTCATGCACACCTGCCAGCTGCTTCCTGCCCCCCCAGGACACCATCCTGAACGTCCCCGTGTCTGGACCTGTGTCCAGCGAGGCTGCTGGCTCCCCCTGGGTCTTGTCCCGCGGTCTGCTGGCCTGGTTGCTGGGCGCACACCAGCCTGTCCCCACTCTTGTGTCGATGGACTTGGGAGTGCCTGCGAACAGGAGTGTGGAGCGTCCTTGGTGCAAGCGTGTGCACGTGTGTCTGGAGCACGGGCTGTGCTGGGTCAGAGGTCATGCTGAGCTGTTTTCTGAAATGGTTGTACTGGCTGACCGGCCCCTGCGGGGAGGGGAGGGGAGGGCCTGGGTCCTGAGGTGGCTCAGATCAGTGTCACCGCAAGTGCATCTCCTCAGACGCCTGGGACTTCCGGTGAGTTTCTCGTAGGAGATTTGGTGGCTCAGAGCGAGCTCCCTGGCCTGTTTCTTTCATTTAATTATTCACGCACACGTGTGTCTCTATACTTCTCTGGCATCTTTGGTCGCATGGGGTGACTGTGTGCTTAAATCTGCGTGCACAGTCCTGGGCATCTCTCAGGAGGCTCTGACCCCCGCAGGGTGTAGGCCCTTTTTAAGGGCTCTAGATTTTGTTACCAGAATTCTTTCTCTAAACGGTGTGCCATTTACACGCCCACCTTCCTACCTTCTCACAACGTTAGGTTACCGTCATTCAGAATAGCTTTGTTAATGTGAGAGGTGAATAGCTCTCGATTCCTTTTTTGCTAATGGAGTCGGCCATTTTGTTATTTTTAGTATTTTTTTCTGTAATTCTTCTTATACGTGGTTTTTTGGTGTGTGGGGTGAAATATATGTACCATAAAATTTCCCATTTGTTTTTTTAAGTGCACAGCTCAGTGGCATTAAAGCACGTTTACACTGTTGTGCAAACATCACCACCATCATCTCCAGAACTTTCTCATCTTCCCAAACTGACACACTGCCCCCATGAGACACTCACTGCCCACCCCTCCCCCAGCCCCGGGCCCCACCCTCCTACTTTCTGTCTCTGTGAGTGTGACTCCTCCAGGGACCTCACAGAAGCGGGATCACACAGAATTTGTCCTTTTATGTCTGGTTTATTTCACTCGACATCGTGTTCTCAGGGTCCATCCACGTTGAGCAGGTGTCAGAATCTCCTCCCTCTGTGAGGCAGAATAATACTCCGCTGGATGGACGGACCACATTTTGTTTATCTGTCATCAGACGATGGACACCTGGGTTGCTTCCATGTTTTAGCCATGCTGAATCGTGCTGTTGTGCGTGGGTTTAGCCTTCCTTCAGTTCTGTCGGGCACGTTCTCATGTGTGGAATGGCTGGTCACACGGTAATTCTGTGTCTGCTTTTTGAGGGACCTCCATACTGCCTTCCACAGCAGTGGTGCACCTGCGTCCCGGGTTCCCCATATCCTCGCCGACACTGGTTTCTGTTTTTTGATGGCGGCCACGGGTGTGAGGTGGTGTCTCGCTGTGCTGTGACTCGCGCTCCCCGATGATCAGTGATGCTGGGCATCTTGTCGTGAGCCTGTTGGCCGTGCGTGTGTCTTCTTTGGAGAGAGGTCTGTTCGAGTCCTTTGCCCTTGTGAACCGGGCTGTCTGTCTGGCCTTGTTCAGCTGTAGGAGCGCTCTGCCTTTTCTGGAGTCTGATGCTTTGTCGGCTGCTTCAGTCACCCCTCTGTTGTCACTGTGGCTGGACACCCATTTTTGTACAAGGAGACCCCACGTGCCTCAGAGACTCTGGTGCAGCCGGGCACAGTGGGAGGGGTAGTGACCTGCTGGAGGAGGGGCTGCCGGCAAGTCTCACGGTGGAGCGTGGCGGGCGGACCTGGATGCAGACGTCGTCCGTGATGGGGCGTCCGCGCTGTGCCCGGCTCGTGGGGGCTGGGAGGGAGCCTGCAGGGGCCGGGGGTGGCTCTGCCCACCACGCGCGGGCCGTCTTCGCGTCCTGGGGAGGCCTCTGCGAGGGCTGCTGCGCGTGTGCCCTGGTCGGGGCCAGGCTCTGGACAGATGGCCGGGCCTCGGCCCGGGGTGGGGAAGGGCAGGGCAGGAGTGTGTCAGGCTCCGAGGGGCGGCCCGGCGAGCCTGGCGTGAGGCTGTCTTCTCTCTGTGAAGTCTGCCTCCTGCCCCAGTTTCTGGAGAAAGTTCTGGTAAGAGGAAGTGATGGACTCTCTGAAACTGATGCTTCTCCCCACACAGAGAACCGCGTCTCCACCTTTTAAGTGTGTCACCAGATGTGGGTGGCGCGCTGGACCCAGAGCAGGCGGACACCCACCCCTGCCCTGGACAGCTTGGGGGCAGCTCGGGGCAGGAGTGCCCGCTGGCCGGACGCTGACTTTTTCCTGGGAGACTGGGAGGAAGGTCAGAGCTGCTCCTGGGCAGCTGGGCGGCCGACGCCGAGCTCGGGGGCCAGCATGCGGACCTGCAGCCCCACCTGGCTCGGCTCCAGGACAGTTGGGAGGCCCAGGAGCCCGAGCCCAGGACCGCTGGCCCCTTGGTGTCCTCCCTCTACCTTCGGACACCGCTTTCCGCGTGGCTGGCGCTCGTGCCCCTCTCGTGGCCCTGGGCCCAGCCCGGCCCCCAGCCGTGATTTCCACTAGTTTGGCATTGGTTTCAGGAGGCCACGGTAACAGGGGGCCCGGGAGACATGGGTCCTCCGGGTGGGCCACTCGCTGTTGTGCTCCGCCACCTTGTGGAGGTGTGGGTGGTGAGGGTGGGGGTGGGGGTGGCATCCCTTCCCTGGAGCCCCGAAGGGCCTTGAGGTCATGGGGTGGCTCCTGGGGCCTGGGTGGTGGCCTTGGCCGGGGCGGCCGTGCCCCGCTGCCCGCACCCCAGCCCCGGGGCTGCACTGCCTGAGCTGATGACCCGGGCCATCCCCAATGTTTGCTTTCCAGACACCCCCATCTTGGCCTCCTGCAGGGGGGGGCGCAGGCTTGGACCTGGGGGGCCGAGGTCACCGTCTGCTCTTCCGTCCAGCTTTGTCTTAGCTGTTGACTGCGGATGAGAGACAGGGTAGTGGGGCTGTGCGGCCCGCCGTTGGCTCTCGAAAGGAGGGTCCTTGATTGTTGTTTTGCAGATACCGCCCGGTCTGCCCACTGGGTGGGGTGACGCCACTGGCTGGACTCAAAGGGAAGACCCGGTGGTGGGAACCTGGGCGTGGCCTGCAGTGACCGCAGTGAGGGTGGCGCTTTGTGCTTGGGTTAAAGAAAAGAAGGACTTGGAAATCTCTCAGCGGGCTCTCCCTGGCCTCTCCGCTGCCCACAGTGAAGCAGAAATCACTGTCTTTGGATCTGATTTTAACCTTTCCCCCCCACCCCCCATCTTCTCTGTGCAAGTACTAGTAAGTATAATTTTTTGGTATTTCTGGTCAAGTAGAAGTTTCTTGAAACTTAGAGAGGCAGTTTAGCTTAGTGGTTAGGGGCATGGATTCTTAAAACCTGACTCCTGGGACTTCCCTGGCGGTCCAGTGGTCAGGACTCTGCACTCTCACTGCCGAGGGCCTGGGTACCATCGCTGGGCGAGGAACTAAGGTCCCACAAGCTGTGTGCTGCGGCGAAAAATTAAAAAAATAAAACATTGTCTCTTTACCAAAAACAAAACCAGAAACAACAAAGAACCGAAAAACACTTGCTTCCCGGGCCCAGATCCTGGCCTGGCCAGTCTCTCCCTCGGATCTGAGGCCCTGTTACTTCCTCGGGCCTCGGTGTCCCCACCTGCGAAGTGGGGTGGTGGGGTGCCCACCCCTGCGTCGGTCACGATGAAGGCCCAGCACCGTGTGTGAGCTTCCGGCTGCCCCACCCCTTTTCTCTTTCCGAAGCCGGGGCATCTGGCAGGAGGCAGCGGGCCCGACAAGCCGTCCCAGGAGCCCAGCTGGGGCCGTGTGTGGGCATAGCGGGCTGGCATGGTGGCCTCGCTGCGGCCAGCCGGGCCAGTGGGGCGGGCGCCAGCAGGTGCCGTGGGCAGAGCACACGGTGAGCCAGGCGGCCACAGCTCTCTGTACCAGCAGCGGGCTCATGGGTGGGCCGGGGCCTGTGCCGTCTGTGGTCAGTGTGCCCCATGCTGGCCACCCCGATGGACTTGCAAGTTCTCAGCCCACTGCCAGGGGGTGGGGTCCGAGGTGGAGGGGTAGTGGTGCGTTTGGCCTGGGCCCCTGCGTGTGGTCCTGTTGGGAGGCTGGGAGCCACCCGTGTCCTGGGGGCCCCTGGGCTGTGTGCAGGCCGGGCGTGCGTGGGCCAGCTCAGCCGCCCACCTCAGCCATGCCAGCAGGTGGTGCCCGGTGACGGGCTGCGGGAGTCCCTTCTCTGCCGAGTTCAACCTTCACGTGGCCCCATGGCGGGAGGGAAGACCTGCATTCTGTTTCAGAGCAAAGCTCACGGGATGGGATTTCAAGTGGGACAACTTTGGGTGATTCTTCGAGTGGTGATTTGGGTAAACAAGCCAGCAGCGGTCCTCTCCGGTGGAAGCAAGGGAGTGTGTACCCGCTTAGGGAGGTTCCTTCCCTGTCCTGCTGCTGTTGGGCTGGGGGCTTGGGAGGGAGGAGCCCGTGGGGCGGGGTCACGGGCCGACATCTCCTGTCGGCAGGAGCCAGGGGCTTGGGTCTCGGAGGGGCCGGGGGGTGTGAGGTGTGGGCGTCGCCATTCCCCTGCTCCTTGTTGGTCCAGGTCCTCATGTGCTGGATGCTGGATCATTGTACCAGAGAGTTGAACTGGAATTTGACATTTGTTTTTATAACCACGTTTGTTACTGTTCAGGAAATCTGGAATTTTGAGAGTTAGGTTTTTCATGCTGTTTGATTTCTGACGACGCCTTTGGGTCCGTCTTAGAAAAATCGCTCAGCGCGGCCTAAATATCGCAGGCGGTCACTGCCCTGCGTGAGCTGGGCGTCCCCAGAGCGCCGGGCCCGTTCTTGGTGCGCGATCCCGTGTCCTCATTCTGTGGCGGGGCTGCTGCTGCCGTTGGTAAACCTGCTGCGTCTCCTTGGTTTGGGACTTTTTAAGAAATCTTCAAACCTGCAGTGAAGCTTTGAGAGCAGGTTCACCAAGGTTCACACCTGCTATGCTGGAGGGAGTGTCCGTCACTGTGGTCCTTGGGTGTGTGACCACCGGGGGGCCCAGCTGCTGCCCCGTCCTGAGCCCGTCATCTCTCTCGGCCCTTTCACAGTGGTTTGCTTCTGCCGGGGACCCGCCAGGATGCGCCCTGGGCCGTCTCTTCCGGGCCGTCTCCTGAGTTCCTCCCCACCTTTGGTCCTGCCTGACGCTGCATTTGGAGGGCGGGAGCCGTCCTGTGGATCTCCAGCCGGGGTGCCTTGGCGTGTCTCCTGGTCGGTGTCAGGTGGCGTTTGGGGCGGGATCGTGAAGGTGCAGGAGGCTCAGAGTCTGCCTCCCCTTGGGGACGGCAGCTTTTGATCACTGTCGTGAGTGGGGTCTGCCTTTTCCCTCCATGGTTAATAAGTAATCTGTGGGCAGACTTTAGACCCTGCCAGCATCCTGTCCCCGTGAACTTTCTCCTGGTGGGTTCATTGTCCCTCTGCGATGCTGCCTGACCCGCGACAGTGGCCGGTCTGCTTCTCACGGAGCTCTGCCCTCCCTCCCCCTCCTGCTGCTTGGTGTCACCAAATTCAGCCCATTTCAGTGTCCCAATCGTTCTGCCATTATCTGATGCCTAAACTGTCCCTCTTTTGGCCACCTACTGGGACTCGGTCCCTCCTGATGGCTTTTCTCCCACCCCCCACCGCCATGCCCCACACCTCATGGCAGCGTGTGGCCCATCCTCTCCTGACGGCTCCCTTACAGGGAGCCGGGTCACCAGGTGGTTTAGTCTGAGATGCGGCCCCTTGATGTGGACGCGCCTGCCCCCAAGCCAGAGCCCGGGGGGGTGGGTACCAGTCTCGGTAGGGGTTGCCTCACGTCGGGCAGCGGTAAGGTGACTGCTGACGGCAGATGATCTTTCTGCACGTGAACGTAGGGCCGTCTTCCATTCCTCATTGTTAGGGGTCATGGATGGAACCCAGCCGCTTCCTCCCCAGTGGCTCGTGTCTCGGGGGCCTCCCATGGGGCTGCGTCTGTTGACATTTCACTGTCCCTGAGCCCAGAGGCCGTCTCTGTGCCTGTGTCCACTCCACCCTGGGCTGTGCCCAGGTGCGCCGTGCGCTGGGCTCGCTCACACTCTTCCCTGCCCAGAACGTCCTCTCGTTCCTGCGCCTGGATCTGTGTCCTTCTCTGGGCGAGTGGGGTCAGGAGGGCAGGGAGCCTGGTGCGCAGCGCGGCCTCCAGGTGCCTGTCACTTCGGTTTGAGGTGGAATGGAGAGAATCGAAAAACGTCCCTTTTTTCCCCATTTGGAAAGCAAACCTTTATCCTACCTCAAATCTCTGAAAGCCCTGTAAGATTAAAAAAAAAAGGGGGTTGACTCATTTTAGCTACCCTAAGAAGGATGAGAGTGTTTTGAGAGCAGTAGTGGCTGATCGAGGATGAGGTCGCGACACGCCAAGGCACCCCGGCTGGAGATGCACAGGATGCCCCGCCGCGACTGCCTGGCCGCGCAGCTTGCCCTTGCCACAGGAGGTGACTGCGCTCGCTGGTCCCCCCGCTCTGCAGTCAGGGAAGGGCCGCAGGTGCCACAAGTGGAGGCAGCCAGTCCTCTGTGGGCCGCGGTCCTGTAGTGTGTGTGCGCTGCCGGGCCTGGCGCCGTCCTGAGCTGTGCTGCGTTGTTTCAGGTGCCCCAGGTGCATTGCTAGGTGGTCTCTAGGTGGGTCCAGGGGGACCTCTCTCGAAAGTTCTTCCGAGACTTTCTGATCCACGTGGGAGCTTCTTGTTCATCTCGAGCTATTGATTCTGAAGTGTCGGGAAGGTCCGCCGTATAGCCTGGGCCATCGACCAGCGTGATGCACCTGCTCGGAGTGCTGGCCGGCGGGCCTGTGTCCCTCCCCCCGGCCCCTTGCCGGCCCCTCTGCCCTTAGACGAGGCAGCATCAGGCTGTGGGCCCAGCGATGGATGGAGTTGTCTCCAGGATTGGTGCTGACGGAAGGAGCTAGCTGGCCCAGGCCCTCCAGCCCATCCTGGAGCACACAGGGGGCTGGGAAGCCCCACCCGCCGGGGGTCCTTCTCCTTGCTCCCTGTCCCTTGAGTAGCCCTGAAGCGGTGCTGCCTCCCCCAGGAGCCGCCACGTGGAAAGCTCGGGGTCTTTTGTCTGCCTGTTGTCCATTTTGATTTCCTTGGTGCTCAGCGTAGACGTGCTGACGCGCACCCTCTGGCTGCCGGACAGTCCTGTGTGCACTTCTGGTTGTCACTGCCGCCCTGGGTGGGGCAGCTGAGTCGGGATCTTCTGTTTGCTTCCGACGTCCTCAAGGTCCAGGCCGGCTGACGCTGGCTGTGGCTCGGCCTTCGCAGGCAGGATCGGGATGTCGTGGGTGGACACGGCCGTGGGGGCTCTTTTTCCTCCAGATGCCCGTTCCTGCTGCGGGGCACAGGTGACCTTTAGCCACATGCTGCCCAGCAAGGCCCACTTTGTAATGTGGTGGAAGATGCGGGCTTGTGCCCCTGCTCCCCAGGTACGCGGACGTCACTTCTCCGTCTTTTTGGGGTTTGAGGGTTTGATGTTAGTTCTTATCACGATGTGGGCATCCTCTTACCTTTACTGTCACTTGGGGTCATGGCTAAAGAGCCGAAGGCACAAACCCAGTGACCCTGTCCTATACTCTCCACTTGGCTTTGGGCAGGGGCTTCCTTTGGTTCACGGCTTATCCTCTGTTGACCCGTGTTTCTCAGTCACCTGTGCCTGCCACCTGTCCGGGCCTGCCCATGCCGTTGCATCTCAGGTCTGGATAAATCCACCCTTCGTGCTGACTGTTGTGACTGTGGGACGTGTTTACCCTGAGCCAGCGGGTGTGTTCGGACCTCATTTTCTGTCTGCTCTGGGTCCTGCATCCTGACCTCACTTCCTGTCTGCTCTGGGTTCTGCATCCTGACCTCACTTCCTGTCTGCTCTGGGTCCTGAGTCCTGATCTCACTTCCTGTCTGCTCTGGGTCCTGAGTCCTGATCTCACTTCCTGTCTGCTCTACGTCCTGCGTCCTGATCTCACTTCCTGTCTGCTCTACGTCCTGCGTCCTGATCTCATGTCCTGTCTGTTCTGCGTCCTGCATCCTGACCTCACTTCCTGTCTGCTCTGGGTCCTGCATTCTGACCTCACTTCCTGTCTGCTCTGGGTTCTGCATCCTGACCTCACTTCCTGTCTGCTCTGGGTCCTGAGTCCTGATCTCACTTCCTGTCTGCTCTGGGTCCCGCGTCCTGATCTCACTTCCTGTCTGCTCTACGTCCTGCATCCTGATCTCACGTCCTGTTCTGCGTCCTGACCTCACTTCCTGTCTGCTCTGGGTTCTGCATCCTGACCTCACTTCCTGTCTGCTCTGGGTCCTGAGTCCTGACCTCACTTCCTGTCTGCTCTGGGTCCTGAGTCCTGATCTCACTTCCTGTCTGCTCTACGTCCTGCGTCGTGATCTCACGTCCTGTCTGTTCTGCGTCCTGCGTCCTGATCTCACTTCCTGTCTGCTCTGGGTCCTGCGTCCTGATCTCACTTCCTGTCTGCTCTACGTCCTGTGTCGTGATCTCACGTCCTGTCTGTTCTGTGTCCTGCGTCCTGATCTCACTTCCTGTCTGCTCTGGGTCCTGCGTCCTGATCTCACTTCCTGTCTGCTCTGGGTCCTGAGTCCTGATCTCACTTCCTGTCTGCTCTGGGTCCCGCGTCCTGATCTCACTTCCTGTCTGCTCTACGTCCTGCATCCTGATCTCACGTCCTGTTCTGCGTCCTGACCTCACTTCCTGTCTGCTCTGGGTTCTGCATCCTGACCTCACTTCCTGTCTGCTCTGGGTCCTGAGTCCTGACCTCACTTCCTGTCTGCTCTGGGTCCTGAGTCCTGATCTCACTTCCTGTCTGCTCTACGTCCTGCGTCGTGATCTCACGTCCTGTCTGTTCTGCGTCCTGCATCCTGATCTCACTTCCTGTCTGCTCTGGGTCCTGCGTCCTGATCTCACTTCCTGTCTGCTCTACGTCCTGTGTCGTGATCTCACGTCCTGTCTGTTCTGTGTCCTGCGTCCTGATCTCACTTCCTGTCTGCTCTGGGTCCTGCGTCCTGATCTCACTTCCTGTCTGCTCTGGGTCTTGTATCCTGACCTCACTTCCTGTCTGCAGTAGCTCCTGCGTCCTGACCTCACTTCCTGTCCGTTCTGTGTCCTGGGCTTGGTCATTGTTTCCTGCTCCCCTGTGAGGTGCTGTCCCCCTCCTTGAGACTGAGATGCCGGACCTGGCGTGTGCCCTACCTCTTCCCTCTGAGCCCGGCATCAGGCAGGTGACTGTGGCAGGCCTGGCGCGGGCCGTCTGCCCGGTTGCAGGTTCCTAGTGGCGAGTCCCGGCTGTTGGTCCGTTGCTCTCCTGTCCTCTGGAGCACCTTCCGGCTGGACGTCGGCCTCTCTCCGTGTCATTTCTGGGGATTTCTTCCACTTTCTCATCTAATACTTTTTTTTTTGCCTGTCGACTTTTGGGTTTTGTGATTTTAATTTTTAATATGTCTTTTTCTGTTCTTCGTTTCTTTTGTGAAAGCGCTCGCCTGTTCTCGTTTCATGGATGCAGTATCTTGTCTGTTATCCCCAGGAATGTTAACGGCGGTTTCCTTCGAAACCCTTTGGTTTTGGGGCCTCGGCTTTCCCCACGCTGGTGGTTCTTTGTCGTCTGCTCACGTCGTGGGGAAGCATGATGGGCAGCGGTGGGGTGGCATGGCTGGGCACTCAGGGTCCGCCGAACTGTCCCGCGGACACACTTGCAGATGAGCCCCTGATGTTGCTCCCGAGAAACGTCCTCTCTGCCCGCCGTGGTCGCTGGCGTCTTCGCACCCCGCGCTTGTCCACGTGGCCCGTGGCCCTTGGCCGCTGCTGCCGGCCCAGCCTCCTCCCGCCCGTGCAGGTGCTCCTTCGCTGGAGGGTGGGGGCTTTGGTGGGTTTTGAGAGGAGGGCGGGGTTGAAGCGTCTTTGTTCTTCCATCTTGAAACTGGTTTTCTTTCGTTCCGCATTTTAATTATTCCATCTTCTTGATGAGTTTCACTGAATTTGCAAAAGGTTTTGGCATTTTAAGCATTCGGGAAGGAAGAGCATAAAGAGCTGCTTTAAAAAGGACGATGCGGTACTGCCAGTGATCTGTGACTTAACCAGAGCAACCCTCGGATAACCAGGGTTTGTTTTCTCGCAGTGTTTTGTTTCTTGCTAGTGTGTGTGTGCATGTGTGTGCACACGTGTCTACACAGGGTTCACCGCCCTTGAAGGTCTTGCATTCAGCGTCTCCGGCTGAGTGTGGTCTTGACTGATGTTTGGAGGAATGACTCAGACCCCTCGTTCTGAGGTTTAATCATCCCCGAGTGTCGAGTGGAGGCAGTCAAGGGAGAATGTGAACCAAGACAATTTTGGAATTGCCTTTTAAAAGTGGGTTGAAAACTCCTTGTCAAGAAGTGAAAAGAACCAGCAGGAGCTGTTCAGTAATAGAGGTTTGTCAGGACACGTCTCGCTTTCCTTTCTCCTTTTTTGAGATCTTCTCCTGTGGTGAAGTCAGCAGACACGTTTCATCACCGGCCGCCCAAGGCCCAGGGCCTCCTGCGGAGTGTGGGCTGTAGCTTTCTGTTAGTGCTCACTCTTGCCTCTGGTTCAGTCCATCGTTCTTGCCGGTTTTCCAGACCAGTGGATCTAGAGCTTGGGCTTCAGAATTCTTCAGTTACTAGCTTGCGAGTCCCACCCCTGGAGTTTCAGATTCCTAGATCTGAGGTGGGCCCTGAGAATTTGCATTTCTTACAAGTTCCCAGGTGACGCTGCCCCTGGGCCCCCCTGGGAGAAGCCCTGGGCTGAGGCCAGAGCCCACTCGTCTATGTAGATAAAGCTGTATCTGCTCACGGCCTTGCCCGTGGCATCCACTGGGCCTGTGGCTGCTTTTGTGGGAGCCTGGAGCAGCTGGAGTGAGAACGCAGGCCCCAAAAAGCCAAAAAAAAAAAAAAAAACCAAAAATACGGTTTGTCCTTTATAGGAAGTGCTTGCAGGTTCCTGATCTGGACAAAGAAATGACTTGAATGCATGGCCACGGCAGTTCTGCGAGTCTTTTGGGGATGGAAAAGGACGTGCTTGGGATCGACCGCAGACGAAGTGGTGGCCTCTGCTGCTCATTTACACTTGTCGTTGACCTTTGGGAATTGCTTCAAGCCGTGGAACAAATGAGTCCTGGAATATAAAAGCTCCAGTTGGGATAATTGCTGTATAGTTTTTTTAAAGGCAGGTTTTTAAAGGTATAGTTAACATAATCTGTGCATATTTAAAACGTACAGTTTGATAACGTTGACAAATGTGTACACACGTAAAACCATTGCCCCAGTCAAGGTGAAGAAACCGTCCCTTACCGCGAAGTGTCCCGTGCCCCTTGGCGGTCCCTCCGGCCTGTCCCCCCATCCGTACCCCGGGCAGCACCGAGCAGCTTCCTTCACTCTAGATGGATTTGCCTCTTTTTCGGTCTGGTTTCTTCCACTCAGCATAATTGTCTCGCGATTCTTCTGTGTGGTCGTGTCGGTAGTTGGGTTTTTTGTTTGTTTTTGCTCCATTGTGCGGATTTGCCGCAGTTTGTTTCTTCCCTCACCTGCGGACGCTCGGGATCCTTTCCAGTTCCTGGCCGTTACTTATAAAGCTGCCGGGAACGTTCCTTTACAAGTTGTGCCGGGACGTTCACGTCTCCTTTGTGTAGACACCTAGGTGTGAATGGCTGGGTCGTGTATTTGTGTGCAGGTTTGCCCTTCTAGAAACGCCGAGCTGGTCCAGAGCACCCACACCACTCCCCATCCCCGCCAGCATCCCTGCCAGCATGCCAGCATCCCCGCCAGCATCCCCGCCAGCATCCCCGCCAGCACTTGCTGTGGTTGCTCTCGTTTCAGCCCTTCTAACAGGTGTGGAGGGGTATCTCATTGTGGTTTTAATTTGCGTTTCCCTAATGACGTTGGGCATCTTTTTGTGGGCTTATTTGCCGTCTGTGTGTCTTCTATGGTGAAGTGTGTGTTCAAGATTTGTTGGTTATTTCAGTGGAGTTGTTGTCTTATTGGTGAATTTTGAGAGTTCTTTATGTATTCCGAGTGCAAGTCCCTTTTCACGTTTATGCTTTGCAAAGCTTTCTCCCTGTCTGTGGCTTTCTTTTTTCTTCATAGTGTGGCTTTCTTTTTTCTTCCTTTTTTTCTTCTCAAGAGTAGAATTTTAACATTTTGATCAACTCCAGTGTACCAGTTGATTCTTTTGGACGGGGCTTTTGATGTTTTAGCTGAGAAATCTTCCCTAATGCAAGGTCACAAAGATCATCTCTTTTGTTTTCTTCCACAGATTTTGTAGCGTTCAGGTTTACATTTAGGTCTGTGATCTATTTTGAGTTAATTTTGGGGAATGATGCAAGGTCCACATCCAAGTTCATATTTTTGCATGTGGATGACCAGTTGTTCCAGTGCCATTTGTTATAAAGACTATACTTTCTTTACTGAATTATCTTTGCACTTTTGTCAAAAATCAGTTGTCCATATGTGTGTGGATTTATTTCTGGACTCTCTTATGTTCAACTGGTCAAGTTGTCTATCTTTATATCAATGTTGTGCTGTTTTTGATTATTATAGCTGTATAATTCTTGAAATCAGGTGATATTCACTCTCTAGCTGTGTTCCTTTTCAGAGTTGTTATGACTATTTCAGGTCCTCTGCATTTCCATATGAATCTTAGAATCAGTTTGTCAATTTCTGTGAAAAACAATCTTGCTGAAATTTTGGTTGGGATTGAATTAGATTATAGGTCAATTTAGGAAGAACTGATATTTTAACAGTTTTGAGTTTCCAACCCACGGTCAAGGTATATTGCTGCATTTGTTTAAGTTATGCTTAGTTTCTCTCAGCAATATTTTATAGTCTTCAGGGCACAGGTCTTTGACGCCTTTTTTCAGATTTATTGATTTATCAACAAGTTTTTTCCTTTTCTTTTTTGGTGTTATTGTAAGTACTCTTTTTTTTTTTTTTTTTTTTTTTTTTTGTGGTACGCGGGCCTCTCACTGTTGTGGCCTCTCCCGTTGCGGAGCACAGGCTCCGGACGCACAGGCTCAGCGGCCATGGCTCACGGGCCCAGCTGCTCCGCGGCATGTGGGATCCTCCCGGACCGGGGCACGAACCCATGTCCCCTGCATCGGCAGGCGGACTCTCAGCCACTGTGCCACCAGGGAAGCCCTGTAAGTACTCTTGTTTTTTAAATTTCAGCTCCTGATTATAAGTTGCTAGTACAATTTATTTTGCATCTTGCAACCTTGCAAATCATTCTAGTAGATTTTTGGAGATCCTGTCAGGTTTTACATCTGTGAATAAAGGCAGTTTTGCTTCCTCTCTGATCTGGATGCCTTTTCTTTGTCTTGTGTGATTGCACTGGCTGGAGCCTCCTGTGGCTGAGTAGACATCGTGAGAGCAGACAGCCTTCCTCCTGGTCTAGGGGAAGCGTGCAGTATCTCACCATTGGGTATGTCGTTCACAAGTTACTGGGTTTGTAGATGCTCTTTATTCGACTGAAGGAGTCCCTACAGTTCTGTCCTTGATTGCTTTGATCAGGAATGGGTTGGAGTTTGTCAGAAGCTTTTTTTGCATTTATTGAGATTATTTATATGGTGCATATCTTTTTTAGTTCATTAATATAGTGAGTTACATTGACTGATTTTGAATTCAGCTAACCTTTCGTTTTCTGGGATAAACCTCCCCTGGTCACGGTGTCTCATCCTTTTAGAATATTGTTGAGTTTGACTTGATAAAATTTTGTTTATAAGTTTTTTTTTTTAATAAATTTATTTGTTTTATTTATTTTTGGTTGCGTTGGGTCTTCGTTGCTACGCGCGGGCTTTCTCTAGTTGTGGCGAGCGGGGCCTACTCTTGATTGTGGTGTGCGGGCTTCTCATTGAGGTGGCTTCTTGTTGCGGAGCACAGGCTCTAGGCACGTGGGCGCAGTAGTTGTGGTTCGCGGGCTCTAGAGCGCAGGCTCAGTAGTTGTGGCTCACGGGCTTAGTTGCTCTGCGGCACGTGGGATCTTCCCAGACCAGGGCTCAAACCCGTGTCCCCTGCATTGGCAGGCGGATTCTTAACCACTGCGCCACCAGGGAAGCCCTGTTTATAAGCTTTTGCATTTATATTCGTGGGGGATATTGGGCTATAGTTTCTGTTTTGTTTTTTCCTTCTTGTAATATCTTTGTCTGGTTTTGGTATCAGAGTAATGTTGGATTCATAGAATTATTTGGGAAGTATTCTGTCCTTAAACTTTTTGAAATAATTATTTATTTCTTTTCAAAATATTTGGTAGCGCTTACATTGAAGCCCATTTTGGTCTGGAGGTTTTTTGTGGGAAGGTTTTTAGTTATTCAGGTTATCTGTTCTAGGTTGAGAGTTGCTTTTTACACGTAACTGCCCAATTCATTTAAATTGTCAAATTTACTGGCGTGGGTTGTTGACAGCGTTTTCCTGTTCGCTGTAGAAATCAGGGCAGTGGCGCCTCTCACGTTCCTGATGCTGGTCATTTTTCTTTTTTTGTTTTCCTGATCAATCTGGGTAAAGGTTTATCGATTTTAGTGGTCTCCTCAAAGAACCAGTTTGGGTTAACTGATTTTTTTCTGTTTTCTATTTCATTGATTTCTGTTTTGATCTTTATATTTCCGTTTCTTTGGTTTACTTTGGGTTGAATTTGTCCTTTTTCTAGTTTCATATGTTGGACGCTCATTGTAGTTTTAATTTGCGTTTCCCTAATGACGTTGGGCATCTTTTTGTGGGCTTATTTGCCGTCTGTGTGTCTTCTATGGTGAAGTGTGTGTTCAAGATTTGTTGGTTATTTCAGTGGAGTTGTTGTCTTATTGGTGAATTTTGAGAGTTCTTTATGTATTCCGAGTGCAAGTCCCTTTTCACGTTTATGCTTTGCAAAGCTTTCTCCCTGTCTGTGGCTTTCTTTTTTCTTCATAGTGTGGCTTTCTTTTTTCTTCCTTTTTTTCTTCTCAAGAGTAGAATTTTAACATTTTGATCAACTCCAGTGTACCAGTTGATTCTTTTGGACGGGGCTTTTGATGTTTTAGCTGAGAAATCTTTCCTGCAATCAGGGGTATTGCACATATCCTGGTGCACTGTTTCCATTTCCATTCACTTTAAAACTTTAATTACCATTTGATTTTCTCTTTGATGCACGGTTTATTTAGAAGTGAATTAGTTTCCAAACATTTGGGAATTCTCCAGAGGTCTTTCTGTTACTGATTGCGCATCGAATCCCACCTGGTAAGAGCACCCACCTGTGTGACGTGGCTCCTTTTGAAGGTACCGAGGCTGGTTCCAGCCCAGAGTACGGTCCATCTCGGTAAACCCTCTGTGCACGTTGGGGGAGCTGAGCTGGGGGCTGCTCCGAACCCTCAGGTCCAGTGTTGGCAGCCTTGTTCACAGCTGCCGTCCTGGCTGGTCCTCTGTGTCCTGCTCTCTGTCATTGCGAGAAGCGGACTGGGATTTTCTATCGTGACTGTAGATCCGTCTCTGCAGTCAGGTCGGGTTTGGGCTTCACGTATGTTGTAGCTTTGTTATTAGGGGCATCCGTGTTTATGATTTTTTTTAAAGATCACTTGACCCTTTTTATCAGTTATGAAATTTCCCTCGTCCCTGGTGAATACTCTTTGCCCTGAAACATACTTTGCCTGATGTTAATGTAGTCGTTTCAGCTTTTGTTTACTTTTTTTACTCCTGTGAATTTGCGTCTCCCTTCCCACGCCTTTGCTTTAACCTATCTTTACGTTTGAAATGTGTTTTTTGTAGGCTGCATATGGCTTTCTTATCCAGTCTTACAATCTCTGCCTTTTAGTTGAGGGTGTTCAACCCACTGAGGTTTACTTTCATTATTGACAGGATCAGGTTTGAGTCTTTCATCTTGTTCGTTTTCTGTTTTTCCATCTGTTTCATTTTTTGTGGGTTTCTGCATTCCTTTGGTTTAATCAAATACTGTTTATGATTCCATAGTATTTCCTTGTTGCCTCCTTTGCTGTGCTCATTTTGGGATTTTAAGGATCTGCCCGGGGCTTCAGCCTTTATCCTCGTCACCTTGGACCTGTCACCGTTCAGCGGCACCCAGCACAGCACCTGCAGCGCGAGAACTTCACTGCAGCCTGCCCATCGTTCCGCTCCTGGCTTTTTGTTTCACGCACTGCACTTTTACACGTGTCATAATCCCTGCAGTACGTCATTACAGCTTATGATTAAACAATTTCTTTTTGTAATAAATCCCTTTCTTTTATTTCTTTTCGGCTGCGTTGGGTCTTCGCTGCTGCGCGGGCTTTCACTAGTTGAGGTGAGCTGGGGCTACTCTTCGTTACAGTGTGCGGGCTTCTCATGGCAGTGGTTTCTCATTGCGGAGCACAGGCTCTAGGCCTGTGGGTTTCCGTAGTTGTGGCTCACGGGCTCAGTAGTGGTGGCTCGCGGGCTCTAGAGCCCAGGCTCAGTAGCTGTGGCACACGGGCTTAGTTGCTCCGCGGCATGTGGGATCTTCCTGGACCAGGGCCCGAACCTGTGTCCCGTGCATTGGCAGGCAGTTTCTTAACTACTGCGTCACCAGGGAAGCCCCTAAACAATTGCTTTTTAAAGGCGCTTAAATAAAAAGAGAAATTGATACATTTACTTATGTAGTAATCGTTTCTAGCACTGCTTATTCTTTTGTAAAGCTACAGATTTCCATCTGGTGGTGTTTTCTTCTGCCTGAAGCATGTCCTTTAATATTCCTTATTAGTATCGGTCCACTGGTGGTGAGTTTTTTGGTGTCAAAGCGTATTTACTTCCCCTTTGTTTTTGAAAGGTATTTGCAGTGGGTATAGAATTCCAGGTTGATAGTTTTTTTTTTCCTTTCGGTACTTTAAAGATGCTGATCTGATGTGGTCCTTTGTTCCTCTTTCTGGGATGTCTTTATGATTTTCATTTTATCACTGGTTTTGAGCATCTTGATTTTGATGTACTTTGCTGTAGCTTCCTTCATGTTTTTTTTAAAAATTTTTTTTAATTAACTAATTAATTTATTTGGTTGCACCAGGTCTTAGTTGCGGCAGGCAGGCACCTTAGGTGTGGCAGGCGGTCTCCTTAGTTGCAGCTCATGGGCTCCTTAGTTGCGGCTCACCAGCTCCTTAGTTATGGCACGTGGGCTCATTAGTTGTGGCAGGCGAACTCTTAGTTGCAGCATGCATGTGGGATCTAGTTCCCTGACCAGGGATCAAACCCAGACCCCCTGCATTGGGAGTGTGGAGTCTTATCCACTGCGCCACCAGGGAAGTCCCTGTAGCTTTCTTTATTTTTATTTTTAAAAATTTATTTATTTATTTTAGGCCGCATTGGGTCTTCGTTGCTGCATGCAGGCTTTCTCTAGTTGGGGCGAGTGGGCGCTACTCTTCGTTGCGGCGCGCGGGCTTCTCATTGCGGTGGTTTCTCTTGCTGCAGAGCACGGGCTCTAGGCACGTGAGATTCAGTAGTTGGGGCACGCGGTCTCAGTAGTTGTGGCTTGTGGGCTCTAGAGCGCAGGCTCAGTAGCTGTGGTGCACGGATTTAGTTGCTCTGCGGCATGTGGGATCTTCCTGGACCAGGGCTCGAACCCGTGTCCCCTGCATTGGCAGGCGGATTCTTAACTGCTGTGCCGCCAGGGAAGCCCTGTGGCTTTCTTTAGATTGCGTGTGTTTGGGCTTTATTGAGCTTTTGGAGTTCACAGTGTTTTTCAAGTTTGGAGAGTTTTTGGCTGGTGTTCTGAAGACTTTTCCTGCTCCCCGTGCCTCGTGCGGGAGCTCCAGTTACCTGTTGATTCACCGTTTGAAGTTGCCCCCCCCCCCAGATGCTCTTCCCCTTCTCTTGGGTTCTTTCTCTCTGTTCCATTGTGATCAGTCTGTCACAAGCATCTGCGCTGCACATACACTCTGCCAGCCCATCCAGCATCGTCTTCCTCTTGTGGAAGTTTGACTTCACAGACCTTCCGTGTCTCTGTTTAACTTCTTGAGCACGTAGAGTCTGGCCTTAGTAATGGTTTTAACGTTCTACGTGAATTCCAGGTTTTGGTCCGTTTCAGTGGGTTTGTGACTCTGCATTGTGGTTTGTGTTCTCCTGCTTCCTGGGCTATAGACGTGTTGATGCTGAATGTTCTGAATTCCTGTAAATCTTCTCAAGCTTTGTCCTGGGGCACAGGTAAGTTACTTGCAGACAGTCTGATCCTCACAGGTCTTGCTTTTACGATTTCTTGGGTGGGTCCAGAGGAATGCTCCTTCTAGGGGTAATTACCCCCACACTGTGGCAAAACCATCCTGAGTGGCCAGGACTGCAAGGACTCGGGTACTCCAGCCTCTCGGGTGGAGCGGGGGCTGCTCCCAGCCCCGCGTGGGCCCCGGGCGCCATTCCCTTGAGTCCTCTTGCTGGGTCTTTCCCGGCCTCTGGCAGTGTCCTCACACGCGGGTGCCAGCCTGCGCTCTGCCCACCCTGCCCACACCCTGTGGCTGTGTCCTGGGCACTCCAGCCGCACTGGCCCCTCTGGACCATCAGCTCTGTCTCCTCAACTCGGGGTGCCCTGGGCGCTGCCATCTGAGAGCTCAAGGCAGTGAGCTGGGTGGCCGAGAGCTTCCACATCTGTGGGGGGTGTCACTGTCCTTGGTCACTATGTCCAGTGCCTTGAGGGCGGTCGTCTGCTGGATCTTGTCTGGGTTTTAACTGGCTGGGGGAGGGGGTGATCGGTCCCTGTGACGCCATCTGGGCTGCAGGCGGGTCCTCTCCCCGCGGTGTGGTTACTGCCCCCAAATCGGCTTCCAGCTTGTCTAATCAGGCACTCTTTTCATAAACAACATTAGAAAAACGAGATCAGAAGTTAAAAAATTGCTGTCATCTTGCGGGATGCAGACATCTGGGGAGGCTTCTCTGCACGGCGGCGTGTGGGGGGTGCTCTGCGCTGCTGGAATCCCATGAAAAGCAAAAATAGCTCGAGACTTGAGTGGCAGACCCCAGGGGTGCTGTCGGCCCTAGGAAGGAAGGTGAGCGAGTCAGACCCCGAGGTGGAAGGCTTCAAAAACGCCTCTGCGTTGTGCTGACTGGCACGGCAGTCGTGAGCAGATATGTTTTCCTTTTTGCAGTAATCTTGGCTACAGTAAATTCGTTTTTGTTAACATCTTCATTACTGCCTTTTCAATTTTTAGTCAGAATTGATTATGAACAAAGTGCTGTGATTTTGACTATTCAGAGTAGCAGCTGCGTCGAGCCAGCGCTTAACCAGTCTAGCGACAGGCTTGGTGTCCACGCGCTCTCCGTGGCACCTGCGAGAATGGGCTGGTGTCCACGCGCTCTCCGTGGCACCTGCGAGAACGGACAGTGCTCCGAGTTGAGGACTCGGCTGTCGGGGAAGGGGGGTTACCAGGTGCCACTCATTTCAGGTTGAGCAGGGACAGAGTTGTGTGTTTTGCTTTTCAGAAATTTCCAGGCAGTGTGATGCCTTTCAGAGTGAGGAGGTGGCACATCGGTTATGCCATCGGGGTGTAGCAGAGCGGTGACAGTGGCCTGTACGCTCTCGTGTCCTCACGCTTAAATACCACATCCGCCTAGAGCCTTCCTTTAGGTCTGGAGGTATGGTCAGTGGCTTTGGGGCTCGGCCAGGCCGAGGGTGGGGCTGCATTCTCCTAGACACTGTGGGGAGGAGCTCAGGGCCCAGCAGGTCAGGGCTGTGCTGTGGTCCCGCCCAGGAGGGGCGCGCATGTCTGTGCCACGATGAGCCTGGGCACCAGGGCACAGGTGGGGCCGTGGGCCTCCTACTTCCAGATTGTCCCTGGTCACAGGTTGCAGTGCCACCCCGGTGTCTGCCCAGAGCTGCATCAGAACAGTTTCACCGGGTGGCCGGAGATCTTCCTGAGTGGCCCGGGTGGCCCGAGCCCTGGAGTCAGGGGGACAGGGCTGCCGTGGAACAGGCCTGGGCACCGGGCGGGGAGCCCCTCGGTGGGCGTCACTCACCCTGGAAGCCCCTGCCCCAGGGGTGCCTGACTGGCCCCAGCCCTGGACTGGCGGCCTCTCGGACGCAGGGCTCCAGCTCAGGGAACTAGTCGCGTGGCAGGACCTCAGCCCCGGGGAGCTGATCCACGTTGTCTTTGCTGTTGTTCTGGGCCTTTCTGGCAGCCGGCAGATGCCCCCGTGTGTGCCCCTCACCCCGATTCCTCCGTCCCAGCTTCTGGACAGGCGTAGCCTCGAGTGAGCACACCCGGGTGTTGGGCGAGGGGCCGGGCTCCTGCCGGGGGTTGTGGTGGGCTGAGCCACGGGGCGGAGCGCCAGCACGTGGGGTGGAGGAGGTGCCGGCCACGGCTTGGCTGCCTGAGTCGGGAGGGGCCCTCGGGGGCACACGGCTGCCTGGGAAGTTGCATCCGGGGCACAGGGCCTCGTCTGGCCCCCCCGGTGGTGCCGAGCTGACCACAGGGTGGCGACGGGCCGGGAGGCTGTGAATGCTGGGTGACGGGGAAGGCGGGCAGGGCCGGCCCAGACCCCTGCCCGGTGTCCTCCGGCCCGGTCGTCACCGCGGGCCTCCGAGTCACTCCAGAGGACTGTCCGGAACCATATTTGATTTGGTTTCTGGCGGTGCGGGAGAGTTTCCCTGCTCGGCGTCAGAGCACAGTCCTTTCCCTGGCCGAGGGGGTGACTGACCTGACTTGCTGGTGGAGGGCTGCAGAGCAGAGGGGCTGAGGGGCAGTGGGCGCGCACGGTGTGGCGAGGCCTGGCGCTCCTGCTGAGGAAGCTGCGGGTCGCCTGGTCAGGTCCCCGGGCGCTTGTGGGGTGCCAGCCTACGTTCAGTGGTACTGGGGGTCCACCCGCCACTCGGGACCCACTGGGCTCTGGCTCAGGCGTCCCTGCCACGCTGGGCCCTCGGTGTGGCCATGCTGCTGGGGATTCTGGAAGAGCCCACACCTGACCCTCGCGGCCCTGTCTGGGACCTGCTGTGACGTCCGTCGTGTACCCCTGGGCAGCACGTCCTGCTGTGACGTCCATCGTGTACCCCTGGGCAGCGCGTCCTGCTGTGACGTCCATCGTGTACCCCTGGGCAGCGCGTCCTGCTGTGACGTCCATCGTGTATCCCTGGGCAGCACGTCCCATGAGAGGCGCTGCCAGCAGGTTCTGCGGAGGCCGCAGAGCGGCGGGGCCGCGTCCTAGCGGGTCTTTCTTCCTCTGGCTCTGCTCATCACGCCCGGCGTGGCAGTTTAGAACGACAGGCCTCACGGGGACAGGCGATGACCTGGAGGGAGGTCAGTGGGCGGGCAGGCGGGCGGGCTGTGTGCTGCGTCGTGCGGTGGCTCTGGCTGGTCCTTAGGGACGGCGAGGCTCGGTAGCGTCTGGTCTCGGGGTGTGACGATGTGCTGCTGTCAACGCCCAGGAGAGACCGGGCTCACTTGCTGATGGAGCCTGGCCCCGGGTGCAGCCTGGTCGATGGCCGTGGCCGGCAGGTCCCTGCTTCTCCCGGCCTGTCGTCGTGACGCGTGTTGGGGGGGATGGGGCGTGCGGGTCGGTCTCTGCGCCCAGAGTCTCAGCCATCCCCGCGTGTCCCCTGCTCGTCGTGGCCGTGCCCTGCACCGTCGGGCAGGTTCTGGGCAGCAGCGCCTGCGGTGTCCTGTGCCGCGATCCCTCCACCGCTTCTGCCCCATCCCCACTGGCGGGTTGGGTCCTCTTTGGTTCTCACACAAGAGCGTCTGGGAGGTGTAGGCATTGGCTCACCTCGCGAGGCCAGGGGATGGACGCAGCCCTGGTGACCTTCGCCGGCCCCTCCAGGGTGTGGGGGTGTGGCCGCAGGTCCCAGTTCTGTCCCTGTTTACGAGAGGTCAGGCGGTCACAGAGGGTGAGGAGGCCTGCGGGCCCTGGGCCGCCATCTGGCCATTGTAAAAGGGGCCATACACGTTTCTGGAGGGGGGCGGTGGGTGTTGACCGCCCTCCCCTCCCCCGCCTGCGGGCAGACACCCCTGCGCCCTCCTCTCCTGGTGTCTGTGCCGAGGGTGAAAAGTTCAGGCCACCAGCCCCAGAGGGAGCTGGGGGTGGGGCGGAGCCACTGCGTGCTTTCCTCCCGGGCCCTGGATTCAGCAAAGGGCCCTGGATTCAGCAAACTGGCCTGCTCATCGCGGGGCAGGGCTGGGCTCCAGACAGACGGACGCGGTCCCGCCTGTGGCATCCCAGGGACTGGCACGGTTCACCGTGGGTGGCGGGAGCATGGGCACCCCGGGATGCGCCCTCGCCTGTGGTCAGGCCCTCAGGCTGCCCCAGCAGCCCCAGGTGGAGGGCACCTGCCCCCGAAGGTGCTGTGGCCTCTGCCCGACGGCCACGCCGGGGGCGGTGCGGCTCGTCCCTTTGGAGCTTAATTAGGAGGGCCCTGTCCGGCGTCCTGTCGCCCAGTTCCCACCGGGGATGAAGGGCCAGCCGGGGACTTGCAGCAGCGGGACCCTCGGCACAAAGGCTCGATGCTGCCCTGCGCCGACCCAAACGCTCCTTTATGCCGAGCTGCTCCCGCCCCACGGAAGCCTTTGTCTGTCTGGGCCTGCCAGCACCCAGACCCCTCTCCGCCCCCGCAGGACCTCCAGGGCTGAGATTCGGCCCTTGTCCCTGAGGGTCTCCTGTGTGGCTGCCCGACTCACGGGGACTTGGGGGGCCCCTGGGGTGCCCCCTCCTCCCATCCGGACCACTGCTGAAGGCCAGGAGGTGCTGATGACCTTTGTGCAGATGGCCTGAGAGGACGATGCCCGGGGAAGAGTTACCCAGTTGACAGAAGCGGCTTCTTGGAAAGGGGACCTGATCCCCAAAACAGGCAGCATCCTCAGGACAGGGAGGATGTGTCTGCCCTCTTTGCTCGTTTCCTTTTCCCCAGGGGGCACTGGCCCCTGTGGGCAGGTGCAGGGCCAGCCTGGCCGAGGGGCCTGGGGAGAGATGCCCCGCCCCCGGCCCCTCACTGGTGCGGCAGGCCTGGGCCCTGCAGAGAGGCCAGGTCGAAAGGTCACTGCCCTGATCTTTACGCCACGTCGTGTGTTCTCACGACCCCTCGCCCTCTGCACAGACGGGCAGGGCTGGGGCTTGACACGGCCTTTCAGGGGATGAAACAGGCTGAAAGGTCTGAATTGCAGCCCTGAGGTGACGTTTCAGTAGCTGAAAAATGGTGTTAAAGCGTGCGCACGCACGCACGCACGTGCGCGCGCACACACACGCACACACACACACACACACACACACGTCTCGGTTTAGGACAAAGAGAAACCAGGACTGGTTGGGACGACACCACCTGCTAAAGCAAAGTGAGGTGGGAAGCCCCGGTGGGAGGCCGCACCAGGAGCCCCCTGTTGGCGGCCGGCCCGGCGTGGGGAGGGCCTTCGGGACTTTCCTGGCAATGACGGGGGTCGATGAGTCGGTGTCCCTGTTTGCTGACCCTTCGGCGCTGCCGTCTCGTCCACATCGTCCTTGATGTCGTCTGTGTTGCCCCAAACCCGAGTCTCCCCGTCGCTGCCCTGGCTTGTGTCTGTCCGCAGTGTTGGGACCTCATTCCCCGCCACCTCCTCTGGCCCGCACCGGCCCTGCTTCTCTGGGCCCTGGAGCAGGTGAGGTGTTTCTGCTCCCAGGATGACCCTGGTACCTTTTTAAACAAAGCCGTCCCTCTCGAGGCTCTGAGGCGCTCTGCTTGTAGCCGGCCTCAGATGTGCTCCTTCCCGAGGGCGGCAGGTGGCAGGAGCCCGGCTCTTAGGTCCAGGGAAACACGGGTTATGTTGCCGCTGCCCGTGTCTGCGGCCGGCGGCCCAGAGTGTGCCAGGCCACTCAGGCCCCAACGACAGGGCTGCAGGAGCTGGGGCCGCAGGGGCGGGTGGCTGTGGAGATGGGCGTGGCGCGGGGCCCCCTCCCCTCCCGCTGCCCCGCCGGCCCCCCCCCCTCCCGCTGCCCCGCCGGCCCCCTCCTCCCCTCCCGCTGCCCCGCCGGCCCCCCCCCCTCCCGCTGCCCCGCCGGCCCCCCCCTCCCGCTGCCCCGCCGGCCCCCCCTCCCCTCCCGCTGCCCCGCCGGCCCCCCCCCCCGCTGCCCCGCCGGCCCCCCCTCCCCTCCCGCTGCCCCGCCGGCCCCCCCCCCCCGCTGCCCCGCCGGTCCCCCCTCCCCTCCCGCTGCCCCGCCGGCCCCCCCTCCCCTCCCGCTGCCCCGCCGGCTCCCAGCTCTGTCCTTCCGTTTTCTGTGTCACTGGGAGTAGGTGAGTGGTTCACAGGCTGGAAGGGCTCACGTATTTGGGGAAACCTCCCTCACACGTTGTTCTGGTTCCTTCTGTGACTTTCCAGAGCACTTGTGCTGTGAATCCTGTGCGTCTTCCCCGCACTTCGGTGGACGGCACCCTCCACACGCTCAGGCCTGCCTGGGGCTCCACGTCCACACCCTGGCCACGTGCGTCCCCGCACTGTTTCTAGAAGCGGGAGTCAGATTGGGGCCTGGGGCGCGAGGGACGGCGAGGTGGACGCTGTGCCAGCCCCGTGCTGGTTCCGGGAGGACAGCGGCGGTGACAGGGACTGCGGACGCGCACCCCCCGTCATCTGTCGTCGCTCCCTGTGGCCAGCACGGGGCGGCGTCTGCGGCCTCTCTGCTCTTCCGGGGACAGGCGCCGCGGTCGTGTCTGGGCTTTGCTGTCCTTTGCCCACTGGTCCTTCAAGGTCCCTCCCACCGGGGGCCTCCCACTCTCCGGGGCTTTGGTTTTTCCACGAGCACTCTACCGCATCCTTCAGTGTTTGCCGGCAGCTGAGGGGCCTCTAGAGGGGTCCGGCCGGGTGGGAGAGCCCCGAGCACAGTCTCAGCCCTTGCTGCCCAGGCGTGGGGGACTGGGGCCTTTGCTCTGCTGCGGAGACGCTGGGGTCATGCGTGCCTTTGCTCTCTGGCCTTTACCCTCGGGGTGGAGGTTGCTGTGTGTGGAAGAACTGGTGTCGGCGTTGCTGCGGCTCGAGCCTCCTTCGCCCGCTGTGCCCGCAGCCGGCCCGGTGCCAGGTTCCAGTCCACGCCGCCCAGCATCCTGGAGGGAGGTGGTCCTGGCCCTGCATCTGCCTCTCTGGGGGCAGTGGGCAGGGCACACCCCCAGGGGCACCAGGACCCGTTCTTCAAGCTCTCAGGTCACTTTCTACGCTCCGAAGTTGTTTTCTTGGTGCTCAGTATTTGTCTCCAAAAGAAGGGTGAGGCCCTGCCGTGAGAGGAGCTGCCTGGGCGCTGGGCCCCCGGGCGGAGGTCGGCCTGCCTGGCTCTGCTGCTCCCCCCGCTGGGCACGAAGGGTGGGCCCTCAGCGTCCCTGTGCTTCCCGGGGTCCCCCTGGCCCACCCTGGGGTTGTGCCCCCCCTCGATGCTACAGCCTCGCCTGTCGGACGGTTGGCTGCTCTCCGGTGACGCTCCCTCGTTAGCGCTGTGGCTTCTCCCTGGGAAAGGTGAACAGCCTCCCCAGTGCCTCGGTCCTGATGTATGCAGGACCCCTAGCCTTGAGGTGTTTGCCTTTTGTTCCAAAACGTCGGGGGTTCTTGGGCCCCTGTGTCCACGTGTGCGTTTGCAGTGAGTGTTGTGTGCGTGTCCTGGCCTCCAGCTGCTCCCGGTGAGGGCGGGTGTGGGGCTGTTGATGCAGCCGGGCTCCGCCCGGGGGGCGAGGAAGTGGGTGTCCACAGCTGCCAAGCCTGGCTCTGGGGGAAGGTCTCTGGCTGACCGAGGACGCTTGTTCTATTTAAAAAGAAAGACTGATTTAAAGGTAGGGTCAGCTAGATTTTCTGATTAGATGACTTGTCTGAGGAAGTGAAGTCAAGAACAGCTCAAGCTTTGGTTTGGTGATTGACAGAGAGCTTGTGCTGTTTACTGTAAACCTTCCAAACAAAACTTGAGGCTTGTGACCTTTTGCTTTCTGGGTGGATGTCAGCAAGGGCTCGCTCCACCCTTGACGGCAGCCCTGCTTCGTGGTCGCCCCCAGCCGGGGTGGGGCCTGGCCAGCGTGCAGAGGACACACAGTGCGCACATCCCCGTGGCGAGTGCAGCCTGGAGGCAGGAGCCCCGTCCTCGCTGGCTCTCTGAGTCACTCTTGCTTGCTGCCTCCTGGCCCAAAGTGGCTGCTCAGGCCGAGCCTTCACATCCACGCACAGGAGAGGCCGGCACTCTGGGCCGGATGGAGTCACGTGGCCTCGCGTCGTTGCAGAGAGTCCTTTCAGCTGAGCAGGGCGTGCTGGCTGCAGGTCTGGCCACGTGGGCTCAGGCCTGGCCCCAGCCTCACCTCCTCTGTCCTTGCTGGGAGGCCGTGCGGGGCAGCAGCTAAGATGGGCCCTGGGGCCAGATGAGCGGCTTTTCTGGGGCCATTCTTGCAACATGCAGATTCCTAAACTTGCTTTGAAGACGACTCCCAGTGGAGAAGTCCCCACCTGGTCACTCACTCCCCAGGCAGAATCACGTGGTCCTCACGTGTCCCTCTCCCTCAGCCCCTTAGAGCAGGGGCCTGACCTTCCTGTTCTGAAGACAGAGGCCTCTCCGTGGGTCCTGGAATGTTGCGGGGAGATGGGGCTGCTCCGAGGCTGAATACAGATGGGGTGTCTGTCGGGGCTGTGCACGGTTAGCGGGCACGCGGCCCTGAGGCCCGGGCTGTCAGCCACCACCGTGGCATTCTCATTTCTGATAGGTGCGCAGCCGGGTCCCATGCGGACCTGCAGGGCTTGGCCCTTTCCTGTGTCTGCTGCCAGGGTTGGGCGGAAGGCCAGGAGCGCCACTGAGCCCCAGGGCGTCTGTGGAGATCAGTCCTGGCCTTGGGTGGGGACCCCGAGCGTCCGGGCTTCCTTGTTCCGGCCAGAAGCGTCCCTAACCCTGCAGGAGGAAGAGACCACCTGCTGGAGGGCCGGTGCTGGCCAGACTCCAGAGCTCCCAGCATGCGGGACTGCGGGCCCAGGGACTCCATCCCAGCCATTGCCTCAACCCCCAGGAAGCTCCGACACCTTGTGTCCCCGAGACACCCAGGGCCTTGGGACGGCCGTGGATCCCCCGGGCTTCCGTGCACCCACAGGGCTGCATGGCGTGTGTGGACCCCAGGGTGACCCCACGCTGGTCCTTGTGACTTGGCCCCGGGGGCACCGCTCCACCATCCGGGTCCCTCCCTTAGCCCTTGACTGCAGCCTTAGACTCTGACCTCCTGTCCTGCTGGGCGTGCGGGGAGGGCGTTTCCACAGCCTGTGGGAGAAGCAGCCGCCCCGGCTCCTGGGCTCCTGGGCTCCTGGGCTCCAGTCGCTCTGGCCCCGCACGCAGCGCTGGCGTTTCTGGCCCAGTTGTCATGGGCCTGGTGTCTGGAGGCCCCAGGCTGCGCCGGTGAGCAGTGCAGGGCTTTCCCTCCCAGTCCAGCGGGGGCGGCTGAATGCCAGGTGGGGCCGCAGAGCACTTCTGGGGCTTAGTGGCCAAGGACTGGACAGTCACCCCAACTCCCAGCCGCCGGGCATCTCCGTGTCCTGAAGGCCCGGGTCCCTGGCCCCCCGCGTCTCGGTGGGTGCTGCAGGCCTGGCGGACACCCCACGGGGGATGCCCTGATGGAGAGCCCCTTCCTGCCCGCCGGCCTTCTCCGGGCGCCGCGTCCTCCCGCCCCACCACTTCCAAGCCCCCTTCCCGTCCTTGTCACCTCCTCTCCTCTGGGCTTGCCAAGAATGTCGGGAAATTGGGAGGGGGGGGCACAGGAAATGCCTCCTTCCCTCTAAGGACTGCTCTAGCTGCAAGTGCAGGGGGCTGGGGGAGGGTCACGGACGTGGAAAGCTGTCCCCGGCCAAGGCCACCCCATGCCCCAGCCCTGCAGATAGAGGGGCGCTGTCTGCCTCACTCTGGCCCCATGTGCACACCCTGCTAGGGGGAGACCAAGGCCGGAGGTCGGCGGGCTCCTTGAGGGAAGTGAGGTGTTTCTCCTTTAGTTGTTTCAAGTGGGATCTTTCAAAAAGCAGATTCAGTGGTGACACCCCCTCTCCCGCCATCTGTGTCATTAGCGTTTAGGAGGCACGTTAGCCATTGGGGTGGAACCCGTTCCTGTGTGGGCAGACGGCGGCCCCTTCTCCAGGAGGCCGCCTGGGTCACCATTGCAGAGGGAGGGCCCGGGGTTCCCAATGTCACTGCCAGAGCCCGGCCTGCTGTAACCGCATGTGATTGAACCCCTGAACAACCCCGACATGACACCCAGTCTCCTGGCCTGCAGAGAGGAGGCCGTGTCACCTGACACCTCACACGTGCACCTTTTAAGAATGTACACCTGGCCTAGAAAACAGCAGCGAACACAGGCTATAGCGTGGGTATTAAAAAACGAAACCGGAGACCCCAGTCTTCCTATTAGATCATGTGAACTCGGGTCTTAGGGTCAGTGAGGGTCAGAGAGAGCGCGGTGTGGGCCGTGGGCTCCAGTCCCTGCTGTGGCCTTGGCCACAGTGGGCAGAGCAGGCCCAGACCTGGGGCGAGGGGCCGGCCACTGATTGTAATGGTGGCCCCAGCCCTCCTCCCCCCAAGGAGAAGGCACAGGAAGCCCCTGTCTCTGCTCCCCCCCCCGGGCTGCTGGGACACCCTTCCCTTCCCTGTGGGGTCCTTGGCTTTGTGCAGTGAGAGAAGGGGGCCCGGGGGCTGGCGGGGGTGGGGGTGGGGTCAGGTCCTGGGCCGGGCGGGTCCCCTGGTGCAGCCATGTCACCCAGAGTCTGGCCTGGCAGCACTGGGAGAGCCTTGGTGCCTGGGCCCCTGGCCTCCTGCCCCCACCTGCCTCTTGATGGGGGGGTGTCCTGGGATGCTCCGCAGGAGGAGAGCTTCAGGGGTCTCAGGGCCCGTTGCCCAGCTCACCAGTGGTGGGGATTCTGCAACTACGGGGCTGTCATGTGACCGGCGTGGTTCCTGCTGTAGGTGAGACGTGTCAGGGCTAGACGTTCGAGAAACGCCATGTCCTCTGCTCTGAGGTGGCAGAGCCTGTGTCGTCCCATTTTTCAGATGAAAAACTGGTGTGGGTTCTTCAGCCGCGTCCCCCGCTCAGGCCCCTGTTGCCTGCGTCCTGGCTCTCCTGGGCCCGTGTGGCCCACATAGCCTCCTCCCCGGTGCTGGTCACCCTCGTCCCCGTCCCCACCCCAGCCCACCCCACTGGCAGGGATGAACCTGACGGGAGGGGCTGGGCCCCCTTGGAGACCCTCATCCGAGTGTGAGGGTGACGCGGGAGCTTCACGCCGTGTGTTCTTCATTTTACTAGGAACCCACTCTGGTGGCCCTGCCTTCTTGTGCCCTGGTCAGTGCTGGCGACAGGCCCGTGGACTCTCGGCTCTGTGTCTCCAGGGCCACGTCTTTGGGACCCACGAGCAGCTGTCTTTCAGCCTGGGCTTGGGGACTCACCAGGATACACCAGCGGTGACTTCGCTGGCCCCTTGCCGGCCTCGGTGCCTCCGCCTGGAAGCAGAGGCGGCCACCGCGCCAGCTCTGAGTAGCCCCGCGGCCGGCCAGCGCCACCGTCCACCCGCGCCGGCTCAAGCGCTGGGCTCAGTGTTGTGTCGGTTTCTATGGCGAGAAAACAAGCAGGGCGGCTGCCGGGAGGGGGAGGGGAAGGGAGGGAGGAGGTGCAGGCGCTGAGGAAGCCGAACAGACCGGCGGCGTGGGCGGGGCCGGCCGGGGCTACTTCCTGGCGGGGAAGCGGGCGAAAGTGCCGTCCCTCCAGCTGCCCGCTGAGGCCGGGGTGCCTGCAAGAGCGGGGCTGGGCCTTGTCGGCCGTCGGCACGTGCAGTGCCTGGGGGAGGGGGACCTGCCTGGGGGGGATCTCTAGGTTGCTGAGGAGTGGAGGGCAGCTCCCCTGGGACCCCGCCTGCTGGCGGAGGAGGCTGCACGGGGTCTGGCCCAGCGGTGCCGCGGCGGTGGCCAGGTCCGGTGTGTCTTGCCTTCGGCCTGCGCCGCCCGCTGGTCCTGCCGCCCACGCCTGGCTCGCCGCAGCCTCCTTTTGGCCCCGGGTCACCCTGATTTCTCTCGGGGCTGCTTGCAGGTCTGGGTGAGGGGCCAGGCTGCCTCCCCCTGCTGCTGCGCCCCTCCTGAGAGCCCCTCCAGGGGAACCCAAGGTCTCCAGCTGACCGGGGAGCCGATGCCAGTGCTGCTGCGAGAGCGCCCTGGGTCGGGCTCCCTTCCCTTCCCCCCCAGGAGGCCTGCACCTGGAGGAGGAGAGGTGGGGGCAGATGGGCTTTCAGCCACCCTCCTCTGGGTCACCTGCCCACCGGGCCGCACCCACCCGGGGTTCTGCTGTGGCCCCCGTGGCTGGAGGGCGGGGTGGGCGCTCCACGCACGGTCCTGCGGCTCCATCCCCGTCACATTCCCATCAGTGGCTGGTGTGGACAGGGGAGTTTAGGGGCCCACGTGTGTGCTTCCTGGACAGATGCACCCCCAACGATAAAAAGAAGTGACCTTTTTCTGTAATTAGAATTGGGAGCACAGAAAACCCTTTGGCTTTGAAGTGTGTTTGGACCCCAGTGGGCAGCCTGTGTGCTGCCTTGAGCTCTGGTTCAGATGCATGGTGGTTTTCGCGGAGCTGTGGGGAGCTGGGCGGCAGCTCACGGCAGCCTCCCCAGTGAATTTCTGTCTTCCCCGCCATCACCAGCTCTCTGTGCACTTGGGAGGTGTTGACAAATGGGCTTAAAGTCTTCTTTTGGAGGATCTTATCCTTAACGGGTTAGAGAGTGGTTTCCAAGTTCCCTCGCTCTGGCGTGAGCCGAGGCTCAGCTCCGGGTGGCGCTCACACGCGCCCTGGGGCTCCACGTGGGTGACACTGGACCGCAGGGCCGGCTTCTGTGGGCAGCCCTTTGCGTCCCCAAGGACGGCGAGTGGCCGCTGCTGGGCCTGTGCAGCTGGGCACCTGGCGGGTCCACGGTGACCGAGCGCGTTGAGGGTCTGGGCTGGCTTCGTAACCCGGCTTTTGTCTGGGAAGCAGGAGGAAAGGGCCTGAAATGCCTACACTTCATCTCTCTTTTGAGGTCTCTCAACTTGTCGCAGTGGGGGGGGGGTATTGTTTTTTAATGCCATTTCAGATAAAGAAAAAATTAAAAATTTAAGCTATCACCCTGAGTTTTACTGTTCCTCCTCCCGTCGTGTGATGCCACTTTTAAATGCAAAGATGAGAGCGTCTGAGGTGTGAGCAGGGTCGCTGCAGCCTGCGTGTGTGTTTCGTCCTTGTCTGGCTGACGGCGCTGCCCCCCACCCCCAGCTGCCTCTGCCTCCCTCTGAGGTGTGGAAGGCGGGAGAGACGAGAACCCGGGTCCCCAGCTCCCGTTCTGGCCACGTCTCTGACTCTAGCGTGGGTACCGAGAGGCCAGGACGGCCTCCTGGGCTGGGGTGGGAGGCGGATGGCCCCCTCTGTCTGAAGGGAAGCCCTGGCCCGTTGGGGTCACACGCCATCTCTCTGGCTCTGCACACACCCCTGTCCCGTTGGATTTCATTTACAAAATAACATTTGATCGAAGGTGAAGAGGTGACCCCAGCAGAGCCTTGACCCCAGCGTGCGGTCGTGTGCCTGCGAAGCCAGCCCTGGTGTCTTCCCTTGAGGTTAAAAAGCCCTCGTGGGAGGGGCCTCCTGGGACCCCCTTCCCAGCCCTCCTGCCCCCGGGGGTGTGTGCGAGTTGGTGTCAGGCTCTGGAGGGCCGGGAGACCCCCATGCTGTGCAGAGATTGGCCGCCTGTCCCCTTTGGGTGGGTACATCTTGGGGATGTTTTTACTTAGATTCTGAAGACGGGGACAGTGCTCCCTGGACAGGAAAAATCCTGATGTGGAGAGAAACGGGGAGCTCCTGACATGGGCAGTTTGGACCCCAAGAACGTCGTGAGCGGCCTCCTCTACCCCCGAGGGTGGTTCAGGCTCTGTGGTCCCTGCGAGGTGGGCTGCTGGGAGGGTCTGCTCCCGTGGACTGAGCACGGGGCTCCCCTAAGTGGGATGGGGCGTGTGGGCGGTGGACCTCGTCCTCCGAGGGCCTCCCGGGGCCCAGGGAGCTGGGTGCCAGCCAGGGGGAGGAGTCGTTTGAGAGCAGAGAGTCCTCGTCTCTCCCCCCCGGCTGCCTCTTTGGAAGCCCCCCATCCTGCACGGTCAGCACTGGAATTTGGGTCTGGTGGGCGGAGTGCTGAGAGCAACACCGATTCCCTCCTGCCTCTCAGGATGCACGGATTGGGGGCGCTCGGGGGGTCCATCACATGCCCTCGCCTGGGGCTGGGCCTCTTTACTGGCGTCGTGTCTGTGTGTCAGTGAAGTCAACTCTGAGGTTGGGCTGTGGTTGACCCGTGGGTGTCATGGCAGTGCCCTTGGGACGCTGATGGTGGCCGGGATCCGGGCCTTTCTTCTGGGCATGGAGCTCCTGGGCCTTCGAGTCCCTCCACAGAACTGACCAGCCCGCAGCACCTGTGTCACCTTCTCCAGGACCCCGGCCCCCAGGTTCCCGGTCCTCCTTCCGTCCTGGCTCACGCACCCACCCTCCCGAGGCTCCCGCTCAGGCGAGCTGTGATGCGTAGCTCGCAGCAGGGCCTGGCGCATGGCAAGCAGGCTTTCTGTGCACAGAGACCTGGGGTCTCGGGCTCCCAGCCCCAGGCCCGGCGGCTCCTCCCGCGGGAGTGGGGGGCGGGTGAGATGGCGGAGCCAAGTCTGGGGACGCGTTCCCGCCTCGGCCTCCTGTAGTGTGTCCTCCAGGGTGGGACACTGAGCAGCCCGAGGCCTCAGCTGCCCTGGGCCCCCAGGTGCTCCGCCATCTGCCGCCCCCTCCGCTCGCAGCCGAGGCCTAGGGTCCCGAGACCTCAGGAGACCCTCGGCCGGCATCATGTCGGCGTTTGGAGGAGCGGAAGGCCCTTCACTGGAAGGACGTGGGAGGCTGCTGTGTCCCGGCAGCCTCTGATCCTGGCTCAGCGCCCCCGGCCAGCATTCGCATCGGTGCCCTGACTGATGGGACCAGGCGGGGCTGGGGGCTCTCTCCCCAGGGCCTGTCCCAGGGCCACCTGGGAGCCACCCCACCAGCCTGCCAGGTCTAGGGCTCTGCTCAGTGAAAGGCCTGCCAGGTCCCCGCTGACTCCCGGCTGCCCCGGGCCCGGGCTTCTCTCTGAGGCTCTCACCTGGAGCAGGTGACAGATCACACACGAGAGTGCCGTGTTATGCGTGTGTGCAGGCTACACGCCCCTACACGCCCGTCCGCTCGCGTGTGCCCCGATCTTGTCCTGGTCCGAGCACGGCAGGTGTCAGCTGTGAGTCCGGGGGCGTGTGGGGGGGTGCCCTGGAGGTTTAAGCAGCAGAGGGTGGCCCTGGCCCCCACCCGGCATGGCGTGCAGCTCGGAGCAGGAGGCCAGTGGAGGGGACCTGGGGCCCGCAAGGCACGGGGGCTGTGTCCTCAGGGGCGGTGAGGGAGACGCCGTGGGTGTGGTGAGGCGCCCACGGAACCCCGGCAGCAGTTGTGGGTGTGAGCAGAGGGGCCAGGGACAGGCTGGCATCTGGGCACGGACGTGGGGCGGGGGGCAGAACAGGAGAAGGTAGGGGCGGCGGGGCGGCTGGTGGCCCGGCAGAGCTGCTGCCTCAGGGCCCTTGTCTGGGGACAGCGCCCATGCGTCCTGGTGGTCCCTGCGTCACAGGCTTGGTGGGGGTCGAGGGTGAGGCCGACCTTCCCGAGGGGCCTTGGTGGGGTGGGGGCCACATGGGGCATGGTGGTGTCCAGCCCCGCCCCTCCCGCTGCCCCGTAAACTGTCCTCTTCCTCTCAGGCTGGTTCTTAGTCACCCTCCAGAAGGGCGGCCCCAGTGCCCTGTGTTGCCTGCTGGCTTTCTCTCTTGTTCTGGATGGCGAGGCCTGTTGGCCCTCCTCCCTCTCTGCCCAGGGGCTGGAGGCCTGGCGACCACTATGCCCCCCCCACCCCCCCGGCCGGTCAGGGCGCTGGGAAAGACGCTGTCCCTCACCACCCCTCAAGGACATTGTCCTAAGAGTAGAATGAGCCCCAGAACAGCTTCATTGTTCCTGGGGTTCTGGTGTTTGGGGTTTTTTTTGTAAAGTCCTTTTAACAGTTACTTTCCAGTGACCGCTAAGGAAAAGAAAAGGTTCCGTTCCACCCTGCCTGGTCCAGCGGGGGACTTCCCCTGATTTTCTGATGCTAAAAGGGAGGTTTTGCAGGGGTGTGGGAGGCCTTGTGCAGCAGGGCTGGTGGCGGGTCCGTGACGTGGCGAGGACTGTAGGGCCACCGGAGGCCTCCCCGTGTCGGGGCTGATGTCCAGGGTCTTCAGGGACACCCCTTCCCAGAGCCCCGCCCCGCCCCTCCCGTCCCCTCCCTGCATTCTCCTCCACAGGAGGGTTGGTGGGGGGTGGGTGGGAGGACCTCCCTCTGGGAGCCAGGCCAAAGGTCCCTCCTTGCGGAGGGAATGCGGACCCCTCCATTGAGAGCCACTGAGGTCTGGTTCCCAGGGGAGGGGCAGCGACTGTTTCCTTAGAAAACTCTTAACTTATTCTTGTCGACGGTGTGGAAATAACAGAAAAGGTGACCCATTTAAGTTTAAAAAAAATCAAAGCAAATCTGTAAAACTGCTATTTTCACTTCATTTTGGGGTTTGGGGTTGTCTTGCAAAGTTAATCCGCTTCCTCTGTACCACAGTAATCAGAAAATAGGTTAATTTAAGCATAATATGAAACATGAATTATCACGTGGAAAATATTAATGGTACTTACAAAAATAGCTCTGCAGTTTCTAGAACTGTGAAATCTGCAGGACCGTCCATGACGCAGCCCTTGGGCTGATTTAGAGGTAGTGGTCCCAAGCGTGGGGGCTGAGAGCTACGCTGTAGGAGACGTGGGTGCTGTTGGCAGGACTTTGTCACAAAGCCTAGGTGGGATGCGGTGGCCCGGAGCCCCACCATCGCCCCGGGGAGCCACACTCTCTCCTCTGCGGCCTCCCTCTGAGGCGAGGCGGGCATCCCTGCAGGAAGGAGCCTGCGATTCCCTGCTGCGCCCACCCCGGGGAGGGGTTCAGGGGCCCAGCAGGGCTGGCCCCGGTCTTGGCGGTGGGTCCACGTGGCTGCAGGAGCGGGGCTGACTGCCCGCCCCTCGAGCTGCTGCGGTCCCTGTGGGCAACAGGCTCACCCCGGGCGGGAGAGTCCAGCAGAGCGGGGGGGGGGTCGCTCTGCGGGGTGCCATGTGCCTGCCCGGCGCTGGTGCCCACCCACATGCACAGCTTCTCTCTGTGTCTGCTCCGCTCCAGCTGCGTCTCTTTGGGTGTTCCCACCCTGTGCTTCTCATGTGTAGGGTCTGTGGGTGTCTGCCCCTCTTAGGGGTCCGTGCAGGTCCACGGTTATGGGTTCTTGAGGGACTTTCCCCTGCATGGTGGGCGGGGGCCCCAGGCCCTTGTTGGTCGTGGTGGGCCTCTTGGGCCAGCACGTGATGTGGGCGTGTCCTTCTGGGCTCAGCTCCACACTGCCACGGGGACGCTCGCTTGTCTTCTCCGGTGTCAGAGTGTGCGGACCGGGGTTCCGGGGCTGAGAAGCGGGGCTGGAGGCTGCTGCCCCCACCGATCTCCGGGAATCCCAGCCTGACGGCTGTGACAGCTCCACCTCCACCGGGGTTCAGAGAGGGGGGGTGGGTTGCTTTGAAGGCCCCATGCTGCCCAGCAGGAACTTTTCATCTCTGTCTGTGGTCCTGGCTGTTTTTCTGCTGATCCGCTAAATGACAGGAAAATTGCAGAATGAGCAGCTGGACCGTGGGGCGCTCTGAATGTCACGGAGAGACCCCAGGCTCCCTGGCCGGCCCCTGCCCCACGGGGGTCTCCCCGGGACCCCCGCCTCGAGCCCCCGCCGGGCTGCGGTCATTTACACTCACCTGTCCCTGCTCTGGGGGACAAATCACTTTGGGTCCTGTCCTGGGGCTTGGAAGTCTCAGGAATGCTTCCAGTGTGTTTCTTGCTCCTCACCTAGAATCCGGGTGACAGACCCTCAGTGCTGCCTCAACTCCAGACCAGCAGTGACTTTCTAATTCAGAAATATCAGTTAGGAGTGGAATTCCGTGTTAAGATTCAGTTAGAAATAGATGTGTCGTATTAAGATTCCTAGACTTTTTCTTTTCTTTTTTTTGTAAGATTGCTATGTTTTTTTTTTTTAAACGTGGTTTTCGTATGCCGTCTGTAACTTTTAAAAAATGCTCCCTTAGACATGTTTTTGCCGATTTGTACATTTGTAAGAACGTCTCTCACCGCTTTTCTGAGGCCTCAGTCTGGGGGGTGCAGGCTTGTTCTTGCGGGTGGAAGGCCCCTGAGGTTGGGGGCCGGGGTGGGGGGACTGCTTTGCCTTCCGAGTGGCTTGTAAGATGGTGATGGGGCCACAGGTGATGCCGAGTTGATCCCCCAGAGGGTGCTGCCCCTGGGTGCCGACCTGGGCGTGCCCACGTGCCCATGTCTTGCCAGGGGACCTAGGTCTTCAGCTGCTGAGGGTCGGGGCACAGAGCGGGGAGGGCCAGAGGGCGGGTGCTGGTGGGGGGAGCGGGTGGATGCCGGCCAGCGCGCTGAAGGTTCTCCTGCCCCCTGCTGTGTGAGGTGGTGGCCTGAGCAGCGCCCTCTGACCCTACCTGTGAAGTGGCACCAGGCTTGAGAGAGCCAGCCGGGGTGGGGCTTCCGGGGCGCCCACTGCCAGGACGCCAGGCCACAGGGTTTGGGAGGCGGGGGCCGGGGTGGGCCTCAGGACCTCGGGGCCGCCCTCCGTGTCAAGCCTCTGCATTTGTGTGCAGCCCCACACCCACCCGCCATGGGACCCTGGCCAGGGCCACGTTGTCACCCTGGACATGCCCTGGCTGCCCGGCCAGGTGCCCAGTGGATGCCAGCCCCGCCGGGACCTTGCCTGACCCCTGACGCCGTCTCGGTGCCTTGGACCTTGAGCGGCTCCCCGGGCTCCTCAGTCAGGAACCCTCGATCCTCGGTGGTTGGGTTTTTCAACCAACAGTTCCTCTTATTTTTCTCATAGACACTTCTAGTAATGGCTTCGTTGGGATGTAATTCGCATGCCAGAAAATGCGCCCTTTCTAAGAGCGCGGCCTGGTGAGTTTTAGTGTATGCCGCCCGTCACCGTCGTCTAACTTTAGGACGTGTCCACCACCCTGAAAGAAACCCGTGCCCCGTGGGCCCCCCATCACCCAGCACCCACCGATGCACTTCCTGTCTGCGGAATTTCCCGTTCTGGACGTTTCACGGGAATGGGACCATGTGGCCTCTCACGTCTGCTCCTCTCACCAGGTGCTGTGTCCTCACGGCTCCACCGTGTCGCGTGTCTGTGCCTCACTCCTCGTCAAGGCCGAGCGATACTCGGCGTGTGGATGGACGGGACCACGTTTTGTTTTTTCATTCACCCACTGACGGACATTTGGCTGTTACGAATAATGCTGCTTTGAATACTCGTGTCTGATGTTTTTGCGGGTGTGTTTTCAGTAATCTTGAGTACAGGCCCAGGAGTGGAGTTGCTGGACTGTACGGCAGTTCTGTAGACTGTTCCACGGCGACGGCAGCTCTGTTCCTCCACCAGCAGCACACAGTGTTCCGGTTTCTCCACATCCTCACCGCCGCTTTTTTTTTTTTTTTTTTTTGCGGTACGTGGGCCTCTCACTGTTGTGGCCTCTCCCGTTGCGGAGCACAGGCTCCGGACGCGCAGGCTTAGCGGCCACGGCTCACGGGCCCAGCCGCTCCGCGGCATGTGGGATCTTCCCGGACCGGGGCACGAACCCGCGTCCCCTGCATCGGCAGGCGGACTCTCGACCACTGCACCACCAGGGAAGCCCCCTCTCACCGACGCTTTGTAGCGTCCATCCTTTCAACAATTACAGCCCTCCTAGTGAGTGTGAAGGGGCACCTCACGGTGTTTTTTTAAATTCTACGTTTTTTTTGAGGTGGTTGTAGGTTCACCTGCAGGCGTACGAGGTGACAGATATTCCCGTGCACTTGGTCTAGATTTGGCACCAGGTGTGAGTCCCTCTTTCTAGTCCTCTCGGGTATTTACCGGGGGTCACGGGGTGGTTGTACACCAGCTTTCCTGGCAGCTGCCCCGGGTCACATCCCTGCCAGCGGCGCGCAGGCTCCCGATTTCCCTGAATCCTCACGACACTTGCTTTCTGGTTGTGATCGTCGCCGTCCTGACGGGTGTGAGGTGCGTTTCGCTGATGGTCAGTGACACTGAGTGTGTCTTCGCGTGCTTGCGCTTGCTGGCCGTGTGTGCGCCGCCTTGGGAGCAATGCCTGTCCGGGGCCTTCGCCCTTGAGATGGCTTGTTTTTGTCTCGAGTTTCCGTTCCCATGTGTTCTGGATCCAGGTCCCTTATCAGAGGTGATTGCAGAGGTTTTTTCCGTTGTGCGTGCTGTCTCCTCGCCTTGTCGATGGCGTCCTTTGAAGCGCAAATGTCTGAGGCTGCTGAATTCCCCCTTCGCTACGCTACTTCGTCTTTGGTTCCTGTGCTTTGGTGTCATCTAAGCGGCTCACTGCGGGTGGGGCTCACACCGTCGGAGCCCTCATGGTTCCTCCAGACGCTTCACCTTCAGGTTTTCTCTGAGATGGTTTGAGGAAGCAGTTTATCGTAGGGGAGCGGCACAGAAACAGTCTCGGCCTTAGGGAGCCGGGAGGGCCCTCCCCTGGCCGCCCTCACCCCGAGAGCCCGGTGAGGACGTGAGGAGCAGAGGGGAGGTTTGGCTTGTGTCCTTCCAAGGACCCGCTTTCCAGCCGTGTGGAAAATGAGCTCATAACGGTGGCAGTGCAGGTCCAGCAGCCCCTGACGCCCAGGCCGGGCTGCGCTCGGCCGCCTTCGTCCTGACCGGTGGCCCGTGGGCGGGGCCTCGCCGCGGCGGCTCTCTCCGATCTTGGTCTTCTGGGCGTTTGGGTGATCCTGCTGCTTCCCCCCCCCCCGCACTGGCCTGGGGGGAGGTGCCGTGGGCTCTGGACCATCGTCACAGCTTCCTGGAGCAGTTGGTGTTGCAGGTTGGCGGCCAGTGGTCTCGCCCCTCCGCTTCTGCCTTCTGCACGGGACCGGCAGCAGTCACTCTCCCCACGTCCACCCGGTCCTCCCGGCGCGTCCCAAAGCCCTTCCCTGAAATCCCTGAAGTGAGAGCCGCCTTGGACGGTGGGTGAGGCGCTCTCGTGGCCCCTAGCACAGCCTGCCTGGGCCTTTGGTGCAGAATCTGTCGGACTGTGAGCTGGCAAAGGGGAGCCGCTGCCTGCAGGTTGGCTCTGAGGCTGGCTGCTCTCCCAGCACACTCGCCGCCGCCTGGTGAAGAGGTGGAGGGGGGGTGGGTGGGGAGGGGATGATATAGGGGGTGCAGGCAGGTATGTTGCACAGCAGGGCACGTGCCTCTGGAGGACACCCCCAGCTCTGTGCGAGCTTCCCCTGGAAGGTGTGCGCTCACAGCCGAGAGGTGGGGACGTGGCCCCTCGTGTTGATCTGTGGGGGCTGCTCGCTGCCTCTGGGGAGAGGCTGGCGCTCTTCCTGTATCTGCTGGCTGGGCTGGGTCAGCCTGGGGTCCGGGGGGCAGGGGGTGACACCGAGGCTGATGTCCTTCTAACAAGTTGACGACCAGGGTCTGGCGGCTGGACAGTGCGTGTCGCCTCCTGGCCGAGCACAGTGCCTGGCCGGACCCTCATCCGGGCCTGGTCCCCGAGGTGGCAGAACTCCCGCCCCCAGCAAAGAGTTGGGGGAGCCAAGTGTCGTTTCCTCCGTGGGGCAGGTCTTCCGTCCAGGCCGTGCTCCTTGGCCAGCGGCGCAGGTCTCACTGGGTGGACGCGCCCACCTGGCCCCCCAGACACATTGTCTAGTGCTGTTGGACCAGAGGGCGTGTGGGGACCAGCCGCCCTCAGCCCTGCAGAGTGCCCAGGGCAGCGGGCATCCTGGCCTTAGGCCCCGAGGCCAGAGGGGACGCCTCTGTGCTGCGAGAAAACAGACCGATCCAGCCCGGGGAGGGGGGTGGTTACCGCTCTCCTCTGGCTGCCAGTGCGCGGCCTGCACAGCTGAGCTTCGCATGTGCACGACCCTGAGCAGGTGTGTGTGCCCCCTGGGGGTGCAGGGAGGCCCCTCATCCTGACGGCCCGGGGCGCCCTGGACAGACGCCTGCCTCCATGCAGGTGGCGGATCTCAGGGCAGCGCGGCGCCCGTCTGGACAGGTGGAGCCTTGTCACCTGCACGTCCCACAAGGGCTCACAGATGCAGTCGTGGACCTGAGCAGGGAGGTGACTGAGTGGCCGCTTGCTCCAGCTGGGCAGCCGCCTGGGTGGCATGCACTCCCACGTGCTCCATGCTGGGCCCAGCCCTGGCAGCCCCGCTGCGCCGTGTTCAGGCGGCATCTCCCTCAGCCCTGCCTGCATGTCTGTGTTCGAGGCCTGAGTCTGAGCCTTCCTCTCTGAGCCCCGGGCCCTTTGGGGCTGGTCCTGCCCTTGCTGCTGGGCTTCTCTTGCTGTGTCCCGTGCAGGTTAGCGCTTGGCGGCTCTGTGCCCTGCTGGTCCCCGGCTCTGCATTGCAGTTAGTGGGATCCGCCCTTCTGTACTGCTAGGGTCGCCCCAGAGCTGGGAACGTGGGGAGTGGTATGCCCCAGCGCTCTGTGTGTGCGGACGTCACGCCGTGCGCTCAGGCCTCAGCCCGGTGCCACGAGCTGCATCTGGAACGTTCTTTCTCTTTTCTTTCCTCCCCCACGTACGTTGTCGCTTTCTGTTTTAAGATGTCCAAGGTGTAGGGCATAAGAAACAGAGCGCGGCACGGCAGGGCAGGCCCATGGGGTGGGGACTGCCAGCATCCGGGGGCTCCTGAGGTCCCCAGATGTGCAGGCCAGGGCCCAGCGTCCAGGCCCTCGTGCTGCCAGGCCCTGGGGCTCTCAGTGCAGCACTGGGGGTGGGGACTCAGAAACCCAGGGTGAGCTTTGTCTTCGATGGCCCAAAGCCCTCCTTCCGCCCCTTCCCCACCTCTGGGCCTTAGCACAGGGTGTAGGCTGCTCCGCCAGTGGGTCCAGGGCCTGCTGCCTGCAGGGAGGAGCCCCCCAGGTTTGCCTGGCTGGGCTGGCCTGCAGGGCCTTTGGGGCTCAGGCACTAAGTATGGCCCTTGGGAGCACGAGGTGGGGGACGCTGGAAGCCCCCCCGGCCCGGTCTGCCTGCTGCTGTTGCACTGGTCTCTGGCGGTGGCCACAGTCCCAACAGCCGTCCACACTCCACTCCACCCATATCCAGCGGGCCCCACGGTTTGGTGCCTCTGACTTGGCTGACGCTCCTGGTCTGGCCGGACATGAAAGTCACAGGAGTGACAGCACTCCCAAATCGTACCCCCAAATCCTTGCAGACGTACACAGGTCCCTGGGTGACACACAGACCCCACAGTGGGGAGCGCCCTACGGGCAGATGCGTGTCCTGTCCTCCGTGGTGACGGACGCGCATGGCCGCTGAGCAGTCCTGGGTGGCGGCACCCTGTGGCGGTGGGGTGTCTCCTGGGACCCACGTCTTGGCGCTGTCCCTACAGGCTTCTCAGTCAGGCAGCACCCCCACCCCCCGCGCTGGGGCATGTGCACGGGGCACGTGCTCCCACCCGGGTCCTCGTTTGTGGGGAAGTGGCCATGGGCGCCCAGCCCCACTGCCGGGGAGCGTCCTGGGCTTCGAGGCGCCTAGCGGGGTCAGGAGCTGGAGGCCACAGGCTCACCTCCTCGCACGGGGGGACATGCGGCCATGGCCGCGCACAGCTCTGTCCCCGACTGCCTGCTGTCGCTGGCCCGTCCTTCCCAGGGCTTTGAGGAGGCCGCACTCCCTCGGGGCCCTGGCAGCCCCGTGCCCGCCCAGCCTCGCTCCACAAGCCCCTCTTCTGCTGCTTCCTCGTTTTCGTAACCGGTCGGCTGCGCATCATGGAGGGCGCACCGGGGTCCGGAGTCTCAGGGGCTGCTCGGCTTCCCGAGTTGCCTCCCCGCGTCCTGGGTGGACCAGGGCTCGGGGTGAGGCGGGGGCAGGAGGCTCCGGCCCTTCTCCCAAGTGGGAAGCCGCCTCTGCCGCGCGGCTCATCTGACACCCGCCACGAGGCTCCCTGAGGTTTCTCGGAATCGGAGGAGCCGGCGGGGCCGCTGTGGCTTCTCTCCCTTGAGAACTGGGCTCAGACAGGAAACCCCACCCTTGTGGGTGTCGCCCGGTCTAGGCATCACCACGACTCCTTTCCCCTGAAAAGCAGCACCGAGTGGGTCTCTCTTTCCTGAGTGTTTTCAGGTCTGAGCAGACGGTCCCTGCTGTCTGTGGGACCCCCGAACCGTCTCCTGGGGCTGGGTGGGCAGGCTGTTTGTTGGGACAGCTGCCCTGTGCGGGGACCGACCCACAGGTCTGGGGCCCGAGGGCTACACGTTGCCTGGAGCAGAGTTAGGGAGCCTGGCTCCCTGCGCACACACCCACGTGTGCCGGCTCCTTCACCCTGGGGGGCCTGGCCCAGCCTGGCCCCCTGTCTCTTGAGTTCTGTGGTGATGGCTCTGCTGACCCTCGGGTCAGTTCTGGGGTTCAGTATTTTCTCCAAGTGCCCCCTGGGGCAGAAGGAGCCCCTCCCCCATCCACCCCACCCCTCTTGAGGTCTGGCCTGGGGGTGATGGGCACTGTCCCCCAGCCCCTCGCCCTCAGTGGCCTCCCGGATACGCCCAGGCTCCGGCCGGGGCGGGGTGGGGGAGGCACCGTCCGTCCTCCAAAGACTGTTCTGTTTTCTTGGGGAGGGACCCTGTGTCCTCAGGACTCTGGCGCCAGCAGACTGGGGGGAAGCTTGACACCAGCCCAGGAGGCCACTTGGGCCACAGCGTCCAGCAGACACAACGCTCGGCTGCTGGGCCCGGGGTCGCTGTCCCAAGCTTCCTTCCCTGACAGCAAGACTTGGGAAAGTCGAGGGGGCTTCCTTGCCAAACTGACCACAGTTCATTTTGGGAATGTTCTTTCAGGCGGGGAGGGGGCACGGCCCAGGGCTGCCCTGCCAGCCTAGCGTGCAGCTGCTCCAGGCCCCATGTGGTGAAGTCCAGAACTCTGGGGGTGCTGCGTGGCGCCCCTGGAAAGCTCTGCGTGGTGCCGACAGGGCCCTATACTCGGCCAGCGAGCCTGCCTGCCGGGCTGCCTCTTCCAGACCGGCGGTGGCCTGAGGGTAGGGGCAGGGGTCCCTCCTGCTGTCTTGCACCAGTGCCCGGTGGGTGTGTGTGCAGCACTGCTGTGGGGCCGGGCCTGCCCTGGGTGATGAGTCGGGCAGGGTGTACGCGTCCCTGGACACGACTCGTACTCAGCTGCGTCTGAGACTGGGCCCTGGGGGACCCCTCGCAACCTGCCAACGGGAACTTCTGTGTTGCTCACAGGTCTCCGAGCCCCCGGCCTCCGTAAGAAAAGCAGACGACGCCCCCTCCCAGCACCCCACACCCTCCGAGAAGGACAAGCAGTCTGGCTGGCTGCGGACTCTGGCCGGCTCCTCCAGCAAGGTGCCGTGTGGCCCGGGCGTGCGGGGCGGGCACGCGGGGCGGCCTGGGGCCCAGCCTCTGACGGCGCCTCTCTCCCGACAGAGCCTGGGCTGCATCCACCCTCGCCAGCGCCTCTCTGCCTTCCGACCCTGGTCCCCTGCGGTTTCTGCGAGTGACAAAGAGCTCTCCCCACACCTCCCAGCCCTGATTCGAGACAGGTGAGTACCCGCCAGCTCTGATGGGCATGTCTGCGTCCCAGCTCAGCCTGACCCTGCTGTGGGGCCCCGAACCAGTCGGGGAAGCAGGTTCCCGCTTTAATCATCACTGAGCTCGACGGGCACATGGTCTGGAGGCTGTGTGTCAGATCCCCAGCCCCCCGGTTGAGGCAGCTGCAGAAGTGCTGGTTCTTTGATGGCATGGGGGGTGGGGGGGGACGCTAGGATTTTCTGTGGCGTCTGGAGTTGGCCGCGCGCTCTACGTTGGCTGTGGCCTGTCCCACGTATGGTGGCTGGTCGCCGTGTTGCAGCTCCCCCAGGGCCCCGGGCTGTAGTGTCTGCTCCCTTGCACGGTCCATGGGAGCCGGGGCCGCGATGTGGGGTGGTGTGCAGCGGAGGTGCGGAGACGTGCAGGGGCACAGGGGCGGGGTGAGGGGCCGCGAGGGGCAGATGCCGAGGCCCCGATGCCTGCCACACCCCTGCAGCTTTTACTCCTACAAGAGTTTTGAGACGGGCGTGGCCCCCAACGTGGCCCTAGCACCGCCAGCCCAGCACAAGGTGGCGAGCAGCCCGCCCTGCGCCACGGTCGTCTCCCGGGCCCCCGAGCCCGTCACCAGCTGCGTCCAGCCTCGGAAGCGGAAGCTGACAGTGGACACCCCTGGAGCCCCGGAGACGCCGGCACCCGGGCCTGCCCCCGAGGAGGAGAAGGACTCGGAGGCCGAGGTGGAGGTGGAGGGAAGAGAGGAGTGTGAGTGCGGCCGCAAACCTGCCCCGGGGCGGCGGGGGCGCCCGCCCGTTCTTCCGGGGGCGGCCCCTGCTGACCCGCGCCCCCGCCGCCTGCCTTGCAGTCACCTCCTCGCTGTCCTCGCTGTCCTCCCCGTCCTTTACCTCATCCGGCTCCGCCAAGGACCTGAGCTCCCCGGGCCTGCTCGCCCTGCCTGCGGCGCCCGGCGCCCCCGATGCCGCGGCCCCCGCCGACGCCCCGAGCAGCGGGCTGGAGGCCGAGCTGGAGCATCTGCGGCAGGCCCTGGAGGGCGGCCTGGACACCAAGGAAGCCAAAGAGAAGTTCCTGCACGAGGTGGTGAAGATGCGCGTGAAGCAGGAGGAGAAGCTGAGCGCCGCGCTGCAGGCCAAGCGCAGCCTCCACCAGGTGGGGCGGGCGGGGGCCGGCGGGGGCACGAGTGTGCGGGGAAGGAGCGGGCGCTGCCCCGCCGGCCCCTTGCGCGCCGGTTCCGGGCCGCTCCACCCGGGACTGCTTCCTTTCCCGGCGGGGGCTGGAGGCCCTGCGGTTGGGCCGCCTTGTGCGCCACCTTGTGGGGGGCGGGGCTGTCACCCCAGGGCTCAGCTGCATTCACACCTCAGCCGGCGTCTGACACGTGGCCCCAGCACAGCACAGCCCTGCCAGCCCCGAGAGCCCCATTTCCACCACTCTCTCAGAAACCCGCACCAGTTCCCTGGTTCTGGTTGGAGGTGTGGCTCCCCACATGCATCTTCATGAGCGTGTTGGAGGCCGGGGCTGAGACCCCGAAAAGGGCCGCCGCCTCTCCTTCTGGCTGCGTAGGGTCCCCGGGGCCCCCAGATGGCACCGTGCCTGGGGGAGCCCCCTCCCCCGGCCGCAGGGACTCCCCCCGGGCTGTGCACGGTGGGCACCGGAGGGCCGGGGCCGGAGAGGCCTGGCGTGAGGGCGCCCCTGAGCCGGCGCCCTCGCCCCAGGAGCTGGAGTTCCTGCGCGTGGCCAAGAAGGAGAAGCTGCGGGAGGCCACGGAGGCCAAGCGCAGCCTTCGGAAGGAGATCGAGCGGCTCCGGGCTGAGAATGAGAAGAAGATGAAGGAGGCCAACGAGGCGCGGCTCCGCCTGAAGCGGGAACTGGAGCAGGCGCGGCAGGCGCGCGTGTGCGACAAGGGCTGTGAGGCCGGCCGCCTGCGGGCCAAGTACTCGGCCCAGGTATGTGGGCTGTCCGGCCGGGGAGGACACGTGCACCGTCCATCAGCATCTCAGGGTCCCTCCCCTCCTCGCGGGGCCGCCCCGGGCGTGGGGAGCCTGCAGGCCGACCTGGCCCTGCTGGGCTTTGGGGTCCTCCTTCCACGGGGGTGTCCTGGCCCCAGGCTCTCCTCACCTCCTGTCCTGGGGGGAGGGCCGCACCCATACCCGCACCCTCACCCTCACCCTCACGCACTGTTAAAAGTCTCAGCCTGTCCCAGTTGGCCACCCTGCCTGGCCTGGGGTCGGGAGACGGGGTCCCGTCTCACGGCCATCTCCGGGGCCCGGGCCGGGGCCCAGGAGGCTGAGAGGTGCCCCGAGGCCTCCGCACTTGGGGCTCGGGTAGTTCCCCAACTCGGGGTCTCCGCGGGCAGGGTTGGTGCCGCCCGGGAAGCTCCCCCAGGCCCTGCCAGGCTCACCAGCCCGGGTCCAGTGGGCGGCGGGCGGGGCGAGCCTGTGATGGGCCGGAGGGTCAGGCCGGGGCCGGGGCGGCGGCCAGGTGGGGAGCGGGCCCGGCTAACGCGGGGCGTCCCCTTCCAGATCGAGGACCTGCAGGTGAAGCTGCAGCACGCGGAGGCCGATCGCGAGCAGCTGCGGGCTGACCTCCTGCGGGAGCGGGAGGCCCGGGAGCACCTGGAGAAGGTGGTGAAGGGGCTGCAGGAGCAGCTGTGGCCACGGCCCCGCGCTGAGGCCACGGGCGGCGAGAGCACGGCCGAGCTGGGGCCCTAGCCGGACCCACTGTCTGCTGCGCGGGGCGGACGCCGCAGGGTGGGCGGGCGGGCGGGCAGGTGGGCGGCGGGGCTGGGCGCTCCGTGCCGGCGGGGCCGCTCCCCACCCGCCACCCCGGCCCCCCCAGCCCCGGTCCATATAGCACAACGTCTTACCGTGCCTAGAACCAAGCAAGTGTTTGGAACCACATACTTTTGGAATCCACTGCAAAATTTTCTACTGGCCAAGGTCAAGCAAGCACGCCGGTCCCCACCTGCAGCCGGCGCTCCGCTTGCCGGATCGTTCTAACATTTACACTTTCGTGATAAGCTATTTAAAACCCATAAGGAGACTTGATATTCGAAGAAATCAACATGTTTTTTAATGACTAACTTTTAAAAGCCCCACCCACACGTGACGCCACCTGAGGACCCGCAAGGGAGCCAGGGTGGCAGCCGCCCTGCCCCTCGAAGCCATCACAGCTCATCCCGCGCCCGCGGCCGCGTGACAACACAAAGGGTTTTTCTCCAGAGTCTATTTTTTCAGCCACAAGGAACCCCGTCTCCTGTGCTGCCACCGGGAAGGGCACGGAGAGCACCACGCAGGCACGATGAGCTGGAACACTGCCGCCTTACCCGCCCGCCGCTCCGGCCCGCCTTCCACAGGTGTGTCCGCAGGTGTGCTTGGAGGCGACGGGAGATGGGTCCGCGCTGGCTGGGCACACGCGCCCTCGACCAGGCAACCCTCTCAATTCGGCAAACCTTGCTCCTTCTGTTTGGGGACTGAGGCTGCAGCATTGGAACAAAACACAGCATTATTTCACTTCTTGTTTGTTCGTTCATTTAAACGTATATTTAGAACTGCACTTTGTCAAATCTTCCCTTCTCTTTTTATTCCCCAGTTAACTGAGGTTTTTACTTTCAAATACTGCAAACCGATTTATAGAGCATTCACATCCTAAGTGCTCAAGTGTTTAGAAACCCCTCTGGTGCTTGGTTGAACAAGGGAATCACACGAAAACGAAAATGCAAAAACTGAACTTCGGGGGGTAGTTCTGTGCCTTCCAGCATCTTGTACAGCAAACCCTGACTTGTCTTTTTACCCCCAAAATATGTCTTCAGTAGCTATTGAATCTGCCACTATCACAATGAGTTACTTGCATTTATTCCAAATAATCTCGTTTACTCTCAACTGTATGCGAATTGTATAAGGTTTCTTATGCCCAAGCTTGAAAAATGATTTCCCAGTAGACGAGGTGGTTGCCCGTCCTAAAATCATGGTATTTATTTACATGGAGAGATCTTACCAGAACCCTCTGCCCGAGTCCGTTCCAGCACCCCGGCAGCTGCGAGCGTGGCCGGGGGTGGTGCCGCAACCGCCGAGTGGAGCGGAGACCGGGTGACGGCATCGTCGGTGGGGTTTTGCCCTTGGTTTACTGGGTGGGGGCCGGGTGCGGCCGGCCTCCCTTCTAAAGTGCAATGCAAAAGGGACATCGTGTATATGCAGCGTTTGTTTGGTTGTTGTTGTTTGTTTTTTGTTTCTTTTTTGTTTTTTAATTTTTTTGCTTCTGTTTTTCTTTGCAGTTATTAAATCTGTATGCATGGAATTTAAAACCTCTGCCATACGTATATCCACCGATGGGCATTATTACCGTGTCGTGTAGAGGGTCGGTTGTGTCACGCAACACTCAGAATGCTGTGTTTAGCTTTGTTTTTCCAGAGTTGTGTTTTTGCGGTCATTTCTTCAAGGGAAAGTAAATGATGTAGTTGGAGCAAAGCGTGAAGCGTGTGTCAGTGTGCTTCTGTGCGGCTGTGCTCTGTTGCCAAGTCTGAAAATCCGTAGTGAGATCGCAGGGCCCCCGGGACCCGCCCGAGGCCACCTGCTTTGCTCCGTTTACTTTCTGAGTTTTTAGGCTCCAGAGGGAGATACATTTTTCCAAGTTGCGAGTGGGGGCCGCTGCGCCTCCTTGCCCGCGCTCTGTCCCCTCCGGTCACCCGCACGTCTCGGCCATCGGGTCTACGCCGCCACTGTCCGGCTTGGTCCCCAGATGTCGGGAAGAGCTGGAGGTGGGGTGGTGGACTCAGGCCCGCCCCGAGGTCCCTTGGCCTGCCAGCGCCGTTGGCGGCCCCTGGGCGAGGCCGGCCATGGGCCTGTCCACGCTTGTCCTCGGGGGCAGGGTCCCCGGGCTCCTGCCGTGCGGCTGCAGTTGGAGTTTCTTTGCTGAAGAGGCACTCTCCCGTAGGCTGTTGACTCTCCCCGTGTGTAATACCCATTATCGAAATGATCGTGTATTCAGTTTAATCACTCATTATTTCTATGCTGAAAGAAGACTTTTAACGAAGGGAAAAAACAACAGCAATAACATTCATATCTATGGAGCAGCTAACTCACTCACATGATATCTTGCTTTTCGTACAGAACTCGCCGATGTACAAAGCGACCATGTAAATACTTTTTCCTCTGATACTCGTGTATCATACGTATACGTGGTGGGTCCTTTGCCGGATCTCTCTTCTTACCTGGTAGCTGTCTTGTTTTCTGGGTTATTTCTACCTGAGGCAGAACATGCCCACCGGCTCGAGCCGGTTTTCTGGGCGACACCGCCCGCCGCGCCCACCAGGCTCGGGGAGGCCATCTTGTTCTTGCTTTAAGTCAGGAGTCACAAATGACACTTTTTTTTTCAATTAAGGAAAAAAACCACAGCTCCACCCTCGTACCCGCCAGGAGCGTCTGCATCACCGTCCCCTTCTCTCCTTTGCTGCTGCTAATGACAATATGATGACTTACTCACTATTCGAAAACTATTTTTATGTAATTAATGTATGCTTTCTTGTTTATAAATGCCTGATTTAAAAAGAAAAAAACAGCTTGGCATATTTCTCTATTTCTCTGTGTACCCGTTAGTCCTTTGGCGCCCCTCCCCAAACAGATGACATCGTAAGATAAAGGACTCGCTCGCCTGGCCACCCCAGAACCCCTCCTCTCCAGCCACCATCTAGGCCTGAGCCCAGGAAGGGGCGCCTGTCTTCCGGTCGATCAGACCCTGGGGCCTTTCAGTCTCCACTGAACCCAAGTGGACACGGGGCACAAGCAGGCAGGTCCCAGCTGGGGCGCCCTCCATCCCTCTCCCTCCAGGTCACGCCAAGCTGCGGCTCCTCCTTGTACTGTGGGCGTCGGCTGGGGGCCCTTCCTGGCCTGTCCCCCACGGGGCCTGGAGGCCTGCCCCCCCCACCCCGGGGTAGACGGCCAGCTCCCTGCAGAGTTGCCCCATGTCTTTAACGGGGAGGGGGCCAGGTGGTATCAGAACCGCAGACCCCAGTGTGCTGCCCTGAAGGATGAGCAGAGGGCCACCAGCCGCCTGCCCGACTACCTAGGGGCTTCCCCAGGACCGCCGCGCCCCCGGTTCTGGGCCCCCGAGTGCCACCTCACTAAGGCTTCCTTTGGCCACCCAGGTCCGGCCTCCCAGCCCAGGCCGTGGGGCCTCCCAGGTCACCTGGAGAAAACGCACCGCAGCCTGGGAGGGCTCCCGGGTCCCTACTCCTCCCCCCAGCCTTGGGAAGCCCCCCAGACCTGGGCCCAGAAGTGCTCCCCTGGAGCCCCCGGGGAGGGGGGACACGAAGGGCTGCAGTGTGGAAGCAGAAGCCCACTCCGCCCAGGCCAGGCTGGGGCGGGGACAGCTGGGCCCAGGAGAAAGCAGCCCCGAGGTCCAGGGTCATGGGGTGCCACCTAGGGGCGGGGACAGGTCAGGGGAAGGGAGGTGGGCGGGGCCCTAAGCTGTAGCCCCGCCCCTCCCGCCCGCCGCATTGGACCCGAGAGCGCTGCCTGGGGCCCTGGGCCCGATGCCCTCTGCCCCCCTCGCTGCAGGTGTCACCTGGGCTTGACTCCTGTCCCTCTCAGGAGTGGCCTTCCACTGAGCTGTAGGGCCATCAGTCAGAATCTGAGGGCCCCCTTCCCCGGGCAGGGCTGGACCCTGGGGCACTGCCCTGCAAGAGATGAGGCAGGCACGGCCCCCAGGGAGCGCTCCTGGCCCACGCACCCAGAGCGGGGAGGAGAGAGGGAGAAAGGCCGGTGGCCAGACACTGTGTCCGCGTTACTGGGCCGTGCGGTCCCTCGTCCACCTGACCGCTGTCTCTGCCTGGACATCCAGGGTGCCGCGCAGCACTATCTTCTGGGGTCTCCTGAGTGGTCAGCCGTCCACTGCGGCCTGTCGGGGGTCCTGCAGGCATGGACGCCAGTTGAGGGCAGCTGAGGCCCTGCCACTCCCAATGCTGGACACGGACGTCGTCCTCACGACCTCCACTGAGCCCAGCAGGGTTGGGTGGTGTGACTGGGGGTGATGTCCGGTGTCCAGATCTGCCGCCCCTGCGGGGCATTGTCACCACTGAGTGGGCGCCATGTGCTTCACAGTCTGCACTTGTCCCCAGAGCTGACGTGAGGCCTCATTCTGGGCTCCGCCTGGCGACGACCTCTCCTCACCCTCCCCCAGAGCATCTCTGGCCGCCAGCGCCCAGCCCCTCGGCCCCTGGCTCTACCCCGGCTCCCCGCTCGGGCGGTCCACGTAACACCCATGGTCCTGACGGCCAGGGAAATGGGTGGGGGGAGGTGTTCCCGAGGGAGACTGGGGGCCCTCTGGGGCTGGGGGAGTGCAGTGGGTGTGCAGTCTGGGGGTGTCCTCACGGCCAGCGTGGTGCTCAGCCCGTCGGGGGCCTGGAGCTGGGCCGGTGGCAGCTCCCGGGGGCTCCGGGCTCAGCTGTCTTCCTGCGCTGCCCTGGGCTTCCCTCTGGGTTCACCTCTGGGTGGGACCTGATGGCATTAAAGGGCTCTGGGCACCCCCGGCCCAGAGAAGACAGGATGGGAGCCGTCTGAGCTCAGAACCCCCTTCCCGAGCCCATGCTGAAGGGGTCAGGGCACCCCGAGGGCTCAGAGAGAGGAGATCAGACCCTCGGGGAGGGAGGGACCCCTCCTCGGGAATTCCTGGCAGCCCCATGCCCCACCCCCCCACCTCTGAGTCCCCAGGCTCGGGACTGTCACACCAGCAAGGGCCTCTGTAGGGACCCACGGGGCCATCCCCCAGCCTGGCCTTTGCCCAAGGCCCTGGTTTGGAGAAAGTGTCCCTGCACCGGCAGCTCTCGGCGGGCCCCCCGCCCACGTTGGGGCCAGTTCCCAAGTCCCCCCGAGGCCTGGGGTGACGTGAGCCCAGGGCGGGGTGCTCCTGAGAACCTCCTCGGCTCCCCAGCTTCTGTCCCTGCCCCGTGGCTCCCACCCCCCGGCTTTCACTTCTGCTCCGTCACTGGCAGCTGCGGGCCCCACCCCGGCCCCCTGGGCTCTCAGCTGTGCCTGCCTGTGTCTTGGGGTTCTCACCCCTCTAGTCTGCCGGTCCCAGAGCCACAGTCTGGCCCCCCAGCCCCTACCCAGCGTCCTGTGGTCAAAGGGGCCAACCGCAGGCCGAGCGCCGGGCCCTTATCCGGGGAGGCGGATGCCAGGCGCGCCCTCGTGGAAAGAGGAAGCCGCCTGCCCTTTACAGCAACAGATGGCACAGCCCCTCCTCCCTTCCCCGAGCCCCTGGCCCTCGGTGGGGCCCCCACCCAGCTTCCACCCCACCCACACCTCCAGCAGAGCGCAGCTGTGGCCAGCAGCCGCCTCCCTGGCCCACCTGGCCCCAGACCCCAACCTGCCCCTGCCCCCTCGTCTCTGCCTGTCCTGTCGCAGGGTCACCCCTTCTTGCTGGCCAGGAGGAGAACTGTGGGAGGGCTCCACGAGCGGGTCTAAGATTAGGGCGGTTCACGAGACCCCTGAGGCCTCCTTCCCACACTGTGCTCACCAGGCCGCTGGGCAGCTGGTGGCCCACCGGGGCTGGCCAGGAGCCCTGGCCGCACTCTGGGTGACCTGGGTAGTCCCCCCTCTCCCCGCAGGGAGGTGGAATCCCCTAGGGAACAGGGACGCTGGCTCATCCCCCAGGAAAGTCTGTGTGCCCTCAGGAAAGGGTGGGGCTGTCAGCAGAATGTGAAACCAGGGCCTCGGAAGTGACCCTGAACCCCTCCCCACAGAAACCCACTGTGCTCTGGGGGGCAGCAGCCCTGCACCCTCCTGTCTGCCCACCCACTGACGGGCGACCCTGGGAAGGATACGGGGACAGAACTTTGGGGACCTGGATGCCTGCCGGCCCCTGCCCCCAAGGATTGAGGACGTGCGCCTGCAGGGCCATCTGTGCCCAGGCCTCTGCCAGAGGCCAGGGCCGCTGGGGCTGCTAGCCCTGGAGCAGGTGGCCGCACAGCAGGGGGGTGGGCAGGCAGGTGGAGTCAGCCCGACCTGGCTTGTCGTGGAGCGTCCTGTGCCAGGCAGGTGTCCGGCCGGGCTGGGGTCGGGCCTTCCTGCTCTGTGCCCGGCCTGGCAGCCCCTGCAGGCAGGAAGCTCGGCCCAAGCTCTCTCCCAGGGCACTCCTGCTGCCGTGGAGGCCTGTTCCGGAAACCTCCAGGGATAGGGCACCTTGTGTGGGAGGGAGCCTGAGGTTGCCTTCTCTGCAAGGCCCCCATCACAGCACTCATGTCCAAGGCCACCTGAGTCCTGCAAAACCCAAGCAGAGAGGGGAGGCAGGTAGCTGGCAGCGCCCCGTCACCGGTGCCCCCTGCAGCCCCAGAGAGGCAGGTGGCATCGGGTACCCCCTGCACCCAGGCAGGCCGTGGGCGCGGCTCTGCGGTCTACAACCTGGCGTGTAGGGAAAGCCCTGGCAGCGCGCGCTTAGTGTCGGGGTGCCCACCCTCCCCCTCCTCAGCCCCTCAGGTTTCCTCCTCCCACCCCTCCCCCACGCTCAGAACCCTCTGGTCCCTCCACCGAGTCAGGAGAAGCAGGTGCCGCTGGGCGGCAAGTGCGCACCGACTTGCATCAGGGCCCACCCCACAGGCCTTCCTGGGCTCCATCCTCTGCGGCCCTGGGGTCCCCAGGCCCACGGCGAGGGTGCGGGTGGGGGCCTGCCTGGAAGGAAGCCCTGCATCCTGAAACCCTCCAAAACCAAACCTCCCTGTTCTGGCCGGGCGGGTGGGGCGGGGCCAGCTGGTGACCCTGGCCGGGCCTAGTGCAGGGCCAGGCTGGGCGCGCTGCGTCAGGCCTCCAGGGCTGTGCTCACGGTGCCCTCCGCGGGGCTCCCAGCCAGAGCGGCTGGCAGTGGGACCACCGGACAGATGCTCACCTGTGAGCACGAGAAAGCGTCAGACACGGGGCAGCGGTGGAGAAGACCCTCCACCCTGCCCAGTGAGCAGGACACAGGGCCCAGGAGCTCCGCTGGAGAAGAGGAAGGGGCTGAGCCACCAGGGCTGGGGTCAGAGACCCAGGTCCTCAGGCCCAGGACGGCTGCGGCACCTCGTCTGGGGCAGGGGTCTCCTGGCCTTGGGGGGCAGGTTCTGCTCGGGCGAGCGGCTGCGGGGCTGGGGCCGGGAGGAGAGCACCGGTGCGCCTGCTCTACACGCCCGGGGCCGGACTCGTGGAGGCGCCACCGAGAGGCCCAAGTGACCCAGTGCTGCGGCTGGCGCCGAGTGGGCAGCAGAGCCCAGGCAGCCAGGCCGGGTCATCCTGTTTCCCTCCCCTCTCCTCTGTTCTGCGTACACCTGGGGTTCCATCGGGCGCCAGAGGGCTGCAAGAGCCGGGCAGGATGGCGAGTTCCCATGAGTCCAAACCCCCACCCTGCTCTGCCCTCGGCGGGGCCTTGACCTGGGGGACGTGTGGCCCACACCCCAACTTCCTGTTTCTAAGAAAAAACAGTCCCAGAAAAGGCTCTGGTGGTTTGTGGAGGAGGTTCCCTGCCAAGGCCGGGCCGGGGAAGGGTGGTGTTGCGTCCAGAGGGCTGCAGCCGGCGCAGCCAGGCAGGTGTCACTGGCCGCGTCACTGGGGCGTCTGCCGTTCCCCACAACTGCTTCCCCGGCGGGAAGGCAGCGGCTGCTCCAACACGCCCGGTGTTGGGAGGCCCAGCTGGTCGGGGCTCCTCCGCCCAGTGCGGCCTCCCTGCAGGCACCCCTGCCAGGACACGGGCCTCGCCCCCGCCTTCCTGCGCCCCCGTGCCTGAGGTTGGCGCTGGGCCGGGTGCCCGGGCCTTCCCCCAGCCCCGGTTTACGCGGCACCCGCGAGACCGCGTCTCGGCCAGACGCCAGGGTGGCCCCCGGCCCTGGAGGTACCACCCCGCCTTGTCGGAGGCAGACTAGGCTCCTCCCCTTGCCCCGCCCACCCTGGGGGGAAGGGCGGGGGCGGAGAAGCCCCTGGAGAATTATAAGGCTGGTTCCCAACATTCCAAATTCCTGCTCCTTCCGGCTTGGCCGGAAGCCGGGCTGGGGTGGGGGGAGGCGTTGGCGCGCGGGCTGGGTGCGGAGGCCTGTGGTAGGCCCTTTTGGGGTGAACCTAAGCCCCTTTGCCGCCTGCTTTGCACGCGGCTCCGGGTTCCCGGTCCGGAGTCTAGGGGTGCGGGTCGGGGGCCACGCCCTGCTGGGCCAAGGCTGCGCGCCACCCCAGGAGGCCTCTCCCAAGTCACGCGGGTCTCGGACGCCCAGCAAACGTGCCGATGGGGGTGCAGAGCGCGAACCCGAGATGCACCCCCAGCACGGGGTGTCCGTGTGGGGCCCGGCACCCAGTGAATCAGGCAGCGAGTAGGTGTCTCCGCCGGAGTGAGTCACCCGGAGGGTGTGCGCCCCTCGTGGGCGGTGCTAGGAGCCTGGGGGGCGGGCTGCGGGGACAGGGGCGGTGGGTTACGCCCTGCCCAGGAAGGCCCTGCTCCAGTCGGGACAGGGCAGATCCCCCCAACTTCCTTCCCCGGAGCTGCCTCCTGAGATCCAGCGAGGCTGGAGAGGGGAGGCTGCTGCGCCCCATCTCCGCAGTCGAGGGGGCTTCCCCAGCAGAGCCGGGGCGGCGGGAACGCAGGCGGCCGGGGTCGGGAATGGCCGCGCAGCTGCCGCGCCCCCGCCCCGTGGCCTCAGTTTCCGATTACGCGTCTACAGAAACCCCGACGCGGCCCCCGGGCCCCGCCGCTCGGTTTCACTTCCCCTCCCCCTTCCCGGCGGGGGGCGCGGGGCTCTGTCCGCCTCCGATTCCGACGGGGGTGGGCACGGCGGCGCTTCCGGCCGTGGGGCGGGGTCGGAGATGGGGTTACGACGGGGCGGCCCGCCCCCGCCTAGGCCCCTCCTCTCCACGCCTGCGCCGGGCGCGGGGGTGGGGCCGCGCGTTCCCCCGCCGCCGCGAGGTCGACCCCTCCACCCACCGCGAGGGGCGGGATCAGGTTCAGGCCCGGGGTGGGGGTGGGGGCGGAGCGGGCCGGGGCAACCCACGCGCCGCAGCCCGGGCACTCGGGCCCGGGGCCCGGGGGTGGCGCGCGCTCGGGAAGGAGGGAGCGGGCGGCAGGAAGTGCCCCCCCTCCCGCCCTGCGCGCTGGGGAGAGGCGGGATGGGGGGGAGACAGAGGTGTACCCTGTGGGGGGAGGGGCCTTGGGGGCACGTTGGGCTGGAGCCCCCCCGCCCTCGCTCCGGGGTAAGATAGGGGCTCCCCACGCGCTCCGAGCGTCTCCCCTGCGGGGGCGGGCGGGCGCTGACGTATCCACGCATCCGAGCGCCGCGCGGCCTAGGGGGGCCGGGGTGTCGGCGCGACCCCCGGCGGCGGAGGCGGGAACTGCACCTTCGGGCCGAGCGCGGGGAGGGGCTTGCTCCGGGGTCAGCACACGAGCCCGCCCTCCCCAGGAGGTTTCCGCTCAGCCTGCTTGGGTGTCCTTATCTTTGGGGGGCCGCCTGCCTTTTATGCCAGATCCGAAGCAAAACGGATCCTTTAAGACCCCTCGAACTTTGGGCAGCGCGTTCCCACCGGTGTGGAAAAGCATCCCTGTGAGAACCCTGCGCGGGCTCCCTGGAGGCCTTGGGCCCCGTCCCTCCCCACTGCCCTCCATGCAGGCGCAGACTTGAGTTTAGTCACTGCTGGGGGTGGGGGTGGGGAAGCCCCAGGGCACCCCAGCCCCCAGGGTGGGAGGTGGGATGGGCCTTGAAGGATGTGACCAGAGAAGGCCTCGCACGACCTGCTCCCCCGTAGAAGTGCTCTCCCCGCCTCTCTCTCTGTCCCTGTCTTCTCTAGGCCTCGCCTCCTCTGTCCCCAGCCCTCACTGTCATCAGGATGATAACCCCCTCGTCTACACACCCTTCCTCTCCCTGGCACTGGCTGGTACTTGGGGCCCCCTCCCCAGGCCCTGCCTTGCCTCTGGGACCTCACCTCCCCGCCCCCCACCAGCTCACAGCAGGTCTGGGATGTCCACTGGCCAGCTCTCCAGTGCACCCGCTGGCCAGCAGGTTCTTTCCAGATCGGGGCCTTTGTGGTGCTCCAGGTGCACCCCCAGCCCTGACCCAGGCATCTGCCTGAAGGCTCCCCTTCATCTCTGCTCCACCTTTGCCCTCTTTTCTAGTGGGGTCCTCGAGAGGGGCTCACCAAGGATTAGCGCACAGGATGAGAACCCCTGGAGGGCCAGCCCGGCCTCGATCTGGTGCAGAGGCCCCCGGTGGCTGACGCGGCCAGGCTGGCATCTGTGCTGCGTGGAGGGCCAAGGAGTGTTGCGGGCTCGGGGGTGCGGGGGGTGGACAGCACTCCTCCCGGGCCCCTCCCCAGGTGGTCCCACCCACTGGGCTCTGGAGCCGCATCTGTGGGAGGGAGCTGTTCTGGTTCCTGTTGCCGGGTGTCCAGGGGGCAGGGTCGGGGGGGGGCTGACAGTGCTCTGAGCCCCTGTGGACGGGAGGGTTACCAGGAGGACGGGTGTCCGTGTTCGGGGGAGCAGTCCCGCTCAGGGGCCGTGTGGGGCGGGAGGGCTGGCCTGCCGGCTGAGCCCGCACATCTGGTGTCCCCATGACAGTCCTATTTATAGTCTCCATCGGAGAACGTCCCCGGCCGTGGCAGTGGGGCGCCCGCCCGCGCCTCAAGACCCAGGGCCTCGCGCCAAGAGGAGCCCGGGCTGGGGCAGCTGTGGCCAGTGTGGGTCACCGCCTGGCTCGCTTGCTCCCGGGACGCCCCCAGGCTTGCTGAGGGCCAGAGGCGGTCCCGGGCCTGAGGAGGGGGGCCCGTGGCAGCCGCTCCCCACCTGCCTCCCAAGGTCCCCTGTGCCCACCCCAGCCCGGCTTTTCCATCAGAGAGGCCCCGGGCTGGCCCTCAGTGGCTGTCCCTGCCCTGAAGGGAGGGGGCAGGAAGGGGGGCGCCGCGGGCAGCTGTCTGTGTGCCCTGGTGGTGCTGAAACAGGCCTGGAGACCCTCGCCCGACTCCGCCAGGACCGAGGGCTCCCAGGGCACCTCGGGCTAGCAGTGAGCTCACCGAGCGGGCCAGGCTGCCCCGGAGCCTGGCTGGCAGGCTGGCCCCCCTGCGCCCTCCAGGAAGCCCTCCCTGGGGGTGGCGGGGGGGTGCTCTGCACAGCTGGCCTCGCCACCCGACTGGCACCGAGACCAGGCGGCCTGCCCGGGCTGCGGAGAAGGGCGGCCTCCGCCGGGGGCATCCTGGGCGACCCGCCGGCCAGCGGGAGGGGAGGCTGGGGGGAGCGGCCTGGAGTGCTCTGAGGGGCTGTGACTGCCGAGGCCCTGCTGGGAAGTGGGCTGGGCAGAGGGCAGGCGCCCCCAGCTCTCCCGGCTCTTCCCATCTCTGTGTGCGTCCCTTGTCTCTGGCTCAGACTCCAGTCGGGGAACGAAGTTGCCAGGACTCAGGCGCGTGGCTGTCACTCGGTAAATGGCCCTTCCGTGAGTGGACCATCTGGAGTCAGTCCCCAGCCCCAGAAGTCAGAGGCAGGAGGAGGGTCCACCGGGGGCGCCGAGGCCCGGGGGAGAAAGGAGCCCCCTCCCAGAGCCTGCTGGAGCCCGTGTAGCCTCCTGGGGTGTAAGGCAGCCTCAAGGCAGCCCCCCATCAGCCTCTGTCCATCTGCCCGCCCCACCCCGGTGTGGAGGAGGGTGGCTTGGAGGCCCCACCTGGCCCACTGGTGCTGCTCTCCTGGGAGACTCCCAAGAGGCCTGCCTGCCTCTGAGGAGAAGGCCCCAGGCGGGGGGCTCTCCAGGCCAGAGGCAGACGCATAGCCGCCCCCGAGAGGCAGGCCTGCCGGAGCCCCCGCCTGCCTGGGGGGCACCGTCTGCCGGTAGGGCCCTGCCTGCGGCCGCCTTGCCGCTCTGGCCTTTCGTGGTCCAGGCTGGATGCTGCCCCTCCCAGGACCCCCTCTTCCCTCCCAGCTCCTCCTCCAGAGCTGGTGTAATGGCCGGGCCAGCACCTCTGGCTTCTGCTGACCCTCCCTCTTCTTTTTTTTTTTTTTTTGTTGAGAATTCAGATTTTCTACAGATTTGTCTGTGGGACACAGTGTGAGGACTGGGGGTCCTAACGGGCTGGGGGCGGTGCCTCTGGTGTCTGAACCCCCCCCAGCACCCCCTGACCTTCAGCTGAAGTCCTGGTGGGTCCCTGGGGCCGTGGCTCAGGCGCGCGGCCAGGAGCGGTGCCTGCCCCCCACCCAGGACTCCTGGCAGCGGGTGGGCACGAGGGGAGGGGCAGGGGACAGCGCCTTTCACCTGGGACCGTCCTGCCCCCACCCCACCTCCTGGGTTCCAAGCAGCCCCTGCCCTCGGGCCTTCGGAAAGTAGGAGGTTTCGTGGGCCCTGTGTTTGCAGAGGCTGCCGACTGAACAGCCAGCTTCGCTCCAAGTCTGCGGGGGCACCCACGGTGGGCAGCCCCCGCCCCACGTCCCGGGAGGCCCGCATCGTCCTTGTGGGGCGGCGACCTTGAACTTGCTGCCCTGGGTTTGGGGACTGAAAATCGTGATTCTGATTTGGAATTCAACCCCAGAAGATGCCTCCTGACCCGGACGTGTGGGAAACACAGCAGCTGCTTCTGTTTCCAGCATTTTTGTTTTTTAAATTGAAACATCATTTTCATTGTTTTTCTTTTGACAGAAGCGTGGTTTTATCTTGAAGCAAAGAAGGAGCTGCAGAGCGACTTGCCGAGTCTTGGGGTGGAGCCGGTGGATGACGGGGCCTGGAGGAAGCTGTCTTAGGGGCTTTTCAAGGGCATGGGGTCCTGGCCAGGGCTCTGCCCCCGGGATTCACGCAGCCCTGTGTGGACACCGCCCCCGGCAGCTCACCTGCCACACCCTCCGGAGGGGGCGCTGTCCTGCACCCCCTCCGTCTGCCTCCACCACTTTGGGTGGGGTAGAGCCCCCAGGAGCCCAGGCATGATGCAGGAGTCAGGGGTTCCCGAGGACGGGCCCCTTCTGGGAACTCACTGCTGGGACACCTGCAGCCTGTCCTCTCCTGACAGACATTCAGAGGCGGAGGCCCTGCTAGACCAGGCTGGCAGCGTCTGTGGCTCCTGGAGCCCGTCGAACCAGGAGGAGGCTGGCGGATGCCGCTTGCTCCAGGCTCCCCAGCTGCCACCCCCCGTCTCGGGCTCAGAACTCCATCAGCTCCCTCATCGTGGAGGTCCTGGAACCCCCTTTCCCTCACTGGCTGTCATTCCTCTCTGTTCCTCATGCTGAAGCTGGCCCTTGGCGGGGCTCACGGCCCAGCCGCTCCCCCTGCCCTGGGAGCCGGACCGAGCAGAGGTGGAGGGTCGCCTGGGGCCGGGGCTCAGCTCCCCCGTCCTGCAGGGGATCAGCTCCACCCCGCTGCCCCATCTGCCAGCTGTCGACCGTGTATTGGGGCAGGTGTGTTGAGGGAAATTGGGTGGGAAACCTACTGAGAGAAAAGCAGGAAGGGTGCAGGGCTCTCGTGCTCTGGATTGGTTTTGGTCGTTAGCCTCCTCCTGCCTTTCACGTTAGAACATAATTATTCCACATCGACCTACGTCCTAAAGACACATGGACCTCTGCTTCCTCCATCCCTCATTACATCCATCCCCATCCACCCACCCACCATCCATCTATCCATCCCTCTGTTTATTCATACTTCCATCAGTCTGTCCACCTACCCACCCACCATCCATCCGTCTGTCCTTCCAGCTATCCCCCCACCAAAGCCCTGCTCTGCACACCTCCTCTGCCTGTTTGTCTCCAGTGCCTGCACGCTGCCCGGCTTGGAGTAGCGGCTGCACCAACTGCGTTCTCCGCATTCACCCATTCCTTACAAATACCCGCTGAGTGCCTTGTGTAGGCCACATGCTGCTCCAGGTGCCGAGGTGTGCTGGTGTACAGAACTGAAGAAATGCCCACCCTCTGGGAGATTCGTTTGTGAAACGCACAGCGTCCTAGCCCGTGACACGTGCAGAAGACGGAAGAGGAAGCAGGCAGCTGGAGGCCGTGTTGCTGGAGCTGGGGTGGGGAAGGCCTCGTGAGGAGGTAAAGAGCGAGTGCAAAGGCCCTGAGGCAGAAGCATGCCCAGCTTAGCTGAAGGAGCAGCGAGCCGTGGGGTCACCTGGTGGAGGAGAGACGTCGGGGCAGGGCGAGTGCTGGGTGGAGTGAGATGGGGTCAGCTGGGGATGCACCTTGAAGACCTGCAGGATTGCTGGGGTTGAGGTGGGGGCGTGGACCACAGAGCAAGAGAGAACAAAGGCGGACGTGGAGGATTTGGGCCTTAACGACAGAAGACTGCGTAGCTGTCAGCCCAGCAGGAGGAGCGGGTGTGGGGCACGTCAGGTCTACGGTGCCCTGGACGCCCGAGGGGGCTGCCGTACCACCGCTGCTGAAGCCAGGGGAGACCAGGAGACAGCGAGCTCCCCGGGAGGTGGGGGGGCGGCCCAAGCCCCAGGCCCCAGGGCTGAGTCAAGGGGATGGGGGGCCTTGCCAGGGCCACGTCTGGTGCCTGGAGCCCCTTGGGGCAGGTGGCCCTGCTCTGAGCGCTGAAGTGGGGGTGGGGTGCTCACGGGGACGGGGGGTGCAGATGGCGAGCGTAGGAGGGAAATGGGTGCGGGATGAGGGGCGGGGGGTCAGCAGGGCGTTTCGGATGGGAAGCAGCAGCTTCATCCTCATGGCTGGGGGCTCAGGGGCCCGTCCACTCGGGTCCAGGGGTGACTGTGCCGGTGAGGGAGGGGCTGAGGGCTCTGGGCGTCCCCTCCCCCTTCCTCCCACTCTGCGAGGGCAGCAGGTGGCCAGGGAGAGGAGGAGGTCGTGGGCTTCGAGGCAGGGGGTGAGCCCAGCCCTGTGTGGATGCGGGGAGATCTGGGGGCCCTGGGCGGAGGCTTTGGATCCGGGGTCTGGAGTGTGGTCGCACCCCGAGTAGGAGGTTGGCAGGTGCGGGCCCCTCCGCCGGCTCCTCCACGTGGCTGCTCGTCCGGCTGCCCCCAGGCCTCCCGGCGTGTCCCCTGCTCTATCCCCCGAGCCCCAGACCTGGCTGATTGGTTGGGGGTGCATTTCAGAGGCAGCTGTGAAATCTGACAAGCGGTCCCTGCAGACACGGCCTCTGGTTTCTGGAAAACCGATCACCTGCCTACGGCCTCTTGATTCTCGTTTGGGAGCCGTCCTGACCCTCAGGCTGCCAGCGGGGCCCCGGAGCCACCCTCCAGGGCAGGGACGGCGGGGAGGCAGGCGCTGGCCGGCCGGCCCCCGGGCAGTGCTGGCCCGAGGGGTCTGCTGGGCCGGCTTTGCTGCAGGGCTCTGTGGCCAGGGGACTGGGACCGCCAGGCCTGGGCTCACCCCGGGGAGAGCGCGGATGGTGCAGACGTGCCAGCCGAGAAGGGCACCAGCCACCACCGGCCGCCCCGCCTTGGGACGCCCAGATGAGCCGCCACGTGTGTCCGGGGGTCGGGGGAGGAGCCCCCCCTCGGAAGTCGGTGTTGCGCGTTCTATGAAAGCCAGTGGTGGGTTCCTCGGGCAGCCCCTAGCTCGGCGCTGCAGGGCCGCCTCCAGGGGCGTGGGGCTGCTGGCCCGAGCCCTGCGCCGAGACCCGAAGGTGTTCGAAGGCAGCAGGCAGCGTGTGGCCCGGGAACGGAGGGGTGGCCACGTCACGGATCACGACGACACACCCCCTGCGAGAGGCGGGCACTTGGACCAGGCTGCCGCTGCCCTCAGATCCCCCGCACCCCCCAACCCCCACCCAGGGACCCCGCCTCAGTACCCTGCCTGGGGCTCCAGGCCCTTCTCCTGGGGAGCTGGGTGTGCAACGCAGGTGAATAAGTGCATTTGGGGTGAGGGAAGTCACCTCCCACCCCGTGTCCTGGGGCAGAGCTGGGGCCGGACCTGAGGACACATGCCAGCTCTGCAAGGTGGGCCGGGCTCAGGGCCTCCCCACCCTGCCGATGGGGCTGCGTGGCTGAGGGCAGGGGTTCTTCTGAAAATACTTTCCTATCTTTTTAGAAGAAAAATAATTCACTTCCTCTAGGATGCTTTTAAAAATAATTAGCCTCTGAAGACACGGCTGTCTGGCTTCTCTTGTGGGAAGGGGCGGCTCTGGGGGTGGGATTGCTGCCCGCTGGGGGACATGGGAGAGAAGGAAACACTTTTCTTCCTTGCAGTCTGTAAACTGTCTGGAGAGCTTCAAAGTTGGAGAAACCATAAAAAAGAAAATAAGAAATAACAGAAAGTGAGGTTGCCATGGACACCGTCCCCTCCCGCCCCAGCCCGCCAGCGCCGGCACCGGAGCGGGGAAGACGCTCGCAGGGCTGGCCGGGCCCCACCAGGAATGCGGCCGCAGCTGAGGGGGGCGCGGGAGTCGGCGCCCACCGTCAGGGAACATTCCAGCACCCGGGGTGGAAAACGGGCCACCTCCCTGGCTGCGCTCTACCCTCCGGCTCGGGCCAGCCTGGGGGCCGCGGACGCCCCGCGTTCCTGGGGCGGGACGAGAAAGGGCCTCTGGGGCTGGCAGGAATTTGCTTGACCTTGAGTCAGTTCCTTCAGAAGAAGCCACGGTTCTGGGGGTCCTGGGGGCCGGCTTGGGCCGCTGGGAGGGGGCCCACATTCCGCAGCCGGGCACCGGGCCTCCCTGGCCGGCCTGGAGGAAAACGGCGCATGGCAACGCCGCAGTGTTTCCAAGCAGCCTGGTTTCTAGGTGTTCCCGGGAACACGCAGCCACACCAGCCGCGGCCAAGGGCGCCGGCGGGGGAGCCGGCGAGAGCTCAGTGGGCAGCGGCCGCAGAGCCGGGCCCCAGCCCTCATCTGACCTTGTTCCTGAGGCCCTTCTCCCAGCAGATGGGAGAGGGCCTGGCCAGGGGCCCCCTTGCCGGCCTCGGAAACCACCCAAGGCCCAGCCCAACCGCCACGTGGTCCCACCGTGGGCCCGGCGCCCGGCCGAGCCTGGCCTGGCTTGACCCACATCTCAGAGACTCGACCGTCCACCTGGCTTTGCCCCTCACAGCCTGGCAGTCCATTCGGTCCCCTGCTGGCTTCTCCCAGCTGGTGCAGAGGGGCACACTGTCTGCCTAGGCTCGCCGCCTCCTCCTTGGGCGCACGCGAGGGTTCCGGGGTCCTGTTGGGGGTGACCTCGGGGCTGGTCCTGTTGGCCAGTTGGCAGGAGCGTGTAGCTGTTGTTAGGACGGCCAGTGCCAGCTCAGAGAGCCAGGCGGGGGCACTGCCTGGAGCCCCAGCGCTGCCCGTGCACGGGGCCCTTTCTGATGAGGCGTTTGGAGGTCGACACGGATGACTCATTCGGATCGTGGAGTGACAGCCGGAGATGCCCCACCTGGCCGTGTCCACCGCTGCCCGCCCACCTGGGAAGGCCGCTGCTGCCAGCTCTGCCGTGACCACCCTGTCAGGCCTGCGGGGAGAAGAGGAGAAGGCCCTTGAAGGCACTGCCCGGGTCCCCCGCATCCGGGCCCGAGGACAGCGGAAGCCTCAGGCCCGCCCTCGTGTGACCATCCTGTCCTCCCAGGCCCATTGCTGCCTTTGAGGGGGAGTGTGCGCCAGCCCCTCTCCGCTCTGCCTGCACCTGGAGGGGGGTCCCTGCGAGCCCTGGGACCTGGGTCTCCGGCCCTCAGCCCCCGAACCTTGCCGTCCGATCCCAAACGTGCCCACAGACGGATGGAGCCAGAGCTGGAGCCAGACAAACCCAGTCCCAGCCCCGCTGCGGGCGCTGCCCTGTAGAATCCCGGGGCTGCTCTGAAAAGTGGGCGTCAGAGCTGCACTGAGGCCTCACGGAGGTGCGGAGTCTGTTTGGGGAGGACACAGGAGCTGCGTTTATTTCCCGGCGAAAAGTGACAAGCGGCAGCTGGGACTCGGGGTCTGGGGCCATGGGCGCTGGTGTCCCCTCGTGAGGCAGGAGAGAAAAGGCAGCGGGTGAAGACAGGAGGTCGCGGGGCTCCCAGGGGCCCAGCTGTTCAGCCCCGAGGCCCAGTCCAACGTTTCCGGCTCGACCATGCGGGCTTCTGCTCTGCAGTGAGTGACGGGCTCACCCTGCCTGCCCGCAGGGGAGGGTCACCTGCCCAGGAGGACCACCTGGGCTTCACCTCCAGGCAAGGGCAGGGCACTGTGCCCCAGCTGAGCCCTGACTGCACCCTCCGTTTCTGCCCAGCCTCGTCCACGCATCCTCGGGGGACAAGGGAGCCGGTGCCGTGTGGACGGCAACCCTGAATCCTTGGGCTGCTGGAGCTACAGAGTCCCAGGTGCCACAGGCTGGGCTTTGCCCTGACTTAGCCCCCAAAGGGACTTAGGGGAGTGGGCGGGCTCCCCCCACCCCTGCCTTCTGTGGCTGGTGGTTTCCTGTCATCAGAGCCTGGGGGTGCCTGGCACAGGCTTGGTGACCCACCAGGTTCTGACCCCTTGCCAAGCTTCCACACCTCAAGCGTGGTTTGGGTGATAAAAAATTAAAGACAAAAGATTTTAAAATTCCTTCACTTCCAGTGGGGGAGATGGGCCTTGGCTCAGACCCAGGAGCCGCGTTAAAGATTCCGAAGTGCGGGTATTCAGCTCTAAGAATAACCGGAGCCTGTCAGGCTGCCAGCTTTAAGAGAAATAAACGGGGTTACAAGAACCCTGAGAGTTTTTACAGAGCCCTCAGGGCTTCGAGAAAACAGAGGCAGAGCCGGGAGGGAGCCAGCGGATTAGCTGACGGTTCTGGTAGTCCCGAGGGCTCGCGGGCTGGCCCTGTGGGGACCGCTGCAGCTGCAGCCCGGGCGGTGTGTGAGGTGGAGGTTCTGTCTGAGCCCAGAAATGCTGACTGGGCGCCCACTGTGTGCACAGCGCTGGAATCGGGAGGGCTCAGGGCTGGGATGCTAACGGACTTCCTCTCGGAATCCACCTGGACTCCAGGTCAGTGGGGAAGCGTGCGTGGGGTCAGTGGGGAGACCCGAGACCCAGGTTTGGGGGGGCTGGGGAATGGGGCAGGATGTGGGAGGGGCCGAGTGCACCCGAGGTCCTGCAGTCCCCCATCCAAGACCTTCCTTCTGTCTGTGGCTGGTGTCCTTGTCTTCATGTTTCTTGTGCTCAGGGTTCTTGAGTGTCTGAGATCTGTGGGTTCATAGTTGTCATCAAATTTGAAAACATTTTGTTTCTTTGTTTGTTTTTGTTTTTTTGCCATACGCGGGCCTCTCACTGTGTGGCCTCTCCCGTTGCGGAGCACAGGCTCCGGATGCGCAGGCTCAGCGGCCATGGCTCACGGGCCCAGCCGCTCCGTGGCATGTGGGATCTTCCCGGACTGGGGCACGAACCCGTGTCCCCTGCATCGGCAGGCGGACTCTCAACCACTGTGCCACCAGGGAAGCCCAGATTTGAAAACATTTTGGCCATAATTTCTTCAAATATGTTTTCCACCTCCTCCTCGCCCCATCACTTTGGAAGCTCCGATTCTGTGTACGCGTTTGGCCTCTTGAAGTCGTCTCAGGGTTTAATGAGCAAGATCTGCTTACCGTGTCCGGTCTTATCTTGCTTTGGGTTTCATGCGGGATGGCCGTGTCTTCAAGCCCACTCGCCCACTGCGTGGCCATTACCCCTCCGTCAGACATCGCAGTTTCAATCTCCAGACGTTTGATTCAGTCTTCTCAACCTTCCATGTTCCATCAGTTGTCACCGGTCCAGCATATGTGCCCATGAATTCTTCCACTTGTGTCGTCCAGGGTCAGTTTTGATGGACTGATTTTTCTCCTCGTTACGGGTTCTGCTTTCCTGCATTCTCTGTGTGCCCGGTAATCTTTGGTGAGAAGCTAGACATTGTGGGTTTTACCTTCTTGGCTGCCGGATACTTTCGTATTCTTGTAAATATCCTTGGTGCTGTTACATTACTTAGAAACAGTGCGATCCTCTTGGATCTTGCTTTTAAGGTTCGTTCGGTGGGGTTTAACGTAGGACCCTTGTGAGTACCAACGCCCCATGAATTTGGAGGTCTTCTGGCCCGGCTGTTGGAACGAGCCCGCACTTTTCACAGCCCGTGTGAGCTCTGGACCCGACTCCCTTTAACCTTCTTGGTGGGTCTCTCCTGGCCTCTGGCCCGATCCTCACATGCACGGGCTGATCCGTGCTCTGCAGACTCTGGGGCTCTCTCCTCTCTGTGCTGCGAACTCTTGCCGCCTCGGCTTTCCGGGCCTCCCAGCTCCGTGTCTCCCCGCCGGGGCATCCCTGAGCCCGCCTGGGTCCCCTGCCTGCGCCACAGCTGGAGACCCCGGAGGCAGCGCGCTGGGGGACCCGAGGGCTCACCCCGATGGTTCACCCCGAGGGCTCACCCCGACGGTTCACCCCAATGGCTCACCCCAAGGGCTCACCCCGACGGTTCAGCGTCATGGTTTCCCATTCCTCGACGTCAGATGTACAATGTCTCGAGGACTGTTGTGTCCTGGCTCTTGTCCAGCGTCTGACTTGTTTACTTGCGGGAGGGCAGATCCAGCCCCTTGCATTCCATCTTGGCTGGAAGCAGAAGTCCGTTTCTGCATTTACAGACCAAACCGAGACCTGGTGCCCAGACAGCACCAACTTGTCTTCCAGTGACCCTGCCTGAAGGGTGGGGCTCCTCAGGGGGAGGGCGACCTCGAGCTCCTGCTGCGTGGGGCTGTCCGTCCAGGGCCTTTGTCAGGCGTCTTGACCTGACAGATGTGTCCCTGTGACACGAGGCCTGTAGTGAAGCCCCCCTGGTGGGTCCCCCCGAGTCCTCCACGAGGCCCAGGGGCCTCACCCTCTGCCTGCTCCAGTGGGACACGTGGTCCAGCCGGGCCTCCTGCGAGGGTCCCTGTCGGGCACTCAGCTACCCAAGGGACCCGCCAGTCCGTTGGCTGCCCTCTTGGCACAGGTGGCCCCACGGCCGTGCCTCTCCTTTCCGGAGGCCCTGAGAGTGTCCTGCCAGAGCTGGTGCGTCGCAGCACTGCACTGGGGTCACAGAGGCCCTAGGAATCTGCCCTGGACTTTCTCTGCTGAAATTACCGGGAGCACGTCTGATCCTGAGCAGAGCTGTTGCCAAGGCGACGCCCACGGAGCCTAGGCTGGGTGTGGGGCTACAGCCGAGCTCCGTGGCCCGTGGCTTCTCACTGCTTTTCCACGTGGCCCAGGTCAGGAGAGCCAATGGGCAGAGGTGAGAAAAGGGCCGTGATTGGATGAGAAGCTTGAGGCTGGTCGGCCAGACCCCGGCGAGCAGAGCGCCTGCACACAGCGGGCTCTTCTGCAGGCAGCTGGCTGCAGGAGGCGCTGGGCATTGGGAGCCGCTGGCCAGGTGCCCAGTGACCACGGGAGAAAGGGGCTCACGCTCTGGAGAGACCGGTTCCCTACTGGGCCCGGCGTCTCCAGCAGCCCACGTGAGCCGGGCCTGTCCACCCACAGACCCGCCGGGGACGGGCTGGGGTGCGGGCTCTGGGCGCGGTCAGACCTGCACCTGACCCTTGAGGCCATCTGTTTTCCAGTCTCTGGAGTGTGGCGTGGGGTGTGGATCCCCCGAGGCCTATCTGGGCATGGGGACCAGTCTTTGAGGCTGACCCGCTGCGAGAGCGTGGGGACCCCTTCCCGCGGCCTGGTCAGGGGACAGCCCCGGGCAGTCTGGGTCAAGGCCCAGGATCCTGGGGGTGGGCGGGAGCGTCACGCCAGCACTCGTGGGATGTGCCGGCTGACAGGGCCCAGTCAAGGCCCCAGTTCGGGAAAACTGTCGCCCTGAGGGTCTGCAGCCTGCAGAGAGGCCCGCCCAGGCTCCCCCAACCTGCTGCTCATGTGGGGCGTGGGCCCCGGGGCTTCTCTGGCCCCCGCGGAGAGCCCATACGAAAGTTCCAAAATTAAAAGTCAGCTCGTCGCAGTACTGCGGCTGGCCCTGACGTGGGGCCTAGCCGGGAACTGTCACTGCCTCCCTAGGACCCCGAGAGACGGGGGGTCTCACGCAGTGCCATGGGCTCTGGAGCAACAGCCCCAGGTTGGCGCGGGCCTCCGGGCGGCTCCTCTACCAGAGCCTCCTGTGCCCCGCACGGCACCGCTGGGCAGTCAGCTCCAGGCCCTGGAAAGCCTGCAGGGTGTTTTGTGTTTGGGGGTGCCTGCTGAGGGGGTCCCTCGGCCGGGGGATCGTGGGTGGTGCCCTGGGGGTCGGCATGTGAAGGGTTAAGGGCTCTGTCGGGCCTCCAGCCTCCGCATCTGCCGTCGGGGTGATTCTTCCAGCCCTGCGTCGGGGGGAAGCATCCCGCTCTGCTGTGGGGCGGAGCGGTCAGGGCGCCAGAGCCGCGCTTCCCGGCCAGCTGTTCCCGCCTGGCCCACACCTGCTCTGGCTTGTTATTCCTGCGGACAAGACGGGCTCACTTCTCAGTCTTTGAAAGTCTCTAAAGAAGTAAAGAACCTTCCGTTTCTCTTGTTCTCCATGAATGCCCACCCCGAGGAGCTCCCTGCCGAGGGCCGGGAAGGCAGAGGGCCCGTGGGCTTTGCCTCGGTCCTCACGTGGGGAGCCTTCGGGTCATTCGAGATTCAGTTCTAAAGCATCTGCCTGTGGGCCCCTGGGCTGAGCCCCATGTAGGACACGGAGTCGGGGGAGGGCTCCCAGAATTGGCCCCCAAAGGCCAGAGGGTACGGTGGGAGGCCTGGGGTCCCGGGAGAGGCAGGCAGCCCCTGGCCTGTGGCCGTGGAGTTGCCCGTTTACTCCATCACGGGGGCCGAGGAGGCCCCGTCCCTGCCCTGCGGCTGCAGGTGTGCTTCCCTCTTGTCTGCCTACTGTGGCCTCACCAAGCCGGGCCTGCCTGACTGGGCCCAGCACATTCAGGGTGCGGGGACCAGCGCTCGAGACAGGAACTGCTGACGCCGGTGGTTCCTGGACTGCGCCCCACCTCCCTCCAGTCCAGTCCAGGGCTGTCCTGGACTCGGCAGAGGCGGGGGGCCGGCGGGCGGAGGGGAGCCCAGGATGCAGGCTCAGGGAGGACGCGAGCCTGTCTTAGGGGCTCGGCGGTCACCGCGACCCTCTGCGGAGGTGGGGGGCTCTTGGACCGCGGGCTTCAACTGTCTATTCAAGTAGAAAATTGTCTCCATCTGCGTTGGCCTAATGACTGATTAAATGACTAATCACGGAAGCCTTAATGAAGCCCGTTTTTCTCTGAGCGAGCAGGGCGTGTCGCTCGCTGTGTGTCAGGCTCCGGCTGGTCCTCCGCTGAGCAGTTTCGGGCAAGGTCAAGTGCAGCCACCAGGCTGATGGGGCTGCGGGCGCGTCTTCCTGTCACAGAGCCGGCATCCAGGATTTCTGGGGAAGATGCAACCAGAGCCACGTGCTCCCCAATTCGGTGGAATTCCCCCGTGTGGCCGGGCAGGCTCACGGCCACGGTTCTGAAATGGAGAGTGTCTTGTGCGGCTGACACAGTCTCACATCATTCAGGAACTGACAGGGCTCTGTGTCATGCTGTGAAATTCCGTAATACGCCAGGAATGTCTCCGCAGGAATGCAGCGAGGCCTGCGGTGGAGACCACGCTCTCCCGGGAAGCAGCACGGCACAGGGCCGCCCTCCGGCCTCCCTGGGTCCTGGGGCCGCAGGCAGGGGCCACCCTGTCCGCACGCCGTCTCCCCTGGCCTGGCACTGCGGGGACTGGGGACCAGGGCAGGCTCCCCTGACCGTGGTGGGGCAGCAACCAGACTCTGAGACGCAAAGAAGCCACGTATGCGATGGCCGGAAAGAGCCAGAGCCCCGTGGACGCAGGCCATTCATTCCCAGGGGAAGGGGAGTTCAAGGCGGCCACACCCCCTGTACGGCCCCCAGGACTCGGGCCCTCCCTCGTCGTCCACACGCAGGGCCCTTCCAGGCCGGAACCCTGCCGGGTGGGCGCGAACCCTGCCTGCTCCCTCCACAGGGCGGGGTCTGTGTGGTGAGGGGCCCCGGTGGGCTGGGCGCCCCTTCCCTGGGCGGGCGTGCACCTCCAGGAGCAAATGGTCAGAGCGTGTCTGCGGCGGGGCCGGGGCCTGGTGGGCTGCCGGCTAGGCTCTGGGGAGGCCGCGACCCCCAGGCCGAGGGTGCCGGTCTGCCCCAGCGGGACCCCTTCCCTCCACGGAAAGGCTTACTTTAGGGGGCACAAAGGTAATTTAGTTAAACCTGAACATTGTGACCAACAGCAGGTGGTTCCCCTTGAACTTGCCCCTGTGTTACGTGAAATAAAGACCCGCTCGGCTCTGAGGCTACAGGGCCCGCGTCACCCAGCCCTCGTGGGGATGGAGAGGCACCCTTGCAACCCCGGCTACTGTTGGAACCCTCTAGATGGTGACGATGGGTGCAGCTAGCAAGTGACGACGTGAGGTGTCCTGCGGCTCTGAGGGGTTACCAGGGGAGGACACGCAGGGGCCCTGGGGCAGGAGGGCAGGCAGGTGGTGGCTGAGTGGGGGGCCATGCGGGCTGTGGGCATGGCCGGGGCTGCTCTGAGGGTCAAGTGGCCCTGGGGCCGCAAGGTCAGCTCGCCCTGGGCCCAGCCCCACAGTCGGCCGCCTGGACCACTTCCGCGGGCCCCGGAAGCTGAGCAGCGCCGGCCTACCCTTGGTCTCCTCCTGGGTCACCCTGGGTTGGGGGGTGGCGGCCACCTGAATTCAGCGGCTCCTTCCACCCTTCCTGGACCTTGGGGTCCGACACCTCAAGGCCAAAGCCTACAGGCCAGCCTGGAGGCTCCACGGTCACGGCCAGGTGTCGGATGGCCCCAAACTCAGGGCCCCGTGGACGGCGTTTTGGGGGAAACGGAAAGGGTTTCCAGCGTTGCCTGCTGCGCGCTTGCCAACCAGAGGGGAGGGCGAGGGCTGGGCTGCACCCGCCGGGCATCCACGTACGCCGTCTCGCTCCCGTGAAGACTGTGGGTACCTCAAGGAACCTCGTCTGCAGGCAGGTGTTTGCTAGTTGGCCCGAGATTCGGAACAAGCAGGAGACAGTTGTGGCGGTTTGCAGTCAGCTTCTGTCAATATCTGCGTCTTTAGCAAGAGTGACGGACACGTCTGAGAGAGCAACCAGCCCGGCGGGGGGGTACGGCGACTCTGGGGTTTGCTGCCAGGGGGAAGAGCGAGCGGGGAGAGCCTCGTCTGGGGTGGCCCTGGCAGGGCCTCGGCAGCCTTGGGCTGTACCAGGAGTGACCGATGGTCTGTGCCCCCCGGGGTTGCCACAGGGTGAGACCCGCGGGCGGCCCCCATGCTGGCCTCTCCCAGGCTTTGCCTCCTTCTGCCCCCCCCAGCCCTCCCCCTGCCCCCAGGGCTGGGAGGCAGACTGTCAAGAAACAAATGCGGAAATGCGGATGGTGACACAGGACGGGCTTGGCTTTGCTGGACGGGGACGGCCCTGTGGCCTCTGCGTTTGCCTGAGCCAGCCCGGGGGGTGGGGGGCCAGCGGGAGACCCGACTGGCCCTGCACTCCGTCTTGGCGTCTGGGTCAGGCCCTGCAGGCTAGCTGCCCATTACAGAAAGAGGGGTCCCCCAGCCGACCGTGGGGGAGGGAACCGCCGTGTGTTGCTGGTGAGACCGTTCGGGGCAGGAGGCACTAAGGACTCAGGAGGCCCCGCCGGCTGCAGGGGCCCACGTGCCCCTTCTCCCCCCACCCCCGCCCCCTGTGGGTCTGTCATTCACAAACCAGAGCCCCAGCCTGGGACCTGGCCGCCGGGTGGGGCCTCGAAAGGCGTCAGGAGGAGGTGTCACTTTGCCCCGGTCGGTCGTGTAGCGGGGAGCCCTGTGCAAACGCTGTGCCTCCTGGCAGGGGTGGGGACAGTGGGCCCAGCGGGAACCGAATGTCCACGGCTCTGTGGGAATTCTCAGTGCAAACCCGGAGGCCCAGGTGCTTCTGACTTGCCAGAGCCGGCTGCTGGAGAGGATGGGTTTCTTAGAAGTCCCAAAGGTGGGCTTTTGGGTCCGGAGGCAGGTGTGGAGGGTGGCACAGGGCACTGACGCCTGAACAAGCGCGAGGAAGTTGTGGTGGGCAGGGACCAGGACGGCCCGCGCCCCATAACGCAGAGCAGGAGGTGCTGGGGGCCTCCGGCCGGTCCCCGCCTCTTCCTTGTATGGGGCCGGGGACCACACAGACCCAGAGCAGGTCGGGGACTCGGGGGCACAGAGCTGGGGCCCTGGAGGAAGCCTTGAGGCCAATGCCCGTCGGCACAGGGCATCTGGGCAGTGGGAGTGTTGGGATCTGTGGGGGGAAAGGACCTCACGGCTGCAGGAACTGGCCCCGGGGCCTGGGAGGTGGATGCAGGCCAGGCAGTGGGCTCGGGCTGGGGCGCTGGGGCCAGGTCGGGGTTTGCCTGTCCACACTGGCATGTGTCCTTAACCGCGGCAGCTCCAGGCCCTGTGGGGAGCTCTGCATACGGGGCCCTGCCCCTCCACAGCTGGCCCGGCTGAGGGGGTGGCCCAGGAGCTGTGGGAGAATTCAGGATTAAAAATATCTCTCCGGGGTTTCTATATTCGGAGAACGAGCTCAGATGGGGCTCCCCGGGGAGAATGGGCCAGGCCTCACACTCGGGCCAACACGTGGGCACGGAGCAGTATAAGACGCAGACGTGCCCTCCTGGGGTGGTACCCACGCTAGCAGAGGACATGTCATTTCAAGAGCTTGGAAAGCCCTCAGCAGGGCCGGCCTGCGGGAGGAGGTGGCTGCTCCCCCGTCTTCTCAGAAGAATTGGACGGTGAGAAGCTTCTTTTTGCTGAAATCAGACGTTTCCACATCAACCTCAGCTGCCGGGTTGCCACAGTTACCAAATCAAGCAGCAGTTCTGCCCTGAGCATCTGGGTGTGTGCACAGTTATGTGAGTTATTCCTGGGGTGTTTCAGCCTTTGGCTTGCACGCGTGTTCCCGAGATCGAAACACTGGGCAACGTGGGGTCTCGTGTCTCACAGGATCTTGCCTGTTTGTTTTGTTCTCTTTTGAGTCTGTGCTTCTCCGGTTATCAGTGAGCTTCATATTTAATTCACAAACCGTGACTCAGAACGACACAGAAGGATGGCCCCTTCTGCTGGAAACGGCGCACCCCCGCTCCCCCTGGCGAGTGGGATCAAAGGCCTGTCAGCCTGCCGACCCCATGCCAGCCTCCAAGTGTCCCGGCCCGTCCCACTCCCGCTGGCGTCACGGATGAGCAAGCCGATCGCTGGGAGCGTCGGCGGCTGCAGCATCTCAGGGCGGCGCTGCGGACCCCCTGCCCATCTGTCCTGCGTTTCTCCTTTTCCTAGAGTTTTGTGGCTGCGTCTGTGCCCACGGGCCTCTGCTCCTGTGTGGCTGTTTCAACGTGTGCCGCGGGCTGGCGGCGAGAGGCTTCCACGGCACTCCGACCTTGGCTCCCGTGGCTGGCAAGCCTCACGCTCGGGTCAGAGGCCGGGCCTTGGGGGCAGGCGAGTGTCTCGGAGGGCCTGGCACCCCTCCCCGGCCCCTCAGGGGCCATGTCCTCCCTCCCCGCCCACCCAGGGCCCGGCTGCCTGTCTCGGGAAGGAGGGCTCCTATCTTTCAGGAGCGGTGATTGGATTCTCCGGGTCTCACGGCCCAGTTGCCAGCCCGCCTGGGCTCCGCGTGGCCACACCTCATAGGTTCCACCCGTGAAGGGGACCCCAGGTGGCGGGGCGCTGGCGGCTCCGTGGAGGGCCGCCCCGTGCTCAGGACTCCCAGGCACTCGGGTCTGGAGCGGGGCTGAGGGTCAGTCCCACCCGAGCCTCTGGGGCTGGTCTGTTTGGCTTGGCAGGGGCGGGTGAGGGGCTCCCAGGAAGTTCCTCTGGAATCCAGCCTCCCGCCTGCGGGGCAGGGTCAGCGCTGCAGGGAGCGTGTGTCTGAGAAGGAACAGCAGAGGGTGTCCCCTCGCCTCCCCACACAGCCCTGCCCACTGTGTCAGACAGAAACCCCAACTAGCCTGGGCGCACCGCGGTCTCTGGGCCCGTAGGATGGGCGTGTGGCAGCCTGAGCGGCTGTGCGGGGCGGGGGGGGACGTGGGGAGACGAAGCGCCCGCCTGCCTGAGGCCTGGCTCCCCGCCCAGTGGCCCCCGGCCTCTGTCCACTGGCTGGAGCGGCCCGCAGGCCCCGTGAGGAAGGTGTCCCCTGTGACCGCTCTGCTCCACCCCCACTGCCCCATCCCAGGCGAGGCCTTCGGTGCTGCAGGGACATCGCCGTCCTGGCCCAGGCCCCGGGCTCCCCTCGCCCCAGGCCACGGAAGCATGTGTGATTCCAGGGCAGACAGAGGTCTCGCTCGCGGCCTCCATGCCCAGGCCTGGGGACACCGGGCAGGCGGGTGGAGAAGGGCCCCCCGTCCCCGAATGCACACGCCGGCGAGGCCCTGCCTGTGGCCCAGCTGACGGGGAGGCCAGACCGAGCCCCCAGGCGCCCGTGAGTGGGGTCAGCCTCTCCTACCTGCTGTCTCCTGGCGGGGTCCACACTGTGGGCGTCGTTCTCCTGCAGCCCAGGCCTCGGGGCCTGCTGCCCGCCTTATAGAAGGAGCGGGTGGGGCTCCGAGGGCCCCCCCGCGCTGGCCTCAGTGTCTGAGCCACGTGGGGCTCTCCCGCCTCGCCTCCCGGAGGCTGTCCAGGAACAGGATGGGGTGGTACCTGGGGGGAGGGGGCCCGCGGCGGACGCCGGAGAGCGGGGTGCAGCTTTGCCCTGCTCGCCGGCGGTCCTCAGGGCAGCGGGGCTTGTGTCCCCCAGCAGAGGGGAAAGAGCTTTTCCAGAAAAATGAAGAACGAAAAGGCCTTTTAAGTGCCACAAAGCAAAAGTTTGAAGCGTGACTTGTGTGGCTGCGGTGGTCGGGCCACGGTGGCCACGTGGGCCCTGGGGGCCTGGCCCTACTGCCCGGCGTGGGGCCATGCGGCCCTCCCTAGGCAGGGCCAGGCCGGGTCCAGTGAGACAGAGCAGGCTCCGTGGCTGGTACGCTTTGGGGCCACAGCCCTTTGACGCCCCTTCATCTGGGGTCTGCTACCAGGCCTGGCAGGCTGTGCTCTGGGGCTGGGAGGGTCTCCTGTCGCGAGGCCCCTGCCGGCTGAGGCCCGGGCTGCCTGGGGCAGGACTGGGCAGGCCACAGGCCAGAGGCCTCGTGCTTGGCCAGGCAGAGCCCAGCGCCCGCTTCTGAACAGTGTGGCCAGAGGACATTCCTGCTTGCTGACGGCTGCCCAGTGCGGGTGACGTCAGACTGCACCCGTGACGGCGAGGGGCATGGGTGGGGCTGCAGCCGCCCCCCCAGGAGACCCTGGAGCCCTCCGTGCTGGGGAGTGTCAGCGAGCTGGGCTCGGCCTGCCTGTCCTGCAGCGGGTGCCCCCCGGACTGCTGCTCCCCCCGGCTTCCTCCATCCCTCCTCCGCCTGGGGCCCCAAGGGGCGAGGGCAACAGGGAGCGTTTCCCCTAGCAGGCCCGCCCCCATGCTCCGGCGGCTCACAGACAGGGGTGCAGCCCCAGCCCTGCACCTCCGCACTCGGCCTTTTCTGCACAGAGGCCGACAGCTGAGCTTCCAGGGGACTCTGCGATGTGGCGTTGGTGCAGGGTCACCCCAGGACCGTCCCCAAAACAGGCCCATCAGGCCCGCTGTCCTATGGGGGCTGGACTCAGGGCTCTGCTGCCCACCCTCTGTCCATGCACACCAGTGGGGAGGAGCCTCAGGGAGGTGGCTGGACGCTCCTGCCAGCGGAGTCTGCAGGGTGGACCCCTCATCGGCCCCCCTTGGTGGGGGGGCCTCCGGGTGAGTGGAGGGGTGTTTCTCATCCATATGCTCGGGATGGGGCCCCGGGGCTGCAGGCATTAACGCGCCTTCCCCGGAGCCCCAGCTTCTGCAGGGAGAGGTGGAGACGGGTCCCAGAAGAATTTCCAAATTACAGGTGGGGAATTATTTCTCCCGGAGGCGTCTTCACCTCATCATTATGGTACATTATAAAAAGGAAAGTCTCCCTCCACAAGGACGTTCTCTGCTAACGTCCTCTCCTCAGCAGCTTCTGCTGCCCTCACACTATTTACGTCCTGGGCAACGCCAGGAACTGTGCTGCTGACGGCACTGTTTCCATTTCTTAACGCACCACCGGCTTCCACGTGACTTCACGAGGGGCTGACTTCTCCTGCCTCTTCTATCAACACCTCTGGACAATAGAGACCCTGCGCTGTGCTCTGACAAGGTGACCGTGCTAGTGGCGCCAGGCGGAGCTGGGCTGGCCGGGGCCGCCGTCCCTCCCGGAGAAGTAACCTCAGACCTGGGCCCGCAAGACGCCACTGCCAGGGGCTGGGGGCCGGGGGCCGGGGGGTGGGCTGGGGGCCGGTCCACACCCAGCCTGAGCTGCCGCCCCCCGGCTCTGGGCTGTTGGAAGAGGCCCGTCCTCCCGACCATCACAGGCAGCCTCGGAGCCCAGGTCTCGGAAACCAACGGGGTGGACAAGGCGGGGAGAGGGCATGGTGAACCCGATGGCGGCTCAGGACCGCCTCCATCTCGGCCACGAGGGCGGGCATTCCCGACCCCCGGGACGCGCCGTGCGCCGTCCAGGGACAGAAGAGCAGGGTGCGCCGAGACCCGGCACGAAATGGCTGAAACCCCAGAGGCAGCTGTGTCTGCAGTCCTGGGAGGGAATCTTCCCAGATTCAGGTGCATTTGGACCCTGGCCTGGGACTGGGGGCTGGGAAGTGCATCTGACCCCAGTGGACGGCCCCACAGGGAAGGAGGGGCAGGCGGCGGGGCAGCCTTTGGAATTCGGATCCTGGACACAGGAGACTGAGGGGTGCCCATCCCCACAAACACGTGCTGCCCGTGCTGGACACCAGGCCACTTCCTGCCGCCTGCACTCGCCGGCCTCATCTGCTCAGGGGGAACCACCTTCTGGGGATGGGCACCCACTCCAGGCGCTTGAGCCAGAAGCCGGAGCAGCCTCCGTGCCCCCACCCCGCACCCTCTCCGCGCCTCGTCTGCTCTCAGCAGCCCCAGCGACGCCAGCTCTGCCGCAAATACTTTCGACTCTGAACCACCATGCTCTCCGCGCCCACCACGACCTCGCGGGCCCCAGCACTGCCCGGCTGCTGCCAGCTCTGCCCTTGGTGGGACTCCAGGGTCCTCCTCACCCTTCGACCTGCTCTCCATGGAGCCAGGCCGCTGCCCCAGCTGCCCCCAGAGCACAGTCCGGCCGGGCCCCGCTCAGCCCCGCTCGCTGACCCCCGTCTCGGACATGCTCCCTGCCACCTCCTCTGAATTGGCTGGATGGTGGCTTCCTGGCCCGTCCACTGGGTCACTCAGCTTCTGTTGGCTCTGCTGTGTGATGTCCAAGCCTGCAGAGCCTCCCTGGGGACAGGTCAGCCAGCCGTTCTCCTGGCCGAGTTTGCACGGACTCCGTGGGCCCTGAGGATGCCACATAAGAGGAAGGAACGCCCTCACCCCCTTATGCTCCAAAGGGGACAGTGTTCCTGGGGGGGAAGGGTCCCGCCTCGGCCTCCAGGGCCCTTGGCGCTGCTCTTGACGCGTTGCTGGGTCCTCCCCAGCCAGGCGGCCCGTGAGCAGATGCGAGACTCCAGATCTGGGGAGTGACTTCTGAAGCCTTTGTGTCGATTTTAATTACAACAATTATGGCTTTATCAGCAAGATAAAGGTCACTGCCGGCCAGGGAGATCAGGCAGCTTGACCTCTCCGGGAGGGAAATGCCAATTAATTATCTTTTTACAGCCAACTCAATTAGACTCCCTAATCACCTGTGTAGGACTCAGAGGCGAGAGGCGCAGAGACCTCGTGCAGGCCCGGCTGTTCCCCGGGGGAGAGCCGGCTCTAGGCCGGATGTTTCCTCCGTTTGCGACACTCAAACCCCTAAGAGGTTATCAGGCCGAAGCGGACAAGCCGTCCGGTCTGCTGGTGACTAGACACACCGCGCAAGCCTTCAGGGCAGCCTCCATCAGCGAGGGGCTGGCGGGTTGCAGAGACAGGGACACACGAGCACCGGGGCAGCCAGTGAAGCAGGGAGGCCATGCAGGGAGGACACGTGGGCCCTGGGTCTCGATGACCGGGGGTCGGGGGAGGCATCCTTTAGGGCTGTGCACGGCCAGGCGGGCACCTCGGGCCCCTTCTCCAGCCACCCAGGCCCCTGGCGAGGGCCCCCTCTGGGCTGCATGCCAGCCCCCCGACCCCCGTTTGTCCAGTGGGTACACACAGCTCTGCTGTGGCCTGGGGTCTGGCCTGGAGGGTCTCTCATCAGCCGGGCACGGGCAGAGAGGGTATGGGGGCATCTGTACTGGGCTCCCCTCGGGCAGAGAGGGCATGGGGGCATCTGTACCGGGCTCCCCTGCCACCAGGCCTGCAGACCTCTGTCCAGAGTCCCCGATGCTGTCTCCCCACGTGGCACGCATGTGCACACACAGGCACACGTGCGCACATGTCCCGACTCTCACACTCCCCTGCCCAGGGAGGTCTCCAGCCCCAGGGCCACTGCCCGTGCACCCCAGACGGAACCACGCCTCACGGACCAGGCCTTGGTCCCGTTGGTGGTGTCTGCCTCGGAGGGCTTCCTAACATCTGGCAAAAACCTCTGAGGGACGGCTCCCCAGCCCTGCCACGGTTCCTGGAGGCTGGAGACGGGAGGAAAAAGAGGAGGTGCCCCTCCCCACTCACTGGATCCTGTCTGGGGCTCCTCCACGTGCATTTGACGAACCAGCCAGAAGGCGTGCTCTGCATGTCTGGACGGGCTCCCCCTACACTCGTTCTGCCGTCCGCGTCCTGCGGAGCTGTCCCAGCGGCACTTCCCACGCAGCGGACCCCATGGGCAGGGGCTCCCCTCAGCAGTGGATGCGTGTGTCTTGCCCAGGGAGAGGAGAGTGACAGAAACGCCTGCAGCGGGGTAAGTGCAGCTCCGAGCTGCTGACATCTAACGGGTCAGCCTATCCTATTGGCCGATGGGGTGAGCGGTGTGGCTGGGAGACCCGAGTGCGCCCTGAGCCCCACAGGTGACCAGAGGCAGAGCAAGGACCCCTTGACCCTCCCACTCCTGCCCTCCTGACCCTGGAGCCGGGAATCAAGTCTGGCGCCCGTGAACCATTTGGTACCAGGAGATGGTCCAGGCCAGGAGGAGGTAAGAAAGGCCACGGCTGCCTGTTCAAAACCCTGCAGGTGGGTCCGTTTGGAGCCCGCAGGGACCAGAGTGGACGGGCTACTGTCCCCCAGGCGTGGCCGGACATCCTCCAGGAGTCCTGCCTTCTCACCCCACCTGGCACCCTCTGGACAGCTCAACCCATCTAAGATCCGGCTGCGAGCATCCTACACCAAGTGGGGATTGTTTCTGTTACAGAAAAACGAAGCCAGGCTCCTCGAGAAAGAACACAGGAAGCGAGTGCTAGGTCTGCAGCCGAGTGATGCCCCGGCTTCCCTGCTCCAGCCCTTCATGCTGCCTCTGCCCCCAGGGGCTCAGGGCCCTCACACCCACCTTCCTGCCCAGTTCCCATTCCCCCTTTCATCCACGCTGCCACACAAGAGTCCCTCCCAACCTGCGCCAGACTCAGGGGCCTCTTCCATCTCCTCCTGGCTCCTCCCCGCCTCCCAGGGCCCCATCTGCCTGTGCTTCTCTCCAGCTTTCCTGCTGCCCACATCCACTGGCTCCTCCATCCCCAAACACACTCCTCCTGGGCCTCCTTCCATGGCTTGTTTGGCTGCTGACATCCCAAGGATTGAAGCCTGCTTCTCCTGGACAGTCCCTCCTGGCTCTTATGGCCTCAGTCCTTAGGTGTCCTTAGGACCAGGTCTGCCTGCTGTATTGTCCTCACCACCCTGACTACCACCATCATCCCCATCACCATCATCATCATCACTGTCACCATCATCATTCTCACCATCATCACCACCATCATCATCATCACCACTGTCCCCACCATCACTAACAACACCATCACCATCATCATCACCATCACTGATGTCACCACCAGGATTGTACTCACATCCACATTATGGTCACTCTACACTCTCCAGGGGCCAGATCCTTTGATAAGCTCTTCCCATGTGGTTAACACGCATTTAACCCTCACCTCAGCCTAGAGGAGGAGTCATTGTCTCCCTATTTATGGAGGGGGAAACTGAGGACAGCCAGCTCCAGCCAAGGGGCCCTGCTGCTCTGCAGGTACCACTGTGGTGGAGGCAGGTGCATGGATCTTGTCTTTGAAGAGATCCCAGGGCTGGACCCGCAGGTCCCTCAGGAGCCCCTGCAAGGGCACCCTCCTCCACCTCAGCCTCGTCTGTCCAGGCTGCCTGCGCCTGGGGTGGAGACACGTGCCTGAGAATCAGCCCCAGAAGCAGAAATTCACCGTGTGGGGAACATAGTGCCTCATCTGTAACTGGACCCTCTTACCCACCCGGGGGCGAGGCTTTGCTTTTTTTTTTATTAAGAGATTTTCAAACTTGAGAATTTCCAGGCGAGCAAGGGGACCGTGACCTGGCCTGGCCTGGCCTGGGAGGGATGGGCATGGTGGGCATTTGGAATCTCCAGTCCCTGTGGTGGGCGGCTGTGGATCAGGACCCCCGGCAGACCGAGGTCCCGGGCCCCGGCAGCCACCCCAGGCTGAGCTCAGCAGATCCTGCCTCTGGGGCCACGGCACCGGCTACTGAGGGGAAGCCCGACCCTGGTGTTGCCTGTCCTTTTGTGAAGCAAAGCCATCGTCCCCACTGGACGCTCAGAAGGGACAGGATGCACGTTCCTACAGCCTGGGCTTTCTGTCTGCCACGTTCCTGCTGCCAGTCGTGTTTCCCTCTGAAAGGAGCTGCACGCTCTGTACGCATCGAAGCTCGGCTGAAAACTCCCCCTTTTCAGAGACGTTGCACTGGGGCGTCCTGCCCCCTTGAGGGCACAGTGCTGGTTTCAGACCGGCCTGCTAGCGCTCTGAGGAACACGAGGGGCCATGTTTCAGCTGGCAAGCCAGCAGGGCTGGGGAACGAATCTGGGGTTCTCTCCGAGCCTGTTTCTGACACCCCCACCCACTCCCCACCTCCACGAGGCTCCCCCAGCCGAGCCATTTGCACGCAGCTTGGCAGAGCAAGGCTGGGCAGGCCCCACGGGCCCGGGGGAGAGCTATGCTGGGGCTCCAGCCCTGCAGGGCGAGGTGAGCTGCCGGCCACCCACACGGGGGCCCCTGGAGGTGCCCACTAAGCCACGGGTCCCCGTCCGTCCCCACAGTCCTTGGCCAGAGATTGGAAAGCAGCCGGCGGCCCCTGTGCTCCCCGTGTGCTCTGTCTCCTGCACGTGGCTTCACTAAGCAGCGGCCTCGTCCTGGGTGGAGGAGTGGGGGTGGGGAGGGGCCCGAGGACGCTGCGTCCAAGGTCTCTCCTGCGGTGATGTGTCCTTTCACTCGCTGGGAAGTTGCAGTTTCTAAAGCTGCCACTTTGACGACATCCATCCTGGGGGTCTCGGACAGCCCTGGTTAGAGGCCGCAGGGGCCATGAAGTGGCCTGAAGTGGGGCAGCCGGCGGTTGCCTTCCAATGTGAGGGCCCCTGCAGGGGGCGGTCAGCACGCTGAGGAGGCCTGGACTGCGGCGCGGGGCCCTCGCTGGGCCCTGGAGGTCCGGGGTCTCCAGGGGCGGGAGCTTGTCTTCTGGAGGGGACGGGGTCAGCCTCAGGCTGGGGGCTTGCGCTTCTCAACAACAAAGCACTCATGTGCTTCTGTTCTTCCAGGAAAGGGTGGAGGGGTATTTGTCACTGTGTCTAGGACACTGTCCGGCTGCGGAGCTTGTGGCTGGCGTGCGGGGCACGGCCCAGGTCACACTGCACAGGGCAGGGCTGGCGTGAGGCCCGAGGCCCGGCGGGAAGGAGGGAACACAGCTGAAAACTGCCTTTAAAAAGAAAACGTGCTGATTCTGAGGCTTCAAGAAACGGCTTGCGGGGGCTCCAGCTGCCAGGCGCCTGGGAGCAGGTGGGCCGCGGCGGGATCCGGGCAGGCCGCGTGACGCGCCCTCTTCCCCGCACTGCTCTCCGGGAACCAGGCCCTGACGGGGCGGTGCGAGCACACACTTGCACACACACGAGCGTGCACACAACTCACACGGCCTCATTCACACACAGGACTCAGCCACACGGGAAACACTCTCACCCGTGCACAGGCCCTCCACGCTCCGGTGCACACACACACTCACACCCGTGTGCAGACGCTCACCTGGGGTCTGCACTCACACGCGCATTCACAGGCCCACGAGGGTAGCCCCTCAGGCCCGGGGCGACCCCTCCTGGTGGCGCCCTGCCAGTCCAGCCCCCTCCTCCGCATCACGCTGTCCTGACTCTGCCCCGCCCGTGGGGGCCCCAGGCCAGGCCTCCAGGACAGCAGCGACCCCCAAGCAAGCCCCTCCCCGGTGCCTTCGGCACGAGCTTCCTGACGGTGGCCGGGTCCTGGCCCCTCGCCCAGGGACCCTGGACAAGTCAGGGGGCCTGACTCGCCTCCCGCCCTCAACAGTCTCCAGGCTAGAGCTGCTCCTGACCCGTAGAGGCGAGACCCCAGTGCCCTGCCAGCCGGGCCGTGGCCGCACCGAACAGCGCCTCAGCCGTTGCGGGAGCCTGACCCCAGCGTGGTGCCCTGGGCTGTCCCCCTGGACGGAAGCCCGCAGGCAGCGTTGGGGCTGACACGGGAAGGCCACAGGCTCGGTGACGTGTGAGGTGACACGGGGGCAGAAACTGTGCCCAGGAGAGCCCCTGGGGCAAGGCTGCAGACAGGCGCGGGCTCTGACCACAGAAGACGGGGAGCCCCATGGGCGGCGCCCACGTGGGCGGCAGAAGGGCTGACGCGGGGTTCCGGGCGCGGGGCGAGGCAGGAGCTGCCCCCACTGATGCTGGAAGCTGCCAGCAGCCACTGGTCGGGTTTGCTTCTTGGTCCCCTGTCAGAACGTAAAGTTAAAATCAATAAGCCACCTTCCCTGGCTGGTCTGGTGGCTCTAAGGGGTCTGGGGCCCAGCCAGCAGACGGCCTGGACCCCCAAGGTCATAGGGAAAGAGCCCACCTGGCCCGCCCGGCAGGATGTCCTCACCTCGAGGCCACGACGGGGGCTGAAGGGGGTGGGCCAGGCCGGTTGCCCGCCGTGCGGTCCCCCCTAAGGACACGTGTGCACCCAGTGCGAGCGTCCACGGGGGTGCAGATCTGCCGCCATGCCAGACCTCGGCTGCACTGGGAGCCTGGGTGCCACGCCACCTCCCTCTGCTCTCCACCCTGTGGGTCCCACCAAATGGCGCCAGAGATCCGCTGCCGGGCCAAAGGGCGTGGGGCATCCGAGGCAGCGCAGGTGCTCTCCCGCTGGTTGTGCCCTGGGGGTCGCGGGACACTGGGAGGGGCTGGTGTCCTCTTGCCTGGCCCCAGACCCACAGCCATCCATGGGAAGGAGGAGCCAGCGGGGGCTCCCACTGGACCCACCCTGGGGGTCAGGCCCCCACCACCCTGCTGACCGACCCCTCCTCCTCCCTGGGGCTCCCAGGCCACAGGGCCACCACAGGGCCAGAGGGCCCAGTGTCCAGGAGAGCCACCAGGGAGGGCACCCCCTGAGGCCCCGGCTCCCAGGAGCTGTGGTCTCGGGGTCCTGCGGATCCCGACCCCTCACCCTCCTGACGCTTGGTTCCGGGCAGACATCCCCCCTCACATCTGAGCTCACCTCCATCATTACCCACGGCGTTGGCCCTGGAAGCAACGCGGTATCTTTTTATATTTCTCTGGGACGTTTCCTCTAGCTGGGATGGTTCCTAGACAAGAAGTTTTTAGCACAAATTTTCCTTTAAAAGTACGGATCTTTCATACTATTCTGCCATGATTAACCGCAGACAATATTAAAACGTGTCATCACCCCAAGAGGCAATGAAGTTTCCAGAAGTTCTCTGCCACACATTCTGTCACCTCTACTGGCAAGACTGGATCAGCAGCAAAGGGCACCTTGATTTTTAAAATCATCTTATAATTATGATGATTCTTCCTAGAGCCCATCTGATGAATACTCAAAACGATTGTTCAACAGTGAAAAAGAGGAACCACTCAGACCAATTGGAAACATTTCCTGGGAGGGTTTTGTGCATTAAAAAAAAAAAAAGCAAGCAATCCGAGGTTCTCCCTCACTGCGATGGCTTTTTTAGGTTCCCAAATCCAATTTACAGGCTCAGCCAGGCTGACAATGTCCGACTCGCAATTACCAGCACCTGCATTAGGATTCAATGGGTTTAAATTACCGGGGGTCGGGGGGGGGGGGCAAGGCAGACACCCCACTGACAACAATTAACATAAAAGGGTTCTATCGTTTAAAGCTGTGGGTGGGAATTACAAAAGGTTAAGAGACTAAATATAAAAAATTTTTTGAATATAAAATCAGTGTGCTTTGTTACTAAAATCTGGGTGCTATAATTTAACCAAAATAGGGTTTAGAATATCAGGCGATAGCCATGTCGATGAAATCCTCTTTTCTTCTCAACGGAAAGCAAATCGTCTATTCAAAAGTTAAAAACAATGGAACAACTGAGATATTTCCTATCAACAAAATAATAAAATAGAGTTTGAATTACATGTTACTGACATTAGGCCTTGGGAAAGAAAAAGCATTTTCTCTCCTCCTTTTACTTATTTGTATAATTAGAAGCCAAGTTTTTAGAGGGTCCACTTTCTTAATTGCCCACCAGATGCGGGAGGGAAGATGCTGACCTGCCGTCCTTGAGAACCTGGCCCCGGCTGGGGGCGGGGTGAGGGCCGAGCCCCCGGGTAGGTGCTCGGGAGGCCTGGGTGAGGCCGGGCGGAGGGGGGCTGAGAGCCCTGAGTGGGGGTGACTTCCAGGGGCCCGTCCTTTGTGCACAGGCCTCGGCTCCAGGCGCCCAAGGTTCTGAACCTGCGACTGAGAGGCCACATTCCCTCTGTCCAGGGAAGTCTGGGGGCGGAGCGTGGGGCACGGGGTGCCAGGCGCCTGTAGCTGCTGCCGCCTGCTGGGGCCCGTGTTCACGCACCCCGGGCTGTCGGCACGATTCTCAGAACAGGCTGGAACTGGAAAATTGCTTCAAAATGTAAGACGACTCGGGCTCTGCTCTAACTTCAAGTCGGCCTCAGCCGCGATGCTTCTGCTCCGGGCCTCCTTCCCTCCCTCCTGTCCTGGGGCAGCCCGACCTCCAACCTCCGGGAGACCCCTAACTGCTCCGAGGTTTGAACCCGACTTCGTGCTCCAGCGGCGGGGGTGGGGTGGCCTCCCCCACTCGCAGCGGCTCCCCGCCTGCCACACCCAGCGCTACCTCTAGGAGCAGGCCCCCAGCTCTGCCTTCACCCACCGGGGCCTCGGCTCAGGGCCCGGGGCACTGCCTCCTGTCAGTGAGTGAACCCCATGGCAGGAGGGCAGGGCAGGGCCGGGGGGGCAGCTCCGGACCCCCAGCCCTCAGCCCCAGCCAGCCTGCCCCATCTGGCGGGCCGCCCACTCCCTGGGGGGCCTCATTAGCTCCCGAGGCTGCGACACCCTCACGGCGCCCGTTGGTCTAAAAGAATCAGCATCTTCACTACCAGCCTGTTTTACCAAACCCATTAATCACGACCTTACAGTCCTGTCGCGGGGCTGCAGGGTGAGGTCACAGGGCGGGCAGGGGTCACGGACGGGGCCTGCTTCCTAAAAGGAGACGGGAGGGGGGGCACCGGCACGGAGGTGGCAGGAGGCCAGGATCCTTGCCCGCAGGCTGCTTCCCGCTCAGCTGGTGCCCAGCAGGGGCCGGCAGTGCAGCGTGATGACACGGTGTCTGACTCGGGCTTCCAAACCGCTTGGCAGACGGCTGGGTGACCACCCTCCCCTCCTCTGATGGCAGAGCCGGGTCTGAGCTGGCAAATCGCGTTGTTTGTCTCTGTATGGCCTGGTGTGGACACGTAACCAAGCTCTGGCCAATGAGGTGTAAGCGGCAGTGGGAGTGATTCCCCCGGGAAGCTGCTTAGAAGCGAAGGGCCCCTCGCTCCTTATGCTCCCCCCTTCCTGCTAGCTGGAATAGGGGCATGATGCCCGGTGCTTGTGCAGCCCTCGAGGACCACGAGTAGCAGAACAGGAAACAGAAGTGGGAGTCCCTGGCAATCAGGGATGTCGCCCCTGCCTCTGAACTTACGTGAGCAGCAAACGTCGATGGAGTTGGAGCCACGGCTGTGTTGAGAGAAGCAGCGGAGCCTCGCTGTTAGCGTGTGGTCTGCCCAGGAAGAAGCCACACACAGCAGGCATGCGGTGAGCTCCGTGCCCTGAGTCAGCTGGAGAGACGGGCGACCACGGTGGAGCTGCCCGGTGAGGGCAAGGGGCCCAGGGACAAGGCCTCGGCGAGAGCCGTCCTGTGTCTGGCTCTGTGGCACGCGTCGGTCATGGCAGGCATTCAATAGCGCCCGCGGCTCTGGGCCGAGAGGGAAGCCGGACGTTTCACTGGACTCCTCTGCGCGGGGGTCCCTGTAATTCGCTTCAGTAGAAACTGTCACCTCAGAGATTTCCTGGCCCAAGTTTATCTCAGGACTTGTGCTGAATTATCTTTCAATCTGAAACCCTCTGGGTCTCTTCGAGACCTGTCCGCGTGGGGATCCTGGCTGAGGCTGGTGCCCCGAGGGCGCGTTCCCCAGGCTTCCCAGGGCCCACGGCGATGCCCCCGCCCTTGGACTCAGCAGGGGCCGCCTTCTGCCTCCGCGTCCTGCCCCTCACGGCCCTCGCGCAAGTTAGCACACAGGCAGAGACAGCCACCCGAGCCCCTCAGGCCCCGTGCTGGCTGGAGAAAGGGCCACAGCCGTGCTGGGGTGAGCATGAGAGGGACGGGTTTATCTCTCTGGTTCTGAGAATACAGAAGTTCACTCTTATGAGGAAAGGACCCCTGGTTTTTGATCCCGGTACATGTGGGCCTGCCCCAGAACTCCGCACTCTGCTTTCCTTTAGGATGAGGGATAAATAAAACTTAAAGAAAAGATATCTGTCCCCATATAGTCATAGAATAAGCCATTGTATTAGAATTAGAAAAGGCTTGGGACTTCCTTGGTGTTCCAGTGGTTAAGACTCTGTGCTCGCAGTACAGGGGGCCAGGGTTCGATCCCTGGTCAGAGAACTAGACCCTGTGTGCCAAAACTAAGACCCGGTGCAGCCGAATAAATACATAAATATTAAAAAAAGAAAAAAGAGGGCTTCCCTGGTGGCACAGTGGTTGAGACGCCACCTGCCGATGCAGGGGACGCGGGTTCGTGCCCCGGTCCGGGAAGATCCCACATGCCGCGGAGCGGCTGGGCCCGTGAGCCATGGCCGCTGAGCCTGTGCGTCCGGAGCCTGTGCTCCGCAACGGGAGAGGCCACAAGAGTGAGAGGCCCGCGTACCGGAAAAAAAAAAAAAAAAGAAAGAAAATGCTTGCTCCTTCCCTAGCCCAGCAGCCCCGTGTCCCCCTCTGGCCACTTCGAGGCTTTGCTCTGCCCACCAGGGTCCCAGGTCCGACTGGGTGCCCCGCAGGCCTGCAGCCCAGGGTCTGCCTTCCTGCTGACGGGGTGCGGGGCCCCCGAGTTGAAGCCGTTTCCTCACTGGCGGCTGACCGCTCACCTCCTCACGGCAGGGCTGGAGCGTGCACCACAGGACAGACGGAGGACAGACAGACGCAGCGTGTTCACCACCCTGGGCCGACCTGGGCTCCCCGCAACACGTCCGAGAGGCTCGGGGGCAGGGCGAGTGTCATCGTGGGGGAGATGCTCTGCTGCAGCTGTGTCCGTGGGGGGAGACTTTCACCGGGAACGGTCCTGCGTGAACCCGCTCGCACGACGGGAAGCATCAGTGCTATAGGAGGAGCAAAAGCAGAAGGGAGCCCACCTCCCTGAGCTCTGGGCGGTGGGCCCTCTCCCTTCTCGGGGGCACTTTCCGGGTCAGACCCGAGACGGGGACGGAGTGGGGCGCAGGGGCTCGGTCAGCCGTCCTGGAGGTGGACGCTGTGACCACCTCATCTGGCAGAAGAGCAAACTGAAGCCCAGGGAGGGTCAGCTGGAAAATGATGGAGACTCTCCGGCCGGTCCCCAGATGCTCCTGCTGGGGACCCAGGGCCCTCCGACTGGGCGCCGAACACAGAAGGGTGACGGCCGGAACCCAGCGGGTCTGTGCCCCTCGGCTTCCCTATGGGGCACTCTCTACAGCTCAGTGCCCGTGCTGAGCTGCGCTGAGTCCAGCCCGCAGGCCCGCACTCGGCGACGCGGGGCTCGCATTCCGCATTCCACCGAGACCTCCTAGCGGCTCTGAAAGCCCTCCCGGCGGAGGGCCTGGCGCCCAGTGAGCCTTTTTACACAGAAATACAAGCACGTTCCCCGACGACAATGCAGCCAAATTTGCTTCCATAAACTGAGGCGGAAGCAGAGATGGGGTCTCTGGCCAGGCTGGCCCCGCCTGCCCCATGAGGGAGGCACCCGGGGCTCAGTCTGGACGTGCCTCACCTCAGCACCGCACGGCCACCCTGTCTGGCTCGGCCCCGGACACGGCAAATCTGTGCCCCACACCCACCTGGCGGCGCCCAGGGCTGGAATCCTAACTGGAGGGATGGGGGCCCCTTCAAGAGGCTGAGGAGAGGGACTTCCCTGGTGGCGCAGCGGTTAAGAATCTGCCTGCCAATGCAGGGGACACGGGTTCGAGCCCTGGTCCAGGAAGATCCCACATGCTGCGGAGCAACTCAGCCCGTGCACCACAACTACGGAGCCTGTGCTCTAGAGCCTGTGAGCCACAACTACTGAGCCTGCGTGCCACAACTACTGAAGCCTGTGTGCCTAGACCCTGTGCTCCACAACAAGCGAAGCCACTGCAATGAGAAGCCCACGCACCGCGACGGAGACCCAGCGCAGCCAAAAGTAAGTAAATAAATAAAAATTTATTTAAAAATAAAAAAAGAGGCTGAGGAGAGCATGAAGGCCCTAAACCGAAGTGTGCATGAGTCTGCCCGTCAGGGACCCCAGCTCCAGTTACCGAGCAGCCCTCACAGTGTCGAGGGCCCTGGGGACCAGGTGGGACCCCCAGCAGCTGATCAGCTGACGCTCGGCTGGGACGCGCCCTCTGTTAACTCACATGCCCACTCTCCCCGAAGACGCGAGCCCTGGGTTTGCGGGAGGATTCGATCCCTGAGCATGAACTGCAGTGATTAAACCAGCTTCCGGGAGTAATTCCAGAAAAGACCCGTGGCGCAGCTAGGCCCACACTCCACGGAGACAGGCCTCCCCTGCCCGGGCCTGGGGTGTGCGGGCTCTGCTGCACACCGGAGCCACATCTCCATGAAGAACCTGGAGCCAAGCGCACACAGAGGTGCTGTCGGCCCTGTGCTCCAGGCAGGGTGGAGTCGGTCGGAAAACCAGGCGAACACGCGTGACCATCGGGCCCGCAAGGTCCCCACAGAGCCGGGGGTGACCTGGGGGGCCCGGGGGGGGGCTCCTACGCGGTGTCCTGTCTGGGCCGACACAGGCCTCCTGCTGGCAGCAGCCTCGGTGGGTTGCCACCCTCCAGGGATAGCCCTGAACAGAAACAGCCCTGAGACCAGCGGCCCGGGGGCCTCACCCGCTGCCAGGCTCACAGGGGACGAACAAACCGACTTCCCTCTGCGTTCACGGCAACGAGGGCTGTGCACGTGGACAGCCCAGGACAGCGGTGCAGTGGCCCGGACCACTCATCCCAGCCCACCCCGCCCCTCCCCACCGGGGGCCCTGGGTCTGCACGGCGAGCACGTCCAGCAGCCCGGACGCCAGGTTGGCAGCCCCCAGCCTGCCTTTTAACCCATCGCCACGGTGACCGCCCCTCGGAGCTGTCTGGGATGTCTTCCTGGGGTGCCCCGTGTCTCCCAGGTCCCCTGTTCTCAGGGATCGACTACACTTCCTCCTGCCCAGGCTCGGGGGCACCGCTGTCACCCCATGCACCCCTGAGCTTGCACTGCCCACTGCTGACCCTTGGTTAACCCCACGCACCGGGCAGGTCGCAGGGGTCTCCCTCGGGGAGTGGGGGGCTGGCACCCGCACTTCCCAGGGCAGCTCTGGGCTCCAGGTCTCTGGACTTGGGGCCGGACAGAGGGTAGGAGATGCACTGCGGAGGGAAGGACAGGGCTGGGCTCTGCTCGACATGGAGCTGGGTGACACCTGGCTGCGGGGACACGGGGATCCAGGGGCCGGTCCAGGTAGGAGGAAGGGCTGAGGTGGCCGCTCGGAGACCAGGGTGGTGGGAAGGAAGGGGGGCAGGCAGGGTGTCTCGCCGCAGCCCTGGCCTCCCTGCCTCCCTGCCCTCTGCCTGGAGCCCCCTCCCTGCCCGGACCCCACAGTCAGAAGGCGCCTTGGTTCCGCCTCCGCCAGAGTGTGTCGTGACCCCAGTGCCCGCAGTGTCCTGGTGGGAGCAGGAGGGGTGCGGGAGGGGCTCGGGGGAGCAGAGTCCAGGAGGGACCCCTCCCCACCCTCATGGGTGTCGCGCGGGGTCACCCTTACTCACAACGGGGTCTGGATGGGTGTCTCTCTGTGACCATCGTCCACTTTGAAAAAGCTGACCTCCAAGTAGGCTGGGAGCTGTGTGTATCGGATGCCCGCGGAGATCTCCACCACCCGGCCGTCCTCACCTTCCCGAAGGAGAGAGAGGGGCTGCCGAGGGCTGCAGGGGCGGGGCGGCAGCACCTGGGTCCCCCCAGCCCCCACTCCAGCCTCCGTGAGGAATGTCTGCGGCAGAGTGTCCAGGAGGAGCAGGGCGCTGCCAGGGGCCAAGAGCACGGGCACCTCGCCCTCCGCTCACCTTCCTGGGCCCACCACTCCTCTTGGCCCTCAGCCGACTGTCCACCCTCTGCCTACCCGCTCCACCCCGTCCTGGGAGTCCCGACCTGAGTCCAGCTCCGGGCCGCAGGGCACCTCTGTGCCTCTGGCCCTGACCGGTCCCTACTCCCTGGGAGGGCCTCTCCTTGCTGGCTGGCCTCAGGGCTTCACCGGCTACAGGCTCAGGGCCGTGGGGGACCGACTGAGCACACGGCCACCCAGCTCCCACCTCGGCCTGGGGGATGGGCTCCACCCACTCGCCGACATCTTCGAGGCACCCAGCACAGGCCTGGTCACACGCATGCGGGGGCTCGGGGTCAACAACGAGCGCTGACCAGCGCCAGTGAGGGCCCTGTGCAGCCTCGAGTTGCTGAGATCGTAAAAGGAGACACGCAGGGCAAACACCAGCACGTCGTGGACTTGGGGAGACAAGGAGCCAAGTGTAGAGACAACTGTGGTTTGATCGGCTTCTGGTTCTGGTCCAGAGGGCGTCACTGGGACCCACGGACCCTCCTACTCGGAGCAACCAAAGAGCAGATGAAACTGAATGAGACTGTGGTTTTCAAGACCTTGGACGTCAGGCAAGGACAGCGGTTCCCGAAGGATGGGAAACACACGACGGACTCCACAGTTGCCCAGTTCCTGCCCTGAGAGGACGTGCGGGGCTGGTACAGAGCGGGTCGGGTAGAGGCTGGTAGACAGGCCCACGCAGGAGCGGAGCAGAGGGGCACCTCAGGGTCAGTGCAGCACAGATCAGAGCATGAGTGAGGGGAGAACGAGAGGCCCCAGCAGGATGGGAGGCCTGCTCGTCCTGTCAGCCAGGCTGGAGAACTCAGAAGTCAGGGCAGGTCGAGCAGAATTCTCAGTAATGGGGGGGTGACTGGTCTTAGACTGAGGCCCCCTGCAGACCCAACAAATCCCAAAACCAAGATCTGAGAGGATTAAACTGTCTCCAAGCAACTTAACTGCGCCCCAGAACATAGGTCAGGAATGTTTACAGGGACACAGGCGTCTCTAGCCCCCAAGGTAAAATTCACAAGGTCCGACATCCAATCAAAGATTACCAGGCAGAGAAGGCAGGAAAGTATGGCCCATAACAAGGAGGAAACTCAATCAAACTGACCCAGAACTGACACAGTGGAAAAGGACATCATTTTTTTTTAAGTAGGTTTTTGGGTTTTTTTTGAATTAATTAATTTATTTATTTTTGGCTGCGTTGCGTCTTCGTTGCTGTGCAGGTTTCTCTGTTGCGGTGAGCGGGGGCTGCTCTTCGTTGTGGTGCGTGGGCTTCTCGTTGCGGTGGCTTCTCTTGTTGTGGAGCATGGGCTCTAGGCATGTGGGCTTCGGTAGTTGTGGCACGTGAGCTCAGTAGTTGTGGCTTGTGGGCTCTAGAGCGAAGGCTCAGTAGTTGTGGCGCATGGGCTTAGGTGCTCTGCGGCATGTGGGATCTTCCCGGACCAGGGCTCGAACCCATGTCCCCTGCATTAGCAGGCAGATTCTTAACCACCGCGCCACCAGGGAAGTCCCGAAAAGGACGTTTTTGAAAGTTATTATTATAACTGTATTCGTGTGTTCAAAAGTTAAGTAGAGACATAGAAGATATAAAAGAGAACAAAGGTGGGGCTTCCCTGGCGGTCCAGTGGTTAGGACTCCGTGCTTCCACTGCAGGGGGGTGCGGGTTCGATCCCTGGTGGGGGAACTAACATCCTGCTTGCCACACGGCCAAGAAAATGAATAAATAAATAAATAAAAATAAAAAAGAACAAAGTTGATTCTAGAGGTGAAAACCATGAGATGAAAAAACACACCGGATGTGATCAACAATAGATTAGATACTGCAGAAAAAAAGATTCATGAACTTGAAAACACAGCTATGGAAATGATCCAGAATGAGACACTGTGAGAAAAAAAGAAAAAAAGGAAGGGAGGGAGGGTGGGAAAGAGATTCCATGGACGGGGGGCAGCCTGATACATGGAAAATTGGGGTCCCCAAAGTGGGGGCAGAGGCTACCCACTGCTTTGGGTCCCCCAGATGGGGGCAGAAAAATTATCAGAAGAAATAATGGCTGGAAAATTCCCAAATTTGATGAAAATTATAAACCCACAGATCCAAGAAGCTCAACAGATTCCAAGCACAAGAACCACGAAGACAACTACGCCATGTCGCATCACAATCAAATTATTCAAACCAGTGAAAAAGAGAAAACCTGAAAAACAGCCAGAGGAAAAGGACATTTGTACAGGGACATGAAAGCAGATCTCTCAGAGAAAACAACGCAGACAAGGTGACACCACAAAGCTCACCTGGAAGATGAGGCAGAATCCTGTATGCGCTAACAATGTCTATCAAGGAAAGCAAAATCAAGATGTACGAAAGCTGAGAGAATTCATCACCAGCAGACACATATGACAAGAAATGTTAAAAGTTAAGTCCTTTGGGCAGAAGGAAAATGGTAGCAGATGGAAATCTGGATCCATGGGAAGGAATGAGGACCAGAAATGGTAACTCAGCAGATGAGACGAACAGGTGAGACTTCCTTTTCTGTTTGTTAAATACTCTTTAAAAGATAAATGACTGTTTAAACAAAAATAATAACAATGTATCATAAAGTTTATTAGATACATGAATGTAAAATGTACTAAAACAATAGCATAAAGATTGGGATTGCAGAAGTCAGTTAATTAAATGACATAAAAATCCTAAATGTTTATGCTTCTAATAATAGAGCTTCAAAATACATGAAGCTAAAACTGATAGAAATGAAAGCAGAAATAGACAAAAACACAAGTATAATCAGAGATTTCAACATACCACTGTCAATAACTGATGGAACAAGCAGACAGAAAATCAGCAAGGATATAGCAAACTCGACAGCAGGGTCAACAAAATTCACCTGATTGACATTTATAGAAAATGCCACCCAATTCCACTCAGAAGCAGAATTCACACTCTTCTGAGCCATATTCTGAGCCATAAAACAAGTCTCAAAAAACTTAAAAGAATTCAAGACACACAAAGTATGACTCTAACCACATGGAATTAAGTTAGAATCAATAACAGAAAGATTTCTGGAAAATTCCCAAACACTTGGAAATGAAACAACACACTTCTAAATAACTCTTGGGTCCAAAAAGAACTCAAAAGGAAAATCAGGACGTATTTTGAATTGAATGAAAATGAAAGCACACCATGTCAAAATCTGTAGGATGCAGCTAAAGCAGTATGAAGGGGGAAATTTCTAGCAATGAACTTCTATATTAGAAAAGAAAGGTCTGAAATAACGTTAGAAACTTTCCACCTTAGGAAACTAAAAAAGGAGAGCAAATTAAACCCAAACTAAGCAGAAGCAAGGAAATAATGAGATCAAAATAGGAATTAATGGGACTTCCCTGGTGGCGCAGCGGTTAAGAATACACCTGCCAATGCAGGGGACACAGGTTCGAGCCCTTGTCCAGGAAGATCCCACATGCCGTGGAGCAACTAAGCCTGTGTGCCACGACTATGGAGCCTGTGCTCTAGAGCCTGCAAGCCACAACTACTGAGCCTGCGTGCCACAACTACTGAAGCCCGTGAGCCTAGAGCCCACGCTCTGCAAGAGAAGCCACCGCAATGAGGATCCTGCGCACCGCAATGAAGAGTAGCTCACACTTGCTGCAACTAGAGAAAGCCTGTGTGCAGCAACGAAGACCCAACGCAGCCAAAAATAAATTTAAACAAAACAAAACAAAACAAAATAGGAATTAATGAAATAGAAAACAGACAATAGAGAAATCAATGAAACCAAAAGTTGGTTGTTTATCAATGAAACTGATAACCTCTCACTAGACTGGTCAGGAAAAAAGAAAGAAGACCCCAATAATCAATATTAAGAACAAGAGAGATGGTATCAATTCATTAACTGGGGAGCAAGGGAGTGTTACGAACAAGCTTATGCCAAGAAATCTGAAACCTTGGAAGACACAAAACACCATACTCACTCAAGAAGAAATAGATAAACTGAACAGCTCTATATCCAAAGGAAACGGAATTAGTAGTTAAAAATCCTCCCACAGAAGCAGCCGCACAGCACAGGGAGATCAGCTCAGTGCTTTGTGACTGCCTGGAGGGGTGGGATAGGGAGGGTGGGAGGGAGGGAGACGCAAGAGGGAAGAGCTATGGGAACATATGTATATGTATAACTGATTCACTTTGTTATAAAGCAGAAACTAACACACATTGTAAAGCAAGTATACTCCAATAAAGATGTAAAACAAAACAAAACAAAAAAATCCTCTCACAAAGAAAACTCCAGGCCCAGATGGGCTTCATATTGAATTCTACCAAACATATACAAAGATTAACTCCAAATAGATAATAGGCCTAACTGTAAGAGCTAAAAATATAAAATTCTTAGAAGAAAACATGGGAATAAGCCTTCATGACTCTGGGCTAGGCAGTCTTCTTAGATATGGCACCAAAAACACAAGCAACAAAAGAAAAAATAGGTAAATTGGACTTCATCAACACTTAAACGTATGGGCTTCCCTGGTGGCGCAGTGATTAAGAGTCCACCTGCCGATGCAAGGGACGCGGGTTCGTGCCCCGGTCCGGGAAGATCCCACATGCCGCGGAGCAGCTAGGCCCGTGAGCTATGGCCGCTGAGCCTGCGTATCCGGAGCCTGTGGTCTGCAACGGGAGAGGCCACAACAGAGAGAGGCCCGCGTACCGCAAAAAAAAAAAAAAAAAAAAAAAAAAAAATTTAAACGTACGTGTTCAAAGGACACCATCAAGAAACTGCATGATAACCCACAACATGGGAAAAAGATGTTTGCAAACCAGATGTCTGACATGGGAGTCGTATCCAGAATACATAAAGAACTCTCAATAACTCACAATAAAAAGACAAGTTGCCCCAATCTTTTTTTTTTTTTTTTTTTGTGGTACACGGGCCTCTCACTGTTGTGGCCTCTCCTGTTGCGGAGCACAGGCTCCGGACGCGCAGGCTCAGCGGCCATGGCTCACGGGCCCAGCCGCTCCGCGGCATGTGGGATCCTCCCGGACTGGGGCACGAACCCGTGTCCCCTGCATCGGCAGGCGGACTCTCAACCACTGCGCCACCAGGGAAGCCCTGCCTCAATTTTTTAATGGGTAAAGGATCTGAATAGATATTTCTCCAAAGAAGATGTACAGATGGCCAATAAGTGCATGAAAAAAATGCTCCAGATCACCACTCATTAGGGAAATGCAAACAGAACCACAGTGAGATGCCACCTCCTGCCCACTAGGATGACTATACCCAGAAAGACAGAGCAAAGAGTGCTGGCGAGGAGGGGGAGGGTTTACAACCCTCAGCCATTGCTGCCGGGAATGAAAACACATCCAGGCTGAAAAGGAAGAAGTAAAATTGTATTTATTCGTAGACGACATGATCCTGTGTATAGAGAATCCTAAGAAATCCTCAGAAATAACCAGCAAGGTCAAGGAAGATGAGATCAACATGGAAAACTCAACCGTAGTCTAGCAATTTCTGAAGTGAAGAAAACAAAACAATTCCATTGATAATAGCATAAAAGAATGTAACAAATGTATTAATAAACAAATTCGAATTAAACAATAATAAATCATTGATCGTTTATTAATAAATTTAAGAAAAGTGAGAGACTTGCTCACTGAAAAATACGGACATAGATGAACGTAAAGAAAAATAGGCGGAGAGATGTGTCACGTTTACGAATCAGCGGATTCAGTGCTGCTAATGGCGGTTCTTCCAGCCTGAGTCAATGCATCCCTCACAAAATCCCAGCAGCTTGTTTTCTTTCCTTGTTGGGGGGACAGAAATGGACAAGCTGATCCTGAAATATTTATATGGAAATACAAAGGTCCCAGATTAGCCAAAACAATTTTGAAAAAGAAGAACAAAGTCGGAGGAATCTCCAGTTTCAAAGCATACTGGAAGGCTGCAATAATCAGATGGTGTGGCAGGGGCGTAAGGACAGATACATCGGTCAATGGACAGAACTGACGTCCAGACATAAACCTTCACCCTTACGGTCAAGTGACTTCTGACCAAGGTGCCCAGGCAATGCAGTGGGGGAAAGGACAGTCTTTTCAACACATGGCCCTGGGACAACGGGAGTCCACATGAAAAAAGATGAATTTAGACCTCTATCTTACCCACAAAAATTAATTCAAGAGGGATCACAGACCTAAATGTAAGAGCAAAAGTTGTACAAGAAAACTGGAGAAAGTCTCTGTGAACTTGGGCTAAGAATCCTTAGACAGATCACCAAGACCATGGTCCATAAAAGAAAAAAATGACAAACTGTACTTCATCAAAATTTTAGGGCTTCCCTGGTGGCACAGTGGTTGGGAGTCCACCTGCCAACGCAGGGGACACGGGTTCGAGCCCTGGTCCGGGAGGGTCCCACATGCCGCGGAGCAACTGGGCCCGTGCGCCACGGCTGCTGGGCCTGCGCTCTGGAGCCCATGAGCTACAACTACAGAGCCCGCACACCTAGAGCCCGTGCTCTGCAACAAGAGAGGCCGCCAAAATGAGAGGCCTGTGCACCGCAACGAGTGTTGGCCCCCGCTCGCTGCAACTAGAGAAAAGCCCGTGCACAGCAACAAAGACCCAATGCGGCCAAAAATAAATAAATAAAATAAATTAAAAAAAAAAATTTAGGGCTCCCCTGGTGGCGCAGTGGTTGAGAGTCCGCCTGCTGATGCAGGGGACGCGGGTTCGTGCCCCGGTCTGGGAGGATCCCACATGCCGCGGAGCAGCTGGGCCCGTGAGCCATGGCCGCTGAGCCTGCGCGTCGGGAGCCTGTGCTCTGCAACGGGAGAGGCCACAGCAGTGAGAGGCCCGCGTACCGCAAAAAAAAAAAAAATTTAAAATTGTGCCCTTCAAAAGACAACATTAAGATTAAAAGATAAGCCACAAACTGAAAGAAAATATTTGCAAATATATATTTGCTAAAGGATTTGTATCCAGAATACATAAAGAACTTGTATAACTAAAAACTAAGACAAGCAGCCCAATCCAAAAAAAAAAAGGTGAAATATATGAATAAACATTTCTCTGTAGAAGACGTACAAATGGCCAATGAGCACACGAGAAGCTGCTCAACGTCGTTAGTTTTAGGGAAACGCAAATCAAAACCATGAGGAGGGACTTCTCTGGCGGTCCAGTGGTTAAGACTCTGTGCTTTCATTGCAGGGGGTGCAGGTTTGATCCCTGGTCAGGGAACTAGGATCCTGCATGCCGCGCGGTGCGGCCAAAAAATTTTTAAAAAACCCAAAAAACAACCAAAAGAAAACAACAAAGAAAACAAAAATCCATGAGGAGATGCCCCCTGACATCCTCAGGATGGCTACGCCCTGGCAAGGACGTGGAGAAACCGGAACCTTCGTACGTTGCTAACGGGATGGTAAAATGGCGCAGCCACTTTGGAAAAGAGTTTGGCCATTGCTTGAAAAATTTAAACACGAACGTACCCAACCACTGACCCAACAATTCTACTCATAAATATATACCTGAGAGAAATGAAACACGTTTGCACAAAAACCTGCACAGGAATGTTCACAGCAGCCAAGTGCCAAGGACTGGACTGTCGCCCACGGACGCAGGTGAGCAAAGTGCTGGGCAGGCAGGATGGGAGGCTAGTGGTCCACAAAGAGGAGAGCAGCACCGCGCACTGGGCGGGAGGGAGGAGCAGAGCGCGACCACAAGTGAGATTGCATCCACACTCAGTGTCCAGGAAAAGGCATTTGTGGTGCCTGGGATGGAGGGTGGGAACAGGGCAGGAACGAGGGGTCTTTCTGGGGTGGAGGAAATGTTCTGAAATGGAACTGGTGTAGCAATGGTCGCCCAACCCTGCAAGTGTACTAAGAATCATTAAATCACGGAATATAGATGAATTTTATGGTATGTAAATTATGCTGCAATAAAGTTGTTAAAATAAGCCAATTGTGACTAAATATACTCGGTTTATGCTGCACGTCATGCTTCCTACGCGGAGCCGTGGAACCGAGCTGGACCACTGTGCAGGAACGTCTGTCTCCGGTGGTCCCGCCCCGTCCCTCTGGGTCTTCTCTGCTCATGGGGCGGGAAGCCCGGTCGTCCCTCTGCTTGGCCGCAGGGCTGACTGAGCATCTAGACGCAGCCCAGACGGATGGGCGTCTGTCCACCTTGGTCACCCCACGAGGAGCTTGAGAAACCCTCCCCTTGCCAGGCTGAGCGGCTGGCCCGGCGCCCACGTGGCCTCCTCTGTCCTCTGACTCTGAGTGTGTGACCGCCGGGAGGGCCGCCTGTGTGCTCACGCACATGCACACAGATGCACACACAGAGCCCATGTGCTCACACACGCACATGCACCGCACAGCGGCCTCCCACCGGCTGGAGGGCTCGCACGCCCACTGTCCTTTCTGCCGAGGCTCCGGCAGCGAGGACTTGGGAACGGGGTGACCTGGGCGCAGCTGGGAGGCCAGAAGCCACCTGTGGCATCTTGTCTGCGTTTTTGCTACTTCAGAACCCGACAGCTGCTTATCCTTCTGAAAAGAATACATAACCCGGCCACCTTCCTGGAGACACTGACTCGTGGCAACTTCCCTACCGTCCCGCTGCAGCTGGATGGTCAATGTGAAGGAAGATCCCTGGGCCACTTCCATCCCCTCCGGACCCAAAATCACGATCCCTGTGGCTTGTGCTGGGGAGAGCAGAGCGCATCTGTCGTGGGGTCAGGGCGGTGAGTGCCACGGGTCTGCATCCCGCATCCTGAATGCGCTGTGCAGCCGCTCAGGCCTGACCGTGTCCCAGCGGGGGTGGGGGGCGCATGGATGGCACAGCTGTCAGGGCTGGGGGACCGTCACTGACGCCGTGACCTTAACCTCGTCCAGAGGGCCGGCTACAGTGATTTGAAGTGGGTCATCTCAGAACTGACCTGATCACGGTAGGGGGACGGCAGAGCTGAGGTGACGGCCCGGCAGTGCCCAGTGCACCCGGGGCATGTTCCCGCACGGCCTCCCGCCCACTGCTCGGACCCGGGCCCTGCATTGCGTGCGTCTGAGTCAGCGACCTGATGTGTGCTGGACGAGGCTGTGGCTGTCTGCCCGGGAGCTGGCCTGGTGGGCAGGGTCCAGCCGCAGCTCTGAGTGAGCAGCTGCACCCGTGGACCCGGCACCAAGGTTCTGATTGGTGACCCGAGTCCCTGGAGTCTAACAGAAGCCCCCATGCCCGGAGGCAACACGGGGAGGGTGAGGCGCCAGCAGAGGACCCTGCAGGCCACAGGCCACCTGTGCGCACACTGCAGAGAGCTCAGGGTGGGGGGCTGGATGGAGGCTGTGCAGGGAGGCCAGACGCCCAGAGCCCCGTGGGTGGGAGACCCCGAGGCTGGGAGCCCTGCTTGAAGCAGGACCACTTGGGTGCAGGGTCTGACGGGGGCCTCTGCGTGTCACGAGGCCCGTGAAACCACAGCAGAGCATGTTTCTCCCAAAAGGGGATTCTAGGTTCCACTCCATCCAGCCCCGCTTGGTCCACACCTCCCGCGAGACTGCCCAGGGCCACTTGAGAAAGGACACGGCCAGACCCAGACGTGACCCCACAAGAGGACCCCACGGGGCCAGCGGCAAGGCCGGGGGCACCTACTCACGGGGTGGCCATTGATCCACACCCCTCGGTAGACGCCCCCGGAGCAGTGGGCCACGCTGCCCTCTCCACTGAACACGTCACCGTGCCACTGTCCCCGTGGAGAGAACCATGGGCTCAGACGGGCTGGTCTCCCTGCCGCACAGCCCGGCGGCCCCTCCAGGCTCCGAAGGCCCCTGGGGACCTCCGCAGAAGGCGCTGCCCTTTGAACTTTAAGAAGCCAGGAAGTTTGGAGACAATGGCCCGAATACAAAATGCAAAGAAAATATGGCTCCAAAGGGCACACTTTTTAGCACGAAACCCTTTTAACACAAAGATACTGCATTTGTGCAGAGTCACGGGAGGCCGACTGTGCAGGCGAGCGAGCGGAGGCTCGCGGGGTCGAGGGGCTGAGCGTTCCGACACGCTCCTTGATAACAAAAAGGCCAATTAAAATCACACTGGGAACCCGCACAGCCGCACCCTGGGGGCAGTGCCAACTCGCTGCACACCCCAACTCTGCCACCCCCATAATAAGCCTGCTTTGTAAACGATACGCACGACCGAGCGGAAGAACAGTGCCGAAGAGCAGAAAGACTGCTTTCCTGGAAAAGTTCGAGATCTTAATGGGGTTTTATTCAGCTATGAATTACTCCTATTGGAAGAAGCATTAGCCACAGGCGCGTTTTGGTTCGATTCACTCTGGCAGAAGGTGACTGGGCTCCTGCTTTCCTGCCCAGCCCTCCGAGTGGCCCGAGGCCACCCAGCAGCTGGGGCCGGACTCCGGTTGGCGGGAGCCCCTCAGGCCCTCGGGAGGGGCCGTCTGGCAGGTGAGGCCTGTGGGAACGGCCCCTGAAGAGCTCAGACACCCCAAGATCTGGGGGAACAGGTTCCACGGCTGCTTGGAACACACGGTCGCTGTGTTCACATTACAAGGTGACAGGGAAGGGGCCTGGCCGCGGCTCCCCCTCCAGCCGGGGCACCAGACAACTGCGGCGCCCTGGTGGGTGCATGGCAGTAGCGGCAAGGCAACAGCTCGCGGCTGCAGGAGGGGCCGGCTGCCAGCTGGGGGTGGCAGTTGGGCAGAGGCGTGGCTGTGCCCCCCACGGGAGGCCTGGAGCCGCAGGGCAGCCTCGTCCCTCCAGCCCCCAGACCCAGAGAGCTGAGCCCTCTGGGGCCACAGTCGGGCTGCGTTCCCGGAAAGCTCGATGCCAGCACGGCTGGCATCGCAGACGGTCTATCGACATCCCCTGAGACGTGGCTCACGTCTGCAGGCAGCGTGCCAGGCCAAAGAGGGGGCGAGGCCCCAGGTGTCACGCCAGAGCGGGGGCCCCGCGCTGCCGTCCTGCGAGGGGCTGGGGAGCCCCACAGTCACTAGCTGACCATCCCTGGAGCCAGTGCGGACTCCAAGCAGCAGCATCTGCTGGGCTTGCTGCCTGGTCCCAGGAAGGGGTCCTGTGCACAGGTGTGCATGCATGCGGGCGTGTGCACCTGCGTCTGCTGTGTGGTGGAGGCAGCAATGCTCAGTGATCGCGATGGGCAGGGTGACCTGCGGGGGAGCAGAGCGGGAGGGTCCTGGCCGAGCTGGGCCATTGTCTCTGAGTCTGGGTGGGGCCAGCCCTGGGGGGCAGGGAGCCGCCCCCCACCCCCAGCTGTGTACAGCACACTGACGTCAGAGCTTCTCCCAGCTCGAGCCCCGTAGTCGGTCTGCTGGGGTCAGTGGTGCTCCTCAGAGGTGAACGAGTCGCCGGAACCCCTCGCTTCCCTCACGCCGCCGTCCCCAGGCCGGAGAAGTGACCGGTTTCAACTCGGGAAGCAGGTCTCACGGCCAATCGAACGCACCTCTCAGGAGCCAAATCAACTCATCACTCCGCCCCCCCCCACCCCCGCCCTTTTACGTAGAGGTTCATGCCCTCGTCTGAGGCTCTGTGCTGTGGTGCCCGGGCAGTGGGCCGGTAGCCCCGGGGAAGGGTGGTCGCCTCCAGAGACAAACACCCCCCCTGTGGGGCCCGGCTGCCTCCCCCGCACACCGCCCCCAGCTGGAGCTGCGCCCGCTCTGTGCCCGGGGCCAGTGTGCTGCCCGCCCGCACAAGGGCAGGCCTCACCCCTGTCCTGGGCAGAGGTGCTGGGGTCACCGCCCCTGCGGGGTGGACGGGGGAGGACGCCCAGAGGCAGGTGGGAGACGGGGCTTCCAGCCACGGGGAAGTGGCGGGAGCTCAGTGCGCGCGCACGCCCGACCCTGTGACACGGCCTCGGCCTCTGTTCGAGCTTCTCCATCACGTGACTCTGAGCGCTCCCGCCAAAGAGGGCCGAGCTCTGTGGCGCTCTGCGGGCCCCTCCCAGCGGCCTCTCCCTTCCCTCTCAGTCGTGGTCCCCTCTTGTCTGTCTGTCTGCTCCGGGGCATGAGCTTCCCAGGGCAGGCCTCCATGGGGACAACTAGGGCTCGAATGAGCGCGGGCTCCTCTCCAAACAGCACGATGGCCACTGGGGCCCTCGACCGTGTCGGGGTCCACATCTTTGCACGCCCTGCCCGGCCCCTTGGCCCTCTGCGAAGGTGCAGCGTGGGTTTTCAGGAAGAAGGCAGGCAGGGCCTAGGGTCGCCTGGGAGCCAGGAGCAGACTCAGGAGGGTCCAGCACACAGAGCCTTGGAGCATGGCCTGCGGGCGCACGGGCTGCCGCGTGCAGACAGGCAGTGAACGTGCCCCTCAGACCACGAAGCCCCGGCCCACTCCGCCCCACGGGGTGTGAGCAGGGTCAGGCTCCCCGCCAAGTCACTGTCCAGTCCTCGCCATCCAAGCATTGACAGACCGCTTAATCGCTGACCGACCGCTTAATCGCGCTCCCGTAATCTGAGACCCCCCACCCCAGCTCAGGCTGCAACACAGCACTTTCCCAGGACAGATACACGATACACTCCAGCAGTGTAACTCATCCAACAGCGTAGAATCTAATTAATGTTACAAATCATGCTTTTGAAAACCCTGCCCTTTCTCAGTCAGCTGACACGCACCAGCGCGCGAACAAACACGTGTTAACGCGTCGCTGCGCCTGGCGGCTCTTCCTTCTCCTCCCCGTGCAGGTGAGGACCTGTGTGTGCTGCCGCAGTGCAGGAAGATGGGAGGACGGCCGGGCCACCCTGCACGCGAAGCACGGGTGCGCGGGGTCCCTGTTAGGAGAGGCCCCGTGGGGTGAGTGGGGCACACCTTGTGGCCGGCGGTGGCTGAGGCAACCCCAGGGCCTCTCAGCTCCAGGATAGGGACCTATGTGCTCAGAACTCCTTACCTGGTCCTTTCTTTGAAGAGCACGGAGTCGGCGGTGGGACGAGGGGCCGCTTGGGTGCCTTCCCCACCACACACGAGTTTGAATAAATTGTGAGAAATACACACCTGACTCTTCTCATTTCGGGAAGCACTTTCTAGTTAACAGACGCTGTTTTTCTTTCCCGGGAAAAGTGACGGTGCTTTCCCTGGAATTGCTTCTACGGCTGCGTTGTTCTGTTGCGTTTTCAGGCGCTCCCAGGCACACTCTGAATCTCCGCCCCGGTCAGAAGCCCACCTTCCCAGCTCACCCATCTCTTCCCCACCTCCAGGCCGCTCCAGGGCACCGGGCTTTGACCGACCACACCAGGAGGGGCCGGGGCCCGGCTCTCCACAGCATCTTCTTTGATGGCATCCAGTCTGGAGAAGGTGACTTCCCACTGTCACCGAACTCCCTCCTGGAGCAGGTGAGGACTTTCCTGAGGCCACGGCTCCTAGACCAGGGAGGGGCGTGGCCCCGGGTCACCTGCCTGGGCCTGCGGCTGCAGGGGCCCGGGGTCTCCAGCTTTCGGGGTGGCCTGCTGGGGCAGCGGTGGCCACACAGGCCAGAGTGTTGGTGGCCCCTGCCCATCATTCCCTGCAGACACAGTGCCCCTCACTTCCCAGCTAACAGCAGGGTCCCTAAGGTGTCTTTGATCTCCACGATCCTGGCCGTAAGTTCCCTGGATTCCAAAGTGTGACAAGCTCTGCTGATGCAAATGCAAGCTGCCTTCACACTCCGGGTCCTGATATCCGTCTGCGTAGAACCCCACCAGGAACGTGGGGCAGCGCTGGTTCTGCTCTGGCAGCCCAGGCCCCTCCTCCCACGATGTGCCAATGGGCCCAGATGCTTCTCACGGTCAGGCCCCCATTCCTGGACTGTGACCTCCCGGCCAGGACAGTGGCACAGGGGCACGGAGCCCCTGGCATTCCTACAGATGCACAGGTGAGGAGAGGGGAGGCTGCGAGCCACCAGCAGGTGAAGATGCGCATGAGGCCGACCACCTGCTCTGTGTGATGAGCAGGTGCGCCGCCCAGCAGGCCTCCCTTCGAGAAATGCAGAGAAACGCCAACACGAGAAATGCAGCCAATGCACACGGAGGTGCCCCGGGACGGGCAGAAGCGCAGCTGCTGGCGGCACCACGGCACAGCCGCACAGGTAGGAACATTCCATGTGCACAGAGGCTGAGGCTCACTGGAGAGCACCCCTCTGTCCCCTCCGCCAGGTGTGCGCTCGCCTCCACAGCCCACAGTCTGTCCCCAGGCTCCACGGAGGTGGCCCCGGAGGACGCTGCTCTCCGAGGGGCTGCCTGATGCCTGTCTCTTAATCACTTCATTGGCACCGCGGTTATTTAAAAAGCAGGAAACATGGGACTTCCCTGCCGGTGCAGTGGTTAATCCACCTGCCAACGCAGGGGACACGGGTTCGAGCCCTGGAAGCCCAGGAAGATCCCACATGCCGCGGAGCAACCAAGCCCGTGCGCCACAACTACTGAGCCTGCGCTCTAGAGTCCACAAGCCACAACTTCTGAGGCTCGCGCGCCTAGAGCCCGTGCTCTGCAACGAGAAGCCACCGCAATAAGAAGCCTGCGCGCCGCAACTAGAGAAAGCCTGCGTGCAATGAAGACCCAATGCAGCCAAAAATAAATAAATAAAAAAACAAACACAAAACCCCCAGAGAACACAAGCGTTGGGGGAGGATGTGGAGAAATTGGAACGCTGGTGCGCTGCTGGTGGGAATGGAAAATGGAAAATGGTGTGGAGGTTCCTCAGAAAGTTAAAAATAGAATCGCCACGTGACCCAGCAGTTGCGCCGTTCCCAGAATTGGGAGCAGGATGGTGCTCACAGCAGCGTCACTCACAGGCGCCAAGAGGTGGAGACAGACCGAGTGTCTATCGATGGACGAGCAGCCGGACGCAGCGCGGAAGGAACATCCGCACGGCAGAGCAGGAGCCAGCCTTAAAGAGGAAGGAGGTCCCGACACCTGCCCCAACGTGGATGGACCTAGAGGACACGATGCCGAGTCAAATGAGCTAGACACGAAAGGACACATCCTACACGACCCCACTTCTATGAGGTCCCGGGAGGAGATCCATAGAGACAGAAAGGAGGAGGGCGGGGCCGGGGGCTGGGGGAGGGGGTGGGGAGTGAGTGTCTAATGGGTACAGAGCTTCAGTTTGGGGAAAAGAGAAAGTTCTGGAAATGACGGTGGTGATGGCTACACACAATGTGAATGTGCTTAATGCCACCAGGCTGTGCACTTACAAATGGATGAGATGGCAAATTTTATGTTATGTGTATTTTGCAATAAAGTTAAAAAACAGAGAAAGCTCTTTGCCTAGTGAAAGCTTGGGGACAGCTGTACCCTCATGGGAGACATGCCAACTCCCTCTGGCGGCTCCATCTCTCCCAGGTGACCCTTCATGCCCAGAGGTCACAGCTTAGAGGTCAGGCGCAGGAGGCATCCCCACAGCACGGAGAGGCGGGCCCTGAGAGCTGGGAGCTCCTGTGCCCACACCGTCGGGACGCTGTTTGGGGCGCGGGGATTCAGGGCCTGGCTGTCCTCCCGGGGCCCTCAGGACATGGTCGTGGCTGCGACTGTGGGTGGGGGCAGCGCTTCCCGACCGCGGGGCTGCGTGGCCCGGTGCTCAGGGTCTGGGTCGCGCGGCCCTGAGAGGCTGGGGCATCGCTGAGCAGCGGGAACGCAGGCGGACGGCCTGAACCCCGGGGAAGGACCCTCGTTCACCTGCAAAGCGCCGGGGGGACGAAGCCGCCAGCCCCTCGCACTCCGCCGGCTCCCGCCTGACATCCAAGCCGGCGTCCACTGGGCATCCGCTTGGAGGGACGCGGCTCTAGCTCCGCAGCCGGGCGGTCGTTAGGGCCGTGCTGCCCCCTGGTGGATGGTGGCGGGGAACCCCCAGCCCCCCGGCCGAGCAGCGACTTGCTGGGGAGGCCCGAGCACGGCCCCCAGTGCCCAGGCCGCTGATGCGGAGGCCCTGGAGGAGCCCAAACTGCCTCTGGGGGAAGGGCATGCGGGGTGGAGGGTGGGGGCGGAGGCTTTCGGGATTCTCTGGAAGAAGGCGAGGGCTCGGCCACCCCCTGGTTTGGGAGGCCGCCTCGTCTTTGGAACGGTGGTCGAGAGAGTCGGGGAGCCAGAGGGCAGCTGAGGGCAGTGCCAGCGCTAGAACCGCGACCCCACGCCCCCAGCCCGCGAGGTGTGGGCGCTGTTGGGGGCTCCGAGCGAGGAAGATCCTCCCAGGCCCCCCCGCATTTCCCTCTTCCGTGGCAGCTCTGGAGAATTCAGGCCAGTGACCGTGGCTGCCCAGGATGAGCCCTAAAGCCTGGCGCCATGAGGATGGACAGACGTCCCCCTTGGGGAGAAGCAGCAGAGCTCTGGCCGGGGCACAGCGGCATCTGCAAATGGGCTCTGGCGCAAACTGCCAACCGCAGCGGCCCAGGCGGCACCCCGGGAGTGGCTGGCTACCCAGACCAGGACTTGCGGTCCCAGGAGGGGCCTGGGAGGTGGTGTCACCTAAGCAGAGCTCTGCGTTTTACAAGCAGGCAAGGTGAGCATGCCGGGGGGAGCCTCGCAGCCAGGGCAGGACTCCACACTCCCCAGCAGGCCACTCCATCTCAGGAAGTGCCCTGGCCAGTTACCAGTTTACTGCCCCTCAGCCCCCAAACGACCCTTCCTGCCCGACTCTGTGCTCCGGGAGCTGGACCCTGAAACGTGTCGCTTTGCCAGCTGGTGCCGTGCTGGGCGCTGCAAGGACCCTGCGGGGAAGAGGCTTCCCTCGGGCTCCAGGGTGCCCACTCCTAACCCCTCAGGCACAGGGGTTTGTCCTGGGCGAGTTCCTCTGCGTCCCAGGGTCTCCTGCACACGCGGCCCCGGCGGCTGGCAGCAGACGCCCAGGGAAGCTCCTCCAACCCAGCGGGCTGTGGCCACACCCCCTGTCTGCAAGGTCTGAGTCTCCGGAGGGGCTGGGCTTTCCCTCATCTCCCGGGACTTCTTTCCCAATCTCCACTCTAACTTTCACATGAGAAACTTGACAAAGATATGAATTCAGCTGACAACCTAATTCTGCAACCCACACAATCAAAATGTTTCAGCCCTGAGGCTGTGAGAAGTGAGAGACTCTCAGGACCGTGGCTGGAGCTGAGTGCAGACCTGAGCTCCTGTCCAGGACACCAAGGGCCTCGCGCCGCCGTCACTACGTCCACAGCCACGTGCAACCCTCGGCTCCCGAGGCCCAGATTCAGCTGGCGCATCACAGCCGAGCTCGGTGGCAGCTCGGTCACTCCCAAAGCCACCACGTGCCACAAGTCACATCTCCATGGCCTCAGCCCCACGCGGTCAGGCCCGAGGATGCAACCAGGCCGGTCCCCACCCCATCTTTGGGGGCACCTCCTGGGGCCACTTTCGCATTTGCTTTTGCCATATTCCTGCTTTCACCCCTTTGGGTATTTTGCTGTCTTTCACTAGTTGATACTTTCACGTTCAATTACTGGTGTGACTTCTGTCTTCCGGTGGATTCTGGCTCAGGCATCACCACCATCCACCTGACGCTTGGGCCAGAAATGCAGGGACATCTTCGCTTCTGCTCTTGTCAACCAGTCCAGTGTCTGTGCCTCCAAACCCCCCCAAATTTGGTTCCACACCCCGTGCAGGCCGCCATCACCTCTCTCCATGAGCGAGAGCAAGAGAAGCCTTCCAAACACAGGGATCAGGTCACCAACTCCTTCCAGCACTTTCTGTGATGTGTACGATAAAACTCCAAGCCCTCGTGGCTCCAGGGCCTATGCGTGGGACTGCCTGGACCTCCTGCCTTGCCTCCCCTGACCCCTGCTCTGGCTACGCAGGCTTCTTCCTGCCTTGGAGCCCAGCCTCGCCCTTCCGCTGCCTGCAATGCCCTTCCCTGTGGTCTCCATGCGGCGGCCCCTTCCCATCCTTCAGACCTGGCTCATGCGGCATTCTCTGGCCCCTGGCTGCATCTCTGCAGGGCCGGCCAGGCCCACAGGCCGGCGTGCGGGAAGCACAAGGATGGCGGATTCTGGGGGCCCGAGAAGGTCTTCCCACGTACCTGAATCTCTTGGCCTCGTGGCACCTAAAACCCCCCATCAACCCGAGAGTAGCAGCTGCGACATGATGGGGGGTGGGGCGCAGAGCCCTGCTCGCGAGGAGCAGGGAGGGGTCCTCGCCTGCTTCCCCAGGTTATCGAGGGCACTGGGACCCCACGGGTATCTCCTCTCAAAAAGGCTTCACCAGGCCATTCCCACAGGAGAGAGTGTTGGGTCATGGGGTGTTTCAGGAACCAGACGGGACGGAAAGGTGTTAGCGGGTGGCCCTTAAGCTCTCTGAACCGCATCTTCTCATCAGCGAAAAGGGAACGGTGGCCGACCCTACCTCACAGGGTCAGAAGGGCAGCACCTGGGCTGCACCCCGGGCAGCACCGGGAGCAGAGGACGCCCGGCCGGTGGGTCCAGTACCTCATAGATGGAGCCGTCCGCATGGCGCAGTGTCCCATGGCCCTGGCGCTGGTCCCGGACCCAGTCGCCCTCGTACTCATCTCCGTTCCTGAGGGACAAACGCAGAGGCTGCTCTCAGGCTGGGAAGGGCCAGGTGGCTGTGTGACGCACACCGGCTCCTCCGACTGGGGCTCAGCACGCACCCCCGGGACCAAGGCAAAAATAGGCCCAGAACAGATGGCACAAGCTGTGGCCTTGCCAGGGCCCGGCCAGAGGGGCAGGTGGCCTTGGCGCCCGGTGGCGTGCAGTGACGGGAGGCCCCGCTTGCTGGGCCCCAGGTGTGAAGGTTTGGAGAGGAAAACGGGAAGGAAATGGGGGGGCCTGCAAATCCCAAGGGCAGGATTTTGCACGAAAACTGCCTGGAGTGTGAAAGACGCCCAGCACTGGGCCCGAAGCTGAGAGCCTGCGGGTGTCACCCGACTTGGCCCCGCTCCACCCTCGCGCCCACCCGACCTCCTCACCTGGTGTTTCATTGGAGGAGGGGGACGGATGTTCTTTCTACTAAATACACACAGAACCAATGTCAGCAACTGAGGGAGAAATTGCAGGATCATATGAAAAAATCACAGACCGTACTTTCAGGGCTGGGTGTTCGATGGGGGTACGGCCCACAGGACGGCGGACTCACCGGAAGACCATCCACCCTTGGCCGTGCCGCTTGTTGTCGTGAAATGACCCCCAGTACACTTGTCCATCTGCGTCCACCAGGTGCCCCTGTCCTGGAGGCGGGCGAGAGTCGAGGGTCACCTCGTACCTCCGTTGGGGGAGGGGGGTGTCTAGAAGAAGGATGGGGTCAGCACCCCCTGTAGCTGGGCCCCATGGGGGTCCCCCGGCCCCACAATCCGATCTGGGGCGGCCTGGAAGCCACACGCAGCGGGAGCGGCTCTGAGTCCAGCTCTCAAGGTCCCGAGGGAGGGTGGGGGCGCCCGGGGTCCCCAGCATCGGAGACTGAAACGCTCTGCTGTCCGGCTGGGGTGGTGCTGCCGCGCGGTCAAGGCCAGCTCGCAGGTGCGAGTTCACGCTGAGGACCGACAGTTGTGCAGGGCCTCTACCACCTACTCAAAGGGCCCAAAGGCCAGAGGAAGTGCTCGTGAAGACACAGAGTCTCAGGGCCTGGACACTCGGGAAGGGGGGCGTCCTGACCCCTCACGGGAGGCCTTGGAGGGGTCAGAGCTGCGCCCGCGCCGGCATGCTGTCGGGGGCTGGGACTGCTCCGCTCGCTCCGGCGACCCCGGGGCTCTGCCTGCTGCTCCCCGGAATGTGGCCTCCTGACTGGCTGGGTCCCACAGGACGTGGAGGAGGTGACTGAGCCCAGGGTCAAGAGGACCCACAGCGCTGGTTGAGCCACTGCGACCCTCAGCGAGTCCAGGAGACCCGCCTGGCCGAGCCCAGGCCGACTGCTGACATGGGATCGAGGGCGATGGCAGAGTGGGGACCTGAGTCACCAGGTTTGAGGGGCTCGCTGTGAGCCCTGCGCTCCGAACCTCACCGGACCGGGGAGTGCACTCGCGCCCAGGCCCGCCCAGGCCCCGAGTCAGGATCCGGGGAGGGCTGGGGTCTGGGCCCCACAGTGTCCACCCCGAGGCCGATGCCTCACGCCTTCCCACGGACCCCGGACCTTCTCTCAGGCTGCAGGAGAGCTCCCCTTCGTAACGTCCGCCGGCTTTGTACTTCATGACGCCATGTCCTTGGGGTTCTCCCAAAACAAACTGTCCGGTGTAGGTGTTCCCCGGTGTGGACGGGAGGCGGGAAGCCGTGTCCAGGGTTAGACTCGTTTCCTGAGTCCAGCGGGGTAACCAGTAGTTCCTGCCCGACCCTTGGGCAGCGGTAGCAGAACACGGTGTCCCTTTATCTCACCGCTCACCCTGAACAAGGGAAATGGGACTCCCTCCCTCCCAGCAGTGTACGTGCAGACTCCATCGCAAGGGGACCCTCTCTGGGGCATCTGTGTGCTGGGGGCAAAGGCCCCGCCAGGCCGGAGTCCGTGGTGTGAGGCTTCTCTCCGCTGAGAACCCAACACCCGCTTGCCGGTGGGGGTCTGAGGTTCTGCGGGCAGCAGTGTGGCCACCCTGCCCCAGACTGGCATGAGGCCATTACGAGACACCTTAGGGAAACCAGGGGTCCCCAGGTTACTGATGGAAGTGCCTTCTGCGCCCGGAAGGGAGGGGCCAGCTCACACCAAAGTTGCTTTAGGAGGAAAGCGTCGGGTCAGCTAACCTGTCAGGGCCCAGTGCCGGCAGCCCTCTCCCGTGATCTCTCCGTCTACAAACTCGCCTTCGTAGTAACTCCCGTCTTTAAGCAGAAGTTTGCCCTGACCTGGTGAAAGACGTCGCGCTGTCAGGCAGTGGCTGGGAGTGGCCGCTGGGGCATGCGTGTGGCCGGGCTCGTTTCTCAGGGACGAGCACGGAGCCATGAAAGTCTCTGCATTTGGCTCCATCTCTCGTCCAGCACGTGCTCTCTGCAGGCTCACCCACACAGGTCCACCAACAAGAACGTCGTGAAACATGACCGAAAGTCTTCCTGCTGTTCTGGCCATCGAAAGTTCAAGGACCCCGCCCCCAGACCTCCTCAGAGGGGACTCGACGGCCACCTCGCCTCTGTCAGTGCAGTGACAGAAGGAGAGAGAGAGAGAGTCTGTGGTCATAGGGTGACACTGAAGCATACATTTCAAAAAGGAGGAACCACTCTGTCCAGGCCAGGAAGACAACCAGAGATTTCAGCACAACAGTGAGAAACATCCGTGGGGCAAAAACAAGAAAAGTCAATAAAAGTCAAAAGGTTCAAAATATAGAAAATCCTGGCAGCCAACAGATGTAAAAATAGCTCATGAGAAAATACTGAAAGATCAATCCTCTAGTAGAAAACCAGGCAGAGGATGTGAGCAAACAGAGCCCCAAACAGGCACAAAACCATGAGTGTAAACTTTGGAAAGTTCAGGCCTGCCTCTGGGGGGGACTCCAGGGGACTTTCGCTTGATACTTGCTCTCCTCTGCTGCTTAGATTTTCTACAAAAACTGGCAGTCTCTTTATCATCAGACAAAAAAGAAAAGCAGATTTCATCAGCACCAGGGGAGCTGTCCAGGCCTCCAGCGCTGCAGGATGGCCCCTCACGGGCACTAGTGAGTGCTGAGGGCCCGGTGTGGCCAGCACCTGTGTGGTCCCCAGATCGGCAGGGACACGGGCCATCAGCGGCATGGCTGGAGGAAGAGGCCACAGCCCATCCTTACCATGTTTCCTGCTTCCTCTCCATTCTCCTTCATATCAAAAGAAAGAATTCGGGTAAACGAAGACTCCGTAACCTGAATGTTGAAAGGAGGGCGCACAGGTTAGCAAGAGACACAGGTGACCTGGCTGATGACCAGCAAGCACTGAGGTGCGGGCCGTCCCGGGGGCTTCTCCAGGTGTCTGTGGCTTCACCCCCAGTGAACTCCCCTGCCCACTGCTCCCCAAAGGCTCAGTTTGGGTCACGACTCTCCCTGTTCATCTGTTTATGCACCAGACACGCTGAGCACCTACTCTGCAGAGAGGCCCCGGGGGAGGTAGGCTAGGAGTGAGCGCAGGGTCCTTGAAAGGAGCGTGCGGGTTGGTGGGAGGGTGGATGGGTGTGCGCGGGGGTGGGGAGCCTTCCTGAGAGGGGACATTTGAACTGAGCCGAATTAGCTGGGGGTAAGTGAGGGCACAAGGAGAAGAGCCGTCCAGGTCATCTCTCTGCAGGGACCTCATCCCCCCAGTGGCCTCCTGTGCCCTCCAGACAAAACCCACACCTGCATCCCAGGAGGGCCTGCCCATCGTCACTTCTTGCCACTCAGCTGCTGGGTGCACCATCCCCCAACTCCAGTAGTTCCCACCAGCCCCCCTATTTCAAGGCCAACTTGGGGCGAGCATTTCTAGGGAAGCTTGGGGTTGCCAGACTCTGGTATCTGCCATAAACGAGGCTCGGGTTCTACCTGAAGTTAAGAGATGTGGACTCGGATCTCTACGGCCCCGTTTTTTTCGTTCTATGAACAGGTTCTATCAAACCTCCTCTGACCGCGCGTCGGGGACGTTGGGAGGAGCGGTCAGAGGAGGCGACCCCTGCCAGGACGCAGGGACACCCAGGGTCGACTAGATTCCTGCCCGCTGGGTCTCCAAGACACGGCCGGTTCTGCTACTCTGGGCCCGGGACCCCGCCCATCCCGCGGGCACCGGGACACGCCAACGCGCGTCCCTCCCAAATTGGGGGCGACAAGGCTTCCGGGGGTTGCGGGCTGGGTTCGGGGGAGGCGCGCGTGGGGAGCCCCGCTGGGCTTGGGGGCTGCGGGTTCTGGACTTCCTGAAGTGAAAGTGCGTGTGCGGGGACACGCAGCGAGCGCCCGGACCTGCCCGCCTCCCTCCCATCCGGACCGAGGCCCGGTAGGGCGCAGTCGGCTGTTACCGTCCCGCAGTGGCCGAACCGGCGGGTCTCGGCGCGCCAAGCGGGAGCTCGCGCACCCATCACGGGCGGACGCCACTTGCCTCTAGAGTTTCCCTAGCAACCTCATAGCACTCCTCCATTGGCTCGTTGGTCGCGAGGGGGCGTGGCCTCGGGCTCAGTCTCTGGGCGTTACCAATCTCTGGAGCGGAGCTGTCTGGGCCCGGAGCCAGAGGACGCGACTGCGCTTGCGTAACGCGGCGAATTTCCGCCGCTTACGTCCCTTCCGCCGACGCGACCGCCCCGCCAACGGCCTGGGCGCCCGCACCGGAAGCGGAAATGGTTGGAGGCTCTCGGCCCCGCCCCGGAGGCCATCTTGAAGGCCCGGGAGGCGGTGCCGCTCAGCACGGAGCGGAAGTGCTCGGCTGCGTCTTCCCGGACCGAGCGAAGCGCCGGCGCGGCAGCCACTCGCGTCCTCCTTCCCGCGGCCCTCGGGAGACCGCGCTCGGCCGCAGTGGACCGCGAGGTGCCGGCGGGTGGGGTGGGGCGGGGCGGGGGCGGGGCGGGGGCCGGGGTCTTGGGGGCCGCGCGCGGGGCCGGGGCCGAACGGGGCCCCTGGGGTCGCCGCGATGACCGGCTCCCGCCCCCCGCTGGCGCGTCCTGGAAGGGGTCGGCCGCCCGGCCCGGGCCGTGGGGCCTCGGTGTCCTCGCCGACCCAGGGCGGCCTGCGGGATTTGGGTAGGAAGCGTCGCGGTGGACTTGGGTGTCTTGAGGTCGAGTCCTGGCCATTTTGCGAACCGAAGGTTCCGAGCGCTCGGGCCGAGCCGCCCGACGGCGCCCCGCGTGCTGGGCCCAGAGCTTCCTCCGGAAACTTGCCCTGGGCACCTGGGCTTGGGAGCGTCCCGGGGCGCCTGCTGCTTGTTCGGGTGGGTCTCACTTTAGGGGATGTGTAAGGCGGACCCCCCGGGGCCCCCGGTTGTGGTGGTGCAGGTACGGTGTGGTCAGGGCCCGGTGGAGACGGGAAGGTGGTCACGCCCAGGGGAGGGAGCAGCCGGCGGCGGGGCTTGGCCGAGCGCTCGAGTGGATGGGGTCTGAAAGGGCATTTCAGCGGAGGGAACAGCATCAGAGGGCGAAAGTGTGGAAAATTACCACGCTGGGGACCCAGGAGGAATGGGGAGGGGGATGAACGGAGAGGCAGTGGGAACCAAATTGTGGGTGACCCGTGCACCGGGCGGGACTGTCCTCTGTGTAACGGGGGCCATCTGAGGAGGGAGGTCCACTCCACAGACAGGTGCGGTGATGACTCTGGAACTCTGTACGCAAATCTCCAGACGTGATACTTCTGGTCTCTGCTTGGAATGGTTTTGTCTTATCTTTGCCTTTGTTTTCTTGAGGCTGAGCCTGAAACAGTGACATCCAACAGAGAACTTACCCACTGCGAGCTCTGTGCCGGGCCCTGTGGGCCGTGGGACTGGCAGTGGACAGACAAGGCTCCCCCTCAAGAAGCTTGCGTTGTAGTAGGAGGCAATAGAGAGAGAAAGCGGAAAGCAATCAGAAACGATCGTCACACAGAATAAAACAGGGTGACATGATGTGAGGGACCGGCACCTGTTGGACAGTCACAGGCGGCCTCTCCCGAGGCGGCGGCCTTGGAACAGCAGAGGGAAGAGGACCGCAGGCACCCAGCCGTGTGAGGGTTGCCCCGTTCGGGAACAGGTCTGACTCGTGTCTGAAGGAGACCCACTCGCTCCCTCCCTCCCTCGGTCGCCCTGCGGGCCAGGCCTGCTGCTGATGCTAACACGGCTGGCCGCTCACTCCCACAGAGGCCCGGGAGGGGCCTACGGTGCTTTACAAATCGGAGTGGGGCCGGCCGAGGTGGCCTGCGGGTCACGCCATAGACAGGCCGTTTGACTCCAAAGTTCACGTTCTAAACGTCGCTGTACGCAAGCTCAGCCACGGTGTGGAGCCGTGTGTCACCACGTATGTCGTTTGCCAGGTGATCTGAAGTTTGCTGTTTTGTTTTGGGAAGATTTTCCACACGTTCAGTTGAAAGAATGAGACTTAGAAGCAGTCATTTCTACTTAGGGCACGTACTTTAAAGGAATACCCAGGTTTATCTAATGGTCATCTTAATGCCTCAGCTCAAGTAGAAGCGTTTTAAAGGTAAACACTTTGGTCATAAAAAAGTAAAATAAGGGGTAGTTTGTATGGAGCCGAAGAATAAATGATGTTACTGATGTAGCTCTCTGCTGGCCTGGCTCTGGCCTAAAGAGGGTGGCTGGCTGTCCTAGGTAACAAGTTCAAATGTAGCCACTTTTAAAAAATGGAATTTTTCCCACCTTCTCGACGGCCTGTTCAGTTCAGCTCAGCCTCAGCTCCCCTGAGAGCAAAGGGCATTTCTCAGTCTCCTCCGTGGTACTCCTGGCACTCCTGCACCCGCTGGCCTAGCTGGCCTCCTCCACACAGTGGCTCCAGGAAATGGTGTCACTGAATGACAGACTTTTCAGCACAGATGTGATGACGTGTGTGGTGGGACTGCTCAGGTTATTGTAATACCTGAGTTGTACAGTTGACCCTTAAATAGCACAGGTTTGGACTGCATGGGTCCACTCACGTGTGGATTGTTTTCATGAGAAAAGTACTGCGGTACCGCACAGTCCGTGGTTGGCTGAACTGCGGATCCAGAGGCCGACTGTAAGGTATACTCGGCTTGTCGACTGCTGGGGGCCGGCGCCCCTAACTCTGCTTTCTTCGAGGGTCAGCTGTAACGGGCACATTGTTCCACTTGGGACCCGGGATCGCATCGTGAGCCTGCGGACTTGCTCAGCGCACGTGGCGAGGACGTGTCGGCGGGCGTGGGTTCAGGCCCCAGCCCCGCTGTGCGCAGGCCGGGCGTTGGGGCAGCTCGGGCCGTCGGGAGCCGTGGTTTTCTGTCTGAATGGGAAGGGCCGCTGTGCCAGGGGGTACCATCTCCCCAGTGAGGAAACTGAGCCCGCACAGCCATGCCACTCGGGCCCTGGAAACAGACTCCGAGCTGGAGTCCACCTCTGGTCCCCAGCCCTGCCGTGGTACCAGATCGGGAAGGAGCTGCCCGCGAGTTGGCGGGCAGGGAGAGCTTTGCCCCGGCGTCTTCAGCTTCGGGCTGGCAGGGCCCTCCATCCTCTGCATCCTGTGGTCCCGAGGTTCAGGCAGGGGTGTGTTGGGCTGCAGGAGCTGAGGTCAGAGCTACTCTTAACTTGGAGAAGTGGCTTAAGCTATCTGGGGCTTGATCCTCTGTTGTGGAACAGGGGTGACGATGCCCTTGGCTTCCCTTAGTGACCTGGGTTCTCACAGGCTAGATGCGCATGGAATCGCAGGGCATGTTGAAATGGTCAGGAGCAGATAGGATTACCTCCACGCACAGATAAGGAACTGGGACGCAGACGGATGATCACCCGAGGATCCTGGTCACGGAGTGGGGTCGGGTCTGGGAGGGCCTGGAGGTGCACAGCTGGTACCGTGGGCAGTGGCCTGGACAGAGGCCAGGGCGGGGCCTAGAGAAGTGGGGGCACCGAGGGGAGCCCGAGGAGTGGCAGGAGGAGGTGCTGGAGGCCGGCGAGCCCCGGGGAGGCACGGGCGCGGTGGCCCGTGCTGTGGACCGGCCCCGGGAGGTGGACACAGAAGTGGGGCCAGAGGACTTGGCCGTCAGCGAGGGCGGCTCCTGGGGACCTGCCGGAGGAGTGTGAGCCAGGTGACATTAGCAGGAACGAAAGTCCACCCGGTGCTGCTGCTTTGCATGTCACATGCCTTCCTGGCTCTCCACCAAAGCGTGTCGCTGGCTGGTTTCTTTTTTCTGGGTGACTGGTGGTAAAGACACACAGAAGGAAGCCACGGCGTGGATGAAACAGTGAATGCTGAGGAAACCTGCTTGGTGGTGTGGATGAAAATAGGGCAAAATGATCCAGTCCTTGAGTACTTTTTATTTAATTTAAAAGTGTGTTGTGTTTTTCTTGTATACAGCATGTCAGAAGGTGACAGTGTGGGAGATTCCGTCCACGGGAAACCTTCTGTGGTGTACAGATTCTTCACAAGACTTGGACAGGTTGGTTTTCGGGTCACTGAGTTGCGGAAACATTTAAATGAGACTTGACCCTGGGACGTTTCCCTGGGGCGTAAGTGTGCTGGCAGACCCCGCAGGGTGGGCGGCCCCTCCCTGGGTCTCTCGTTCACCCTCTTCACCCTCTCAGAAGCTTTTCCCATTGCCGTGAGGGTGCTGGGTCTCCTGAGGTTCAGGCCATATACTTGTCTTCTGTGTTTTTTCCCAACAACTTTTAAAATGTGAAAACCATTCTTAACTCCTGGGCGGGATGGACCTGGCAGCCCCTGCTCTGCCCTTGCTGTCCCCTCGTCCAGACACCCATGTCTGCGTCCCCTCGGCCCCTCTGTCCCTGGCCCAGGCTTGCGCTCCGTGGCGGGAATACCCCTTGGGGCTGCAGCGAGGCCTGTGAGTTCCGGAGGAAGGAGTCTAACTCAGCGAAGAATCGCACAGTTTGGTTCAAAACTAAAACTGTATTGATTTTTTAAATTAAAAACTAGCATCTGGAGAAGTTCCTAGTTATTGAAGCAGGTGACGGGCACGTGGAGGCTCGTTCTCACGAATGGTTGAAATTTTTCATAATTAAAATCTCAAAATTAAATTTAGACTACACGCGTGTATATTAATTACACACGCACGTACACGTGTATGTAGGCACACGTGTGCACGTATGTGAATCTAAGGATAAAGGCAGTCAGCTCTGCGGCTCCTGGGCGGGCTGGGACCGGCTCCGGGGGAGGCGGGCTTTGGGACGGGACCTCGGGTGGAGTCCCACATGCAGGGTGGTGACATTCTCCTTTCTCTGTCCCATCCTCTCTGGGGTTTAAGTTCAGTCTCCCCACGATGGCCCCTTGGGCCGATGCTGTAGGACTACGTGCTGCAAGAGATGGTTCTGTAGTATTTTTGCTTAAGGGGTGGACTTGCCTCAGGAAACACTGCAAATGTTGGATTAATTGTAGTCACCGCTTAGTGCCATTGACTTAAAATCTGAGGCAAATGCTGGTAAGAAGTGTGCTCTGCGGAAGGAATCGCAGGGTCTCTGTAACTTGGGCACTCTCTTTCCAGATCTATCAGTCCTGGCTCGACAAGTCTACGCCGTACACGGCTGTGCGATGGGTGGTGACGCTGGGCCTGAGCTTCGTCTACATGATCCGAGTTTACCTGCTGCAGGTCGGTGGGGGGTGGCAGTGACGAGTCACTGCACTGTGGTGTTGGCTGGGGTGTTGTTTTTCCTTCTGTCTCTGGATTAGGTGGGTTTATGGTGAAGGAAAGGGTCTCTGAAGATAATTTTACAGCTAAGCACCAAGTATAAGAAAGACTTCGGTGACTGTCTTTAAACGTTTACATCCCGTTCTAAGTTCCTTGTATTCTGTTGCTGGACTTCCCAGGACAGTCTTGGTGTCAGCCGGGCCTGGTGAGGTGACAGCACTCTCCAGTGTCCTCGTCTGCACAGGGGACCCTCTGGCGCTCCTTGACCCTGCCTCGGGCGGGACTTACGGGGGCTGGGGACTCTAGGGACAGAATCACCCGGACTGGCCACCCCATTCCCTGGGTGCCGTGAGCCGTGCTGGTGTCCGAGGAGGGCCGGGTGGGGTGACCGAGGGCGGCATGGCTCCTCCAGGGGACGGACGCCCTCCCCGCGCCTTTGGTGAGTGCTGGGCTCCTGGACAGGAGTGCTCTGTAGACCCTGAGAGGAGGGCAGCTCATGCTCCCTTGTGTCCAGAGGAAGGAGGCTGAGGCTTTTTCTCCCCCTCCTTGAAAGCAAACACCCTCCTTCCAGGTATTTCCCAAGGTTTAGGAGCATGTGTGTGCATGGATGGGTACGTCACCTCCTGGATGCTGTGCTGCGTCCAGCGCTCTAAGCTAAGCATAGAGACCTGTCCTTGGATGGTATTGTGTCTGTGTTCCTACAAGGAAGCCTAGCCCTGGCTCGGCGCAAAGGCGGTGGGGCCCCGGTCCGGCTCTGCAGCAGGGTGCGGTCTGTGTTGGGTGTCTATAACTGATGTTCAGTTTGCTGTGATCGGGTCTAGATTTTTTTAAGAAACTGGACCTTGGTCCATTCTCAGTGGAATGAATGACCTAGAAACCTTGACTTGGGGGATTTGGGCGGGGGCGGGTGCATCGCGTACGGGTTGGTTCTCCTGTGCTCTGAGCTGAGTCTCTACCTGACTTGGCATCCCTTCAGACTCAGCCCGCCACGAGGAGCTGTGTGTTAACTCCTCCTTGTGCAGAGTTAACTCAGCTGTTAACTCTGCACATTTAGGTCTTCGTTGTTTGACTTGAAAACGTTTTAAGGTAGAAAGGGCTCATCTTGTTTGTGTGAAAATGTTTAGGCTTTTACAGTTGGTCCTGCAGTGCAGCTGTGGTTCTGATCGGATGAAGTCTGTCCTCTAAGAGCGAGTCATGTGGCACGTGTGCCCCTTTCTCTGTGTCGCCTGAGGGGGGTTTGGCTCCACGACACTTTGCTGACTTGTGCTTGGTTTACTGATTTTCCGGCTCTGGTTTTCTTCTGGGCAAACGTTATGAACATTCCTGACACAGTGTGCGGTGGTGTGAACCGCCCGCCGGAAGGAGCTCGAGCCCCAGGGTCTCAGGCTGGTCCGGAGCCTGCGTCTGGGTCAGGCGCCGCTGGCCGAGAGCAGGGCTTGTGACCCGGGTGTGCAGGTCGGGTGTGAGGCTTTGTGAAGCACCCCCGTTTCTGCTGCCTTCCGGGGGGCTGGTGGCTTTATGTTCTGGGTGCGCCTAACTGGACCCTTGAAAACGTTTGCCGTGTGGACCTTGGCTCATCCACTCTCCAGACCCACGGTGCAGTTTAAGAGAAACTGTCAGCACGGATGCTCCCTGCACTTCCGTCACTTGTTACGACTCCATGTCCTGGTTCAGTCCAGACAGGAATGGGTTCAGGGTGGCCTCACTGACCGTTTCTCCTTCTCTTCCAGGGTTGGTACATCGTGACCTACGCCTTGGGAATCTACCATCTAAATCTCTTCATAGCTTTCCTTTCTCCAAAAGTGGATCCTTCCTTAATGGAAGATTCAGGTAGAGTAGAGACTGTCCACTTTGCTCTGTTTGGGGAGAGTTGTGGGTTTTCTATACTTCCCAGGATTGCTCCATTTTCTCTGGAAACATTTGAACTCTAAATTTTGGGGACTGTTCTCTGGGTGCTTAAAATGTACCTGCAACTTCAGTGATCCTGGCAAGTTTATGGAACGACTTGCTAAGTCCTTGTGACAGTCACAGGAGGCAGGCGCTCCTGTCACCCCCGTGTGGCAGAGGGGGAAAGTGAGCCGTCAGGCTGTGGAACCTGCTGAGGTCCCGCAGGGGCGGGGGGAGCCAGGGCCTGCTTCCTGGGTAGCTGGCCCGTCCGCGTCCCCTCCACGCTTGCCTGTTAGGTCCCTTTCTCACAAAAGCAAGCTTCCACGGCGGCTCCACATGGCTGACTGAGGCCACTGGCCCCCCAGTGTCCCCTGAGGACGATGGGTTGAAAGGTTCGTGGCTCTGGCTGCTCCTGGCATACCTGGGCCAGGTGGGGGCCTTGGCACACACCTGCTGGGCCAGCTGGGGGCGGGGATGGCTCACGACCGGATGCTGAGGCCTCCATTCCGGTGCGTCGCAGCCACTGTTGGGAAAACCCGCCGCAGCTCCTGTGGAGCCCCTGGAGTCAGAGGCCCAGTTGTTAACGGCAGAGGCACGCTTTATGCAGCCTGTTCACATCACGATGGGAGCCTGTGTATTTTTTTCTGTGGAGTATTTGATGAAAATAGCAAAGGAAACAGCCCTTTCATTTGGTGCTGCATTGGGGGGTTAGGAAACAAGAGGCCCTTTCAGTGGGCCTCAGTTTCTCCATCTGTTAACTGTGGAGGGCACCTTCCCACGTGGGGTGGGAGGCGGCTTGGGGGCCTCAGCCCGAGGCCCGGCTTGCGGCTCACTGCAGAGGGTGGCCGTCCTGAGCCCAGCGCCCCTGAGAGTGGATGCACAGCTCCGCCTGTGTGCTCTCGTGGGCTGTGGACTTCCATCCTCCCTGTACCTCGTGTTGTACGGTTGACACGTTCCTGAAAATCGGCGTGTGGTTGAATTTTTACGTGATCACTTAAACTGGTCTTAAAAAAAATTCTAATACAGATTTTCTAAAGCAGTGAATCGGTTTCTAAATCAGCTGAAGGTCCCCATTTTATGTCCGGTTAAAGGATGTCAATCTGTATGTCACGTATCGGGCCTGCTGGTTCACAAGCTCTAGGGAACCTTAAAAGGGCAGCGGTGGAAACGACAAGGTGCACTGTGTGCCTCACCTCCGGGTGACATTCTGCCTTTCAGATGATGGCCCCTCGTTACCAACCAAACAGAATGAGGAGTTCCGGCCCTTCATTCGAAGGCTCCCAGAGTTTAAGTTTTGGTGAGTCACTTCCTAACGGTGGTTGCGAAAGACGCTCGTGCCCACGCACGGCCGTGAGACGGGGGCAGGCGCTTCGGTCCCAGCGAGCCAGCAGCTGAGACTCCTTGGAGAAACGCCAGTTCTGTTGTGTTTCCTCGTTCTCAACGTTGACTCACCCAGAACGTGAAGCGTGCCCGCTGGGCGTGGAGGGGGGTCACGGGGCCTTGTAGTGCCCACCCCCCTCCCAAGGTAACACTGCCGCACCTCGATGCCGCAGAAACGAAGCTGCTTCTGGGGAGGCGGGTCCCGGGTATGTGGCACACTTGGCCTCGGGGGGACGCTGCTTTGTGCACGGCGCCCCCCCGGTGGCCCGAAGGGGGACCCGCTCTCTCCCCACTCGGTCCTCGGGGTGGCCTGGGCGTCCCCAGGCCTCCTGGAGGCAGTCACGTGTGTGTGACGCTGTGACAAGTACGAATGTGACAGGAGGATGGAAGTGACCTCCTAGTGTGTGTGTGTGTGTGTTGCGGGGGGGGGGGCTGGTCTGTGAACGTGTCTGTCCTGTGTTGTCACAAAAGTGAAGGCAAAGAGCTGCCGCCCTTCAGCCTGTCCTCCTGGTGCAGGGGTGGCCGTGCAGGCGCTTGGTGAGTCCCTGTGGGATGAGTGTGAAACGCTGGGCCCAGGGCTGCCGTGGGAGGGTGGGCAGTGGGCAAGGCCGGGTCCTGCCCGCCCTCTGAGGTGGCCTTTGTTTTCTAGGAAAGGGAGACCAAGGGGGATTTTAAGGAGGGCTGTGACCCTGATGGGTTGGGCCCTAAGTCGGAGGGAGGGTGGCCCTGAGGCCTGACTCCACCTGCTTCTCCTGGGGACACTGCTTGGCCACTGGGGGATGGCCTGCTGGGCGTGTGGGACTCAAGCCTTGAGGCTCAGGACTGGATTTCTAGACGTGGGCCCCAGCAGCACATGGGGGGCATCTGCATCCCCCAGCTGCTGGCCTGCGCAGTGCCGGGGCCCCCACTGCTGTTTTACACTTCTGTAATTTCAGAAAACTTCGAGTGTCCAAGGGACTAAGAACGCTGTGTCCGTGGTCACACGTAGTACGTCAGACACGCCACACGCAGCGCCCACCCCGCTCCGCAAGTGGAGACCCACACCCTCCTCGGGGCCGCCGTCCGGCACTGACCTTCTCTCCTTCCGGTAGGCACGCAGCGACCAAGGGCATCCTGGTGGCGATGGTCTGCACCTTCTTTGAGGCATTCAACGTCCCGGTGTTCTGGCCCATCCTGGTCATGTACTTCATCATGCTTTTCTGTATCACGATGAAGAGGCAAATAAAGGTAAAAACCCAGATGATTCTGCACCGTGAGACAGTGCCACCCAGTACTGGTAGCTTTGGGAGAGCCGGCTCGGGCCCGAGACACGGGGGCCGCGTGGCCCCTGCTCTCCCTGCAGGTCGATGGGTGTGGTGCTCGCTCCCCGCCAGCACAGCACAGCCGGCTAACACCCTCAGGTCTGGCCCATCATACTGCGGGACAGTCGGGGCCCAGGGCCTCCTGGACGGTGTGTCCTGCCAGCATCACCCTAGAACGGGCCTGGCCAGCAGGGTGGTGCGGCTTCATCCTGGCCTCCCCACCCGCCCAGCCACCTGGGCCCGGTGCCGCCCATCCCACGTCCCCAGCTCAGCGCTAGCCCGTCTGGCACAGGGCGCCACGAAGCCCACCCCACACCCTCAGGGTTTCCAGCAGCTCGGCTGGCTCCGCTGGGCAGGGGGGACGGGGGCGTCTGCCGGAGCTCTGGCTCCACGCCCGGTATGTGGAGAAGGTGGGGCTCAGAGTTGGAGGGAAGGTGGGTCACGGGGAAGCCGTGCTGAGACGCGTCTGCCTGTCCCCAGCACATGATCAAGTACCGGTACATCCCGTTCACGCACGGCAAGAGGACGTACAAGGGGAAGGAGGACGTGGGCAAGACGTTCGCCAGCTAGACGCGGCCGCCCTCCGCGGGCCCTGGACGGCCGCAAGTTGCTGTGACGCCGTCTTCTTTCCTCACATAAAGTAGTTGATTACAAGGGAGTTATTTTCTTTTTAAAAAGGAGCTTCAATTATTTGTAACTGAAATATCAGGTTCTTGAAGAAACTGGCCTTTAAACCGAATCGCGTTGATTTATTTTCCAGTGCCGGTCAGGCGTCCAGATGCTGGCCTTGCAGAGGGCAGGCCGGGTGGACAGCCGTGTGGGCTGGGGGGCGGGGGCGGGGGGCCGGGCCCGCGGAAGGAGCCAGGACGCCAGCTGCTGCCTCCCAGGACGCTCACCGTGGCCCCGGAGGACGCTCGCCTGTCCGTCCGGCGCGTGGAGGAAGGAGATTCTGCAGCAACTCTGGGCTCTAATGCCGGTTTCCGAATTTCATCTCGCTAGAGATGTGTTGAGTTGGCCTCTATCATGATGACTCAAAACTTCGTTCTTAACTACCATGATTGCTTCTGAGGGCCTGGAATTATAAATATATATATTTTAATTGTTTGAGATTATTTTGACACATTTCTTTGATACGTGAAGGGTTGTTTTAACTTCAACGTGTTCTCGTGCAGCAGCCCCTTTTCAGACACACCTGGCAGGAGCAGCCAGTTCTGTGGCTTTTAACACATGGCTTCCCACTTTCTACAGGGAAACAGCTCTGACCTGCATGTCAAGTTTTTTGATGTGATAAAAACCAATACTCGTAAACATTTTACCGAGTGACTTTTTAATTCCAACTTCATTAAAGACAACGTCCCTGCTCTCCTGTAGTCTTCATCTAACCCACTACGCCTCCGGCACTGTGAGGGCCTGGCGGGGGAGTGCGGCCTCCCTGGAGGGCGGGCCGTGCTGCTGAGGCCGCGGCCCAGACACCGGTGGTCTGTTCCCACTCCCTGCTGCAAGCGCCGTTTCCATCTGTCCGCGGGTTTCAGACATCGAGTGTTTACCGCCTGGCTTTTCTTTTGCCAGGTTTTGCATAGCTGAAATTGAGCTCCTCTTGCTTTTAAGAGGCCGTATGAAGACCATTTGTGTACCCGATCCTGAGTTTTAACTTCATGTGTAAATGATGTCCAAATCGGTACTTTTATTACCACGTTGTGGCACCTGAGGTGTTCAAACTCTAGACTATTTTTTGTTTTGTTTTTCATACTGTTTCCCTGGTAAATGCACAGGCCTGAAATACGGGAAATTGCAGGCACTTGGTGAGTGTAAGTAAGGGGTTTTGGGAACCGTGGAGCCTCCCCTGGGGCTCCTGCCTGTCTGGAGCAGGGCCCACGGTCACGGCCTGCCTCTGGGGCTGACCTCTGCTCACCGAGGAGTCTCTGTTCCTGCATCACCGCTCCCACAGAGTCACATGGAGGGAGAAGCGGCCTGTAGGGGCCCTGGGAGGGCCCGTTCCACACGGGCTTCCGTTCACCTCACGGCGCTAACACACCAGCACTTCTGTGGACTTGCTGTTGTAAGGATGCCTACGGCAAAGTCCTGTCTCTGCACAGCTTAGGTAGATGTAAAAACCTGAAAATAACAAAAAAGGTGGCAGGAAGTGTGTTGGACACAGCAGTGAGCCAGTGTGTAGGCGAGCTGGCCCACCACCAGCTTTGGAGACGGGCGGCCTCAGTGGGTCAGGCTGGCTGGAGCCCGCCAGGCGCTCCAAGCAGGAGGAGACGGCTCGTGTTCAGAGGCCGGGACACACACTTCCATTTTATTTTAAAAATTTATTTTATTAATTATTTTTGGCTGCATTGGGTTGGGTCTTTGTTGCTGAGTGTGGGCTTTCTCTAGCTGCGGGGAGCAGGGACTACTCTTCGGTGCAGTGCGCGGGCTTCTCATTGCAGTGGCTTCTCTTGTTGTGGAGCACGGGCTCTAGGCGCGCAGGCTCAGTAGTTGTGGCGCACAGGCTTAGTTGCTTCGCGGCATGTGGGATCTTCCCGAACCAGGGCTTGAACCCCTGTGCCCTGCATTGGCAGGCGGATTCTTAATCGCTGCGCCACCAGGGAAGCCCTCCATTTTCTAAAACGGGAAACAAACTTGACATTTATTAGAAGGCACCTGCCAAACGTGTTAGGGGGCAATCACGGCTACTCTCCGGGAAGGGCTGTGCCCCCTCGCCCCAAAAGCCAGCTCCAGTGACGAGGGTTAAGGTTTGTGGGTCGTTTGGGCTGGAAGACTGACCACGCTGGGAAGGCAGGCTGCTGGTTTCCGGCCCTTGTTCAGTCCTGGCCCGTCTGGCCCTGCCCTCACTGTGTGCCTGGTATTGGATATAAACGACCGGTTTGGGGAAGGGAGGGAAGTTCTGTTTAAGTGCTGAGCTGTCTGGCTGGCAGCCCTGCAGGCCCTGCCCAACCTGCCCTGAGGCCATTTCACGGCCAGGTCCAGGTCCAGGTCCAGGTCCAGGTCCAGGTCCAGGTCCAGCGCCTGTCCTCCCCGGCGGCTGGCACAGTATCTTCTGTGACAAAGAATAAAAGACTTGAGAATTTCATGATTTCTGTGCAAGTACAGTCAACTTGTCAACCTTGAGAATAAACTTTCTCCTGACATCAGGAAAGACTCCTGGGTTCCTCCCTCCGTCGGGTCAGCGGTAGTGCCGCAGGTAGACCAGCTTCTGGGGGAGGAACTTCTCCCTGCAGAGGGGACACTCCATCTGTGGGGGGAGGAGGAAGGTCACGGGTTGTGACCCCTACAACCCCGGGGGTCCCTCCCCCACTGGCATCTCCAGTAAAACACGAATGTACACATGTCTCCATTAAGACAGAAAAACATTTTTTTGAGATCATGCAGGCAGTTGGGGAGCAGGGCAGGGACGGTGACCAGCGAGGAGATGGCCAGGCCATGGGTGACTTGGGAGAAGGGAGGGCGCTTGGCCGCGGAACGACCGTGGCTGCCCTGAACCTCTTGGAGTTTCTGGGTGTGAGCTCACGGGTCCCCTGTCCCCACCCTCAGGGCCGGGTCCCTCCTGGCCCGGGAAGGTCAGCCCCTTGCCTGCCAGGCACGCGTGTGCCCCGGGGCCTCGCAGAGCGGCCTGGACCCCATGGAGGAGGCTGCAGCCGCCGCGCCCTGCAGGCCCTGAGGAAGGCTTCTTGGGCAGCGTGTGGACAGGACATCCCAGTAACGAGGCGGGCTTGACCTCAGGCCCCAAGGAGAGACGGGGCGGGGGTACACGGGGGCCCGGGACCGGCCCCTCCCTGAAGCCAGCACAGGAGTAAGGTAGCAGAGCTCCCTGCTCTGGCCCCCTGGACCCCACACCCTGAGATCTCAAGGCCTAGCAGGCGGCTCTCGCTCCGAGGGTTCCCAGGTGGGTGGCTGGGGCCTTCCTTTTGGGAGCAGAGCTGTCACAGCAGGCTTCCGGCCACCGCAGCTCCCTGCCTCCATCCCAGCCGGGGGCTTTTAAAAATAGCCCCCCCCCACCACCACTGAACAAGCGTGGCTGTGGAGGCAGGCAGCGGGCCCAGTGCAGCGGGGGTGGCCCGGGGGCCTACGCTCAGGACGCTCACCTTGGTGTCGGCCCAGTGGGTGATGCAGCCCCAGCAAAACAGGTGACCGCAGGGTGTGGCCGTCGAGTACCTGCGCTCCTCCAGGCACAGGGTGCACAGCGAGGTTCTGGACGCTGCTCTCTCTGCGTAGCTCCTGGCAGGAGAGGGGGGACGATGGGACAGAACTGAGCCTGAGTTCCGTGTGGCGCTGGGTAGCCCCCGCCCCGGCACAGCCCTGCGCACCTGCGGTGGGACAGGCCACGCTGCGGCCTCCACTCCCTCTGGGCGCGCTGCCTCTGCCGGAAGCCGTAGAGCTGCAGGCCCGCGGCCAGTGCCAGGTGCAGCAGGGACACGAGCCCCAGCAGCCTGTAGCTGGCACGGGCCCGAGGGTCCTCTGCGAGCGGATGGCGGACACGGAGCTGTCAGGGACCCGGGGAGGGGGGCACAGTCACATGATCCGTTGGCGTGAGGCACTGAGTGGCCCAGGGGCCAGGCCTCCCCTGTGGGACGAAGCCAAGGCCTGCCCTCTGGCTGCGGGATGGGGCAGCAGCGCCTGGCAGGCTCTGCGCTGGGTGGCAGCTGGGGGGGCGCAGCTGGACAGCTCAGGGCCTCACCCCCAACGGGAGCCCAGCATTGAGCGAGGACGGCCACGAACCTCGAAGCCTGCAGTCACTAGGCTGCAGGCAAGGTGTTGCGGGGAGAGGGGGGACGACCAGGCCCCCAAGCCTCATAGAAAAAGAACTGGGAAGCCTGAGCAGCGGCGCCCAGTGGGATGGGAGGGGCGCCAAGCGTGGCAGACCCGCTACTCAGCCCCGTGGGAGGAACAGAAGCTCCCGCTTCTAGCAAGGCACCAGACTACCCGGGTGATGTTCCGCAGCTGGGACTCCCGGCCACGTCCCCCAAAGGAAAGCTGCTTGCCCCCCGCTTCTGTCTCCTTCCCCCCGGGGAATGGGGACAGTCAGGTCAGCCAGACTGGCCAGAGCCTGGAGCCCGAGGGGCAGGGCCCTGGTTGCCTGTGTAGGAAGAGCCCCGTGGCAGCCCCCAATGCCCTGACTGGGTTGAGCCCGTGTTTCTAGGCCCCTCTGTGGCAGCTTAGCAAACACCCTACCTAACAGGTAGAGCAAACGCGGTGAGGACTGGGGCTGGGCTGAGGAGAGGGGGTGCACGTGCCGGGACAGCACTGCCAAGGGAGCCTGGAGACCTCCGGGGAGGCAGGGGGCCCGAGGGAAGGCCCTCCGGGTGAACCTGGGAGCAAGGGCATCAGCTGAGACTCCTGCGGCGGGCGGAGCCCAGGGGAGGCTAGCGGGGATGCTGGCGGCAACAGGGTCGCTGTAGGGTCACCATCAGGGTGTCCCTACACCTGACCCTCTGTCAGGGCGGCCTGGAAGGGTGGGCACGGGGCCCAGGAGCCAGGGCCCCAGGCCTGCGCTCAGGGTACAGAGCGGGGCGGCCACACGTGCTGGCGGCAGGAAGACAGACTCGCCCTACCCTCAGGGTTTACGGAAGCCAGACTTACGCAGGTCTTTCAGCAAAACGGGACCTGACAAGACCCACGTTTCCAGTGGAGGATTTCAGCTCTGGCCCTGTGACTGTGCTCGGGGACGGAGGTCCCCTGCAGAAGAGCGGGCCCAGGCGGCACCTGTGACTTACGTAGGTGATGCCTGTGAACCTCTTGGCCAGGTGGTAGAAGGCGCCATGGATGTAGAACCAGGCGACGTGGAGACGCTGGAGGCACCCGAGGCCCTGTCTGAACACCAACACAGCCCGCAGGAGCGTCCCCTGCTGCTGCTCCGTCAGGGCGGCCGTGCACCGGCGCATCCAGCGTCTTGTCCCTGACTGGCCACGGGCACCGGGGGCCAGGCTGCCCCGTGAGGGCCAGGCGCCATCACCATCGGCCTGCAGCTCGTGCTCCAGGTGGAGCAGGGCCTTGTCCAGCAGGTAGGGCAGGACGGTGTGCAGCGCCACCAGTATCCCACGGCGCAACCTCGAGGGCACTCGGCCCTGGGTCGGGTCCACCTGCAGGATGCTGACGTACTCCTCCCCGAGGGTCTGGTAGCCTGTGGGGAGAGGGACCGGTGAGAGAGACAGGCAGGGACCTGCCAGCGACTTCCGTACTGGGTCCCTACAATCCTCATAGCCCAGGCCCCGTGACAGGGCTCAGCGCTGGGACCCCTCTAGGGCCACGGGTTCAGCCATGGAGAAACGGTCCCAGACAGATGTGACAGGGGTACTGCAGAGCTTCCAGAGGCCCCAGCCTGGGCTCAGGGCCTGGCCTCCCACCTAGGGAAAGGGTTTGGGGTTCCCTCCCTCCCTGAGGCTGCATGCGGCCCAGCTCCGGGGGCACTGAGAAGCACCTCCATAAGCTTCTCACTCTGCTGACAGCCCCTCTCCTGTCCTCTGGGCTCGGCGTGTGTGGTGGGCCTTGAGATCCTGCCAGGGGCTGCTACCTGCCAGTGTAGTAAGGCCAAAGTAGGCGACATCCGACACCAGCTCAATCTCTCTCCTCCACTCCAGCCACTTCTTCGCACCTGAGAGGAGGAACCACGTCATTTCTGAGGGGTTGGGGCGAGAGTGGTGCAGTGTAAGGATTAGGAACAAGCCACCTTCCTGCTGCCAAGGCCCAGCCCCGTCACCCTTCCACGCGGCTGATACTGTCCTAAACCACACTCTGTTCTCTCCCTGGCCTCCTGTGCTGTCCACTCTGCTCCATCTGTATCTGCCTCGCCTGGGCCACTGAGTATCCTGAGAACTTACCAACCTGTAGCCACCTCCCCGTCCAGGACCCGCCTGGGCAACTGCTCTAGAGCCCAGAAGGGCCACAAGGACAGTGTAGTACAGTGACCAGGAGCTCAAGCCGAGACCACCCATCCAGCATCAAATCCCAGCTCCCCACACTGCTGGTTGTGACCTCAGGAAGTTACAAGATCTTTCTGGAATCCCCGCTTCCCTGTCTCTAAGGAGGGGACTAGCAACAGGTCCCACTCACAGGGATGTGTCGAGAATAAAATGAGTTAACGTTCTGAAGCACGAAGAACAGTGTCTGGCACAAAGTAAGTGAAAGTGTTAGCAAAACGAATACACGGGCCATTTGTTCTGATCGTGTCGTGTCCCTCTCCTGCTCAAAACCTGCCCATGGCTACCCGCCCAAGTCTACGGCCCAGCCTCGCTTCGGCTACTCCGAAGAGGAGCCCGCTGTCGTCTCGAATCCACCCCACGCTCTTGCCCCTCCACTGGGCTCCGACGCCGCTGCTCCACGGGAGACTCCCCGTGTCCCCAGAGCCGTGGACTCTTCCACGCCTGGTGCCCGGCCCCCACCCCCGCCCCCGGCAGCAGGGGGGCAAAGCCCGGGGCGCTCGCTCCTTCCTTCGCCTCAGGTCTTGGGGGGGCGAGCAGGGCCTGGCCGAGCCTGCGGGGGGATGACCGGAGGGCCTGAGGCTCGTCGGCCCGCTTCGCGCCCCCGCGGCCCCGCGGGGGCTCACCCGCGAGGCTGTGCAGGGTGCCGCCCGCCGCGCTCCGCAGCCCGCCGCGGTAGTAGTCGTCCTTCTGAGCCGCGCGGACTACCTCCGGGGGGCTGGCGGCCGCGGGGGCCATGGCCTAGGGTTGCGGGACCGCGGGGACCGTGGTGACCGGGGAGATCGCGGTGACCGGGAAGATCTTGATGACCTGCGGCTGCGGGAAAGCGGATAGCCACGCCCACGCGGCGGCGCCTCCTGATGGCGCTGCTCGGCGTGCGGCGCAGACCTTGTGCGTCACAGATCTTGTGCGTCACGGCGCGCGCGCGTTCCGGGGCGGGGCCTGCTGCGGGGCGGGGCCTGCTGCGGGGCGGGGCCTGCTGCGGGGCGGGGCCTGCTGCGGGGCGGGGGCTGACGGGGGCCAGCGCGTGGTAGGGCCGTGGGTTCCGTGCGCGGTCCGTACGGGGCGAACGCGGCCCGGATGAGGAGCGGGCGCAGGGCGGGAGGGGGCGGGTGCGCGGGGTGGGGGGTTGAGCGGCGCAGGGTGGCGAGCGGCCTCGGGGACAGCCCCCAGGTACTGCGAGAGGCATCAGAGCTAGAGGGGGCGTGCCGACGCCCGGTGGGGAGGCACTTGCCCGCGCCCTGGGGCCGGAAGTAAGGAGGGCGCTCGTCTCCCTCCCTGCAGTACCCTTTGCGGGGCGCTGGCACCTCGTGTGTTCTCATCCCCGCGACCCACTGCGGGCCCAGGAAAGGTGCTCTGCGGCCTGGGGCGGAGCAGGGAGCTCTGATTCTTGAACCGCGGTGTTTCTACTGGCGGCTGCCCAGGCCCCACAAGTGCAGACCCCTGACCCCTCCCAGCTGCTCTCAGAGAGGGGACCGAAGAGGGCCTGGGGAACTTGGAAGGCCATGCACCTGAGGGGACGGAGCTAGGAGAGCCCGGCGCCCAGACACAGGCCACGGCTGGACTTGAGCTGCAGCCCAGGGCCGGGGGAGGGGCCTGGGGGGAGAGCAGTGGGAGGAGGCAGTGGGGGTGCCCTGAGGGCTCTGGGTCTGGAGCAGGTCATGGCATCTGTATGTGTGCCCCAGTGGAGGGGGTGCAGGGATACCCCAGACAGACCAGAGGGCCCTGTCCTGTGTGCCCTAAGGGGAGCTGTGGGCCCAGCAGGAGAGAAAGAAGGCAAGTGGGCTGAGGGGCGGGGGTGCCACGGGGACCCCCTGACTTCGGCCGGGAGGGCGTGGGTTGAGACAGGCTGTAGCTCTTGGCCTCACTTCTCCCATACCTGGGCGTCAGCTGTGGGTACGTGCACAGGCTGGCACGGCTCAGCGACACAGAACCAGGCCTTGGGGACAGGCTCAGAGCTCGTTGGGCCTCCACCAGGGGCAGGCAGGCACCTTTTAGAGGGAAGGGGCAGGACCTGCGTGGTCCCGCAGTGCCTGCTGCTACCCAAGCCCCCGTGTCGCTTTGGAGCGGTGCCCCTGTCTGTGTACGCAGTTTCCTAGTCGCAGAGGCCACCTGTTGCTTTGGTTTGCAGCCAGGGGTGTGCCCTCGGGCAGGGGCCAGGTGGAGACCCTGAGGCCTCACAGTTTCTGCCTAACTAACAGGTTGGCCCCTGAGACCCCCTGGCCTATGGGTTTGCACAGGTGGACGCAGTGTCCACCGGCACCGAGTCAGATCTGGAAGAGGTCTTGTCCCCTTCCTCAGGGTCACCGGCTGGCTCCTTAGGGGAGCCTGAGGGGTGGGGCCTGCCCAGGGCACCTCCCCCACTGGCTGGTCCCGGCTCCCTGCCCAGACTGCACCTTCCCAGTCTTCTAACCAGCACAGCCGTACTGGGCAGGGCAAGGCCAGAAACAGTGTTACCAAGCGTCTGTTCTTGGGGATGTGCGGCCTGGGGTCCAGCTGGGTTCAGATCTCCCTGGTGTCCTCACTTGCCTCGGGGCTGGTTGTTTGGGGTTGCCGCTGGTGCCCCAGGGCCCCTACTGTGACTTGAGTTTGGGGGTCAGAGCCCAGAATGGCCAGCAGATGGTGCCGTGGGCCCATCTGCTCCACCACGTTAGCGGGTAGAATTATGGATTGGGGAGTGAATTTCACCCCAAAGAGTGAATCTGGATCAGAACCAAAGGAGAACAGAGTGCTGACTCGCCGGGTGCAGAGATGGCCACACGGCCAGGGAGGGAGACGAGGTGGTTTCAGAGGGAAGGCGGGTGGGAGGGACAGACAGGAGTCTCCGCCTCATCAGAAGTCAGCTCTCCCGGTCCCCTGGCAGCCAGGCAAGCCCGAGCCCTGTGCGCTGCCCGCTGTGTTCTCGGGCTCTGGGATTCCGGATGGGCTGGAGGGACGAGGGCTCTTACTGGAGGCCTCACCGTGTGACTTCTGTCCTGGCTCCTGGGACAGGAAGGGGAAGAGCCGTGTGGACTTCGGGGAAGCGGCCACCCGCGCCGGGCAGAGGTATCTGACCGGGGTCCAGCCCCAGCGTGGGGCCCTGATGTCCACTGCTGTGTACAAACCGAGCGTGCTGAGCCAGGAACCTGCTGTGACCTCGGCTGTGTGACCTCATCCACTGGGACCTCTCACACGCACTGTCTGACCGCCGGGCCTCAGTTTTCTGGTCTCCGGAATGGAGATGCCGATATTAAGCGTATACTCTGTGCGCATCAGCAGACGCAGGCTGAGTCTAAGCTCGTACCGCTCGCCGCACAACAGGCCGATAATAGAGAGGTGAGTTGTTGGGACAAGGCGTAATGACTTTATCTGGAAAGCCAGCAGACCAAGAAGATGGTGGGCCCGTGCTCCAAAGAACCACTGTGCCTGAGTTAGAATTCAGGTTCCTTTTGTACCAAGAGGGGAGGGAATAAAGTCAAACATTTCCTGGTTCCGGCCAGCCCGGAGGCGGTGTGTGAATTTCTTCCTCCCTGCAGTCATTCACACGTGGGCCTGGTCAGGATGCTTCCTGTGAGCTAAACGAAGGTATTTTAGCTTAATGCTCACTACCTGGGAAGCAGGGTTCACAGAGATGGGCCATTATGTAGAATTTCCACTTACACGCAACATCCCTGTAGTGATTAACTTATAGTAGAATACAAATGTTCTTCCCGATTACATCCCCACCAAATTCATTCACTTCCTCCCATTGTCAGATCGGTCCTTCCTCCGGGACGTTCATTGAGCCTGGCCTGGAGGGTGGGCATGGCCCTGCTGCTCCCCTCACTCTCCCAGCTCCCCCACTCATCTCCCACCCTCCACAGCCCCACCCAGCTGACTGGTGGGCAAGCCAGTGGCCAGCTGGTCTGTGTCCCTTTCCTGGGAGGCCGGCTTCACCCAACACGGGCTTCTTGCTTGGGTGGCTGCTGTGCCTGGCTCAGGAGCACCTGTTGGAAGAAGGAAGGAGGGGCAAGGGGGGCCAGCTCGAGGCCCCTGATTCTAGCCAAGGCAGTCTCACTGTGTGACCCCTCCCGCCCAATCCCAGGGCTCAGGGTCATCCGAGGCCGGCCGGACACCGGGCTGGGTGCACCCCTGCCCTGGGACTGTGGGGTGGGGTACTCCCAGGCAGAGCCTTCGCTGGACCCCCGTGTATCCCCATCCTATAAGGAGGAGCGGGTGTTTCTCGCTGTTGGAGAATGGCAGAGGGGTCACCGAGGCTGAGATGCCCACCCAGTGGTGGGGGTGGAGAGACACGGGTTGCTGGGCACCAGCCTTGCTGCGGGCCTGCGTCCATGACTGGGCAGGCGCCTTCGGGGTGTGGAGCAGAGGTGGGTGCTGCTGCCCTCCGTGGGGCATAGGGGGTGGGCAGCTGCAGTTCCAGCCCCAGGCCTGGGGCCGGGCTAGCCTGTTTCTCCCCTTCCCTGCAGCCAGCGCCTGCGGGCTGGAGAGACTGGGGAAGAGCCCGCTGCTCCCCACTGACCTTTAGGGCGCAGCACTCCCTCGGGACAAACCTGGAGAACAGGCTCCTCCAGCTGGCAGTGGTGGCTGGCTGGGAGGTCTGGGAACACACCTCACCCCAGCAGGCAGCCGTGGAGTTGGCCCTGAGGTGCGTGGGGCGGGGGTGCAGTGGGCACAGGGTGGGCTCGGGCTGCCTGGGGTGGGAGGGGTCGTGGGCATAGGTGGGCGGCCCCCCAGAACCGAGCTGGGACTCCCACCAGCCCCTTGGGCAGAGGCCTCCCCCAGTGCAGGGGTGGGAAGGCCCTGCTACGGGACCCAGAGCAGTGCCCTGCCGGGGGCTTGTTAGGTGGGGCAGGACAGGGGCTGCCTGGGGCTTGGGCTGGTCTTGGAAGTAATGTCAAGCAATTTCAGGACACAGGGGCTGGCCAGGGACTCTGCCGGTGGCCAGGGCCTGTTGTCCCTGTGCTGGCCTGGGACAGGCAGGCACGATTCCTGGCCCAGCGGTGTGCTGGGACTCCGGGGCGGTGGGCCACTGTCAGAGCTTCAAGGGGGCGGGACAGAAATCTGGAGCCTGAGGGGCCAAGGAGGGAAGGGCCACCATCCATGTGGCAGAGCTAAGAGTCAGAGCTCGGAGAGGCCCTGCCTGGTCCACAGCAGGTGCAGGGTGAATCCCAGGTCTGTCTGGTCCCACATCTGGATCCCAGCGTCTTTGCCTGATGCCAGGGTGGGTGGGGGTGGCGTGAGTGCAATCATCATCTGGGGCTGAGCTGGTTGGTAACTAAGGCCTGGACACTAAGGGCCCAAGGAAGAGGTGATCTGGGAGGACTTCCTGGAGGAGGAGGCTTTGCACTGACAGGAGAGGGAGGGCTCCGTCCAGACCAGAGGCCATCCTCCCTGCCTCCCCTGGGGCTGGAGGGAGGGGGGCGAAGCCAGGACCCTGTGGGGTGGGGCACCCAGAAGAGTGAGGATTTGTGGGCACCAGGCAAAGCCAGGGCGGCCTGAGAGAGGCTGCTGGCTGGGCAGGGGTGTTGAGATCGGCTGGCGCAGGTCACCCACACGCTCGCCTCACTCCAGCCCAAGGAAGGGCATCCACTCGGGTCTCCGCGTGTGGACGAGCACAGGGAGGTCAGGCCTGCTTAGGGGCTCTTCGTGGAGGGGGCTGTGCTGGACGCTCCCTGGAGATGCCCTCCCCCCATGTCACTGTCCCCATGACGGCATCCTCCTAATGGGGGTGGCCACGGGGGCTGCCACCTTTGTGCTGGTCCTTACCTGCCAAATGGAAGATAGAGGGTCTTACATCCTGGGCCAGGGAGCCCCCGGGACCCACGCGTGTGTGGCGTGGGCGGCGTGGGCCAGCCCGAGGCTCGCTGTGGCTCCTCTCACGGGTGGGCCCCGGGGGCTGAGCTGCTCGGGGTTTGCTGGGAGGTGGCGTGGGGGCCATGGGTGGTAGGACCTCAGAGGTTTGCAAGCATCTCAGCAGCAGCAGTGCTTGGTCTGTGGACTCGGGTGACGGTGACGAGAGTCCCCGAGGGCGTCTCCTGTCTGGCTCCCTTGTCTGTTCCCAGCGGGCGCCTGGCGTGCGGCAGCGCTCAGGGTGTCTGTGTGGACCGAGCTCCGAGGCCAGAGCGAGTGGACAGGCCCCAGTGCGTGGCGGGCACCATACACGGCTCGTGCTCGCCGGGAACCCGAGGCCACGGCCTGCCTTGCCGGCGCCCCGCCGGCCAGGGCTGGAAGGAACCACCGTGCGCTGGCTTCCACCTCTGCGTCCACGTGGTTCTGACTTTGGTTTTGGGGGGTTTGTCCTGATTTACAGCGACCGGTAGCTGCCAACGGCCAGTGGCTCTCACGGCCCCTCTGCCACCTCGGGGTGTTTACTTTCAAAGTAGAAGAGCCGATGCTATTGAAGGCCCACAGCCTCCTCACTTCAGACGTGAGAGTCGGGAAGCAACCAGGGCCTGGGGACTGCAAGCATGCGGCACGGGGGCTCCCCGAGGCAGAAGCGCAGGAGCCTGGCTCGGTGTGGCCCAGCGTGGCTTGGCATGGCCCAGCGTGTGGCGCGGCGTGGCCCGGCGTGGCCTGGGGCTTCTCCCGCGAGGCGCTGTGTGCAGACAGTGGCTCCCGGTCTGTTGGAGGCCAGGGGTCGGGGTCCCCAGCAGGAGGCTCCAGATCCCCCGCCCGCCCCCTGCCCCGTCCCCAGAGGCCAGAGCTGAGTGGGGGCCCCAGGGCGCATCTTTAGTTTTCTCCCCCTGGGTGTGGCAGCTCTGGCCGGTACCCTCACCGGGTGCCAAGTATGACCTCAGCATCCCCTGTGCTCCTCCTTCATCCAAACACCAGTCCCCCTCCCCGCCCCCCGCCACCGCTGCCCCTCCAGACACAAAACTTCTCAGAGGGGATGCTCCCTCCGGGTCCCCCTGCACTCTCCCCACCATGGGATCCGCTCCCGTTGGGGGTCCCAGCAGCCCCCGCGCCAGGCCCCCCAGGGTGGTCCTCGCCGTCCTCCGAGAAGGCATCTGCAGTGGCCACCCCAGCTCGGGGCTGTTCCGGGAGTCTGTCCTCTCTGCCCGGCCTTGAGTTTCCCGCTGAATTTCAAGAGACAACAGACATCCAGGGGAAAACGGAGGGGCGAGCAGGTACCGGCCTCTGGATGAGAGCGGTGGACACGGCTGGAGGCCGGCAGAGGGAGGGGCTGATGCCCACCCGGCAGTGGGGCGTGGGGGTCACAGCCGGCCTCCCCTGGGGGCGTGAGGACGGTGGGGGAGGAACGGGGTCGGGGGCCCACCCGGCAGTGGGGCGTGGGGTCACAGCCGGCCTCCCCTGGGGGCGTGAGGACGGTGGGGGAGGAACGGGGCCGGGGGCCTGGCCGTGGAGATGGCAGAGCCGGGAGGAGCCCAGAAATGCTTCCCTCAGCTCCCTTGGGGGAGGGAGGGGGCTTCTGTCTGAGGAAGCTGGACTGGGACTGGGGACTCCAAGCCAGCCCTGGGCCCCAGGGGCCAGACAGGCCCTTCCGGCTGCAGGGCCTTTGCACTTGCTGCCCCTTCTGCCTGAGGCGCCCCTCCCGCAGATGGCTCCCCTCTGAGCCCCTTTGGACCCTCCCCGACACTGGACCTCTGTGGTGAGTGAGACCTTCCTCCCTGTCAGTCTGGGTACTACTGTGGGGTGAGGGTGGGTGCAGGGCCCCCCCAGCCGCCCCTGGGGCTCTGGTCAGGAGCTCTGTGTCCTTGGGTTAAGGACGCAGGGACGCAGGGACGCAGGGACATGCCCTGTGCCTCCCTCCTCCTGGTCGCCTACCCCAAGCCTTGACTTACCTCTTGCACTCAACAGACACCACCCCGCCCAAAGACTCAGGATTCCATTCGGGGCCGCGGGGAGCTGGCTTCTGATGGAGGTGGTCCAGGCAGGACCTCTGCTGTCCCTTTTGGGGCCCTTCCTCTGGCCCCGGGGGGCAGTTTGACCCATTTAGCACCGTCCCACACTGTGACGTGGAGACTGACCTCGCCACACTTTGCAGATTCTCGCGGAGCACGGAGGTTGGCAGTGATGCTCTCATGGAGAGGGTGGGGCTGAGGCAGGACAGAGGGGCTGGAGCTGCCGGGAGGATCGGGGAGGGGCTCCCAGGGCCCATCTCTGTTCATGGGGTGGACCCCAGTGATTGCAGCCCGGCTCCTGTGGGGTGTGCTCCTGGCGCAGGGGTGGGGAAAGCGCCCCCAAGGGCAGGGGTCCCAGAGCGTGAAGACACGGAAGGGTCTGTGCCCACCTGCCAGGCTGGCTCCTGCCGTCTCCTGTTGGGGAAGGGCTCTCTGCACCTGCTCTACGGGCCAGGAAACCAGAGCTCAGGGAGAATTTCTTGGCTACAAAGAGGCAGGCTTCAAACCGAGCTCTGACCTGGAGACGCCCACTTCCACAGCAATCTCTTCTGCAGGCCTCGGGCACAGAGGGCTCTGGGGACCCTCCTCTTCTCATCCCGGCCCTGCTCGTGACCGACTGTGCGTGGTTGACTGATCGTGTTCACCCCATCCCGCCCCTTCTTGGGATGCGCTCTGATGGGTGCTCAGTGCGCACCTTTTGTATTAGTTACTTTTCAGAATGCATACTGTGTTTTGTTGCACTTACCTTAAAAGTTTTTTTAATACAATTTTAAAGGTTGTACTCCATTTACAGTCATTACAAGATACTGACTCTACTCCCCGTGTTGTGCACTATATCCTTGTAGTCAATCTTACCCCCAATAGTTTGTACCTCCCAATCCCCCATCCCCACATTACCTCTCCCCCCACTGGTAACCGCCAGTTTGTTCTCTATATCCGTGTGTCTGCTTCTTTTTTCTTATATTCACCAGTTTGTTGTATTTTGTTAGATTCCACATACAAGTGATATCATAGAGTATTTGTCTTTCTCCCTCTGACTTACTTCACTTAGTATGACAATCTCTAGGTCCGTCCATGTTGCTGCAAATAGCATTACTTCATTCTTTGTTATGGCTGAGTAATTTTTATCTGTTCATCTGTTATGGACATGATGGACACTCAGGTTGCTTCCACATTTTGTGTTGCAATTATTTTTGATCTATATCAATGTTAGCGGTGCAAAGGTTTTGGTCTCTGGACCCCTTTCCACTCTGAACAATTGTTGGGGACCCTGAAGAGCTTTGTGTCCAGTGGAGAGAGAGCTGGCGAGAGCCGGCTGTGAGATCTCCAGTAATTCTGGGAGCTGGTTGTTAAACATAGCCATTATTAAAATCAAATTTTATGTAAACCATATAAGTTATATAAAAGCACAGGCAATCAACACTCAGAACTTAGCACTTCCTAATTATTCACATCTTACTATATTATCCATGTTCTTGTCTAGATAGGGTTTGCGTCTGTTCCATCTGAGGACTGGAAATCCCAGGGGATGGAATGTCGCCCATTTCTTCCCAACTCCACGCTCAGTAATCTCACGGGCATAGCTTGCAATTGGCTGCGGTGGGTGTGCTTCCACCACGGGCATCAGCAAACACCATCCTCAGGGCTTTCCTCCCCCGAGAGGTGGTTGGTCAGTCTCGCCCAGCACACCCCTGGTTATGATCACCTGACAGGTACCACCGTAGAACGTAAAAGTGATCATTAAAAAAAAGTTACGGATGAGGCCTTACTAAAAATAACAATCAACTAACAATCAACTAATTACACATTAAGAGAAATAACATTTTATAACTGGTTTTTTCCAAACAAAAAATTCAGCGAGAAGAGTGACATTTTTTTACATTGTTGCAAATCTCTGTTGTGTTTGCGTAGAGAACACGACATTCCATCTGTCCCAGCGCGTTGTGGTGAAGACTATGGGGAAATGTGCCGACTCAGGTAACGGTGCTCCGCCAAAGCTGAACCAATGAGGGCTTCTTGAAGGGAGCTGAGATGTGAGAGTTGCATCCCTAGCAACGCCATCAGGGGCTCTGTTACACTAACACCCACTGGTCTGGTTTTCGCTTGGACAGGATCTTCACCTGTGAGTGATTTTGGATTATCCTGTCTCGGTCATCTGGGAAATACTGGTGTGCTGAGTTTGGTGGATTTTCCAAATGTTGACACGTTTCCTTAGAGCACATGAACACCACCGCTCTCATGAGAAAAAGCCTTCACTGCTCGGAAGCTGTCAGACTCACAGTGGTGGATTCAAGTTCTTCCAAATGCCGACGTTCCCTTAAGCTGTGGCTTTGACCGTTGGAGACAGATCCGGTCATTTTATTTATTTTCTTTTGAAGTGGCGTGCTTACTTCACTTGTTTTTGAGGAAACTTCTGCCGGATGTCTGCACACCCATACGGCATAGCCAGTTTGCCAGCTGTTCTTTCGGGTAAAAAATGGTGTCTGTGGGCTGTGTCCGCGACCAGTTCGGGGGCGGCAGCTCTGTGTGTCCTCGGGAGCCCTTCCCCGCGGTCTCGAACACAATACTAGAAAGATTCGAACCCAGAGGTGGGGTTTAATCAAATTTGTCACTCTTACTGCTCTGTCGAGGGCGGGCTCGGGGACACGGCGTTTTCTTTGTTTCATCCTGAGCGCGCAGTGACGCAGGAGGTGATGCGGCTGTGGTCCCTCCGCCTTGATCTGTGCAGAGTGTTACCCACTGTTGTGCAAATGTCAGCACGGAGAAGGAGAGCGGAATCATGAAAATAGTTCAGAACTCGTGGGCCCCCAAAGCTTTTGGGGACTCCTGGGGTTCCGTGGGCCACACCTCGGGAAGCAGTGCTCTGTGGTGTGGTCTTGGTCGTCTGCCCCCTTCTGATCTCTGCTTTCTTTGCTCGGCACTGTGCTCTCAAGACGCGTCTCTCTCCTGCGAGACACTCTTTCTTCCTCCTTCTAGTGCTGTGTTGTTCCAAGTGTGTGTCCCCAACCCTGGGGCCTCCAGCTCCCCGACCTGACAGGGCCGCCCTGGATATCCGCCCCCCCAATCCCTTGGGGCCTGGAGCAGAGCGGCTGGGTCCCAGGCTGCACACATGTGCCCTGGCTGAGTGATCCCTGCTCTCACCCAGGACTTGCCCTCAACCAAAGCCCTTCCCTCCTGTCCCCGGGCAAGGGTCCTGCTCCACGAAGCCCCCGGACCCAGACGTGTGGCTGCGTCGCCCAGTCACTCCCGCCCGGCCTCGCGGTCAGGGCTGCTGCCATGTGCGGCCTGGAGGGCCCTGGGTGACAGCCTCTGTGCTGAGCTCTGGCTGGCTTGACCCACTCGAGGGGGGAGGCCGGGCTTGTCGGGGTCCAGCCTCCATCCTCTGCGTCCTCATCTGCTAGGTCCAGGGTGCGGCACAGGGGAGGCTCTGGCAGCAGGTGGCTCCTGGTAGAGGGTCCAGCTCCAGACTCGCAGGCCACGGGGGAGCCCTGACCTGTTGCCCCGTCATCAGGGCTCCTCCACCTTGGACCCCACTCTCAGCCTGGAGGCTGTGCTGGGGTGGCAGGGATGCGGGAATAAGCAGGCTCTGTGTGGTAGGGGGCTTCGGGGGAGGCTTTGGCAGTGAGGGTCCCACCTGGGGAGGAGACTCCGCAGGCAGCTTTGGGGGAGCGGGGAGGGGGATGGGCAAGGCTGGGGTGGGGGCCCTGGGCAGCAGACGGGCCAGCCTTTTGATTCCGTGCCGTGTCAGCCCTCGGGGGCCTCGGGCCAGGTGTCCAGCCTGGCAGAGGGCCTAGAAAGGCTGGATGTTAGGGGCCAGGCCCGGTGCAGCCACACCCGCTGGGCTGGGGTTGGGGGGCTGGGATTCTTCTCATGCCAGCGCTGCCAGTGGAGGATGTGGCGGCCCCACTTCCAGGGCGCTGACACAGAAGGCGGGAGGCAACAGGGAGAGGGTGGCCGGAGGGGGGCTCGCGGTGGCCCCATGGCACTCTCACTGCGAGCCCACTGCTCTGTGGAACATGGTGAGGGGGCACCGCAGGGTTGGGCTGGAAGCTGTAGCCAGTGTCCAGGCCGGGAGGCCGGGCCTGAGGGACACCTAGGCCCCCGCAGCGGGCGACGCAGGGCGGGTGGGCGCTGTGGACTCACTGCTCGATGGCAGCCACTCCATCCCGGGGCCTCGAGGCTGGGCGCTGGCCATTCGATGGAGGCGGGCCTGCCCGTCTGGCTGTGGGCGTCACCCCCTGGGCGCTGGGGCTCGGCCGGGCCACCCTCCGGCCTACCCGGGCCTGTGCCGAGGGCCCTGATTAAACGGTCGGCTTCTGAGGGGCAGGAGTCCCGTGAACCTTTCGGCCCTGTCCCCTGCCGACCCGGCCTGGCTCTGAGTGATGTCACCGTGACTGCTCACCTGTGGGCAGTAGCCAGTTCCCGGGCCTGACGCTGGCATCTGGGCCAGGCTCTGAGCAGAGGCTGGAGGGCTGAGAGGGGCGGTGCCCCTCCTTAGCCCGGGGGTCAGCCTGTGAGAGGAGGAGGGGCCGAGCTGGCGACGGCCAGGCAGCCCCTCTGACCCTCAGCCCCTCCCCACGGGGGCCAGCGTGGCTGGAAGTGAGGAGTGCCGTCAGGGGCCCTGGCGTGGCTGGGGGGGGGGGGCCGGGCGGCGCGGGGCTCACGGGCGCCGGTGCTGCCGGGGCCTGAGCTCGCCAACCGCTGCCCTCACAGCCCTCCGTGGCCTGGCCTCTGCTCCCGGTGGGCGCTGTGGCCTACCTAGGCCCGACTGCCAGCCCAGCCCGAGCCCCGCGCCCGGCCCCGCTCTGGCAGACGTGTCCGGGCACAGCTCCTGGGCTCCCGCTGCTGCAGGAAGCGTGCGGCCTGCTTGGAAGCCTGGCAGTAGCTGGCTCAGCGGCCAGAGCTGGCGCCGGCCTCTTGGGCTGTGTGGCCAAGGGGCCGTGGTGGTCCAGCCACCTCGGGGGAGCCACCGCAGGTGAGCCCGGGAACCGGGCGGCGGCCAGGGGGCGCCCAGGAGGGGAGTGGGCCTGTGGAGGGCTGTGTGGGCCCAGCCGGGCTCGGGTGGGCAAGCGGGGGATGCGTGGCATTGCCTCTGTGCTCGTGGGACGTGCAGGACCCCAGGGAACTCCTGGGGGAGCAGGGAGGGGGATGGGCAAGGCTGGGACGGGGCCCCGGCTGTCGGGCCCTGGTGGGTAGCCGGTTCCGGGTCTGCTGCTGCTCTTGGGGGGCTGGGCCGGGTGGAGGGCTCGGGGGCTGAAGCCTGCCAGGGTGGAGGAAGGGCAGACCGCCACGGGGCCCTCCTTCCCGGGTGGCTGGAGAAGGCCACGAGGTAGGGCGTTTCTGAGGGGCCCTTGGGGAGGGGTGTTGCCCCCACCCCCGCGGTTTTTCCCACCTGGGCAGAGTGTGGCTCTGGCTGTCCCGACGTGCACCCGAGGGCCGGGCCGCAGAAGCTCCGTCCTGGGCACGTCAGACGTGCTCCAGAGCCCAGCGGCCGAGGCCCCCCATGCTGGGCCCAGGGAGGAGGCCCAGAGGAGGGAGTGGGCACAGAGGAAGTCTCTGGAAGGAGCTGGCCTGGGGGAGCGAGGAGGGCGTTGGTGGGGGAGGAGCTGGAAAGGTGCAGCAGGGGGTCCTGTGCAGAGGCCAGGGTGGGACTGAGCCTCTGTGGAGGCCACGCGGAGGCCGGGTGGGGCCTGGGCCCACTGAGAGGTGGTGGGAGCCCAGCCAGACAGCCCCGGGGCCGATGGCTGCCTGGGAGGCCAGCGTGGCCTCCACCCACTGCCCAGACCGAGTGGTGGCTGGAAGGGCCTGAGACTGCAGACCTGGGGGTGACAGTGTACTGGGACCTGAGGGCTGGAGAAAGGGCTGAGGGCCCCACCTGAGCCTTGGGCTCCTCCTGTGGTCCGTGGGGCCCCAGGGTGGCCCAGGGCTGGCCAGGGCATCCAGCACCGTCACAGCAGAGGGGGGCTGCCGCTCTCTGCAAAGTGACTCCTGTGTTGCCTTTGAAATTTATCAAGCTATGGAACCAGTCCCAGCACAAGAGAAACAATCAACACTTCGGTGAGGACGCAGCCACTGATAAGCTCCCCCGCCCTCTGGCTGCACCGGCTCCTCCCCCCAGGCCTCAGGGTCCCGGGTTGGGTCGCCCTCCTGCCAGACTCCCTGCCAGGCTGCCCTGCACCCCACCTTGAAGGGCTGCTTGTCGGGGGATGGGGTGGGTAGTGGAGCTGGGCTGCAGTACAGCCTCCTCTTGCACTCCGGCCCAGCACTAACCTGGATGCTGGACCGGCCTCACTCACCAGCCCCGCTGCCCCTGCCTCTCTAGGAGTGATGAGCGGAGACCCAGCCTCCATCCCGGCAGGGGACGCTGGGGCCCTCGGGGCAGAGGGACCTCAGAGCAGCCTCTCCCTGCCTCCCTCGGATGGCCGGCCCCAGCTTGTAATGCAGGCCAGTCCCACCTCTCACCTGCCGCCCCAGTGCCGAGAGCCCTCGGTCCCTCCACGATGGTGCCCTCGCCCGAGGACCCAGGCCCCGATCCGGAGTGCAGACGGCCTTTCCTGAGAACGAACATTCTGCCTGTGGGTGAGTGAGGCCGCCGGGTAGGCGGCAATGCCCTTCTGGGCTCAGTTCCCCAGCGGGCGTGACGTCCTGGTCCCACCTGGGGTACAGGGGGCCCCGCCTGCTCCTCCAGGATGGGGGGCCGCCACGGCCTGCCAGGAGTGGGAGTCCCCCGGCACAAGGGGAGAGGCACAAGCAGACTTATTGGGAAGGCAGCTTGGGGGCTGCCAGCTCCCCCTGCGGCTCCGCCCGGCCTGGTCAGACCCGTGCGAGCCCTGTGCTGGCTCGGGGCCTCAGCCGGTCTCCAGGCCTCGGTGTCCTGTGGCCTGTTGGCGGGGACACTTGTGGCCTCTGGAAACGGGCTGTGTGGGTTGGGGAGCCCGCTCTCTCTCTCTCTCTCTCTCTCTCTGTCAACTTTAAAAACCATGGGACTATAGTATCCAGACTGGAAAGCGCACAGACCTCAGGGGCGCAGCTGGGTGAGGTCACGCGCTCCACCCTCCAGATTGGGGAGGGGGACGTCCCACCTGCCCTGGGGCTGCGCCCCCACCCCCAGCAACCCCTGGCTCACCGTGCTTCTCACGTCCAACACCCAACATTTGTTTGCTGCATCTCGACTCCCAACTTTTGGAATCACACAGGTGCGCAGGTGGACCGGGCCAGGTGCGAGAGGCCCTGCCTGAGGGGAGGGTGGGTGCCTGGCGGTGCCCTGGTCCTCCCCGGGCAGCCCAGGCTCCACGTCCAGCCAGAGAGACCATGCCCACACCGCGTGGCAGACTTCCATACCAGGCTGGGCCTGGGCCTGCGGGAGGTGGGGGGCTTATCCCCTCCCCGCCCAGGGCACCTGGCTGCTCTCTGCCCCGAGAGTCTAGCGTGTTGGGCTGAGTTGGAGTTGAGGCCGCTGCAGCGTGTGCCTACCCCGTACCAGCCCTGGGCCTGCCAGCCCTGACTCAGAAGCTGCAGGATGAGGGGGGAGCTCAGTGCACCTGGGAGAGGGGATGGGTTGAGCCGGGGGGCAGCCCAGCACACTGGTGGGCACAGACCTGTCTCTGGCATCTCGGCAGTGTTTCCTTCTCAGGTGTGTGGTTGGGCCGGGTGCCTGGGGATGGTCAGAAAGGGTCTGGGATCTCGCCCACCTGGAGTGGGAGACCCCGGGGGGTGCGAATTTCTGGCTGGTTTGCTGGGCCCTCTGCTGAGCGGCAGGTCCACCTCTGGCTGGGGGGCGGGGCGGGGCGGGCAGGGGGTTCCTTGTGGCACCTCCTTGGCGGACACAGCCGCTCGTGGGACCCTGACTCAGCTCTTCTGGGACGGTCCCGGGTAAGGGTCTGCATGGTGGCCAGCCAGCACCAGGCTTGTGGGCATGATGACAGGTCTGCACCTCAGTGGGGTGTGTGTGTGCATGTGTGTGTGTGTGTGTGTGTGTGTGCGCGCGCGCACGTGCTCACGCACAGGAGGCCTGCTCTTCCTGGGCGGCCGAGGCCCCAGGAATGCGCGGTGATGGCAAGAGCGTGTGCACGCCTGTGGGCATTCGTGCTCCCGCCCCCGTGGGCCCGGAGCCGCAGGGACTTGCTCCTCCTACATTCCCCAAACGCACCGGGACGGGGCAGGTCTCTTCTGCCTGGGTGGTGGGGGGGGTGTCTGTTCAGAGGCGCTTAGTCCCCTGCCTGGGTTCGGGGCCCTGCTTTTCAGCTCAGTCTGGAATGGACGCCAGAGGACGGGGTAGTTGGAACAGGGGAGCGTCGGGGAAGGGAGGCTACTGGGCCGCTCCTCTGGGGAGCGGGACGGACGGAGCCTGTAGTTCTGGGCGTGCGGAGGGGCTATGATGTCGAGGAAAGGGGGCTCCACCCTCAAACTACCGACCCCTCCCCCTGCTGCCCCCCCTCCCCGAGCTCCCTGTCCCCCCCATGCCTGGCTTGCTGATGCTGACGTCAGGCTAGGTCCTCTGCTGGGTGCGGGGCTGAGGGCAGGGCTGAGGCTGCCTGATCTGGCCCTGGAGTCCTTCCAGAAGGCTCCTGAGGCAGCCCCTGTGAGCAAGGGCGGTGTCCCAGCCACGAGGGCAGGGGAGGCCCTTGGGCTGGTGTGTGCTGGAGGCCGCCTGGGGACAGTTGGTCTCCTTGTGGCCAGGAGGCTGCTCCTTGTGTTGGACTGAAGCATGTCCGGGCTCCTCTGCGCCCCAGTGCCTGTCCTGGCTGAAGCCAGCTCTGTCCCCAAGCGGCAGACCAGGCGGGGAGTGGGGGGGCCGCGGTTCAGAGCGGTGCCCAAGAGGCGTGGGCCCGTGGCGCTGTGGCTCTCATCTCGGCCTTGGGCCCTTGGCCCAGAGCAGAGCGTGTGCACTCTGGAGAGAAGCCAGCTCCCGCTGGGCCTGGGTGGGTGGATAGTGTGGGGGCCGGGTGGACAGTGTGGGGTCCAGGCGCACGGCTGGGGCAGCAGGACGGCCACACCCCCACTGTGCCATCTTCTCACCCCGTTCTCCTGCGTCCCTGGTGACGGGGTTCATTTAGAGCTACTTAATCCCATTCAACTGGCTGAAGGATGGGAGAATGCAAATGAGCTGCCCTGAGGCTATGGATTTGGGGGTGACGTGGGAGGTGCCCGGGGCCTGGGTCTGGCCCCTCACCACACTGGGTCTTACAGCGCTGGGGCGCTGGACCGTGTGTCTGAGTCTGACTGAGTCCTTATTGGCCTGGGGCTGGAGCGGCTGGGCGGCTGTAGCCTCTGGGCCGTGAGGCTAGGGGAGGGGACTCGTGTAAGTCCACACGGCAGGAGTGCAAGCTCTGGGGCCTTCACAGTGTGTTCAGATCCGCTGCTTTCCCTGGGACTTCAGTCGGCTCTATGTTGGCCTTGCCTGTATTTCTTTCTTCCTGGCTGTGGAAGCAGGACTTGCTCCGAGGAGATGTTTTGAAAGTACAGAACACAGCACCTTCCTCGAGCCCTTGTGTGCGTGGGTTTCTAACTGCTCCAGGTTACCAGCTGCGTCTCTCTGTCCCCGCCCCCACTCCCTCCACAAGCCCACAAGCCCAGCCCTGGGGGCTTAGACCTGCTCGGCCCCCCTCTAACCTTGGCGTCTTCTTCTGGAGCCTGCATTTTAATGGCCTCCTCACTGGTGGCCGCGGCCCTCGGGCATGGCCGAGCATCCAGGAGCATCAGCAGCGCCGGCTGCCGTGAATCACGTGGCGGGGAAGACTCGTGCTCGCGCCATGCTCTGTGCCTCTGGCTGTGTCCTGGGAAGCGTGGCGGCCTTGGCATTTGATGTTCACCGAAGCTCTCTGAAGCTCCCGCCTTCATCTTCCTGGGCAGCCTTGGTGTCTGGGGCACTCGAGCCGGCCGCCCCCGCTGCTCTTCCAGAATCAGCCCCACCTGCTGAGAGGTCAGAGGCCTTTCCGGAGGAGGCAGGACACGTGGACTCAGCTTCAGGGCAATCTGCGCCTGGGAAAAAGCGATCATGGCTTCCTGGACGACAGCAGCTTTGGGCTCCTTCATTCTCTGGACGCCCCTGGGGGCCTCTGGGCAGGGACGCGCTCCCCTTGCGCAGAGGGTCCTAATCCTCACGAATACAGAATGCCGTCTGGTTCGGAAAAGCAAAACCAAACCCTGCCTCTGAGTAGATAAAGTACAAGTTACTAAGTCCAAGTACTGTGAGCTCATCTGCTTCCCTCGGGTGCTCTCTCATGGCCTATTAACTCTCAGTGTATGCACAGTTCTAACAGGCAGCCCAAAGGGTCAGCTGGCCAATTTGACTCTCCAGTCTTGGAGAGTGTGGTGAGGGTCTTTCTTCCAGGAAACACCCCACCCAAGCAAGCAGAGAAGCACTTGACCGCGGGGTTTCCTAGCCAAGGGGACGGGGGACAGAACCTTTCTGGTCCTGTCCCCTCTCTGGGATCCAGCGGGCCCGTCTCCCTGGTGCCACATGCACTGATGTTCCTTGTCATCATGAATCCTGGGCAGGTTGTGTGGATGAAGCCGCGAGTTGTTTTTGTCCTCGGGCACCTACCCTGGGCCTGGGCGCACAGGGATGCCCGAGCCTCCACACACGGGGTGGCGTGCGGGGTTCCCGCGTGCCCAGGGCCTGCTGCACAGGGGAGATTTCTTCTGAGAAGTGCGGGGCTTGCAGCTCCTAACTATCCGGCGTGCGTTAGAGCTGGGCCGGGCCCTGGGACAGAGACCTGGCTTCGATGGCAGACGGGCAGGAGGCCCCAGACCATCCTGCCCAGTCTGCAGGGGAGCAGGCAGCCCAGGGCAGCCTGGGGAGGGGTGACGGACCGCTGGGCTCCACACCAGGGTGCAGGGAAGGGGCTGCTGCAGCTAGAAGCAGGGGATGGAGCTGGGAGCTGGTCCTCAGGGTGGGTGGGGCCCGTGGACAGCGAAGCTGCAGCTGGGGGCCTGCGTGCTGCTTCCCGCAGGAGGAAACCTGGGCCTGGGCCCAATGCACTGGACCTGGGACTCCTCTGAGCTGACCAGTGCTGGGGGCTGGCCCTCCAACCGCCCTACCCAGCCAGCCTGGCCAGAGGAAGCCAGCTGGGCCAGCAGCGAGCTTAGCAGAAGCTGCTTTGGGTTTGTAAGGTGGGGGATGTTAGGGGTGGCGGGGCGGGGGGGCGCTCTGCAGGGACTGGGGAAGGGGCCCAGGCCCCGACAGGGGTCCCTGGGTGGCAGAACCTCCTGGTGCATGGAGCCTGGGCAGGGCAGCGCTGGGAACAGCCGCTCACCGATGGGGCTTGTGTGGGAGGTGACCCTGCACTGGCGCTGCTGTGATTTGACAGGGGAGCCTGGGTTTCTGGAGTCTTTGGGGGTCAGGCCCGCTGCTACAGGAGGCCTAGCCCGGGCCTGGTGGGGCCCAACCTTGGGGGCTCCTGCCGTGCCCGGCGCGGGGCACTGGGAGTCTCCTTCTTTGGCCTGGAGAAAGCGAGGGCCCCTCTCTGCCATCTCGCCTGGGGGCAGCAGCTCCCTGAGCTGAGCCACCAGGTCGCCTGCAGGCCCTGTCGCTGGGGAGAGCTGGGGGTGGGGTGGCCGTGCAGGGCTGGCTGGCTATTCCCAGTGCCCTGCTGCTCCACCCCCTACGGACTGGGGCCCGGGGAACGCAGGGCTGCCCAGGGCACGGTCTCTCCTGAGTGTTGCTGGATGAGGAAGGCTTGGGGCCAGGAAGGACACCCCTTGGGTGGGGAGTGGGCGAGGCGGGCAGGCAGTCCTGCTCGGCCCCTCCCAGGGCTCTGCGCCAGGACTCACGCCGGAGCCCAGCGCCTCTGCCCTCCCTCTGGGCTGGGCAGCCCGTGGACCGGGGCCAGGCAGCCCTCAGCGTGTGCCGCCACAGGGTGCTGGACCGAGCAGCCCTGCGCCAGGGGCTTCGGGCTCTGCTTTCCTTCAAGCCAGACACGAGGGGTGCACGTGGGCAGCAGCCGGGCATCCCTCGGCCCAGCTCGGGCCCCCTCCTCTCTGAGCATGGTCGCCCGCCCCAGAGACTCGAGGTCCGCCAGGGCCCACCCCGCTCGCGGTGCCCGGGCCCCGCTCCTGGCCGGGTGCACCTGGGACCTCCCGAGGCCAGCTGGACGGTTCTGCCTGAATCTCAAGCTCAGCTGCGTGAGGAGTGGCCGTCAGAGCTCCGCAGCTCTCCAGCCTGAGCGAGCACCTGCCCCCGGAGCCCAGGCCCGCTGCTCGGTGTCAGGTCCCCGCACTTCCCTCCACCTCCGCGGCCCTGCCCGTCTGAGCCACCGGGGTGTCCCGGCCCCGCTGAGGAAGGCCTGCAGCCAGACCGCCTGCTTCCCACAGCCGCCCATCTCCCCCTCTCCTCGCCCCGCCCCCCAGCCATCTGTCCTAATGACCTTCTGGACCAACCCAAGAACCTCATCACTTTCGTCTCTAAGACCCTCTGTGATCCGGCCCCCGAATCCCTTTCCTGCCTCGCCGCCGCCCAGCCCTCTGCTCAGTCCCTCCCATCCGAGGACCCCTCCTGCTGTGCCAGGAAGCCGCCTAGCGTCAGCTGTGACAGTTTTCTTAAACTGGCGAGTTGGTCGAGGCCTCCAGGGTAGGGCTCTTGGGATGGGGGCCCACTGAATTCCTAGCCACCCGCCGGGCACCCTGGGGACTCACAGAGAGTGTTTGTCAGTGGTTGCAGGAATGAAAGAACAAAAAGGTGAATGGGGCTTCCCTGGTGGCGCAGTGGTTGGGAGTCCGCCTGCTGATGCAGGGGACGCGGGTTCGTGCCCCTGTCCGGGAAGATCCCACGTGCCGCGGAGCGGCTGGGCCCGTGAGCCATGGCCGCTGAGCCTGCGCGTCCGGAGCCTGTGCTCCGCAGCGGGAGAGGCCACGGCAGTGAGAGGCCCGCGTACCGCAAACAAAAAAAAAAAAAAAAAAAAAAAAAGGTGAATGAATGAATGAATGAATGAACGAACGAACGGAGCCGTCACCCAGCAGATGGGCTGGCTGCTGCGTGAGAGCCATCGTTGGTTTATAACAGTGGCGGGTGCAGTAGGCCAGGGGTTTGGGCGTGGGGTGAGAAGAGGGGGCAGAGCCCAGCATCCCCTGGGCCACCCCCTCCCTCTTGCTCCCTCCCACTCTCCAAGGCACGCTCCCCTCCCCCGTGCACATCCCTCCCCATCACCCAGGTCCTTCCCTGCTCCCCCCAGGCCAGTGGCCCCCAGCTAGGGGAGAAGGTAGTGGTGGGCACTGAGTGTTGGGGTGGCCGCAGGGAGGATGGGCAGGCAGCTGTGCTTCTCCATCCTGTCCCGCCCCCGCCCAGGGCCAGGAGCCACCTCCAGCCACCCCCGGTCTGGGCAGGTCAAGGACTCTGCCCGCCTCCCCGCCCCCCCACCGCAGCCCCAGGCGCCCCCTCCCTCGCCTGCTGGCCTCCACGTCCACGTTGGCCGTGAGCTGCCGACTCTCTTCTCCCCAGCTGGCCTTGGCTCTCGCGCTGGGAACAGCCCTCCACACTCCCACCTGCCTGCCCTCCAGCCTCCCACCCTCCCCGTCCACAGGCACCTCCCCTGCAGGTCCCAGGAGTGAGGGCCCCCGGGGGGTTGCTCACATGGTCTACCTCTTACACTCAGATGTGGCTGCACTGCCTGACCCAGGGGTCCAGGCTGGCCTGGGAGAGCCGAGGATCTGGCCCTGTGGATGGCCGTGTTAGACATGGCCTTGACCAGGCCCCCTCAGTCCTGACCCAGCTCAGGGGCCCCATCCTTGTCCTGCCAGACCCAGATGGAAACGCCCACCCCTGCCAAAGAAAGAGGTCCTTTGGGGGCAGGATATCTGGTCTCAGGGGGCCTGGGGCAGGTACCTTCCTCTCTCTGCACCTCAGCTTCCCCCTCAGAGGAAAAGTGGGGTCAGGAATGAATGATTCCTAAGGGCTGGCAGTGCCCACAAAGACCTCTGGCCCATCATACATGCCCCCAGTCGGCACCACCTTGGTGCAGCAAAGTGCCCTGGGGGCTCGGGGCAGGTGGGCCAGCCCTCCTCCTGTGCCATGGAGATGCCTGGCGGCCACCAGGCTGACACTAGCCTGGCCAGGGCTGCCCCGGGCTCCGTGTGTAGAGGCGGCAGGAGGCGGGAGAGCTGGATCTGGTCCTGCAGGTTGTCCTGAGTTCTGGTTGAGGACTAGACGGCTTAAGACCAGCTGCTGGTGAAAACTGAAACCCACTTCCTGAAGTCGGCGGGTGAGAACTGCACATTCACCCGAGTAAGCTTATGGACCTGGCGAGCGCGCCCTCGTTCTGCCCACGGCACTCGCTGTGCCTCTTGCTGCCTCTCTGTGTGTGTCTCTGGGCCCTGTGTGCTCGCTGGTGACCTCCAGCTGCAGAAAGGTTTCTGAGCCGGGCTCTCGCTGGGGCCACCTGTTACACCCAGAGCCGGGCAACGCTGCCCACGGGGATGGTCTCTGGGTACACGGGGCAGCAGGTCAGTCTGGCAAGCAGACATGCCCGAGGCTAGCTGCCAGGCTAGCTGGTGTGTTTGGGGATCATCTTGCTGGAGACAGACTCGAAACAAGGGCAAGGCCCCTGTGACATCTCAAGGGAAGTTCTGTGATGCAATCTCAGAGGGGGCGTGGCGTGTGGAATGAGGGAACCAGGGAAGGCTTCCTGGAGGAGGGGGCCTCACTCCAGGCCTTGGGAGCCAAGTGGGAGGGGCAGAGGCCAGTGGGTGGGGCCCCCTGGGTACCAGGCCGAGGGATCTGTGTCGAGTGACAGGAGAGCAGAGTCCCTGAGGGTTTCGAACCGGAGTAGCACTCTCAGGCCTGTGTAGGAGCAGCACGGGTAGGGTGCCTCAGAGGGAGGTCCAGAGGCCAGAGGCGGTGAAGGGGAGGCCTGGATAGCAGCCCGTCTGGGAGACACAGGTAAGGAAGGGTGGCTGGGGTGGCTCTCAGCGGGGGCGATGCTGGGCGGGGCAGGGGGCAGGCTGTCTGCCCTGCTGCTGAAGCTGCCCCGGGAGGACCTGGTGGGCGTGGTAGGCACGTCCACACACCACACACCGCGCGCAGCCTCCTGTCTGGAGGCCCCGAGCCCCGCCTGCCCAGAGGTCCTGTGGCCTCCTTCCAAGCATTCTTGGAGTCTCTGGCAGCAGAATGGAGATTTCTTTCGAGGTTTCTGATTTGCATTTCAGTTTTGGTTTCGTGCAGGAGCAAGCCCGGGGTCACTGTCTGGTCGTTGCCCTTGGTTTCCACGTCCCTGTCTCTGGGTGCGAGTGTCTGTGTGTCTCTCTGTCCCTGGCTCTCGGGCTCTCAGCCGTGTCCCCTGGGCACAGAGGGCACATCCCTGTGGGCTGCTGGAATCTCCCTGTGCCCAGGACCGGCAACTCTGTCCCCGTGAAATGAGCCACCCCTCCCCACAACAGGGCCCCATGCTGCCTGAGAAAGGTGTGCAGGTGTGCAGGTAGGAGGTGCTGCCCACTCGGGGTGCCCGGGAATTTTCCACACCTGCCCGCACCCAGCCCAGCTATCACTCAGGAAAGCCTTGGAAGGCTGGGGATGGGCAGAGGGCAGAAGGAAGCCCTCAGCCCTGCTCGCCAGGCCCCTGCTGTGAGCACCCACTGGTGTGGATGTCGTGGGGCCTCCCGGCAGGAGTCCCGTCCTGGCCGGGCTTGGCTGCCGAGGACCTGCGGGGGCTCCTTCGCTCTTACCCTGCCTTCGCTCTCACCCCACTGAGCCCCCTGCACGTTTCTGGGCGTCTCCATACTCCACCTTCTCAGCCATCTCGGGTCCTGGGCCCTGTCCAGGTGGGGCTGGGGAGGAGGGAGAGGAGTGGGCGGCCCTGGCCCGGCCTGGGCATCAGGCCCTGCCTGGGGGTGGGCAGAGAAGCCGCTGGAGATGGTA